>NC_135305.1:150751683-151425027 GCF_048772815.1 Callospermophilus lateralis | reverse complement strand
GTAAAGATCATGTGAGCCAGCAGGGCTAGTCTGATTGGTGGATAAGGATTATGTAAGCCACAGGGCTAGTCTGATTGGTGGGTAAGGATCATGTGAGCCAGCAGGCCTCACCATTGGACGGCTCTTCTCAGGGGATGGGGAAGTTCTTTGGAGCCCAAGCGACTCCCAACATTCCCCCCCACACACCTTTGTTATTAAATGAGAGTGGGCGTTGACTCATTCTGGCTGTTTCCTGCTGAGATGGGGTGCTGTGGGAGAATCAGAGAGGAGGAAAGTAAGGACCCCCCCCCCCAGGGTGGGCAGAGAGAACTGGTCTAACTTCAAGAACCAGATCAAGGAAGGTTCCTTGCCACCACAGATCCATGATGATGTCAGTCCATTAGGCATAGGTCTGGACTGGAGGTACCATCAGTAGCCAGGAGTTGGTAGTTCCTGAGGAGAAGCTGGTTAAAAGCTTGATTAGAAATTCCTTACCCACCTGAGTCTGAATGAACTTTATGATAAAGGGAAGGAACAGGCACAGGGAGTTTTTATAGCCCAAATCTAATGGGGTCTCTGGGTCTACAAGCTGCCTTGTTGGCACAAGGGGGATTAAGTGTTCAGCCTTGAACGGGGACTTGGGCATTTGGGCTTGAAGCAAACAGGTGATAAAGAACCAGACAGAGGGCTTGAGAAGCCAGGTCATCCTGCAGGTAACTTTGTTTGGCATGCCCTGCAGACCAGCCTGTCCTGCACCTAACACCCTCAATTCCACTCTTCATTCCTAGTCCAATCTAGCTCCATCCCCTCTCTATTAAGGCTGCTTTTCAAACTCTCTCCTAACTGGGTGTCTCTGAAACCAGCTTGCTTCTCTCTTTACCTTTCTCGAAATATCCCAGCTTTCCAAACCAGCTTGCTTCTCTCATTTATCACTGTTCCCAGGTTTCCCCAGTCACACCAAGAAAGCACGGGCTTTGTAATAAAGAAGGCACCTTCTCCCAAGCTCTGAACGAAGGTGGCCAAGGGAGGACGGTGGCCCATTGTTACCAGATTTCCCTTTGACAGCAGTCAGATCTCTCCAGGTTGAATGCGAAACACCTCAACTTTAAATACTGATACTTGAAATTCTTATAAAACTGGGAGGGTAAACAAAACACCCATGTTCCTCCTTAGGCCCAGAAGGCAACTGGTAAAGTGCTCTCATATGATAAAGGTAGTTCACACTTACTCAGGGGTCACCATGCTCCGGACACCTAAGTGGTTTGTCAGAAGGACAACACACAACGGTCCCACTACCGGCCAGATCCAAGCAAGTGTGTGTGGGGGGTTCTGTGGTAAGGAGGAGAAGGGGGTCTGGCTGGAGGGGGCCCTTAGGGTCACCTGCTTTGAATCTCCAAACATAGGGCGAAGAGAGGACCCAAGAGGGGCCAGAAATGAGGGGGAGCATTAGGTATTGGGCTAAGAATGGAGACACAGGAGAAGCAGAGCTTGAAGGGATCTATGGGGAGGGATGACAAGAGTACTTAATAACAGGTGATGATCCTTGGCTCTTCCGAAGAAGGTGTAGGAGCACCGGGCTTAAGCCTGGACATGTGAATCCATGGGGAAAGTTGGTTATTAGACAGCTTGAGTTGGCCGCCAAGGGAGTGCACATAATCACCTGAGCAGGGCCCTTCCATTTTGGTTTTAAAGGGGGCTTTTCCCCTGGTGGGCAATAGTAAACAATAGTAAAAAAGTGTTAAGGAGGTAGAGTTTTGAGAGATACTAGGGTCGGGAAGGAGCCAGTCTTGATAGTGCCAGAGTTCAGAGCACAGATGGAAGAGGAGGGGCAGGGCATAGGTTTCGGAGGGTAGGGGTTCTGTAGGCAATCCAGGAGGAATGAGGGGACGGCCATACGTGACTTCGAAAGGTGAGATTAGAAGGCTTCTTTGGTAAGGCCCTAATCACAATAAAGCCAAGGGGAGCACCTTTACCCAGTCCAGGCTTAATTCCATGGTGAGCTTGGTGAGGGTCTCTTTAAGGGACTCATTGGTTCTTTCAAACTTTCCAGAAGCCTGGGGGCGGTAAGGACAATGGAAATGCCAAGGGAGTAATAGCGCATGAGCCAGTCCCTGAGTTATCTGCGAGGTGAATTCTGGGCCATTGTCTGATTAGATAGAAGTGGACATCCTGAAACGGGGGATTATGTGAGTAAGCAACAGATCAACTACCGTAGAGGCCCGCTTGTTAGAAGTGGGAAAGGCTTCAACTCATCCCGAAAAAGTATATGACCGTGGGCCTGATGAGAAGGGAAAGGTTTAGGTTTTAATGGAATATTGGTATTGGTTTTCTGGCAGATCTGACTAGCAGAAGTGATCTGTTGTAGGAGGTCTTATCGTGTGGGGAAAGGGTGAAAAAGGAGTGAAAGAAAGTAGTGAGACTCTGTAGACTATAATGGAATAGAGAGTGAAGAAACTGGAAGAGTTGTTGGGGATCATTGGGCCGATCCCTGGTGGTAAGGAAGAGTAGCGGAGAGGAGGTAAAGCTCTGTAGGGCGGCTGATGGAGCCACTTGATCGGCCTTGGAATTCCCATAGTAGTAAGGGAGGAGTCAGTTTGGTGGGCCTTGCAATGGATTATTCCCAGTTGGGAAGGCAGCTTGGAGGCTCGTAGGAGGCCAGAAATAAGTGTGGAATTAATGACTGCTGTCCCTCTGGTGGTCAATAGCCCCCTTTCTTCCAAATGGCTGCATGGGAGATCTGCATATAGGGAGAGGGTTTTCCCTCTGCTAGCTCGCAGGCCCTGTGGCAGCTATGAGTTCAGCTTGTTGGTTGGTGGTATTGGGTGGGAGAGGTTTTGCCTCTGTGCTGGATGAGAGGGAAATGACAGCATACCCCGCCACTTTAACCCCTTCATGTGAGGGAGAAGATGGGAGGAGGGAGGCAGGGTTTAATGGAGAGCAGGGCTGAAAAGAGATGGAAGGATTTTCAAGGAGAGACAAGGAGGGATAGAACCCTGGAAGGAGGAAGTGACTGTCATCTTTGGTCTTTGGTGTAAATATAGATACAATAAGCTGTTTTCTGTCTACTGTAATGGCCTTTATCCCTTGAGTGATATGTGACCTCTTTACATGCTATTTGGGCATTTTGTGGAGAGGCCCAATATCCCTTTAAGGCCAAGAAAGTAGGAGAACTGTGTCATCTGTTGAGCGCCCTTTGGAAGGGCTAGAAGAATCATGAATGCTCACAGTAATTATAGAGATCCCTTAGAATGGAGGGATCCAGGGACCCAAAAAGGGGCCATCTACTTTGGTTGTCTAAGGGATGAGTGGACCAGGCCTGGGTGCTATATTTGATCCAAGAGACACCGTAGGGGAGAGTCAACAGGCAGAGAGGACACATTACCCATTTAAGGAGGAGGGAAGAGGACACAGAGAAGAAGGAAACGGATTTATTGGCAAAAGGGGCATCCCCATTAGAGCCAAAAAATCAGGAGTGCCTAAGTGGCAGGTTTGAGCTGCAGAGATTGGTCGTCACCGAATCCTGACAGTAGAAGCTCTCGTCCTGGATGGAGCCATAACCATGGGAGACCTTGGCCAAGGCTTTTCGGAACCCCTCCTGGAGAGACTAAATACTCCCAGGGCCAGAAAGAGGGGAGAGGCAGGGCAAGAGAGAGGAAGGGGAGGGTAAGCATCTCTCTAGTGGCCGAGTCTTAAAGGTGAGAGGACTAGGACTTTAGGAATCAGCCCAAGGAAGGAGTCCCTGAGGGCCACCGTAGCCTTAAAGGCTGTGGTGGGGTGCTTTCCTCCCCGCAGGTGGGCAAAGAGATTTGCCGGATGATATTGCAAGAAGATGGATTCGGGGCACTGGGGGTGAAAAAATTGGAGGTCGGAGGCCAAGGTTTTTCCAGAGAGGTGTGGACTATCTCGAAATCCCTGAGGAAGGACAGTCCAGGTTAGTTGTCAAGAATATCTGGTGGTGGGATCTGTCCAGATAAAGGCAAAAAGATCTTGTGATTCGGGGGCAAGGGGAATGGAGAAGAAAGCATCATTTAAATCTATGACCGAGAAGTGGGTGGCAGCATGGGGGACCTGAGACAGCAGGGTGTAAGGGCCTAACAGAGGTGTTGATGAGTTGTAGGTCCTGAACTAAGTGATAGGACCCGTTGGGCTTTTTTACCGCTGGTATGGGAGTATTGTAAGGGGAATGAGCAGGACAGAGGTACCCCTTGCTAAGTAGGTCCTGAATAATAGGTTGTAGGCCTAGAAGACCTTTTGTGGACAGGGGGTACTGAGCCTGATTGGGGAAGGTGTTAGGATCTTTGAGATGAATGTTAACTGGTGGGCAGGAAATGGTGGAGGGGGTGTGGTATCCCATACAATCGGGTCAACCAGGTTAGTATGGTATTTCATGTCAGCCTCACAAGTGGAGCAGAATGGCCAGTCTTCTGCCAAAAGGGCCAGAAAAGATGAACAGGCCGATTCTGGGGCCTGACTGCTGCCAGGAGCCTGGATGTTGATTGTTGTATTGAATTTAGAGAGAATATCTCAGCCAAGCAAAGGAACTGGACATTGGGGCATAACTAGGAACGTCTGAGAGAATGGGAAGTTGTCTATGGAACAGAGTAATAGGGGAGTCTTTCTTGGATAGATGGTCTTTCCTCCTACCCCGACAATAGGAGAGGTGGACGGCACTGTTTGCCCCCAGAATTCTGTCAGGACTGAGAAGGTAGCCCTAGTGTCAAGGAGAAAGTCAACCTGGCACCTATCCACCTGAATCCGCACCCTGGGTTCCTGTCTATTGATCGTTATGGCCAGGGACAAGGACCCAAGGCTCCGTCAATCTTCAATTGCCATGCCCAGAAGGTCAGAGAGTTCCCTGGTCATAGGCCTCCTATGGGTTCTAGGACAGTCAGAACCCCAATGACCTTGTTGTTGACATTTAGGGCATGGAATAGGTGGGGTGTGTGGTGCGGGGCATGCCCTGGCCCAATGTCCCTCCTTGCCACACTTGAAGCAGGCACCCAAGGGGGTTTTCGGTGATGGGCGGTGACCCAAGGAAGCACCCTGCAGGGCCTGGGCAAGCATCTGAAATTTCAGTCTCGGGGTGGCAGGGCCTTGTTCAAGCTTTTTTAGTTTGGCCCGGATGTCAGGGTAGCTCTGAGAGAGGAAATATATCATAAGGACATGAGGCCATCTGGGGTTTTGGGATCTAGGTTACTGCTAAAGGGCTTTCGTAAGCCGATCCAGAAATTCCGATGGGGTCTCTTGTAATTTTTGGAAATTGAGCCCAGCAATAATACATGCAGAGAATCGGTCCCTACTCTGTATGCCAGCTTGTGTATAATCCCAGTCGGAAGTTTGATCTGGGGCAGCAAGTGGCCCCAGAGGGTGATTGGGATTAACTCAGTGACTTTCATCAGCATGGGCTCTGGCAAGTTCCCAGACTCTGGTACGTTCCTCAAGAAGGAGAGTATTAACCAATAACATATAAGTGAGGCTATAAGCCTGGAGGGCCCACTGAAACTCTCTTCTATGGTGAATGAGCCCAACCTTTGCTTGAGTAGTGTGAGGTCATTCATAGAGAAAGGGACATGTACCCGGATAATGCTCTCAGGTCCAGCAACCTCTCTTAAGGGGGCCATGGTTTGTGGGACTAGGGAGCGGGACCTAGTTTGGGGCAACTAAAGGTATCGGCCAGGTCAGGGGGAGCACCTGAGGGGCTGGATGGAGCCGATGGAGGAGGTGGGTAGGGAGGGGGTTCATCTGTCAGTCAGGTCAGGGTGAGAACGAAGAAGAGAAAAAGTCTCAACATAGGGGATCTCCTTCCACTTTTTCGAGCGTTCACAGAAGTTAAACAGATCTCTGAGAATTGCGGGATCTAGGGATCCTCCTGGGGGCCATTGACTTTGATTGTCTAATTGATAGTAAGGCCAATCTTGTGTGCAGAATTTAATAAGGGGGAGTCTGCAGGGAGGGAAGAAGAGGCCCTCATACAAGGGTGGTTATTGAGAGAGAGAGAGAAGAGGAGAAAGAGAGAGAGAGAGAGGGAGGGAGGGAGGGGAGTGCCTGTTCTTCCACCCCTCAGGACCTCCCGCTCATGAACCGGGTTCCAGAGAGTCCATTATGACCATGAAGGTCGTGGTGGGGTGCATTCTCTCCTCCAGATTGGGCGTCAGAGGTTTGCCGGACGATCACGGTCAAAGCCCCTGCATAGCCTGTCTGAAGGTAGATCCCGATGGGGGAACTCACCTACTGAAGAGCTGGTGTTGTGCGAGAAGCAGCAGCGCTCAAAAGAGAGGACAAGGACGGCAAGCCTTGAGAGAGGGGGCCCTCGAGCAGGGAGGAATTCCCCTTCCCGGGTTTCGCAAAATCGAAAGAATGAACAAGGCTCGTTTTTGGAGAAAATGCCATTTATTGAGGAACAGCTCTGCATATTTATAGAGCCAGGGGTGGTTTGACAGTTATGACAGTTTAATGATTGAAGAGTTTGACAGTTGGCATGGGGTGCTTTATGAATGGAAGGTAAGTGTGAGCCAGCAGGGCTAGTCTGATTGGTGGGTAAGGATCATGTGAGCCAGCAGGGCTAGTCTGATTGGTGGGTAAGGATCATGTGAGTCAGCAGGGCTCACCACTGGATGGCTCTTCTGGGGGGGGGATGGGGAAGTTCTTTGGAGCCCGGGTGACTCCCAACAGTCCCTGCTCTGACACTGGAGCTATGCCTTCAGGCAAGCCCTCCTCACTTCACTGGTGAAGAAATGAGACTCATGAGGGTCGTGCTCTGTGTGGCTGCTACAAGGTTAGGACCAAGGAGAATTATCATCATGCCGCTGCCCAGTAGCCACTTCAAAAGGCTGGGCAGAAGGAGCACCAGATGGAGTACGCACGCTCTGTTGTTTATAGCCTCCCCAAGGATGCCAGTACCCTAGCCCCCCGGATGCTGGTCACACACCAGATATGGCACATGGGATTTTCCATGTGATTCGATTAGGAACCCTGAGATGGGGAGAGGACTCTGCATTACCCAGGTCCTAAGCAATCGGAAAGATCATAGTCAGAGAAGGAGATGTAATGAGGTAAACAGAGGGAGAGAAACCGGAAGATGCTCCGCAGCACTCTGCAGACTGAAGTTGAAGGGTGTAGCCTGGAGCCAAGCAGGGCAGGCAGCCTCCAGAAGCTGAAAAAGTGAAGGAACAGATTCTCCCCTGCAGCCTCCGGAAGGATCGCAGCCCCACTGACCCTGTGGGTCAGTAACCAAAGCCCCCTGTGCTCCCGCAGCACCCGCTCACACTTCAATCTCTGCATCTTGATCTGTTTCCCCTGCAAACTCCATGAAAGCAGGGACCAAGTCTTGTCCACTTCGGTCTACACTGTCAGCAACCCCAGAAGTACTCAGGACCCAATGTTTATCTGTTGGAAGATAATTAAGACAAGGGCACGCAATCATGCTAAGTGAGACGGGAGGTGCAGTGATCAGAACTGCTCATTCCAGACAGACTCCTCAATTCTGTCACTGTTGTGTAAGTTATCACATGTGAGTGACTTCAGGCCGATAACTTTACCTTGATGTACCCTGGTTTCTTCACTTTTAAAATGGGTGTAGAAGCTGACTTGCAGGGTTCTGTGAGGAGTAAATAAATTACTTCACCTAACACATCTGAACAGCGCCTAGCACACAGTAAACTCTCTGAGGGCTCATTACTATTGTTAATGCTTGTTGTTAATTCTTTCATACATCTCCAGCAATTAGAGAAATGCAAATCAAAACTACTCTAAGACTTCATTTCGCTCCAGTCAGAATGGCTGCTATTAAGAATACAAACAACAATAAGTGTTGGTGAGGATGTGGGGGGAAAGGCACACTCATACATTGCTGGTGAAACTGCAAATTGGTGCAGCCAATATGGAAAGCAGCGTGGACATTCCTTGGAAAACTTGGAATGGAACCACTATTTGACCCAGCTATCCCACTCCTTGGTCTATACCCAAAGGACTTAAAAACAGCATACTACAGGGACACAGCCACATCAATGTTTATAGCAGCACAATTCACAATAGCTAAACTGTGGAACCAACCTAGATGCCCTTCAATAGATGAACAGATAAAGAAAATGTGTTACATATACACAATGGAATATTACCCAGCAATAAAAGAGAATAAAATCATGGCATTTACAGGAATATGGATGGAGTTGAAGAATATCATGCTAAGTGAAGTTAGCCAATACCAAAAAAAAAAAAAAATGCCGAACGTTTTCTCTGATATAAGGCGGCTGATTCATAGTGGAGTAGGGAGGGGGATCATGGGAGGATTAGATGAACTCTAGATAGGACAATGCAGTGGGGGGAGAGAGGGGGCATGGGCTTAGAAATGATGGTGGAATGTGATGGACATCATTATATAAAATACAGGTACGAAGACACCAATGATGTGAATATACTTTGTATACAACCAGAGATGTAAAAAATTGGGCTCTATATGTATAATATGAATTGTAATGCATTCTGCTGTCACATGTAACAAATTAGAATAAAAAGATAAACAATGGGAAAGGAAGCCACACTGAGATGCAAAATGAAACTAGGAGGGAAAAGAAGGGTGGCCATGCTGAAACTCTCATCCAACTAAGTGAAACATCAGGAGACACTGTTTAGAGCTGATGGATGGCTGAAAGCCAGCACACACCTGTAATCCCAGCGGCATGGAAGGCTGAGGCAGGAGCATCCAGAGTTCAAAGCTAGCCTCAGAAATTTAGTGAGGCGCTAAGCAACTCAGTGGGACCCTGTCTCTAAAAGAAATACAAAATAGGGCTGGCGATGAGTTCAGTGGTCGAGTTCCCATGAGTTCAATCCCTGGTACCAACAAAAAGCTGATAGATGGATCAGTAATACATATCTTAAAAGTATACCACTTCAGGTAAAGAGCAGGATAGTTAAAAACAAGAATAGAAGAATCGATTATGTAAAGTCCTCATCTTTCATAGTAGAGGGAATCAGCAGATAGTCCCTGTGATAAACTACAGGGGTGAGCAAAGTATCTGGGTATGTAGAAAAGCCTCTGGGGAGTCCTTGTAAAAACAAACCACTTGAAGATGGATATTCTCAGAAAGACTTTGCTTCTCATTTTACATACCACGGTCCAGTTTTGATTTTTTAAATTGTGTGGCATAAACGCCTCCCACATGACAAAGAGAAAAAAACAAAACTAAAAACACACACACACACACACACACACACACAATAAAAATGAAAGGGCTCCTAACATTCTCTGTCTAGGGAAAGAGACACCGGAGGATGGAGGCAGGAGTTCAGAAGACACTCTCACACCATCCAAATGGCTGGCTTGGTATTTGGGGCATGCTTTCCTGGCCACACCGGTGGTGTGGGTGCTCTCTATCCCAGAAAAACGACAAAGAAACAGGAACGACGACCCACTTGGGTAGCCCGCAGCCAGAAACATCACCACAACCATCCACCGGCTTCTTCACTCACTAATTTCGCTAGGAGCCTACCAAGGGCTGGGTTCTGTGCTAGGAGGGGATAAAGGGCTTAAAGGGTCCCATTTTCAGATTTCCAGCACCAGGCTCTCTCCTCACCCCATTCGGGAGGTTCTTTACGATCAGTCGTGACATGGCACCAGGTCCCTCTGTTCTGATTCCAGCACCTCTGGACAGCGACTGCCCATGACAACTTTCATGCTGCCCTGGTGGGCACCACCACCTTCAACAAGTCAGAAAAAGTGACGTAGCCCCACTCTTGGCCCGCCCACCCGGAAGTAGGCGTGGCCAAAGCCTGACCTGCCTGAGGAGGTCACACCCCTAAGAGGCGGGCCTGAGCGCTTGCATTCTGCCCAGGCCCAGGTTCTGAAGCAGTTCTGGGAGAGCGCAATGCCATGATCCTATCGGCAGGTGGCGCCAGATTTCAACCTCTGCTGGGGGTTGCAGGGGATCTGCTCTACTTGGAGCGCTAAGCAGGGGATGTGGTTTTGTGTCCCTTTCTTATTGTACTTTACCATGGATTCCTAAGACAGCCCTGAGAATGAGGGCTAGACTAGGGATCCCTGCCTCCCTTTGGGAGGTGGAGAAACAGCCTTACTAAGCACTGCAGGGAAAATGGTAGAATGTGCATTTTGGGAACAGTCCCATTTTGCAGGCAGGATATGGGGACCTGAGGAGTGAAGCTACTACACAGAAAATCAGAGATTTGTTTGTGATTGTTGTTGACAGCTTTATCGAGGTGCAATCCACTTCCTACAATTCACGCACTTAACATGTACAACTCAATGGTCTCTAGTATATATGCCAAGTTTTGCAGCCACCACCATCACTGTCAATATTAAAATGTCTGTATCCCCTCTCCCCAGAGGAAACCTGCACCCTTAGTTGTCACTGACCAATTCCTCCTCCCTCCAGGCCCTGGCAACCACGGATCGACTTTCTGTCTCCCCAGAGTTGCCCCCTCTGGACATTTCATGCAAATGGAATCTGGCAACACTGGACACAAAACCACATCCCCTGCTTAGTGCTCCAAGTAGAGCAGATCCTGTGCAACCCCCCGCAGAGGTTTGTGACAGGCTTCCTTCATTTAGCATCCTGCTTTTGAGGTTCATCCTGAGCAAGGTGAGTTGGTGCTTCCCTCTGATGCCTGCTGGATAATATCTCATGGGCAGATAAAGAGCATTTCATCACCCAGTTCTCCGCTGATGGACATCTGGGCTGTTTCCACCTGTGGCTATTGTGGATAACACTGCTATGAGCTTTCAAGTGTTTGTGTGCAAGTGTGTCTTCGTTTCTCAGGGGTGTATTCCTGGGAGGGGCATCGCCCAGCCACACAGCAGCTGCACCGTGTGACCTCCCTATCAGTGGCATTTGAAGGTTCCCGATTCCCCATCTCTTCTGGCTTCTTACTAGGTCTCCACCCATTCTGGCCACCTTAGTGGGGGTAAAGCCACGTCTCCCTGTGGTTTGGGTTTGCAGGTCCCTGTTGACTCCTGTTCTTGAGCATCTATTTGTGAACTTTGGGCCATTTGTGTATCTTTCCGAAGCAATCCCTGTCCCCATTCTCCAAGACCAGCTCAGACGTAGTGTCCTTGAACCCATCTCTTCCTCCCTGAGTCCCAGATGCACAGAGCTCCTGCATCCGCCATAGTATAAGCACACAGATATCGATACCAGGAACATACTTAGCTGATTCCAGGGTACAGATGGGACCATGTGGTCTTCCCACCTCAAGGTGCCCAAGGGGCCTGAGCAGATCTGTCTTTGCAAAATGCTGCAGCAGGCACCAGGAGAAGGTGTCCCTTCCAAAGATACCTCCTCATCCTGGCCCCTGGCACCTATGACTGTCACCTTGTTTGGAAGAAGAGTCTTTGCCCATGTGATGAAGGATCTCAAAATGAGAGGGTCCTGTGTCATTGGACTGAACGTTGATCTAGTGACAAGTGTCCCTATGAGAGACACAAGAAGTCAGTCGTGCAAAGACAGGTGCAGAGATATGGGAGTCCCAGAAGGGTATGGGAGTCCCCTGCCCCGTCCTGTTTTCCTCCTACTTCCTGTTTCCTGTTGAGGTTTCCCATAGGCTGAGCCAGCCAGAGACCAGAGACATGGTCGGAGCGCCAGGCGCACACAGGTAGCTCGTGGGTGCAGAGCAGGGTGGAGGAGCAGGTCAGTGCTCGGGAGACTGACCACTAGAGAGTGAGCAGCACCCAGGGTGGCCTTGAAGCCAAGTGCTAACTAGTGTGTGACAAGTGCTGTCACTCAGGTGGACAGAGGAGCATGGGGTGCAGTCTCCCCCTGTTCCCCCTGTTCCTGTGAGCTAGGGCCCCCGTGCACTTAGGAACAGTCCTCGGTGGGTCGAGGTTGGGAGTTTGGATCCTCCTGCGTCCCGCGAGGGCGCATCTGCCCCTCCCCTCCCCTCCTTTCTGGGTGACCTTTGGTGTGACCTGGGTGGTGGTTTCATCGCCCCATCTAAGCCTCGTCTTGTGCTCACAGAAGCCCCATCAGGATGGTGGCCACGTCACCATGGTGGCTAGCGCGGTCCTAATGAGCACATTTTAACCTGACCATCCAGTTTCTAAATGGAGTCGCCACTAGGGGTTCTAGAAGGTGGGACTCTGCCCTGTGAATTTGAGAGGGGACCAGGAAGCAGGTGTGTGGTTAGAGGGACACACCCTTCATACTAAGAAACTTTTGTAATTTAATTTTTTTTTTCACTCCAAGCCCCCAAAGACAGCATGCACAGCCATGTGCAGCCACACCGTCTCTGTGTCTTTAAGTGAAAGGACTGTGGGGCCCACTGGTTCCCTGGAGCTACTGTAACAAATTACCTGAAACCGAACAGCTTAAAATAACAGATATTGTTCTCTGGCAGTTCTGGAGGCCAGGAATCCCAAAATGACGCCGTGGGCACAGCTATGCTGTCTGAACGCTATAGGGGGAGGGCCCTCCCCCTCCCTTGCCTCTTCCAGCCTCTGGGACTGCAGGGCTCCTTGGGTTGTGACTGAATGGCTCCAGGCTCCCTGTCTGTCTTCTTGTGGCCCCTCCTCTCTGATGTCTGAGTCCACCCTATGTCCCTCCTCACCTCTGATGACACACCTGCCACTGGGCTGAGGATGTTTTAAATCCAGGACGATCTCATCTCAAGACCCTCAGTTAGTTTGGATGCAGTGGCTCATGCCTGTCATCCCAGTGGCTTGGGAGGCTGAGGCAGGAGGATTGTGAGTTCAAAGCCAGCCTCAACCAAAGCGAGGCCCTGAGCAACTCAGTGAGACCCTGTCTCTAAATAAAATATGGAATAGGGCTGGGGATGGGGCTCAGTGGTCAAGTGACCCTGAGTTAAATCCCTGGTACCAAAAAAAAAAAAAAAGAAAAAAAAAAACCCTCAATTACATCTGCAAAGCCCTTTTTCCAAATAAGGTGACATCATCAGTCTGGCGATTAGGGTTGGGGAAGGCCAGACCTCACCCTGCCTCTGACCTCCGTGGATGTCTGTTCAGTTAAAACTCACACACATAACAACGCACCCTCCACAACCCATGCTAGACAACAAGTATCTACTTCAAAACAGTCAGAGAGAGGATTTTACATGTTCCCAACACCAAGAAATGATAAATGTCTGAGGTGGTACCTAAGAAAGTTATCTGATGGTGACCCCCTCAAAAAGCACAATTATCATGAGTCAGTTAAAAATTTTTTAAAAAATTTAAAAACATACCCTCCACCCTGGAAATGACTTGAGGGGTCCTTGTTTCGAGATCATTCATTTATTCAACAGCTATTTCTATTTATTGATGTCTTTAATTAAATGACCATGGTGTTGGGTGGGGGGTTCTGTGCCCGAGGCCCTGTCAGGATGCCTTTTGGGGGTGGCTCTGAGGCATGAGCCTTGGATGAGAAGTCAGATGGGGGCTGCCCACCGGCCCTGGCTGGCTTCGTAAGTTTTTTTTATATCCTCATGAATGGCTTTTATTAAAACATAAGACTAAATATAGCCTTCCCCAAAGACATTGGCAAATCAGCAGGTGTTTTAAAGGTATTAAAAGAAAATGGAATTTTACGGATCTCCACGTCCCCAGGCCTGCCCCGGAAATGTGGCCACCACATGTGGGGAGGAGCGGGCCATTCAGAGGCTCCGTGTTCCCAGGCCCTTCATAATTGTGCGCGTTATTGGACATTATTATTAGCCCTCCTGGTCTCCTGACTCCTGTTCCGTCCCTGCAAATACAATTCGGGGTCCCTGGACCCCACCAGGACTGTGCCTGGGGACTGAGTCAACCAGGGAGGTCTGGCCAGCTCCTGCCACGGCGGGGTAATAACCTCCAGGCTCTGAGAAGTCGGGGCTGGTCCCCAAGGGAACTACATCCCACCCAGGGAAAGGCCCATGGGGGAGAGATGCTCCCGGGCCTGGACTCTTGGCGTCCTGCACAGGTTGGTGGGTCTCAGGCCAAATGAACGAGATCAACGTCCCCCAGAAAACTGGGACTGTCCCGAGACCCCTCCCGCGTCCTCAGCCTGTCTACTCCACTGGCCAATTCGGTCACCCACCCCTTCTCCCCCTGTCCCCACCATCCTAACCTGGTCCTGGCACCCTGTGGGTGACCCCGGGGTGCTGTAGGTTTAGTGGCTGAGAACCGCACCCGTCACAGTCTTTAGTTCTCCGGGGAAGGGGGTCCGAGTCAGGGGGTGGGCAGGCTGCCTCCCTCTGGGGGCCCCAGGACAGGTCTGCTCCCACCTTTCAGACCAAGTGGTCAAGGTCAATGTCAACCGTGACCAGGCACAGTGACCGTACATGGCCCTAGTTTGACATCACATTAATGGCATCTGAGCCTCTGTGACATGTTGCCCAAGACCACCATCAGGTCCACCCATGAGAACACCAGCGGCACCGTGAGGGACACTCCGTAAAACCTACCAGCACTCCCCAGACCTGTCAGGGTCGCGAACAACAAGGGACAACTGTGAACCCGTCCCAGCCAGGAGGAGCTCACGGAGACCAGGGGACTCGGTGTAACGAGGGATCCTGGGACACAGAAAGGACACGGGGTAAAACCCAAGGAAATCTAAATGACGCCAGACCTTAGTGACCGACGATGTGTCCACGCTGGTTGACTGTGACTAAGAACCAGAGCAGAGTTAAGGACACTGCACGGGGGTGGCGTGCCGGAACTGTCCGTACCATTCCTATGACTTTCCTCGTCAATCTAAAACCTACTCAAAAGTAGAGTTTGCCCAACGTTTTTAGAAGATATTTTAAATGCAGGGAAGGAGGGGCGTAGGCAGTCTGTGGGCGTAGATGTGGACGGACCCCCAGGAGCGCTCTGCGTGGCCATGGGGGCTGGCTCTGCACCTGACCTTAGCTTGTTTACTGACTGGTTGGCTGATGAGTCTTTGGCTGTGATGTCAACTTGTCCCCAAAGACAAGCTGCATGACTTTAAGGGGTGTCTGCCGGGGCTCTCTTAGGTCAACAACTTCCCAGGTGGCCAGGGGAACTTACACAGGAGACCAGGTGTGACCCGTCTTGGCCACACTTGTGTGATCAGGAGGCAGCTGAGCCTTGACCTCCCCATAGGCGCAGCCGAGGCTGAACCGTGGAGATGTGGGGGCTCCTCCTGATCATGGCGGGAAACCATAAATGTCCACCAGGAACTGCAGAAACCACAGACCGTCCATCACACAGGGTGGGGCTGGGGAAAGGCCAACTCATTCTCTCTCTCTTTCTCTCTCTCTCTCTCTCTCTCTCTCTCTCTTTCTCTCTCTCTTTTTGTGGTACCAGGGACTGATCACAGGGGTGCTCCTCCACTGAACCACATCCCGGCCCTTTTTATTTATTTTTTTAAATTTTGAGAAACAAGTTCTTATCAGGATGCTTAAAGCCTCACTAACTTGCTGAGGCTGGCTTTGAACCTGCGATCCTCCTGCCTCAGCCTCCCGAGCTGCAGGGATTGCAGGTGTGCACCGCTGCATCCCGCTAAGCCAAACTCATTCGAAGATGATGAGCTGGTGGCATCTTGTCCTGGGCTCTGGAGGCTGCAAATCCCCGTGCGTCTGTGACCCTGGCTGCCTGTGATGAGTCCATTTCTTGACTGTAGCCTCGAGGTGCAGCCACTGACCGCTGCCCTCCACCTACTCCACAGATCCTGCCCACGGGCAGCAGCTTCCTCTCAAGTTATTTGAGCCCCAGGTCCTCAGACCACAGAGCAGCCATTGGTGGAACACGTGGCCTTAAGACCATCACCACCTTCACACGTGAGCGAATCTGCTCATTCATTCGGGTGTCTGTGGAGAACCTGTCCTGTGCAGCCACTGCCAGCCACTGAGCACGAGGTGGCGATTGGACAGACATGTCCCTGCCTCCGAGGGGTCCTATCTAGTGGATGAGACTGAAGTTAAGACACACCCTTAAGGTTGTCACTGAACACATTTCCTGTGGGGCAAGCGCTTTGCCATCGTGGGCACCATGTTAGAAGAGAAGGCAAAGATGTCAAGGGTACATCTAAGGTCTGTTCCTAGATGTGCCCTCCTGCCCCCTGGCTTTTCTTTAAGAATAAATAGTGCCACCATCTATCCGCCTGTCCTCTCCCCTTGTGCTGGCCAAGGTGAACCCTGGAACACCGTGATGTGAACTAGCTAATCCTGAGATCCTCAGGGATACGGAGTCCTGGAAAGGATGTAGGTAGACACAGGAAGTGGGGAGACATGGGTTCCAATTCCAATGCTGACATTTCATGCTGTGGGACCTTGGGTAAGTCAGTCACCTTCTCTGAACCTCTTGTCTCATTTATAAAGCAGGACCATTGACACCCACTTTCAGGGTGGTGGCAAGGATTAGAGATGATATATTCTTACCGTCCAGTACAGTACCCATAACAGCAACCACAAAATCATATTTTGTTGAGTCACAAGAAAACCTCAAAACAACCCAGTGATATAGGGACAATTATTACAGATGAAGACACTCAGCAGAGAGATGAAGTGACTTCCCTGAGCTCATGGAGCTGGGAGTAGGAGGCGAGGGTTTGGAGCCTGCATCCTAGCTGCCATGGACCTGACCAGCTCGATGCCTCTTTGCTTGCTTTAGGTTTTGGTTTCCACTGTCCCCAACCCATTTTCCCTGCTGCTTAGTGACCAGGAGGCATCTGGGCTCAGACCACCTTTGTGCATGCTAGAAAATTGCCCACAGTTCTAGATATTGGCCAGCAGAGGACCATGGATAAGAAGGGGCGCAGAACAGGGAGGCTCCCTGAGGCTGAGCCTCCTTCCCAACCTGGCCAGGTGAAGAGTGGTGAGGTTTATTCCGGATTTTGCTGCTGCAGGGAGACAGAACCCTGCTTTCTCGCCAGAAAGAGCCAGTTCAACGCAGCGCCAGGCTATAGAATTGGTCAACATTTCTGCGTCCACACGTAGATTTGAACCTGTAAGTTGGAGAAGCCAAAGGCGGCTAAGTGCAGGTGGCTCCAGAGGGAGGTCCAGTGGGGAGGGGGACAGGGGAGGTGCTGGGCAAGGTCCCAAGCAGGGAAGCAGCCCCTGGGGCTCTTCAGGGACTTGGCTGGGGAGATGGCCCCCAGAGGTGCAGGCAGCCTAAGGGAAAGCCAAGGCCCTGCAATGGGGGAGCCCCAGAAGTGGCCCCCATAGGTTGTCCACACCCTAAAAATTGTGGTGTCAAGAAGCCAAGGGTCCTGAGTTGGGATCGTCCTGGATCTCCCAGGTGGGCTCTGGGATTGGCCCACACAGAGGAGGGGGGGATGGGGTAATGGGGCCACAGACGCAGAGATGGCGGGAGCCCCCCGAAATGGGAAGACGCAAAGGATGGTCCCTCCTGAGGCCTTCAGAGGAAGCGTAGCCCTGTGACCTATAAAACTGAGAGCGCCCAGGGCCAAGGGACGGTTCCAGGGAAGTGCAGTGGCCATCTCTAGTGCTGAAGTGGGGAGGGGAGGGCCTGGCTCCCGAGCCCAGAGGGGGCGTGTACAGGGCACTATCTAGGGCAGCTGGGACCCTCAGGGATGCCACCAGCCTGAGGTGGCCCTGCAGGGGGGACGTGCAACAAACATCCCAACCCAAGGGGCTTCCCGTCCTGTGACCCCTTGTGGGGGTCTCCTTTTGGTTGTGCCCACCTGGACGCCAGAGGACGGAGCCACCCTGGCATCTACTGGGTGCCATGCCGGATGGAGAAGATTCAGGAGGGAGGGCAGGGCACGGAAGGGGAAAGGGTGCTGCTCTCCCCCACCCCTCTCTCTGGTGTCACTCCACCTCTCTGAGCCTTGGTTTGATCACCCACAAAATGCACTACCTACCGTGACTATTTGTGTAGGGGGTTGAACTGTGTTCTCCCCCGAGAGAACTGGCAGTCCTGACTCACAGTATCTGTGGATTTGTCCTGATCGAGAAATAGGGTCTTTGCAGATATAGTCAAATTCAGATAGGTTGGTATTGGATGAAGGGGTTCTAGTCCAAAATGGCTGCTGTTCTCATAAGAGACGCTCAGGGGGACACCTTGTGGCAGCAGAGGCATGGAGTGGAGCCATGCATTCATGCCCTTGGCAAGGAGGGTCAAGGACCACCAGCAACCGAGGAAATGGAGAAAGACACAGAACAGATCCTCCCCAGAGCCTTCAGAGGGAGCACAGCTCTGCTGACTCCTTGGTTTTGGACTTCAGGCCCCCAGAACCGTGGGAGAATACATTTCCATTGTTAAGTCCCCTAGATTGTGGTACTTTCTTTATAGCAGCTCTAAAGAGAGAATGCCTGGTGGTTCTAGTTACAAAGGCTATGTGAGGAATTATCCCCAAAGCCATGGCGTCAGTCAGCTTTCTGATGCTGTGACAAGATACCTGAGAAAAGCCACTTAGAGGAGGAAAGGTGGATTTTTCTCATGGGTTCAAAGGTTTCAGTTCCACATTCGGCCCTGGCTCCATTGCTTCCCGACTGCAGAGAAGCAGAGAATCATGGAGGAAGGGCAAGGGGGAAGAAGGCTGCTTACCCCTAGGCAGCCCAGAGCAGAGAGTGAAAGAAAGGGGTGAGGAACAAGATACAGCCCCAAGGCCATGTCCCCCGGTACCCACCCACTCCTAGCTAGGTTCACTGGGGAGGACAGCCCTCATGATCCAGTCACACCCACAGCCCCACCTCTGAACACTGCTGCATTGGTGACCACAGGAGCCTCAGGGGACAGTCTGGATCCCGATGGTGACCCTGGCTCAAGCATCCATTTGTATGCTCACAGATGCACTTGGGCAGAGGTGGTCCCGGGGTCTCCAGAGCAGACGCCCTTGGTCAGGTGTCCTGATGTCCTGATGACTTCTCCACATGGTTTCTTGGGGCTCCCCGGACAGGATCTGGCCTCCAGGGAGCAGGTGCGAGGAGAGCAGCAAGGGGGAGTGGGCGGCCTGGCCCCAGGAGCGCCAGCGTCCCGCCCCCTCGGGGTTCAGCAGATTTCCTTCCTGCTCAATGTTCCTATGGGCTGTTCTGGGGGGAGGGCATTCATAAGCATCATTTTTCTTTTCTTGTTTAAGCTGCGGGATTTGAGTTTCTGGGAACTTGGGCATGTTCAGAGGGGGAGGGGACGCAGACACCTCCTCTCCCTCCCCCTCCAGCCAGGCCCTGCTTGTGGGGGAGGGAGGCCAGCCTCTGTCCACAGCCTCCCTGGCTTCTCTCTGGCCACAGGAGCGTGCCACCAACATGCCAGCCATGCTGTGGAGGTACACGTCCAACTGTCTGCATGAGAGGGGACAGCAGGGACTGAACTGTGTCCCCTCTGCATTCCTAGTGGCCCCCAGTGCGGCTGTATTAGGGACTTTATGGAGGTAATTAAGGTGAAATGAGGACATAAGTCCTGATCCAGTAGGACTGGTGTCCTCATAAGAGGGGGAGAGACACAGGGTGGTTCATGATGGAGGACACTCTGTGCTGCTCCAGCCAACTTCACTGCATTGCAGATGGGAAGGAGGAGGCAAGGAGGAGGAGCAGGGGCTCTTGCTGCTGGTCAGACACCCACAGAGGAATCTTTTAGGGTCCCAGCAAAATATACCTGCTTACCATTGGCCAGGACTCAGCCACATGACCCTCTAGCTGCAAGGCATGCTGGGAAATGTAGTTCCCCAGCAGACAGCGAGGGCTCCCCCCACCCTGACCTCAGGACCTGAAGGAGGAGGTGGTGCAGGTCTTTGTGGTTATGAAGGAGGCTGCCTCAGGCGACTCCACGAAACGGGGACACAGTCCAGGAGGCCGGGAGGAAAAGGGGACTTTGTCCACCCGTGGCCTTCGGGGCCACACCCAATGCTGTGTCAGAATTACTAGGTGGGAGAAAGCATCTGCGGTGCCAGGTGGGAAACTGAGGCAAAGGTGGCACCATCTGTCCTTGGGTGACCCTAATGTGTGGCTGTCTCCCCCCCCCCACTTCCTGTGATCTCATTTCATGACTTCCTCAACTCTACCCTGCAGGAAAGCTTACCCTTTTTCTTCTTTGTTATTTTTATGACTACCCTTTTCTGATAAGAAGCTGTTCAGAGAGGTAAGGGCAATACCTGTGGTCACACAGCAGCTGCTGCTGCTGTTCATTACACTTGCAAGGGAGGTGGTATGTCTACAGAGGGCGCCAAGTGCTGAGGTATGTTCTAAGCACTTTAAAGTATTGCTGCAGCTCATTTAGGGAGAGATTTATCATTTCCCTTTTATGGATGAGGAGACCGAGACTCAGAGAGGGGAGTAACTCACAGGCGGTCATGGGGCTAGACAGTAGGGCTGCCATCTGTAACACTTCAGTTACAGGGTTACTCTGCCTTTCCAGTAAGCACAGCCAAAGGTCTTGTTCATTCAAAGATTTGTTAGGTTCCTGCCTTACCCCAGGCTCTTCAAGTGCATGATCCCATTTACTCCTGTGCAAGCTACTGACTTGAAGAACTATGATCAGGTCTATTTTACAGATGAAGAAAGTGATGCCCAGAGAGGTTGAGTGAGTTGCCCAAGGTCACGCAGCTGGAAAGTGGCAGAGCCTGGACTTGAACCAGGACCCTCTGACATTGGAGCTTGGGCTATTGCTTTCACTTTGGTCTCCAAGCGTGGCATGCTGGAGTGAGGCCTGGGGTGAAGTGCCAAGCCCAGAGGGCATGAGAGAGACCGCCCGGCCCGCCTCCTTCCCAGGTCCTCTCTGCCCTGGGACTCGGCCTCACTCACATGTACACAGCTGCCAGGGATCAAAGTCCTCTCCAAGATGTATTTGCTGTGAGTTCTAAACAAACGGGTGTTACCATGTAGCTAAGAGAAACACTGGAGGACACGGTGTCCAAACGCCAGCAGTCCTTTAAAGTCCTGTGATTGATCAGCCCCTCCCTGGTCTCATGCTCTCAGGGTCCATGGTGGAGGGAGGAGGGGGAGGCCGCAGCTCAGGAGCATGGAGGCAGGGCTGTGGGCCACTCAGGGGGCGCCTCCAGATGCCCTGCAGCCTCTCCCGCATCCCTCTGTGCTGAGAGAACAGCCCTGCTGACCAGGAGCCATAACCCCCAACACACACACAAGTGACAAGCAAGTGCTGTCTGGAGTGGTCACATGGGGAGATCACGGGCACTGCCCTTTAAGCCAAGCCACCGGTTTGAGGGCACAGAGATGGCAACCAGGGGAGCTGGGTCTGTTCAGCACTCAGCAAATGCGGATAGATCAGGGCGGTGGGCGCTTACTGTGTGAGGAAGGCATGGGCAGGCAGAGGGGAGACTCATCTGTCGTGGCACAGAGACCAGATCTTTATGGGGAGGGTCCCTCTGATTGTGTTAAAGTTGGTTTTGGGGGTATTGCTCCGGACTGCTGGCCGACAGACTGCTGACTGCCAGGATTGGGGTTTACATGACGGTTTCAAGACAGAGAGTGACAGAAGAGAAACCAGGATATCTATGAATTGGGCTTTCTTTTTTCTTTGCTCTTCTATTCCAAAGGCTTGGAATGGTTTGTGTAATGTTTGACTGGGGGAAATAGAAAGATAAAGTGGGTTTTCTTCAGCATATTTCAATGTCCAAGCATCTATGGTGGGAAGAGATGGGATAGTTACCTTGAAGCACTTGCCCAAGTATGCACAAGTATGCACCCCGGTATGCACAAGTGCTCAGTAAGTACTGTCACGATTCTCAGCCACCAGGTGTAGCTCTCAGCTGTGGGCCCCAGGAAGCCGGTGTGCACACCCCATTCAGGGCTAAAGTGAGGGTTAGGACCTTTGTCTGTACTTCTGGATGTAGTGGTGCACTCCTGTAATCCCAGTGGCCCAGGAGGCTGAGGCAGGAGCATCGCAAGTTTGAGGCCAGCCTCGGCAACTTAGCGAGACCCTGGCTCAAAATAAAATATAAAAAAGGCTGGGGGTGCAGCTCCATGGTAGGGCACCCCTGGGTTCAACACCCCAGTGCTGGGGAGGGGGAGTTTGTAGGTGTCCATGAGGTTGTGCTTGTGATTCTGTGCTTTCTAGTATGTCAACTCATGTCCCACATCTTCAAGACGTTCAATTTTTATTTGACAATTTTAAAGGAAGCTAAGCATGAAGGAGGAGTGAATGTATTTTGAATTCTGTCCTCATCATTATATCCCCATTTTTTTTTTTTTGGTACCAGGGTTTGAGCTCAGGGGCATTCAACCACTGAGCCATGTCCCCAGCCCTATTTTATTTAGAGACAGGGTCTCCCTGAGTTGCTTAGGGCCTTGCCCTTGCTGAGGCTGGCTTTGAACTTGCGATCCTCCTGTCTCAGCTGGTAAATGTTTAACAATGGTTTTCCATGGGACAGAGTATGTTGTGGGGAGAAGGAATTCCTGCTGTATTAGTTGTTTTTAGGTGTGTTTGTGTGTGTGTGTTTGTTTGGGTTTTTTTGGTGTTGTTTTTTTTTTTTTTTTTTTTTTTTTTGCTTCTGTGACCAAAAGACCCTACAAGAACAACTTAGAGGAGGAAAAGTTTAATTGGGGCTCATGGTTTTCAGAGGTCTCAGTCAATAGACAGCCGACTCCATTGCTCTGTGCCCGGGGAAGAGTTTGGTGGAGGAGAACCTCTGAGGTCATGACAGTGGGGGGGCAGAGAGAGCTCTGCTCAACAAGGACACTATCCCCTCCACAGACAACCTGGGGATCTGCCTCCTCCAGCCACACCCGCCCTGCCTAGGGTGACCCCAGCTAATCCGTGCCAATGGATTCACAGGCTGACTAGGTTAAGGCTCTCGGAACCCCATCATTTCACCTCTCAAACTTTTGGGGGGACACCTCACTTCTGAACCACAACACCTGCTGTATAGTTATCGCCAGTTTCCAGGTTACCAACGCTCCTGCTAGGGCCAGTTTCCTGCATGTGCGAGGCAGGTGCCCAACCACAAAGCTGCAATCGTATGCCTTAATGGATAATTTTTATAATGGTGGCCACATTCAACCACTGACTCTGGAAATTTCTGAGCAATGATCTGCAGGGAGAAGCTGGTGTGTGCGGGTTCCAGCACCCACAGTTCCTGGTTCTTCTTGCCTCCATTTCTGTACCCAGCAAACCCAGGACAATCCCACTTTCCACAACTCTTGTTGCAAATAACATTGCAAAGAGCTGGGCAGAGAGCACGCACCCCAGCAAGGCGGCCGCATGATCCCAGGGCTGGTGGGGTGGGGGAAGACCAGCCCTTCAGCACACCATAAATCCCCCTTTTGCCCATGGGGAGGAGAGACAAGGTGGGGTTTCCACCCACCAGTCAGGTTGCAGGTGAAGGGCTCCTGGCATATGCCAGCTTTGTATCTGGCCATCTGTCACCTCCAGGAGTGTTTACCGGGTTACATCACATCTGTCGGAAAGTGGGTATCCAAGTAGGCATGCTTTTACATTTTTCTCAAATTAAAAAAATATATTAATAAAAATCACATACGTTAATTGTCCAAAATTGAGGTTAACCTGTGTCTGGAAACCAGGAAACATTGAATACATCTTAGGTGTTGTGATTTGAGAGTCTGCTTATAAATTGAGTCAAATTAACGAACAGATGGACCACTGTATTCACCCCCACTGTATCTGTTGTTCTCTGCCCTCTGTTCTTCTGTATTTTAAAAATAAAAGCTCACTAGGTATCTTGTGTATGTTGTTGCATGCTCTGCTTTTTTTAAAAAAAAATTAATTTAGTTGTAGCAGGAAATTTGTCTCTGGAGCATCTGTGAGATGCTGGGATCACATCAATGATAGGAATCATTCCCAGGAGCCAGGCTGCCGCCCGCCTCCTCATTTACCTCTGACATGGTGCTGCATGACCTGACGTGAGGCCAGGGCCCCTGGATCTAGCTGCAGCATGTCCTGGGCTGAGCACCCATTTCTCTGCCATGACCCGGTCCTTCTGAGACATGCAGCGTTCTGGAAGGGCCCAGAGCCCAACTAGCTCCCTGGAACCACCCAGCGGAGCCCCGCCCAGCAAGGCTCCTTGTCACATCCTGCATCTGTCCCACCAGGCTCTGCCCTCTCCAAGAGCATCCATAATGGTGCTCTCTGGGGCGGGTCCAGGCAGCAGCTGCCTTTGATCAGCCCAACATCTGGGCTGCCTGGTGATCAAAGATGGGAACGCTGTGACAGCCCAGACTTGGCAAGGACCCAGCCTGGCTAAAAGCACTGGCGGGGGAGGGGAGAGAGGGCAGGGGTGAGGGTGGGGAGGAAAGGGATGGAGGGCTGGGGCCCCCTGGGTAGGGCAGCCGACAGGAGCACGGGCTGTGTTTGGGTGACCTTGACTCTATGGGTCTCGGTGTCCCTCTCTGTAAAATGGGGATAACTGGGAGCAGTCCCCAGCATGTGACCTGGGTTCCTGCTCAGGGGTGTCGAGTGACCAGGGCCCAGGCAAGGCCCCTGGGATCCTGGCATCAGCCAAGAGCGCCTCCAGCTTCTCCTACAGCTTGGAATGAATGACATCACTAACAGCAGCAGCAGCAGCAGGTAATGTTTTATTTCGTGTTTAAAAGTTCTTATTATAGAACCACAGACGTCCTCAGGGGTCACCCACCAGACCCACCCAGAGAGCAGCACCCTTGATGAAGAAGCAGAACACTCGCAGCCCCCTGCCACTCCCCGGAGCTCCCCTGAGGTCACTCCCCTCCAAGTTGTTAGGATGCCCATTGCACAGAGCAGAATACCAAGGTGCGGAAAGCAGAAGCCCCTGGCCCAAGGCTCCTCCTGGGAAGGTGAGGCTTCAAAGCTTCAAGCCCTGGCCACAGCCCAGAGCCCTGCTGAGACCTGCTCTCGGGGCTGACACAACCCCAGGGGTGCTATGCTTACAGGGTGGGGTTCCTGGGAGGGGGATGAGGATGGAGATGGGGGATGGGGCTCCTGGGAGGGTGGATTTATTTATTTTTTTTGGAGGACCAGCCCACTTCCAAATACTAGCTGCGGAAAGCCTCAGGGCTCTTGGGAATAGAGCTACTCATTGGCCCAGGGGATTCCCTCAAGCCCCTAGCCCATCTCAGCTCACAGGAAGGAGAAGGTGTCCCAGCCCCTGCCCACCCCTCTCCTCACCCTCCCAATGCTGTCCCCTGAAAGCTTTCTTTGTCCCCATGGGAGGGGGTTGGAGGAAGTGGGATGTGCTGTTGGCACCAGGCAGAAGCCCACTCCCTTTTGTGGAAGTGCCCAGAAGGTCTTGGCCTGAGTCTGAGAGCAGAGCCGGAGGCAAGGTTCATGCACAGAGAGCAAACGTAGGACCTGACCCCATGGAGAAGGAAAAAGATCAGGGCAGGAGCCGGAGGACCTGGCCACACCATAGGCGTCCGGTGCTTCTTCTGCTGGACCCAAGGAGTCCTATGAAACGCATCTCAGAAGTGTCTGCCAGGGCCCCAGGACGGGAGCACTTATCAGTTGGCTCCACCTCTGTTGGTCAAGGTGCCTGTGGCCTAGGAGGAGTGATGTCCAGGGCCTCGCCTTGCCCAGGGTATCCACAAACCTTGGGACAGAGTCTTCAGAGAGAGTGTCCACGACACGGTCAGGGTGTTACCTGCAGCAAGCTGGTGGCCGCTGACCTGGAACTGGGGCCAATCTGTGTGTGTGTGTGTGTGTGTGTGTGTGTGTGTGTGTGTGTGTCCCAGTGGGGGGAGGGAACACGTGGGGGTGAAAGGCAGGTGTGGGCAGATAGGAAGAGGTGCACAGAGGGTGTGGAGACATTGGTGCCACCGGGAGGCTCGGCAGAGGCTGTGGGCCAAGGCTGGCTCATTGTCACCATAGTTGACCTGTCTGTCACCCCGGCCATCTTCCCTTCCTCTGTCCTGTGAACACTCCCCTCCACCCTTCACTCCAACATCATCCCGACAACACGGGATGGCAGCCTATCCTGCTGTGAGACGCCTGTAGGAGACGGAGTTGCATTTCCCAAATACTCACCTGTTGAAGCCTAAACTCCAGGGCCTCACAACAGGGTCTGTGAAGGCGTCGGACCACATTAGAGGAGGGGGTCCTGAATTTAATATGGTGTGTGTCTCATCAAAAGGAGAAATTTGGGCACAGACACGTGCACACAAGGAGACCCCCACATCAAGGTGAAGGCAGAGGTGGGGCACATGGTCTGTAGCCAACCAACAGCAGGGGCGAGGCATGGAACAGACGTGCCTCGTGGCTCTCAGGAGGAGCCAGCCTTGCCCATGCTGTGATCTTACACGTCCATCTTCGAGAATGGCAAGGCACTACTTTCAGTGGCATGAGCCGTCCACTGTGGTACACTATGAAGCATCCCTTGCCAAGGAGGAGACCTAAGGGTACGGCAATTCCATGGCACCAAGGAGAGGCACTCGGTCTTGGCACTTGCCTGGGCCCCGGGTCCTCCTGGGTAATCCCACGGATCGGGAAATTCGCCCTGCCGAGAATGAAGGTTCGCAGCCAATTCTGGAAAGAAAATTCTGACGCTCTCAAGCATCCTCCAGCTCACATGTGGCTTCAAGAACATTCTGAAGATGGTTCTTTGGAGGTAGGGCTGTCTGCCAGGAAGTGGAGAGCGCTCAGCTGATGAAGCCAGGCAGATTTGATGCACAGATGTGCTTCCTTTAATGAACAACCTTAGAGACAAATAAATCATGAGCTGGGAGAGATGTCTGAAGCCTCTTAGGAGGTGAGGGGAAGGCATGGCAGACACCGGTGACGAGGGCATCACACCAAGCTACCCACTCATCACATGGGTGCTCAACCCACTATGGCTGTCTGCTGGCTCCTGGGGAGGAGGGACACATGTGCAGAATTGGGCACTTTGCAGATCAGAAGTGGGTGATTGGTTTTAACCGGGTCACCTGGGTTTCAGCAGATTTGCACTGTTGAAGCACCATCCGGAGTCCCTGTCTCTTACCCCTCCTGGGATAACATCCTCAGCTCTATGACCTCGTGCTTCCTGTGGCTGCAGCTGTGACTGTCTTTGGAGGTCTGCTCAGAGGATACAGGATGCTTTGCCTGCAAGTCCAGGAGCTGATGGCCCCTTGATGGGGGACAGCATTGAGCATCAGAGCCCAGCACTACTTTTGTAGGGAAGCTCAGCCATGGCGGGTCAGTGATGGAGCCCTCACTACTTTGCCTCGAATGTTGGGCCCCCCCGAGCTATAATTTACACAGCAAGGCTCCCCCGCAGGATCAGGCTAAGCAAAGGCTTTGCTGAGATCTCACCCTGGCTGGGCGTTTTCTTCCCTCATCCTCCATTAGTTTCTCCTGGTGCATTTCCTTCATCAATCACTCTGGGAGACTCCTCCTGTCAGCCGCTGCTCCTGCGAACCTGACAGGAGGCAGGGGGTTTAATCCCTCAGGAGAAGCCCAAGTCTCTTCTCAAATATCCTGGGCTGTCTTCTCGGGTCCAAACCACACTTACATGGTCTGAGGAGGGAGGATTGAGATTTGTGGGAGGGGAGCAAGAGGGAAAGCGTCTGTCAATCAATCAGGCGACAGAGAAGTTGATGCCATATTGCACCGGGATTTCTCCACCTTGGAACTAGTGACACTTGGGGGATAACCTGGGCACCAAAGGAGACTCAGCAGAATTCCTGACCTCTGTCCACCTGAGTTCAGTAGCATGCCCCCAGTTACGACAACAGAAATTGTCTCTAGACGTGCCCCGTGTCACCTGGCTGAGAACCACTGCATTCAACTGAGACCTGGGACCCTGCAGGCCCGGTCTCCAGCTGGTTAGCTTGATGCAGCCCGGGTCAGTTCTCCAGGAAGGTCCATGTCAGTTTCCTGCATGAGGCACGGGCAGCAGCTAAGGGGTGGGTGCACTGGGAGGTGGGGCAGGACATCAGCATCGACGACACACATGGACCACGTTGATGGGCTCAGCATGGTGCTAGGCAGGCCACAGTGGGAGTGGGACTTATTTGGGCAACGGAATCACCAATGTGCTTGAAAAGACCCAGGGTGAGCTCTGTGTGTAGTCAGCATGATTTTCCAACCAAAATGTTTTTCCAAGGATGGACAGATTTTTTCCCAGGATGCAGGACATCAGAGGCTGAAAGCCAGCAGAGTTCCAGGCAAGCTGGGGCTGTGTTCCCCTCTGAGAGGAATCCGGCTCACACCAGCTGATATGCAAGCATCCTGATGCCAAGCGTCACCTCCAGGTGGTGGGTGGCATGCTTCGCCAGGTCACGTCCTGGTATTTCCGTGGTGGTGATCAGGCCCACTGAATGAGCATGCACCTAGGTTCCTCCTAAGGGTATTGGAAAATGTCGGTCAGTGACAGTTGACCTAAGCCTGGGTTGGCTTTCTGTGCCTCGGGCACATGGGGCAAGCACGGAGGCTGCTGCCCTCCTCCCTCTGCTGTCTGATGGCTCAAGAGGTGCAGAAACCTGGCCCCCAGCCCTCCCACTTTCCCATCTCCCTACCCCATAATCTCTCTCCACGTTTCCATTTCCTCCAGGCTCCATCCCTCTCTGAGTCCATGCTGGCTCTCTTCTGCATAAGCACAGGAGATGAAAACACCCTTCTTATAAACGACTATCTCCTGGACCCTCCTCGCCGGCTCTGCCAAGACACACACTGTCTCCAACCTTTCCTCCGAGCCCGGTGCCCAGCTGTCTGGGAGAGAACAAGCCACTTGTGAGCCCTGCGGAGCAGCCCTGCCCAGGGTGGTCCCCTGGCATCTCTGCAAGATGACCTCCTCTGCCCTGGGCTTGGCCAGCCCCATCCAGAGCTGGCCAGACTGTCCTGGACTCCCTGTGGCTCCTACCCCGGGAAGCAACCCCACCTCCCTCTCTGCTCAGGGTTCTGAGTCTTCTTAGAAGAATTCAGTGATGATATTCCAAAAACCTTATTCTACTTCTTTCCCCAAAAAACAGCCCATAAAAAAGTCTTAGAGCCAGAGGAAATGCATATCGGTTGGGGACTGCCCAGGTATGGGCATGCTGACACAGAGTGATATCTCTCTCGCGTTCTCTCTCTCTCTCTCTCTCTCTCTCTCTCTCTCTCTCTCTCTCTCTCTCTCTCTCATGCTTGTAGAGACTTGTGGCAACCTGGTTTTCTGTTCCCAACTTCTAGGGAAAATTATTTTTATTTTTTAACTGTGTCGCTTAGTGACCTCTGGATCCTGGGAATATCCATTTAGCCCCCTCCTCTTGTCCCCATAAGATTCTGTAAAGGCCACTCCCTTTCCAGTGGGATGTGGGGAGGAGGAGTTGGCCATATCCACTCTCTCATGCCCAGGCTGGCACAGGGCTCGGACCCAAGCAGCTCTGACCCAGGCCCTGGGATGTCCAGAACCACTGGCTCTTTCTTTGCCTATTTGAGAAGGGACAGGAGCAGGGGGCTTCTTCAGCTTCACAGGAAGGCTGCAAAGTGCAAGATAGCTCAGGAAGCAGCAGGGACTGCCCTCTCCGGGCATCAGCAGTGTGACCAGGACAAACCCAGTCAAGCATCACCCCAGGAAAAAGCCCCAGCCCTCTCTGCAGAGGTGGCAGGCACCTTGGACTGGGCTCCTCAGAACCAGGTCTGGAGATGATGGAGGAGGGGAAGTGTTTGCTTGGGAGGTGAGCCCAGGGAGCACTGGGGAGGGAGGCGGTGAGTTCCTGAGGCCCAGTCCTCTGCAAGAAGTCGTTTTAGGTCTCCCTAGGTTCAGGTGTGACTGGTGCATGGGTGACATGGCACCGTGGGCTGTGGATCCTGAAGACTCTCAGTTGCACAACCCCCAGTGACTCACATTAGCACCACCCAGTCAAGGTGCAGCCAGCGGAGTGCATCGCATTTTGAGGCTGATCAATTAAGAAAAAAAAAAAGGAGAGAGTTTCCCCTGCTACTCTCCAGTGGGCTGCACTTCAGGGAAGGCTCGTCCACCGGGGCCCGGGGGAAACAGGGCGCCATCCGACTCTAGACAAAACAGCCACTGAGTGAATGCGCTCACAGGGTCAGACACCCCTCCTGGCACCCCAAAACCCACCGCCCGGGTCAGGGAACCGAGGGCCACATTGCACATGTGACGTGGAGGATTTTTTTTTTTTTAAAAAGAGAGGTGTCCAGGTTTGGATATGAGGTGTCCCCCGAGGTCTCCCGTGTGAGACTCTGCTAGAACATTCAGAGGTGAAATGATTGGACTTTAAGAGCTGATGCCTACCCAGTGGATTAATCCTCTGATATGGAGTAACTGGGTGGTGGCTGGAGGCAGGCAGGGTGTGGCTGGAGGAGGTGGGTCACTGGAGGAGTGCCTTTGGGGTTTGAGTTTGTCCCTGGTGAATGCATCCTGGTTGCTGGGTCCTGAGCCGCTTCCCTCCTCCATGCCCGTCCGCCATGATGACCTGCCTCACCTTGGCCCAGAGCGGTGGAGTTGGCCAACCGTGGACTGGACCTCGGAAACCAGGAGCCAACCTTCTCCGAGTCGTTCTTGTCAGGCCTTTTGGTCACAGCCATAAAAAGCAGACTGAAATGGTCCATTAGGGCTCCCCTAGAAATCCACAAGCTGGGTGGCTTGTGAACCACCCTGTAGTGCTCACGGTTCTGGAGCTGGAAGTCCAAGACCAAGGTGCCAGTAGATCTGGGCCAGGTGAGGTCTGCTTCCTGGTTCACAGATGGTGTCTTCTGGCTCTGTCCCCATGTGGGGGAGTGAGGGAGGGATCACTCTGGAGGGCCTTCCTGACCAATCACCTTCCACAGGCCCCCTCCTCACACCATCACTGGGGGCAGGGTTTCAACCAGGGCAGGGAGCCCTCCCCCTTCCCCGGCTGCCAGATTTGCAGCCTTGAATTTCCCAGTGCATTTATATCATTCTAGATCGGATCCCACTAAGGAAACACAGTCCCTAAATTCACACTAAAGGGTTAGTGGCTGATAGACAAAAAAGATCCTTTATAGTCTAAGCGAAATTTTGTCCCTTTGCGTTGAGAGATTGAACAACCAGTTTGATGATACACACACACACACACACACACACACACACAAACACACATATCCCTCTGACACTTTTCTCCATTTTACAATCCCAAGCTAAGAGTGCCCTGCCCACTCCCCAGATGTCCCATGAGGACGAAATGAAGTCACACTTGAGAAGGGGGAAGCCAGTGGGGGAGTCAGGAAGCAGCCCTGGCTCTCGGCCCAACTCTACCATCAACATTCTTTGGCCTTCTCAATGCCACTGCTTCTCTGGGGCCTCCCTGAAGCAAACCCTCATTTCGTCGATGGGAATTCATGGTTGTCCTCCCAGTGAGCATGCGCTCCCCTGCAGGGCCTCTCCTTGGCTGAAGGATGGCCGTCTTCAAGTTTATATGGCCTCCTTCTCTGAAGGTCCTCATCTCCTCTTCTTCCAAGGAAGCCACTCCTACTGGGTTAGGGCCCACCCTGATGACCCCTCTTTAAAGACATCCCGAGGAACTTGGGGTAAGAACGTGAACACATGAATTTTGAGGGGACACTCACAAATGAGCCCATAGCCCATGATACTGGTCTAAACACTTACAAAGTAAAAAAAAAAAAAAAAAAAAAAGAAATTCAACTTCAAGGAGGAAAATCTTAAGGAAATGATAATAAGGTGGTATGGCAAAATGAGGAAAGCGGTGATCAGTCTGTCTATTCTATGGGTGTGTAAAAAACTACCCTCCAAATGTGGTAGCTTCGAACAGTTATTTTAATTTGCTCATGATTTTCTGGGACAACAGTTTAAGGAGGACTCAGCTGCTGCATGGTTTCTTTTTGATCCACCAGGGTGTTCTTTGGCATCTCTGTACTGCGAGTCCCACCACCATTTAAATTCAGTCTTTGTGCCTTGACGTCTTTGGGTCGTGCCAATGTTTAGGTGGCCAGGCCCTCGTGGGTGGATTCTAAGGACTCCTGGCCAGGCTCTGGGGAGGGCTGTCTCCCACTGACAGGCATCTTCTGAGTCCTTGGTGAATGGAGGGGGCCTGGAGTCACCTCCAGGTAAAACCTCCCTTCTCTTCTTGCCCTCGCAGTGACTCCCGAGTGATTCTCATAAGTAAAAGCTTCCTGCCCCCCACTCAGTGCACATTTAGATTTCTGGGCTGTTCTGGCAGAAAAATGGCCCTGCAATCAGGCAAGCAAAAACCGTTAGCTGGCAGGAAAGCAGGATGGAGGTGAGGGCACAGGAGTTCCAGTGTGGGGAGGCCCAGGTGGGAGGCCCAGGTGGCAGGACCGTCACATCTCTGTGGAGCCTCGGAGGCCTCTGGGAAGCGCTTTCCAGCCCTCCCCCCCTGCACCTGATAGCCCCCCCCCTTGGAAACAACAGCATTAAGAAAGAAAGCGATGGAGTCAGGTGACCTGAGTTCCAGCCCCGACTCTGGCTGCTCCACCAACGTGGTTTCCCAGTGCTCTGGGTAATAGGGACAGGGATGATCAGTGTGAGGCGGGTCTCTTACTATGACGATGCCTAAGTGCTTCGCAAGTGTGACTTCACCTCGTCCTCATGGGACATCTGGGGGGTGGGCAGGCCACTCTTAGCTTGGGATTGTAAAATGGAGAAAAGTGTCAGAGGGGTGTGTGTGTGTGTGTGTGTGTGTGTGTGTGTGTGTGTAGAGGGAGGGAGAGACACGGCATTTGGAAGGAGCCTGCTGCCCTCTGGCTGACTATGGGCTGAAGAGCTCCATCCATCGCTCTCTCTTGGGGGACAGTGGAGTCTGGCACATCAGGGAGAGGAGCGCCAGGGGCCAGGTGTTCTCAGGGGACAGCGCACCATGCCAGAGGATGGACGTGGCAGGGGGTGAGTTTATCCAGCTTCAGGATGACCACGCAGCCGAGGGTGAGCTGCTAACCCCACTGCACCTTGCCTCTCCTTGGCAGAAGGGTGCCCGTTTTCAGCACCTTGCAGCAGCATCTGCTGGGGAGTCTGGGAATGTGTCGCTTTGGATTTGGGGACAGGCTGTGCAGGGGACGTAGCACCAGGGCAAAATAAAGTATTTAGGTTTATCAACTTTGGAAAACACAAATAAGACCAAAAAAAATCTATGAGAAATCGCCTTTGATTTTACCATTAGGTCTAAGCCTGGGACACGCCTTCAACTGACTGCCAGGGGGTAAAACGTAGGTTTTTTTCTTAGGATGACTGTCCTTGGAGTGTGTCCACCGCGCTTTCCTAACGTTCTCTTTCCAAACCCCTGTGTTCCCAGACGCGGTGGAATGGCCTTGGATGAGTCCGGGAGCCGGGCTCTTGGTGGACATTCGTGCCGTTTCTCTTTTCTGACTTGAGCCAATGAGAGGAAGCAAATCCGCTGCTTTCCTAGGAATCCCCTTCTCCTGGGTGGCGGAGGGCAGGGGATGACGTCCTTCCTGCCACACCTCCCTCCCCAAGGCCCAGGGTCCCACTTCTCTTGGAACCACTCTCAGGTCCAGCAGCATTTGCCACACGGGGTCCCCGGAGCTCTTCCAGCAGAAGCCACCCCTTGCCTGGGTGGAGCGAGACCAGAAGCCCAGGAGGGCTCTGATGGCCTCCCAGCCCTGCCACTGACTGTCCCCGAGACCTGGGGCTGGTGATTCCACCTCTGTGCCCCTCGGCCTTTCCGTCTCAGCCGTGGGGAGTGTCCATCTCAGCATGGGGCCTGGCGCAGGGTGGACACACTGGGACGCACTCAGCGATGTCATCAGTCTTGCTTGTCCTTCCTTCCTGAAAAATGGGGTTTGAAGAGGTGGCCGCTCACGAGGTCATAGGGGGTCGGATGAGATGGCACCTATAAAGTGCCCAGCCAGCACCCTCAGTCGGTGGCATTTTAAGTCATATTTTCATTATGGCAAGGTGACACTCTACGAAGGCCTCCACTCCACAGGAGATAAACGAGTCTCTTTAGGCCCAGAAGGTGATCTCCCATACCCCCTTGGCCAACCTCAGCTCTTTTCCCAATGACCCCAGCAGTGTAGGTCGTGAGCGGGGCTGCTGTGGTCACACGTCCCACAGCAGCTATTCTCAGAGACCACGTAAGGTGCCATAGCATAGAAAGGGTGCCCTTGCACCTGGGCAGCAAATGGACCCAGGTCCTTGCACTCCCTTTCGGAGGACCAAGTACCAGCCCTGCAGCAGGCCTAGCCCCTGCTCTCGTCCCGTTGGAGAAATTCATCCAAGTTGCACTGAGTTTTGCAGCTGTCAGAGCCCAGGTCTGCAGGAGTTTCAGTGGGGTGACAACTTGCCCAGCCTGTCACTCACAGTGGCCGGATTCCTTATTATTTTTGGAGCTCATCAAACCAGGTCCAGCCGGAGCTCATCCTCAGAGCTCTTACCTACTATGCTAAAGGCAAATTAACAAAAGCGCTTAATAAGGACTGGCTGGGTCCCACCATGTTCAGGTGTAGACACACAGAAAAGAGCGTGTGTAGTAGGTAAAGTGCAGGTAGGAGGTGGAAGGTACAGCACACACATGGGAACTAGATCCCTTCTTCAAGCCTGCGACACAGGTGCAATTTGCCCACTTCGCAGACAGCAGGCCAAGCCCAGAGACACCAGGGGCTGGTGCCAGTGTCCCTGCTCTTCGTTGAGAGGCCGGGATGTGGTAAAGGGCCGAGCATGGTGCCTGGCACGTACCCAGTGCTCAGTACCTGGGGACTGTCGTCATGGGGGCTCTTCAGAGCCCCTAACAGGCAGCCCAGGGCTCCTCCGCCTCTCCCATCCTCTGGGGGTGGGTGGCTGGAGCTGAGTTATCTCACTGTGGCCTTTCAACCTCTCGGAGAGCTGGGGTCAGGGCCGGGGCAGCAGGCCTGCTGAGCGCTGGTGGGCTGGGCAGCAGGGGCCATGTCAACATGAGATGTCCCAGGAGGACCTGCTGGGACAGCTGGGGGCGGGGCCTGGGCAGAGCGAGGTGGAGGGGGTGATGCCCTGAAGCCGGCCACTCCCACCTGGGAGAAGGGGGTGGAGGAGTCGGGGAGGGGGTGGCCAGGCTGAAGCTGCCCCCTCCCCACCTTGTGCTCTGCTCAGCCACTTTTCAAGATCTTAGTTTGATAACCTGGAATAGCTGTGAAGGTCTTTAATATATTTATTTGGAGATGGACACAATACCTTTACTTTTATGTGCTGCTGGGGATCGAACCCAGTGCCTCACGCATGCTGGGCAAGTGCTCTACCACTGAGCCGCAATCCCGGCCCCCTGAAGGTCTGTCTTTAAAGAAAATACAGAAGGTTATGACCCTCCCGCCATTAGCCCCCACTTCTCCCCCAGACTGTACCAACGTGCACACACGGGATGTACCCTTTTCAAAAACTGGTTTGCATGACATCAACCCTGCAGTGTTTTTTGTTACCAGGTCTTGAATGCTTTCAGGTGACCTTGTTCTTTTTAACAGTTGCATGCTATTCCACATCTTGAACGCGCCATTGTTCCCCAAAGATTTGCTCATGGAGGGACAAGCAGGACGTGCTTTCCTGATGTTATGAAATGCGCTACAATCAACACCCTTGTCCACATCAAGTACGTGCTTTGATAACACCTGTCTTCCTAGGGTAGAGTTCCAGAGGTGGGCCAAAGGGACATTAAGGATCATGGATCCAGCGGCTGCAAGCTGCCAGTTCTATTTGTACTTAAGACCTCCTTGTCATAGGCTCCTGGGAGGAAAGCTTCTGGTTTCTTAGATCATGGTATTCCAAACTCACCTCATCTCACACAGCAGGAGGCTGGGTTCATAAGGAGAGTACTGGGTCCCAGGGTAGGACAATGGTGCCCAGGAGAAGGGGCACCCTCTGGGAGATTGCCTGTGGGATATTGAAGGTTGCTCTGGACTCCTTTGCTGACAGACGTATATGGGACCTCAAGTTGTCTTGGACTGACCCCCAGGCAGTGACCGATTGATGGGGACCACAGCAGTCCAAGTCCTTGCCTGGAGACCAGATAATCCAGGGGCCCATTCCTATTCCACAGCTCCCCCCAGAATCCAGCCGAGGCTGGGACTTTCTGAAGTCACCCCTCTGCCGGGCTTCTCCCTCTCCATTACCTGTTTGTCCTGGGGACGGTCCGTCAACACAGCCCATGCATCCACATCCTGGTCTCAGGCCAAGTTCTTCCATAACACACCCGAGGTACCATGGAGGATGGCCAGGCAGTGCCCTCCTGGATGGACGTGTCTTCATTAGCAGTCACCCAAGGGCAGCCAAGGGCCCTGGAACCCCCTGCACGCTGCACAGAAGCCTGCCAGCTCCCTGGAGGAGAGTTTCAGCATGGACCTGAAAGCTTGGGGTCTTGTCATCCAGAAATGTTACCTGAAATAATAGTCCCCACCATCACTGTACATAGCTGGGTATCTTGTAGATCTTCTCTAGACACCTTGGTTTCCTCGTCTGTGCACTAAACAATCAGTACCTGCCTCGTAAGGCAGTGAGAGTGAGGTACTGCTTTCCATGCTTAGTCCTGTGGTGCTTGAGCTGAAATACGAGGTCCGATCACCACACGCCGCTGTCCGTGTGACCTTTAACAGCTGAGCTTGATTTTCCCCTCTGCAGCTGGGGACAGCTACTTCTCTTGGGACTGACACGAAGATTTAGTGTCAGGTCAGGCTCACGGCCATGCATAGCAAAGGCCCTGATATGACTCACCTGGGTCCATAGCCAAGCTAGGAGGATGAGTCAGACATGCTGGGTGCTGGACCAGGAGAGAGAATTTGTGAATTCAGCAAGACAATGTTCATTGTGTAGCCTCCCTCCACTATTTTTACAAGTAAAATATGAATAAAGAAAAGTCTTTGGCCATCCCCGGAGATGACTACTATGGGTTTATTCCTCTATTATCCAGTATGTTTGTTTCAAACATTTACAGCTGGATGTTTTGGGGAAAAAAACGATCATTTTCTACATATTAGAATATTAGTTATTACATAGATGTCTCAGAATGGGGTCGTGTGTCTTCAACCTTGGTGAGCATGCTCACCTGCCCAGTCTCAGGAGTTCTATTTGGCCACTCCCACCTTGCTGGACACCCAGATTACTACCACTTTGCCACAAGCCCTTCTGCGCATGCCCATCTTTGTGCTTATTTATCTTTGCACATGGGCAATAGTGCTTCTACAGCTGTGGCTTGATCTCTGGGGTGGAGGGATGTGCACTTCCTGGACCCGCATGGAGGCCCAAGTCCTACATGGAATGGGATAGTGTTTACATAGATCTCACATTTCCCCTCCCTTGTTTTATGTAGAATTTGTCAGGCATAAAGTAAGTTATTAATTTGATTGCGACTTGCAAGAAGAAGTCTGTATGTTCGTATGTATTTTTCCCCCTATATGGTTTTGATCTGGGGCTGGTTGAGTCAACAGATGCAAAACCCACAGGTCCAGAGGGCTGACTATTCATGCTACCCTTGTTGACCCTTCAGAAGGGCCAGCAGAGAAAACTTGCAAGTCAGGAGAGAGCGTTTATTAGACTTGCTGTCAGGAGTGCCTTTCCCCTAAGGAAATAGGGCAGGGTCTTCGCAGGTTTAAGGGCAGAGATCGAGGGCTTGGTGTGGAATTCAGAAGGCAGGTGCCCGCCCTGCTCTGGCATTGCAGCTATGAGGACTTGGAATCTTGAGGAGTCATTAGTCTCAACAAGCAGGTCATGAGCCTCCTCTTCTAGGGACAAAAATATTCTGATTAAAGCAGCAACGTTCAACACTGGGACCAAGACTTAGGTTGGTTTCAATTTTCAACAGTTAAAAGTTGAATTTTTCAGGTCCACAGTTATTACTGTTTAGAATTCTCTGCATAGAGCAACAATAAGCAGATTGATAATCATTTAATAGTTCTTTACAGATCATGCCCCGTCCTGGTATCTGGATGGACCGCCACACCTCTTCCTTCTGCTCCCCACCATATTTTGCTCATTATATGGACTTATTTTGGAGGAGAGTTGGCAGGAGACAGTAGAATTTCAAACAGTGCTAATTCCTTCCTGTCATCTCATACTCCAAGAGGCCTCTTGTGCAATTCTTGTTTCAAGTCATATTCTCAACCACAATTACTTAGTATCATTTTTATTTGGAAATTATTTTAGATTTACAGACAATACAGAGTCCTCAATAGCCCTCACCACTAAAGTTAACATCTGTCATGGAACCGTCACCCAAACCAAGACCAACCACAATATGTTCCCATTAACAGCAGTCTTCATTTGGATGCACCACTTTTTACACCTGTGTTCTGTCTTTTCTGTAAGGTCTCTTCCAGGACTCCTGTGTCAGTCAGCTTTTCATTGTTATGACAAAACACCTGAGAAAAAAAGCTTAGAGGAAAAATGTTTGGGCTCACAGTTTGAGGTTTTTGTCCGCAGTCCACTGGCTCATGGCTGCGGGTTCGTGGTGAGGCAGATCATCCTGGCAGAGCGGCAGGGTGGAGCAGAGCTGCTTAGCTCATGGCAGCCAGCAAGCAGAGAGGGCCAGGGACAAGGTACATTCCCCCAAGGCATACTCCCAAGGTCCACGACCTCCAGCCAGGTTCCACCTCCTACAGTTCCCTTGGGGAACCAAGCCCGTAACACATTGGGGGACAATCCAGATCCAGATCACAACCACCCCACATGGTACTCAGTCATGTCCCTTGGTCAAGGATTTTGCAGGAGACCCTTCTGTTGGGGTTGACGTGATGTTTACTCATGAGACAGGGGCAATGGGTTACCGGGAAGGTGGGGGGCGATGACTCTCAGTCACCTGCCCTCACAGGAAGAAAGTGGTTGCCACCACCCATTTTTAAGGTTGCAGGGAGCGAGAGAAGGGGAGACTGAGCTCTACCCCTGGGTGGGGGGAAGCTGACTCGGGTTATTTGGGCTTCTTTTGTAAAGAGTCTCAACCTCCATTAAGATATGCATCTTTCTCCAAGATGGATGAGGAGGTGAAACCCAGGATGACCCCACCCGCCATGACCATCTTCCCTGAGAGGCCCCAGAAGTTCCCACACAGGATCTTCTGTTAGATAAGCCCTTCTCAGAGTCTTCCAAAGTCCTCCTTTGCACCAGGCAGGGGGGAACTGGGCAGTGTCCCAGGTGTGGCTTCTAAGTGTGGTCCCCAGCCGGCAGCACCACCCGGGAGCTGCTAGAAGTGCAGGATCTCAGGCCCCATCTGGGCCTCCCAAGTTGGACTCCCCAGTTTGGCCAAGCCCCGGCCCAGTGGCTCCCAGGCCTGTCTGGGTTTGAGGAGCATCGTCTTGGACTCTCTCAGAGTCAGGGGTTGGCAGCTCCTGCGGTCAGTCTCCTCCCTGCCGCCAGGGCACTTGCTTTGTTCAGTCTCGTGCATCTTGTGCAGTTGGAGGATGATGAGGGAGGACAGAAGTGAGGGGCGCGGAGGGAGGTGGCGCGGCAGCAGGTGGCTCCCAGAGGAGTCGGTGGGCTGGGAGAAGTGGGCGAGGAGGGGCAGTGTCAGCACAGCTGACAGAGGAGCAGGCTCTGCTGGCCTGGAAGATGGATGAGAGCGGGGATGGAGGGATGGATGGACGCTGGACAGCTGCAGGGAGCAAAGGGCTCAGCCTGCGTGGACCTGCGGGCCGTGGGTGGCAGCAAAGCCCGACAGCCCCCCACAAGGAGGTCCTTGATGCAGTGCTCACCCCATGTTCTCAACTCTTCCATCCTGTTAAACATGGTCCCGTGGCCTTAGGACGTTCACGCTGGTGCACGACCCTCATGGCGGCCATCCTCCTCCAGAGCTCTTGGTCCTGCGAAACGGAGGGGCAGGGGCTCCCGCGACCCTTCCTCCCAGGCCATTCCACGTTCTCCCACCGTGGCTAATGGAGCTCCTCGCAGGAGGCAGCTTACACACTACTTGGCTTCCCCTGTCGTCTCTTCAGCTGCTGAAGTAGGGGAGTGACAGCAGTCACTCCCCTGGGTTTTGTTTTAATTCTAACATCGGGGTCCCTGCAGGAATCGGGGCCCCTGCAGGAATCGGGGCACACCTGTTTAGTTGATCAGAGCACAAAGTGACAAGTGTTGGAGAGTTGGGGAGTGACAGTCCGGGCTCCACCTAGAGAGGAGGTGGCAGATGACTTGCCCAGGGCGGGGGAGGAGCACGCTCCATGGGGAGAGCAGGAGAGCTTCCGGGGTCCCCTGCAGAACATTCTTCCTTTCCTCCCAACACTGTATTGAAAAGAGGTGGGGGCTTAGGCTGGGGAAGAAAGGAACAGGACCCAAGGGGCCCAGGTTGTGGGAAGGGAGCCAGCTGAGGTTCAGATTCAGACCCAGAGGAACCAGTGATTGTCATCTCCAAGTGTCCCCAGCATGCACCTGGGTACCCACCATAACAAGATGGTAGAGTGTTCATTGAATGAACGAACTTGGACTATTTTGTTCCCAGTTTATTTTTCACAAGAACTGGGGAATCCATAAAAGGAAGCTTTGAAATAAAAATTTGACTTTAGTTTAGGGAAAAAAAAAAAGAATCATCCACTGCAATTATAAAGAAATTCTCGTTGAACACCCAGGACCGAGTATCACTGTGCACTAAGTAGATGGCAGGGTTACCTGTGCCTTGACTGACATTTTGGAGGTAGGGTCCAAGTTGCTGAAGCTGGCCTTGAATTGCCGTCCTCCACCCTCAGCCTCCTGAGTAGCTGAGCGCATTTATAAACCAAACCTCCGAGAGCACTTCTCTCCAACACTTGTCACTTTGTGCTCTGATTAACTAAACAGGTGTGCCCCGATTCCTGCAGGGACCCCGACGTTAGAATTAAAACAAAACCCAGGCTTGGCAGGAGGCAATCCTCCCACAATGTACTTACTCAATTTGGAGGCCAAATGAAGGAGCCGAGGAGTGTGGTGAACAGGCTTCAAGAAGGTCCCTGGTGGCACTCATGTCCTTGTAAGTCCTTTCCTCGTTGAGTAGAGTAGGACCTGAGATTTACTTCTCACCAACAGCACATGGCCAAGCGATTGGGTACGACTACATTACAGACGACATTGATGTCCATTTGCCAACAGACTCTCCCCCTTGATGGCTTTGATGAAGCTGCTCATGTTGGCGACATTCATGTGCAAGGACCCAAGGGCAGCCTCCACCCAGCAGTCAGCAGGGAACTGAAGGTTCCCAGTTTAATACCTGTGGGAGACAATCCTGCCAGTCACCTCAGGAGCTTGGAGCAGTTATGCACAATTTTTTTTTAAAGAGGGTACTGGGAATTGAACTCAGGGGCACTGGAACACTGAGCCCCATCCCCAGCCCTATTTTGTATTTTATTTAAAGACAGGGTCTCACTGAGTTGCTTAGGGCCATGCTTTTGCTGAGGCTGGCTTTGAACTTATGACCTCCTGCCTCAGCCTCCCAAGCTGCTGAGATTACAGGCATGCGCCATGGTGCCTGGCATAGGGGAACCTTCTGATGAGCCCCCAGCTGGTACCTTGAGTCCAGCCTCCTGAGACCCTTTTCCAGAGGCTTTGGCTAACCAACGCTCATGGTCTGAACTACAGAAAAACGTGGGCTGTTGTGAACAGAGCGTGGTGATCCATTGAGGAGAATTAGCAAGACAGACAGCAAGATATTTACCTCTACTTTACAGAGGAGGAGAGTGAAGTTCAGAGAGGTGTGGAGCCTTCCTGAGCGGTACCCCAGGCCACGGAGGCGTGACCCCACCACGGCCATCAGGCCTGGAACGCACTGTCCTCTGGGCAGAGTCCACCTGCACACGCCCTCTCGGGTTTCCATCCTTGGAGAATGGCCTCACCTTCCTGCTCTACCCAGCACCCCTGGGGCGTGGTGGGGGCCAGGGTTTGTAAAACAGGGTCCAGCTGTCAGCACTGGCATTTGTCAAAGGAAGTGGCTGCTCTCGGGCCCCGCCACCCTTCCCAAAGTGGACACTGCTTGGGAAAAGTGCGAACTAGGAGCCTGTCAGCCCAGGCTCGGGGAGGGGTTGGAACAGAGCTCCAACACGGGGAGATAAGGGAGGCCACTGCTGCAGGAGGCTGGGCATCTTGCTCCTCGCCCACGGCCAGAGCTGGCGAGCGAGGCAGGGGGTTATAGGGAAGGGGGAGCACAAAACACCCTCCGTGATGCCCAGCTGCGTAAGGGACAGCTGTGGCTAGAATAGCTGCTCGTCCAAGCAGAAGCTGAAGGGTTCCTGCTGCAGGGTGGGGATAAGCATGCACCTCCCAACTGAAAGAACAGTAGCCAGAGCTTGGGGGAGATGGAGACCCCTTGGAAAGGGGGCCGACCCTGGGTAGGAGTGGGGACGTTCCAGGTCACCTGGTCTACAGCACTGTTGCCGCCCCCGATTATTCAGGAATAGATAACTGCAGACAAAATTCAAGAGCACAGGTAGTCTCCAAGCCACAGGGGTGCTGTGACTTTGGTGGAGAGGCCCCCACAGCTGTGTGAATGACTGTCACCATCTCTGAGCCATTACCGAGGGCCAGGTAGACAAGGCTAGGCTCGGGGACACGGTGGGTCAATTCAGAGGAAACCCTCATGTGACAGAGCTTACCTCCTCCGAGGAGCAGAATGATTGCTGCATAACCACGCGCCCCAGAACAGCGGCCGCAGAAAACAGTGACCATGTGTTTTTCATGGGTTGGGGGTCTGGCGTTGGGCGGGGTTGTGCTGGGTGGTTGTTCTGTCCCAGGAGATTGTCAGCTAGAATCCTTTGCCTGCTTATTTTTTTCCTGGTGATTCAGACGCAGGGTCTCTGACTGGACCCTCCTCAGAGTGGCCTGGGCTTCCTTACAACATGGCATCTGGGTTTCTAGAAGGCACAACAGTAGCTGCCAAGTTCTCTTAAGGGCTCAGGACATTACTCTCCCCCCCACAAATACCCTGTTGATTCAAGCAAGGCCCAGGATCAACCCTGACTCCAGAGGGGATCATATCTCCTCTCCTTGCTCTGAGAGAGCAGGTGCATACAGGAGGCTATTGTGGACAGCAATATGCTCAGCAGTGGACACTAGCCTGGGTAGACAGATGATCGTTCAGAAGGTGAGCAATGCAGTTTTGCAGTTGTGGCATGGGTGGGTTTCTCCGTTTGGATAGAAGATGAAATTTTGAAATGACATTTGTAGGATTATTTTATCCTCATGGATTGAGGACTGTCTGCAAACTTGATGTACAAAAAGATTTTTTTTTTAAACCAAGAAAACATAAGACTTGCGAAACCCGTGTCTGGTCTAGGAAATGGAACAGAGAAACTTGTTATGTGAATGCCCTCCCCCCTGCCTCCAAGGGATAAAGGTCAGAGAATTTCCAGAATCTCTGTCCAGAGAATGTTTCAGGCATGAGCCACACTCTGGACGGGTGGGCTGCAGCCAATAAACCTGCTTCCAGAAAGTTCCTCAGGTATTCAGCCTCTTCTGTCCTTCAGCAGGGCCGAGATGTGGAACCAGGTTGTGACTTCACACAGCCGTTTTTTCCATGGTGCCTCAGATATAAACTTGGGATTTGATCAAGGCCTCCTCCGTTTCTCCATGAATCGTCCCAGGAAGCTAAAAGTGACAGGCTTACTATCCCCTTCCTATGACCCCTAAGCCTCTAATCTGCAGGTAAAGGTTTGATTGTCCAATGCCAAAGGATTGACAACTGGGTACTAAAGATCTACAAGACACATGAAGCTCCACGCGCCCATTTCCAGGGGTGGAGTCATCCTACGTTGGCTTGATCTGCAATAGTCATCCTCGCTTTCCAATAACCACTGCATTCTGAACCCCCAGATCTCACAAGCTTATGTCAATTTTTGACAAGTGTTCAGAGTCAAAGGATCGTTTTCACTCACGGCACAGTGAAAAATGTAAGCAGCATAGTGTGAAAGTTCCTCTTGCATCCCAAGCCCCCCCCAAGAGTGACCTTGAGCAACACAGGGGAACACTGCCCATATGGCAGGTTTGCATCCCAGATGAGAAACCTGGTGCTTGGCAGCCTGACAAAGCCCACGAGGCACCAATCACACTGGAAACCTCCAAAGCCAAGTCAAAATACATGAGCCTCCAAGTTGATTATCACAGGTGGACATTACAGAATGACTAACAGGTTGACCTGCCGGGTCTGCCTTCTCCATACCTCACAGCTACCCAGTGAGGTGGCTGTTACCACCAGGCCCCTTTACATGGGAGTTTAGGGAAATGAAACAACTTGTCTGAGGTCACAGTGGCCGAGCAGGGATTCCCACCCAGGCCGACTCGGGCCCGTGAGTCCTCCGGATAGAATCAGCGGGCGTCAGTGCTGCCGGTTTTCCCCCTTTCTATCAAGTACAAAGACCAAAGTTAGATGATGCCAGGAGGGGCCGACTCCCTGGTGACATCACTCCCCGGCTGGACTGTACTTTTTCAGAGGCCAAGTCCACCTGTCACGTCTCGGCCACATGAGAAGCCTTTATGCCAACAAGAAAAACCAGGAGGTGCAGAACTTGGTGGCACCCCGCCCGATCGGACAACCCACCCCTTCTGTACACCCGGGGAAGGGGAGGGGCTCGACTCCACCTGCCATTTCCAGAGGCCCTTCATGGGGACGTAAGGGTGAGACGGGGAGCAGCAACGGGTAGCCATCAGGAGCAGAGGCTTGGGGCAAGACTGAGTTGAAGCTCCCCAGCTGTGGGTGGCACAGCCAGGATCCAGCACCTCCGACTATCGACATGCGACATCTGACCAGAGCGTCCATCACTAACTCAGCCGCTTTAAGGACTTAGACAAGGCCCACACGTGGCTTAGTGGTCCAGGCCACGTTTTGTGGGCATGTTTTCAAAGCTTGGCATCCTTTTCAGACTCCTGGTGGGTCCTCTTACCTCTGGCGCTCACCGGGTCCCCAGTGGCCCAGATGGCCTGCCACACACAGGGGCAAAGCCATTGGCAAACGTCCCGTGGCCCTACTGCTGTGTGCATTCCGGGGGGCGTACACATCTAGATGTGACTGGTTGCTAGTGTCCCTCAGCTCCCGAGGGAAGGAGCAGCCCCAAGCAGGGTCAGCAGAGCCCTGGACGGACTCTATGCCCCAGACACACATTCCCATCTGCTGTCAGCAGGGAGGGGAGCGCTGGCTTTGCCCTGGAAAGTGGGTTCTTCCAGGGAGGGACACTCTCCCCAGACTCTGGCACCTTGTGGGTTCTGCAAAGGAGCCTGGGGACGGCCAGCTTCAGGAGAGGCCCCTCCCTCAGCTCACAGGCCTCTCACCTGTGGGAGTCACATCTGGGCCTCCTCTCGGGCCTCCTCTCCTTTGGTCTCATCTGTTCCTGACACTCCCTCCTTCCGGCTGGTGGCCACACAGTCTGTCTGGGGTGGGACGGCCAACCTCAGAGCCCAGTGACCTTTCAAAGACACCAGGAGTTGTTTAATTTTCAGAATTCCCCCCGTCCTCCTTATCAGAGGCAGGAGGCCCCTGCTGGGGAGGCCTTTGGCATCTTTCCCTGAATTTGAAAACAGAGGGGCCGGGCGTCCTCCAATGGGGTCCTTTCTTCACCAGGGGATGGAAAGGAAGGAGAAACAGGGTGGGATCTGAAGGGGGCGGAGAAGTCACCTGGAGGGAGGGGGAGAGGTGCCAATATGCCCGTCACTAACTCAGCTGCTTTAGGAATTGGCCGAGAATCATGGATTGGCCCAGGCCCTTTGCCATCTGAAGTTACTAAATCCCAACGGCCCGTGAAAGGGACTAGGATCACCATCTCACGGGAGAGGAAGGATGAGGCGCAGGGAGGAGTTCTGCAGGGGACAGTTGTAGGCCAGAGTTCACATCCTCGACTGTGCAGACCAGTCAGCTGGACCCCGATAGAGGTCGCTCTGGCCGTCCCCTGCACAATTCCCGATGCTCCACGGGGTCAGACCCCAGGGAATCCCATGTTCCATAACTGCTTCCTTTTCCAAAAGTCTAGACACCCTCCAGGTTCCCCTAGAAACCTCAGGGGCACTTTGAGCCTGGTGCAAACTGGCCCGAGAGGAAACCACACTCGGAGTAACTATAGGACAGTGGTGGCCCCACTACGCGAGCCAGGGAGGGAGAGGGGCTTCTCCCACAGGAAGCCACACCAGGGAGTGCCGGGAGCTAACCTGTCTGTGCTCTCAACAGAGCGTGCTGAGGGGAGTCGGAGCTTGGCCTTGGGCTCAGTCTGAAGCCCCAAGGGCAGAGTGGCACAGGGGTCCCTCCTCAGGTATAAGCTAGAATGGTGACTGGGGGGCCTCTTGCCGAGATCTCCCGTCTTGGCCTCTGGCTCCCTTTGTACCAAGACACCCAGCCCTTTGCACCTAGGGGGTCAGCTAGGAGCAAAGAGGAAGAGACCGCCATTAATATCCTTCACCTTAGCCAGGTTTAGGTTTGGCTTTCCAGCTTGACTTTGTGGTGAGCTGCTTCATCCACTTTCTCGACCTCACGTCCCCGTTTACATCTTCACGTGGGCCTTCCATAGGCTCGCATGATGCAGCGGGTCCATTTGGGGTTCAGTGTCTGGTGGAATCCATTGCAGGAAAGGGAAGTGGGCTTCGAGGGCGCACCCTGCGTGTGAGCTGTGCTGGGAATGGGGGTGCAGCCTGGAGATGTCCACCTGTCCTCCCTTCTGCCCCCGGAGGGTTCCCAAGCCTATGTCCACTGCTAAGGTACAAAGCATCAGCTAAGGAGCCCAGGGCTCCCGGGAGCACGTAGCCAGAATCTTGGGTCAGCTACGGAGTGGCATCGCACTGAGGATCTATCTTGTCCTTGGATTGGATTATCATCCATTTGGGATTCGATTCTTGCCTGATGCACTGGCAGGCAGGAAGTGTGGATCCCAGAGCCACCGAGACAGGGACAGGCCACGCTCTAAGTGGTCCCTTAGCTGCCTCCCCACACAGAGTCTTCAACCTCCGGGCTGTGGATTTCTGAGTTACACAGAACAACAATTCGTGAGTCTCTGCATCTTTCTGCTTGAACTAGATTTCCTAGATGTGTTCTGTTTCTTGGGGTGGTGGGGGCAGAGGGCGATATTCTGCGTGTTCTAGAAGTCCTAATAGAGGGGTCAGACGCCATGTGTCATGAGCTCATCCCATCTTCCCCTGAGCTCCAGTCACGTGCTCTCTGTTCCCATCTTCAGAGGGACCAAAACAGGCTCAGCAAGGTCGAGAGATGTTCCCTGGGTGACAGCAGTGGACCACTGGGTCCCATTCTAAGGTCTAAGCAGCCTGTACCCTTAAGTTGGAGGCTGACTTGGAACCGTCTGGAATTATAGAAACCACATGGCCACAAGCTTTTAGGACAGAGTCCAACTGCTACAGGGAAAGCTATTCCCCACCTGGGGCAGGTGCCGCTCTGCGCTGCGGCAAGGAAGGGAAGCCTCACAGACAGTGGAGGAAATTCTGATCTTGGAGGTAATGTGCTACCAAGTTCAGAGGAGACAAGGTCTGGAATGGCCCCGTGAGCCTAAATTTGCTTATCCACGAAGCACGGGTGTCCCACCACCCTCTCCCCTCAAGGGATAAGTTTGAGGATCAAATGAACATGAAAGAACTTAAGGAACTTTAGAACATTCTGGAATGTGGAAACAAGCCATTCCTAGGTAGGCAGATCTTGTCAGAGGTGTGGACCTGCAGGGGTCCTCGGGGCACTCTTGTTGGGAACATCTACACTGTTAGAGTCTGTAAACAAGTCTGGATGTTGCCTGGCAAAATGCCAGAGGGAGTGTTTCGTGAAGTAACGCCAGAGCCATTAAGTGTGGAAATTCCTTATTGGCTGACTGCTGTATCTAGTTTATGTTAATTAGATAAGCTGTGTGGAATGTATAAATACCTCTGTTGTCTTACAATAAATGGCTCCCACTCCTGATGTGTCAATCTACACAAGTTGTTCGTCACCCCCCGGTTATTTTGCCCAGTCAGCCGGACTGAGGCACTACACCACTCAGACCAGGTTGATGACAGTCCCCGAGATCAACGTGAAGCTCTCCACACCTCGGGCTGCAATTCCACCCCCTGCACCACAGACATGGCCGAGGATGAGCTCGGCAGCTTTGCTCCTTATAATCACAAGCTGGAAACCACCAAGTCCAAGGTCGAAGGACACGTCCTGGCCCATTCTTAGGATAGGGTAAGAATCCAGTTAGAAGAATCAAACTACATGGCCTGCTCAATTCTGGATCAGGGAAGGCCACAGTGGAGGAGGATTGAAGGGCTAGAAAGCCCAGCAGAGTGACCGAGACCAAGACGGACAAGATGATTGCTGCGTCCTAGAGGATCACCGACACCTCCATCCTGTGGTTTTCGAGTCACTCAGGGAGAGCCCCCATCTGAGGCAAGAGTCTTCAGCAGCCATCCCAGGAAGCTGTGCCTGATGCCAGCCCCTGTCCTCTGATCCCATCCAGTGTGTCTCGCCGCCAACCCATGTGAGTCCAATAGTGAGAAGCTTAAAATCTGCACCTGTGTGGGTGGCAAAGACCCTCCCTGGGGACCTCTGCCCAGGGCCACTCTAGTTCTGCTTTCCTGGAGCCACATGGGAAGCTTTGAAGGGTTTGTAAGATGGCAGTCCTGGGTCAGATGGCCAGGTACAGACGTGACCACCTGTCCTTGGACAGGTGAGAACCACCTTCAGAGGGTGGTGTTGGGGATTAAAATTGGGTCGTCATCTCTTTGGCCCACCAGCTGACACTTGAGAGTCTTTAAATAGTGGTGCCCCAGTTTTGCAGTAGAGTCACCTGGGGGGTTTTGAGGTGTCCTGGTGCCCACACCCCACCTCACACAATGCCTTGGGATGGAGTTCGAGCATTAACGCTTTAAGAATCCGAACAAGCAGCACAGTTCGGGAGCCACTAATGACGTCAATCTCCCCCCACATCAGGTTTCAGCTCCCTCAAGTTCCCGCTCAGGGAGCCTGGTCATCGCTCTGTCTGGCCGTCCATCCTCAGTCTGCTTAGGCGTGCAAGACGAGCTCGGCCCCTCCAGGATTGCCTGCGCTTCCTGGCAAAACCAAGATCACTGCCACCCTCCTTGCAGCCAGGGGTACCGAGCACCAGGTGCTCAGACTTGGGAGGCTGCCTCGACTTTTCCTCCACGAGGCTCCTGAACTCTGGTAGAGTTCCTCCCACAGCCCCCCATTGCTGTCTGTTAAACAGAGAGGGAGCAGCCATGTTCCCCCACGCCCCTGTCCTCTCCCATCTGGACAGCTCCAACCATCTCCTGCCTTCCCAGCCTCTTCTCCAGTCCCCATTCCCAGGACTAGTCACTCAGGTCTTCTAAATGTACCTCACCCCACTTCTCAGCATTAAGTCCTATAGGGCTCCCCCTTGCCACATGGGCAAAGACCAAACCCCATTAGCATCCAAGACTCTGCTACCAGCAGCTCTAGTCTCATTGTGCTTCCTACATTTTGAGTTTCCACGCACTAATGGTAGATTTTAATTCCTTAAATAATTCATCCCCAGGACCTTTGCACCTACAAATTGATTTTACTCTCAGGCTCTTGAGGCTTCTGACTAGCTTACATACTTCTGTTAGCCATTCCTTGGGCTTTTTCTGGCTGTCTTGCCTGCTAACAGCTGAGAAAAGTGCTTGGCACTCCGTGGAGGCTAGTATATGCTTTCAGTGTTAGCTCATCTAATCCCATGACCCAGGCTTCTTACCCTACTTTACATATGGGAAACTGGGGCAGAGGTGAAGCCTTTCTCTTAAGCTAAGGTCACATAGCTAGGGAATGGCCGAGCTAGGACTTGAGCCTGGGCAGTCTGGCCCAGAGCCTTTGACCTTGGCATGATCTTGCTCTGGACAGTAGCTATTCTGCTGTGGCTGAGTCACGACGGTCATCTAGGGTTCCCAGAGCTCTGGACATAGTCAGCATGTGATTTTTTTTTAATGGATCACCCTCCAGTGAGGAGGGGCGGGCAGAGAGGACCTTTCTCCTCATCCCTTTGTGGGTTCCGAACACATAGACTTGTAGGAGCAGGGGGCAGCCCAAGCTTTGGGAACGTGGTTGTGCCCACAGCAACATGCCTCTACACGCATGTTCACACGTGTCTACATGGCATGTCCCTCGGCAGGGCCACGTCCTTGCCTCTGTAGAGGATGCCATCCCACCTTCGCCCTGCCCACTTCCCAGCCAGCTCAGGATCTCGGAACAGAACAGTCCCAACAATTCATCAGGGGACGTCAGGCTTCCAGAGCTGTTTGGGACATAAATCAAATGGAGGAGGAGGAAAGATTTTTAAGAGAAGGTTTAAGGGAAGGTAGCAAGGAAAGAAAGATAGGGGAAGGGGTGGGGGAAGAGCAATGGGGGGGTGAGATCAAAGGAGAAACTTGGTCAGAGATAAGCGAATTATTTATTTTTCCTGCTCTCGGTCTCTGGGCTTTTGAGGGCTCCACGCTGATGTATTTGGACGGCTCGGGGCCACCTGCTGCAGAGGCCACCCCAGCCTCCGCCCTGGCAGCCCCCAGCACACTGGTTCCATCACCAGCAGCTGCCCCTCCTCGAGGCCCGGAGCTTTTGAAGTGGGTCCTGCTGGTGTTCGTCCCCCTCCTGGAGGGGCATGCACGTGGGACTGGCAGGACAGCTGCCCGGGTGGGGGCAGGAGCCGAGGGTCCCCTTAACACTCATGAGCCTGTTTATTTGGGAACCAGAGTCCCCCCTTTTCTGGTTATTACTCAAGTCCCCTACCCGTGACACTGCCCCAGTCCAGGGGGTGGGGCAGGAATCACACACTGCCACTTCTGCAGGAGGTGCCCATCCTGCCTGGCCTCATGTGCACTTGGCTTTCAGAGGACAGATGGAGGTGGAGGGCTGGAGGATGCGTGTCCCCAGAGGGCTTAGGACAAGGTGGCTGGAGGCATCGCTCACGACCAGACACCAGAGCTCAGACTCTGGCTCTGCCTCCACCACTGCGTGGCCCTCACAGGCAGGAGGACTCCAGATGCTCAAGTCCATTCTGTGCCCACTTTACATATGGAGAAGCTGAGGCTCAGAGAGGCTAATATCCATCAACAGGCCGAGGTACCTGCCACTCAGTAAATCCAACACCTGTTCCTGTGATGGTTGGTGACTGGCTAAGGGCTCCTGGGATCAACTCTCCCCTGATTTTCTAGTTATCAGAAGAGCTTAGGGCACTGGCCCACCCATCTTCATAGACCAGCTAGTTGTGTGCTAATAAGTGAGTTGTCATCCAAATGGGTTCCGTTAAAATCATGGATAGCCTTGCTGTTGACCAAGAAGAGTCACCTTCAAAGATGATGGCCATCGTGTCCCCAGTGACTATCATATCAGCTACCACCACATTCAACTCAGTACCAATGCCAAGACGAGTCCAAACGCCTAGGCTGACAATCCAGGCTGCACTTGCTGTGACCCTGAAGCACAGGGACCAGCGGCCCTGCTTCCTTTTCAACCAGCAGCAGGTACCAAATACATCCTTCCTCCAGGAGACCTTTGACAACTCCGCAGGACCTTGAGGAAAGCTTCTGTGACATGACGTGCCAGGTGCTGTTCTCAGAGCCCGACACATCCTGGCTCATTTGACCCTTAGAACAAGCCCATGAGATACATACCAGTGCCCCCATTTTATAGGGGGTAGAAATGAGGCTCAGAGGTGAACAAAGGTATGTAAGCCTGTTTCTAGGGGCTGTAATAGGTCTCCAGAAATAGGTCGCTATTAAGTCTCTGCATTTCTAGGACTTTAAACCTAGTTCCCAATTGCAAAGCTGCTTTGTGTATACCCTCTGGGGAAGGGCACTTTGGGATGCAAATGAGCAGGATTGAGGCATCTCACCTGGAGACACCCAACTAGAAGGCAGTAGGACCTCCATGAACAGTTACGCAGTCCCTTTTACGGAGACCCCAGGCCCTGCAGGGCTGGGATGAGGGCTGGGGCGAGGGCTGCCCCAGAGTAAGAGGTGCTGATGCCATTCAGGTTTGAGTGAATGGCACTGTGGTCCATGGTCCACCATTCTGGGTGCCCCCTCCCTCCCCTCCCACCAGTTCCTAGGACACCAGGCCTCATCAGCACTAAGACAGCTGGGTTGACGTTGAGTCCATTTTATTTTATTTTTTAAGCAGAGTCAAGTTTCTATCTCCTCTTCCAAGAGGACCATTCTACAAAAGCACAGCAGCACCCGCTTCTCAAATTGGTGCTTCTTACACCTTCCCTTCATCTAGTCTGGGACTTGGGATACTGTCACCAGGCTTTCAGAACAGGCCACTACTCAGAGCACTTAGGAATCAGACCCCAGGCAGAGATTTCAGATGACCATTTCCTGCTGGCACCTCAAGGACTCAGCGATACTCAAGCCCAAAGGAAGAGGCATCAAAAGGTACCACGGGTGTCCACAACTGGGGACTTCCCAGAAGATGTGATTCAGGAATCTTTGGCGCTCTGGGTAGGAGGGTGGGAGTTGGGATATGACAGCCATCATGAAGTATCAGGTCTCACTTGAATGAGTTTTAAGACCACTCAACTCTTACTGATTCTCAGAATCAGCAGATAAACAGGCTCAGTACAACTCAAGAGAAAGGATTCCCCCAAGTGCTTATAGTGAGGACACAAAAACATAGAGATAGGACACAATCTGGGTTCCCCAGGCTCCATGGTGCTCTATGGGGCTCTCCAAGGGCAGTGACCTTGGCCAGCTCCCACCCAGTAGAACAGTCGGGTGCATGTCAGAAGCCCTGGTGTCCCACTTGGCAAAATCCCGCCCTCGAAGCTCAGGGTGGGGAGTTTCCTAGTTTTTTTTGTTTTGTTTTGTTTTGTTTTTTGCAGTTAAAAATGGAAGTAGGGAAACCTCTTTGGCCTCCCAAGGCAAGGAGGTTCTGGGAAGGACTCATGGGCCAAGGTGGCAGGTGGCCCTTGCCCGTAGGTTTTCACAGAGGTACTAGAAGGGGCCTCAGGCACCAGAGTCTCCGCCACCCTTCAACAGAAAGCAGCTGGGTCTCTGGCTAAAGGACCCTGCAGTCTTCAGACACCTGCGGAGGCCTCACAGCAGCAGGACTGGAGCCCACCCTGCTCCTACGGGCTTGGCCTTCCCGTCCCCATGGAGGTTCCCACATGTGGAGCCCAGAGCCAGCCAGCGCTTCTGGAGAATATTTCTAATACAATACAGGGTTTTATTTCTTAAGCCAGGCCACAAAAAAGAGTTCCCCCTGGCCGTCCATCCTCTGCCGCCTTCTGGACCTGCCTCCCTACACCACCCAATTCGTCACCTGTCAGGCAGCAATGCAGTTTCAATGTCAGTGAACCACAAGAGAAGCATTGGGTTTCCCAGTGACACTGGCTACACTTTGAGCGCTCACTTGTCCATATCGCTAGTGGCCACAGCTCTGGATAGAGACTCCCAACTCACCCTTTCTAGACCTTTGTTTCCTACAGATATGTAAATACATACCTTCGATTGCTTTGCATTTGTCGGTGGGCTGTAGCCCACCCTGCATGCAGAGATTCACCCAGAGCATTACAGAGCTCAGTCCACACAGGCACCTGTCCAGCCTCATTCACTGGCTGGTGCCAGCCCGTGGGGGTGGACCCCTAAGTCACCCCCTCTTGTTGGGCACTTATGTCATCCCCAATTCATTCCTGTCATAGGAAGGTTTACATGGAATGTCTGTAGCCATCCCGAGAAAGCCTAGGGTTGATTTAACTTGGGGGTAGAGTGGCCAAGGTCAGCACCCACACTCAGGGGCAAGACTGCAGCCTTGGCGTGCGAGCAGGATGCCTGGTCTCCCACGTGTTTCGAGCCCCTTTAGAAAGCTGTGGGCTAGACATCCACTGGCCCCCCACAGGCAGAACAGGGTTATGATCAGGCCATCAAATTGCAATGAATTGTCCTGTGGGGACAGTTGGGTGGTTTGAGTGGCAGGTCCTGATTGTACAATGCAGCCTCCCATTTCTATTTACCACAAGAAGCCTCTGTCATGCATCTAGTACTTAACAGCTCACTGGCTGGTTCCAACAACCCCATGTCACAGGTGGGGGAGTTGAGGTGAAGGGTTAGGGAACTTCACCCTGTTCTCTTAAAACATCCAGCTTCTCAGTGGCACAATGGGGACGTGAAATTGACTGGAAGTCCACAGCACATGCCCCAGCCCGTCTGCCACGGGCCTGAATTCAGATAGTACAGAGGTTCCCCTTGGGTCCCCCGGTTTGCATCTTACCACGGAATCTTAAGAAGTTAACCTTCCTACGTCACTGTTAGCTAAACCCCTGGATCTAGCCCTTCTCCTACCTAGACCCCTGTTCTTAATGCCCATGGCGGAAATTCAGCCTCATTTCTGTGGGAACCAGCTCAGGGAGATTGTGTTCTCCGACCCAGGCTAGTCCCAAACCAGGCTGCACTGTCCCCACGTGTGATCTTGGGCAGGTGGTACTTGGTCCATCTTCTTGTTTGCTGATGTGAACACTCCCAGACAGCTGTGTTCTAGACACAGAAAGCACCAAGTAACTGAGGAGTCCCAGGCCAGACTCTGGGCCCCCCACCTCCTCTCGGTGTTTCTGATCAAATTCAGCCATTTGGCTCAGAGGTGGGGTCTGCAGCCCTGGCGAGGCAGATCTGCTGTTGCTGGCCATGCAGCAAGGTGCACGGTCCCTCCATGCAGGGTCCAACCTGAGACAGGTCTCCCCTGATAGCACAAGCCATGAGGCTCACCTGTAAACTTCTGTCACAAGCCCCCTCAGCATTTTGTCACGGAGCATCACGGCTTCAGTTCTCTCCCGTTTATCACAGAGGGTCCCACAGTGGGCTTTTGCAGAAAGTGGACTGCGAGAAACAGGGCGAGATGACAGAAGAATCCCTTGGGACTTTTGTGTGTGTGTGTGTGTGTGTGTGTGTGTGTGTCCAGAGGCCCCGGGCCCAACTTCCAGTCCACTCAAATGAGCCCGAGCCACAAGGCGCAGGCCTCTGGTCTCTAGGTCTCCAGAGGTTGGATCAACGTCCCATGAAGGAGGCATAATCCTGACCCCGCTTCCCGCCATTCTACAGGCACCTTTTTAAGGAGCCATTTATAAACTGAGACATCCTGTAGGATTGCTGTGTGTCACATGCAGATGTGACCTGTCATTTTTCTATCCTGGTGAAGTCAACTCCCCCTGAGGGCATCCCTAGTAGAGATAGACCAGGTCACCCCCCTTACTGGGGGGATGGACACCTATATCCCAGATCCTGGGAAAATAGGATGGATACTTTCTGCAGAGTATGGGATTCTAGGCTGCCAAAGCTCCTCTACCCAAATTAAGCCTCAGTCAAGTGCATGGTAAAAACCACCAGAGAAATGTGCACAATGATTTTGTCTCGTGTCAGAACAGGTTTACCCCCAGCACAAAAACCTCACGAGAGCCCTATACATACAGGGTTAGAGCTTCCAGAGGGAGTGATTGCTACGCAGACTTTGATCTTTAGATATCTCACTTTGCTTATATACTATCTGGTTATTAAATCAGGCTCCCAGTTTAATGTGCTATGTTCCCTAAAGCCTGCAGAGTCGCCCTGCAAACTAATCAAAGTTAACTCAATCCAACTAACAAGAGCTCCCAGTCAGCCTGTTCTCTAATGCTGCTACCCAGAATGCCATTCTGGATTTTGTTAATAGCGTGGATATATCATTCTGTCACATGCGTATACCAGAGCACATTTAGGGAAAAATAATGACAACCTAATGTTTACTACGAAGGTAGGTCTTTGCACACTTGACCAGAAAATCCTCAGTTCTGAGCAACTGCCAATGTGTTTTTCCCACTGAAAAATTTGAAAGAGTTTTAGATCTACAAAAAACTGAAGCTAATGGAGTTCCCTCATGAACCTGTGCCTACTTTCCCTTACGATTAACATCTTTCTTAAAAAAAAAAAAAAAAAAAAGAGTGAGAGAGAGGGGGAGAGAGAGAGAGAAAATTTTTAAACATTTTTTTTTTTTAGTACTTGGCGGACACAACATCTGTGTTTGTACATGGTGCTGAGGATCGAACCCGGTCCGCACGCATGCCAGGCAAGCGCGCTACCGCTTGAGCCAATCCCCAGCCCACGATTAACATCTTGAATTGGAAGTGGGACAAAGGTTATAATAAGTGAGCCAGTAGTGACACAGTATTTTAACTGAAGTACACGCTTTCTCCTAGTTAGCTTTTATATAATGTCCTTTTTCTGTTCCAGGATCCCTGATGTATTTCTTCTAAGGGAATTAATCCTGGAATAGTTCATGACTGTCACAGCCCAGGTCAGCAAACTACATGATTGTGCTAGTGCATGCACGTGTTCAAAGTCTGGACCATTTAGCCATTGGGGCCTTGGAGGGACTCTCTCAAAGTCAGGCTGCATTGGGCGCATGGGCTCCAGGAGACGGCTGCTCCCTGGGTTGCAAGCCTGAAGCCCACGTGACTCATAGCTCTGAAATCCACCTCAGATGCCAGCGGAAAGTAGGCTTTGCATAATTAAGTTGACAGATGAAGCTGGGCCTGCCCTGCTAGGGACAGGCTCATCCATATCCCGGTTTAAAAGAAATATTGCATTTTTAAAAGAGGAAAGAAACATATTTAAGAGATAAAGAGAGGGGAAAGAGAAGAGTTTTCTGGTCATTAATTATAATAAAATGCAGAGGGAAAAATTCACTTTAAAGGCATACTAAAGCCCTGTAATCTTCAAAGAGATAGAGGAGGTTCAGCTGCCAGGGGAAGGGAAACCTTAACCAGGAGGCCCCAATTTCCAGCTGATTACAAGCAGCCATGGTGAGGCCCCAGGGGGTGGTGGGACATGTTGGGTTAGCAACAGGTTATTTTCCTGCTTGGCTAAGATCAGCTGCTCAAATAAACTCTGCCATGGAAGGTGCCGGTTTTCAGATCTACTACCCCCACCATTGCTTTTGGAGGGTCCTCAAGTTCATCCTGCTGGTTGGGACCCTGTGACTTCAGGACAGGTTCTGGTTTCACTCTATCAGCTTATTGCAAGGTGAAGGAGGGCCTAGTGTTGCCAGACTCCGGTCCGTCCTAGAAGTTCTCACTCTAATGTCAAAAGTCTGTCTGCAAAAGCCAGATTGACATGCTTGTAGCTGATCATGGCCATTCTGTAGCCAGGTAGCCAAGCCTTGGAGACCTTGGAAGTGCTGGCCCATCTAGAGGTGTGACATCTGTGAATGCCACTATTGATGGCTGAATATGGCTTTGTCCAGAGAGTTCCTGGCTTGCCTGCAATACCCATGGTGTCAGAACCCGGGAGTTTCTTTTAGGGGTTGGGGGATGGGTTAGGGCAGGACCTTGTTCGTCCTCCCCACTTGCAAAAACACTTCTTAGGGCACCATAAGAGGGCTTCAGTGGAGGTCTTTGGGGAACTGGGCAAGGATTCTTTGCCAACTTTTTGGTGTTAAAAATACCTTGAGTGATCCAGGTGGAGGCAGCAGGTTTCCTGCCCCTAACACTGCCTCGTTCTAGCTCCTACCCTGGAGAGCAGGGGAGCCTCCATAATCTACCCCTTTGAGTTGTCTCTTGGGTCCAGTGCCCACTGCCAGCCCCCTCCCTCTATGGTCACCAACTACTGTTGTGACAACCCAGAGCTTCTCTAGCTCCAACCTGGAGGTTCAAACTTGGGGGCTCTGGTGGTGCCACCTCTTTCCCCCACCAGCCTCAATGGTGGTGGCTTCTGGCTGTTGATAATCTCTGCGGGAGATGTGTGTGGGGTCTTCTTACCCTGTTTGCTCCAACATCTCTAAGGGCTTGGCTACCGCTTCTCCATATAAGTGGCCTTTATTGAGCTTCTTGGTATGTTCCTTTGATCTAGGGCCAGTGATTGACACCACCGGGCCTTCTGTGCCCACCTTGCACCAACCCAGGGCACCTCCCACATGGTATTCCCACTTTAAGGGATACGGGGTAAAAACAGTTTTGCATCAGATAGTCAATCAGCTGCTGGGGATTTAGCAGAGACAGATGCAGAATCCCAGCCCTTGTGGAGCTCTGGGTTCCAAGTGATGAAGACAAAGAAATCCTCCTTGGGGTGGAGAAAATAAAGGAGGTGGGGGGCAGAGTTACAATGTAATTATGATAGAGAAGGTCTCATGAAGAAGGTGGCACATGAGTAGAGACCTGAGGGATGAAGGGAGCCATGCCACTCTGGGGAACCGCACCTAGAGGACTGTCAAAGGACAAAGCTCCCGCTACTGGAGACTAGCTGTCCCACTGCTCTCTCCCACCCTGAGGTCCTGCCTCGTCTCTGCGGGCTGAACTCCATTGAAAGCGAGACACGGGCTATCTGGCTCAGGCCAGAAGTAAAACAGATCTGGTGTAGATAGGAGGGGAAGCCATGGAGACGGGGATTGACACCCAGCATCTTATAAATCCTAGTGATTGTGCCTTCTGTCCTCCCCTTGGAGGACATGAATTCCCCTCCTCCTCATACCCCCACCATAGAGAGCAGGAAGACTGGGTACAGCTACCCCCTTCTTAGCACACATGCTGCAGAGCAGTCAGGTGAACCTCCCAGACCCCTCCCAAAGGGACCTCACATGTAGATCCTAAAATGTTGAACTCAGAAGCAGGGTAGAATGCTTGCTAATGGGTGGGTGTGGTTGGAGGGATGTTGGTCAAATACAAAGTGTCAGATAAGAACAAGTTCAGGAGATCTGTTGAACAACATGAAAAAGTCTGTTAACAATGTTTCACCTTCTGGAAAATTGGCAAGAGTTGATTGTACTTTCTTATCACAGAAAACAAAGCCAGGGAAATGCATTAGCTTGAGCCTGTCCCTCAGTGTACACGTTTCAAGACATGTCTTGGGTCAATTTTTTTTCTTAAAAAAAGAAAAGAAATCATCTTTCTATTTAGCTGCAGAAATGCCATTAGCTGACATTCTAGGGTCAATCTCTGCTTTCAGGCTGAGCTGAGCTCTTCCTGGGCAGCCCCAAGTCACAGGCTGAACATGGTGGGGCACTTCTGCCCCGTGTAGCACTTTTCTGTAGAGAGGCACTCTGGGCTCTTAGCTACCCCAAGTTAATGGGGACCATCAGGTCCACTTCCTGGGCGGAGGCTCTCTGCCCAGATCCGCCTCCTGAACCCATCTCTTTTGCAGACACCAGTGACGTGCCGCAACATTTAACCTGCTCAGGTTATAGCATCTGACAGATTCTGTGGTGCAAATACTCTCATCACATTTGATCTCCCAAGACAAGGTAGCACTCAACACACTCGGGAATTGTCTCCAACTGATCCCTAGGAATTGTCTCCAACAAGCCTCTTTCCCGTCTCCATCTCTGCATTTATTTCCTTAGGGACCCAACCAAGATCTGACATGGCCACCTTACGAAGTCTCCCTCTTTCCATATACTGTCCATCAGCATGTCCAGTAAGCTCTCAAACACCCTGAACCTGCCCGCATTCCTCCTGTCCTACACACTAAGCACGGAGCCCAGTGAGCTTTCTTGCCAAGTGCCTTCTTGCAATTGGCTTAGGAGAGGCACTGATACGTAGTAGTGCCTCAGCATGTATCGGCCGACCCAGGCCAAAGCTAGGAAGTGCGTAGCTAGAATCCAAGGCATGTCTCCCATCCTCCCAGCCCACTCAAGTCCACCTGTCCCTTCAGACAGTTCTTGTCCCTATGAGCATCATGCTAATAGCCTCAAAGTCAACCCGAGCTCTTTCTCAGATCATGTAGCATGCAAGAAGCACACACAACCTGGAAATCCCTAGATATCCCCACCCAGAGGCGCCCTCCCTACCTGACACATGAAAGATGGTTCGATACCCTGTGGCTTCCTCTTTGCCTGGAGAACCATCCTTAGAGCTTTCTTCTGGGCCACCCATCAAGTCGTCCCTGTCTTAGTCTGTTTGAGCTACTCTGACAGAAGGCCACAGACTGGGGTGGGGGTGGCTTAAACAAGTCTCAGTCTGAGTGTCAAGATCAAGGTAGCAGCAGACTCAGCATCTGGCGAGGGTCCGTTTCCTGGTTCAGACCTTCTTGTTTGGTCCACCCTGGGAGGGGCCAGGCAGCTCTCTGGGGTCTTTCATGGGTGTAGCGGTCCCTTCAGGAGGGCTGAGGGCACCCCACCCTCATGGGCCTATGCACTTCCCAACGGCCCCCTCTTGCACCAGAGCCTGGGGTGGCAGGTCCTCAGCACGCAAGTTTTGGTTAGAAATATCCAGGCCATCCGTTTCCAACAGGATAAAGCCCCTCTGCTCAGCATGGTTCCTAATGGCCTCCTGTAATCCAGAGGTGCATCCCAGGAAGCAAGAGGGTGGGGAAAGGAGACAGGGAGTGAATGGACTTCATGGTACCCAAGCTCAGTCTGGGAACTTCCAAAAGCAGACCTCGAGCCACTACATTGGCCAAGCCGATCCCAGCACGAACTGGGAAATCCAGAACCTACCATGAAACTGCATCAGCGTCCATCTTGAGAGCCACTCAGTCCCTGAACTAGGCTGCTAGGCAGGGAATCAGGGAGCTGCGTGGACCAACCAGAAGGAGCAGGTGTGCTCAGGAGCTCCCAGAGGTGACGGCGGCCACCTTGCTCCACTTAACGTGGGCCTTCTGGGCCAGAGATGATGGGACCTGCTCCTGCATGTGCAAGTTTTCAGAGGAAGTCTGGTGGGGCAGATTTAGAAGTTGCAATCTCATGCCTTGATCCCGGGTGGCTCCCTTCCCAAACCCTCCCCTCTCTGCATTCTCTACCTACTCTGAAGTTATTGGAGCCTGGTGTGAATTTAGGGACAATAAAACCATCAAAGGGCTTGGTCCTGAGTTTGCAATAAAAGAGTGTCCTGCCCCAGGAAGGTACGACTTCAAGGCAAGTTGATGAGAGACCTTGGGGGGGCCTTTGCTGGGGTGGCAGGAGAGCTGCCCATGTGGGATGGCTTAGGGGACCATCTGGCCTGGCCATGGCAGATGCACCTTGTTAGCTGTAGTGCAGGTCTGTCTCCAAGGCTTTGGGAGTGAGGCCTTGGTGTGCCAGTCTCTTCCCCCAGTTGTCCATGCATCCGAGGGTGCGTCAGACTCACCTCCTTCCTGAGGATTCAGGTGTCCTTTCCCCTTATGTAGCACAGAGGTCAAAATTCCTACCTCCCAAGACCTATGAACTTGACCTTCCAACTTCTATCACTCCAAGACCTTGTGGAATCCTAGCACTCAATGCCATCTTCCACTCTACCTGCTGGCCCTCCTCCCCATGACTGGAAGACCTGGACCCACAGGACAGTCACCGAATGTGTCCGAGTCTCATCTTGCTCAGGTGCTGGGGACGTTCAACAGGAGGCAGGTGCTCAAGGTCTCTGCCCTTGTGACGTTTCCTTTCCACAGTGGAAAAGGACCTTCTCATCTAGTTTGGGATGTGGTGTCCAATTGAGAGAGTTTGCAAGGAAAAAAAATATCAAGGTAAGGGATGGACAGTAACAGGGCTACTGTAGCAGCTCAATGTCACCTTCTCAGGAAGTTTCCTACAGAGCTAAGGAGAGGAAGTGAGCCCACACGCAGGTGAGTGTGCCCCAGTGATGTCAGAGGGCGTCAGTGGGGCCAACTTTTCCCCTCGTCCCCTCCCCACCCCTCAGCTGTGAGGTCCCTCTGGAGCTTCTCCTCCCGTCTTTCACCTGGCCAACTCGGCCGAGATGCCACCTCCAGGAGACTGTCCCCAGCTCCCCATGTCTCCTATGCTGCACCCAGACCTCCCTACATCTGCCGCCCAGGCTGTCAGTCCTCCTGAGGCTGCCTCATCTGTGGGGTGCAGCCTAGGCCAAGGTCACACGCGCTGTCGCCAGGCTTCCAACAAATGGCACAGCCACGTCATTATGAGGGGCTTGGAAGGCCATATTGATGCCTTTGAAGGGACCTGCCAGTTCCAGAGCTCCCTATGGGGTCCATCTCTGGGCCTGTGTGGCAGCGGCACTCCCGTCTCCTTCCCCAGGGAGTTGAGCCCAAGGAAGCCCTTGTAGCCTCTGCCTTGATGCCAGTCCCCTGAGAAAACACAACACTCCCAGTGTCACCATCCATGGAAACGGTAGCGACTGCAGGCCAGTGTTGCAGGCTTGACACTGGATCCAGGGCTTCTGTGTGCTTGGTGCTCTGAGCACTGGGCATGATGCTGTGGGTCCCCACAAGTGCTTAATGCTAAAATTGGTTCCCATTTTTCAGATCAGACCGGGTTTCATAACAAAGCAGCAGAGCTGGGACCAACTCCAGACCCACAGCCATTATCAATGGTCAGTGCCGGATTCTTATGTGTCTCTACCTTTCTGTGGATCTCAGGATCTTCCTACACACAGGCAATCTCACTTGGTGCATCTATTTGGACAGGTTCCTGCTCCCCGTGGGGAATGACCTTGGTCTGAGCTGGATTTAGTCCGGGGCCATTTGGAATCGGCAGATGGCCTGGCTTCTAGCTGGAGTGGAAGGTTCTTTATTCCCTCTTCACTTCCATGTTTCATCCCGCAAGAGCCAACTCTGCTCTCAAACAGCATTGAACTATGAATCTAGACTCTCTAGGCTCTAATCCCATCAACACTTGCTTTATCCCAAGTGCTGGCTTCCTGTAGGAAGCTGAACTTCAGTTTCATCTACTCCATTTCTACAAAGCTACGAGGTTTATTTGTTGCCAAGAAATAAGTGGGGAAGGCCACCTAAGAGGGTCCCCTGGCATGGACTCTGGGATCCAGTGGTTGCTACAAAGCACCCTTGGGATTTATCGTAGGGATCATTCCACTCAAGGAAGCGGGAGGCCAGAGGGTGGACAGATACATACCATCAAGCAAAGTCCAGAGGCAACCACATCACTCCACAGCCAAGCTCTGGGGATGGAATAGTTGGTCTCTCCAATGGGTTTCAGGGGCACGAGGGATGGGGGTGTGTGGATCAATGCCTGGAGGAGGCAGAGGTATAGTCACCTCTGGTTCACACATTCAGCCCAAGTGGCCCAAGGTTCATCCTTTGACATTAGAGATTTGACTTTAAGATTACAAAAGCCTGAGGAACAAGTGCACATAGAGATGATCAGGAGGGCCCAGCAAGGACACGCTCCAGACGCTGAACACGTCAGGATGCCAGGTAATTCGTTACCATTAGTGAAGAGGTGCTTCTGAGCACAGTCCAGGTCCCTAACCCTCCACCAGCCTTTTTAGCCACCAGCCTTTTTAGCCATGGGTTATGTGGGAGCCACTCTGCCGATTCTACTGGACAGACAACCAGGATCGGAAGAATCTCAGTCTGGGGAACACTAAGGACCAGGAATGATTCCACTGCAAAGACGACCATGCACCCAACTTTATTTCTACTGCTGCCAAGGGGCCTCCACAAGGCAGGGACAGGTGGTAGGGAACCAGTGGTGGTAGAAGAGGTGGCATATTTGTGACAATTCGAGGAGCAGGAATAGCCAACTGGGGTGACAACGATGGCAAGATCCGAAAAGACAGCTATAGTGGGGACAGCATGAAAACTCCTTTATAACTAGGTCAGGACGGAGGACCACACAAAAAATGGCAGAGAGGCCATCCTAGTGTTGGGGACTCCAGTGGAAGAACGGACCATGTACGATGTCAGCTGCCATAAATGGTCATTCCTCAAGGAGAAGCCCCAAGTAGACTGACAGGACATCTCCACGTGGGTGTGATTGTTTTGTTTGACTTCAAGGATCATGCTATACCCTGTCCTGTGCTCCACAGGAGTCACCTATTTGTATTCATGTGGAAGAATCTGGCCCCTGTCCTCAATGAACCGTGAGTGCCAACTTAAAGTTCCTCGCTGGCCATTATTGGATTTTGCTAACAAGATTGGGTTTCGGTGGCTATGAAAATAATGGTACCTCTGGAATCCTATAGTATAAGAGATCCTATCCCCAGGGACCAGAGGATGCCGTCAAGAAAAATCCTCAGCAGAGAAAAAGGCAGTCTGGGGTATCTCGTTCTTTTCTTCCCAACCAGTGACTTCATTCCCTTTCCATTTGGGGCTTCCATGGCTACAAGCTCAGCTGGGCCCATGAGCACTGGTTACTTCTCTGCTCGTTCAGTTCTAGGAGAAGTGGCAGGGGACACAGTCCTGAGACTACAGAGAGACCTTGACGAATGGGTCATCTTTTAGGCCGTGGACTTCATGCAGTGGTTTCCTGTCTGCCATCAGGGATTAACTGGGAATCAACGTTCCTTCTCTCACTTGCCCAAGGTATAATAGCTTTGGTTCACAGACACATTAGAGTCACAGCCAGGGGAGGAGAGATTCTGTGTGTTAAATAAGCAGCATCTGCAAGGAGGACTTCTCTTCCTTAGGAGTTGGTTCAGGAAGGGCTTATCCTCCCCAGGTGAGGGTTTCAAATTCACTTCCATTTGCAAAGGCACATTGACCCCATCAGTGGATCATTCCTGGTCCTTAGTGTTCACCAGACCTAGATTCCCATAATCCCCTCTGGGAAGGCGGAGCCAAGGAACAGCAGAACCCATTTGATTCACTGGTTGGATTCCTCAGCCCCACAGGTTAAGGGACGATTTCTCAGGTTCAGCAGAGGTGGGCAACCTCACCTCTGAGTCAAGACCATCCCCTACAAGGCCACAGTACTGGGGCATTTGGTTCCATGTCCCAGGAGAGCTTGTATCATAGCAAGCATGCAGGGATGACCATAAAACTCGGGTCTTTCTATCTAATGTCCTTATTTCTCTTGTCCTTCTGTCTCTTCCCACTAGACTCCAGGAGCCAACAGTTTTCCTTCAAGGGAAGTCTGGATAGCCCTAGACTTTTGGAAAGTCCCACCATCCCCCACACAAACCTCTCATGCCATAGGATTCCAGAGATAACCATATTTTCTTAGTCACCAAAACCCAACCTCATTAGCAAAAGTCAAGAATGGGCCAGCGAGGAATCAGAGTTGGCACTCCTGGTTCATTGAAGACAGAGGCCACAGAGTCAGTGCCGAGTCCCCCACCTGTGGACCCCATGACGGCAGGCTTATTGTTATCATCCTGCATAAGAGAAAGAAATCTCAAAGCCGCATGACTGCCAACCAAGGCAGGTCAAACGTCACCGAGTTTCCCATTCTGTTTCTCTCTAGGTCTTTGGGTGGCGTGTTGAGAGCCACAGCCAAAGGGTCCCCAGCAAACTTCCAGCTGCCAGCTGATTGGCTCCTCTGTGGTGATACTCACTGGGCTGTTTCCCTGCCCTTTCAGACCAAAGAGCTGCTCACTGGGGGACTCTTTTGGCTCCGCCCATGCGACCCAGACAATTGGTCTGAAGAGCAAGAGGAGTGGGCGGTTGAGAGGCTCGGAAGCCGGTGGTGGCAGTTGGGCTCTGAGGGAATTCCTGAAGAGCTCCTGTGGTGTGGAGTGTGTATTCTAAAAATAAAGTTCGTTTCTGCTTGACAAGTGGCTTGTGAATTGTGCCCAGCCAGACCGCGGCAGTGGCGAATCCTATTCTCGGGTCTCAAAACTGGCTTTCGTTCTTTGATTTCAGATAAAACTGACCTTTGGTCACCGATTGTCCCATGTATTCTGCCACGTGAACCCTTATTTCCCTTTATACAGACAGCAATGGACAGCTGAGGGTCCCATGCTCCATGAGGACCACTTTTTAATCCAAAGCCTCCTCAGCACAGCCTTCAGGGAATGGCTTCTGAGGGGTGTTTCAGAGGCACACCATAGCATTCCTCCTCCACCCACGAAGGCCCATGTGCATCTTATAATGAGGACTGCATTAGTGATCTTCAGGAGTCTCCCAGAACCTTGGCAGACCCAGCATTGCTTAGGAGTCCAAGTCCAAACTCATCTGGGCACCTCAAGGTAAACTTTAGCTGCAAGTCTTCAGTTAAAAGCCAAGAATCAAGTCACTTATTTCCAAGATTCGATGGCTCAGGGTACACACTAATTCTGGAAGACAGTAGGATGATAGGAAGGATCAGACCCAAGGAGACCAAAACCCCGCAGGGCAGACATTAAATCCTATGGCTTCCTCCTGGGATCAGGGACACCAGGGGGAGGATGTGAGCATCAGAGGGTGCAGACGGGCTGGCTCTTCCTGAAGCTTCCTTCAGCAAATGTCCCCCGTTCTTGGCATCCCCAACTTTGAGGTCTCCATTCTAGCTTCAACTTCACCCCGCGTCACAGCCCACCCTCTGGTGACGCTTGGAGGGTTTCTGATGGCAACACGTTTCTGTCCTCCCAGGTTTGCCTTGACGCCAGCCCCACAGTTCTGGCATCCAACAGAGCTTTCAAAGGATCACCATATGAGCAAGGCCAAGGTCTGCCCCTCGAGCGAGCCACACACGGGGACCTGCTCAGACCTTGGCTATGGCAGCCCGAGTGCCTGAACCCCACAGCACAGGGAAACAAACCCTGGGGACGTAGGACTCCTAGGTGGTCTTGAGCAAGTAGTGCATCCCGGGTCTCTCGGAAGTCAGAGCCTGGGAGGCTTCAAGTTTTGCTGGTTGCCAAGAATGCCATTAATGGCCTTTTTCTACTTTCCTGGTCAAAGTAGGAAACCCAGGGTCTTGTGTGTGTGCCAGGGAAGTGCTCACCCACTTTTGGCTTATTAATGGCAATCACCTCATTAGCAACAAAACCGTCATTGGCTGAGGTTTTAAGTACACCCTTTTTCTGTAGAATGGAAAGTTTGAGTCTTTCCACTGTGTTCTGCTCTGGACCCACTGGGGTCTAGATAAAAGCAGACAGCAACATCGGTGCTACCTAAATGCTATTTTGACTTGAAGTTCTCTCCATATAACTCTTCACCTTTAAACTCAGCCTGTCAGGTCTCCGGAGGGACAAAGTAGACCACAAGTGGCAGCAGGTCCCCAGCTCCATGAGATCCACTTTTCCATCTAAAGCCTCATCAGCAGAACCTTCTCTTTCTGCGTGCCTATTGGGATTGTGCTCCTCTGAGGTCAGACTCATCCATTAACTTTGCTTGGACCATCCTAGGCTGCTTCCAGCCCCACGCCTCTGGACTTACCTTGTGCCATAAGCCAATTCCAAAGACTTCTAAAGTATACCAGATGTCGTCACAGCAGTGGCCCCACTCCTGGTACCAGGTTTTGTTTAGTTTTCTATTGCCTTGGCAAAATACCCTAGATAGACAGTTTGTGAGGAGGAAAGGTTTTGACTATTTTCTGATGATTTGAGGTGACGGTCACTTAGCCCCAATTGCTTTGAGACTGGAGGGAGGGAGAGGATCAGGGAAGCAGCAAGGCTAGTCACCTCACTCAGAAAAAGCAAAGGAAGGACCAGGTCCTAACAGACCCTTCAAGGATCTGCCCCCAGGGACCTTACAGCCTTCTACTAGTGCCACTTCCCCATACACAGGGTGCCACAGGGTGCCACCAAGCCTTCAGTGCAGGACCTTCGGGGGCCATGGTAGAGACTGTACATCTATTCCACTGTTACAAACAGCTCACTTTTAGGTGTTAACTTGGATTAGTCAACAGCTGGAGAAATGAAAAAGTTGGAGTTTTGCATATGTCTATGGAGATGTTTCTAGAAGAGATGGAGTAGACCAAGCATGAGAGATTGGTCCCCACATGGAGGGGCCCTTTCCTGCATGGCACAGGAACAAGTTGAGCCTGGGGGTGGGATTTGCTCTTAATCCTAGTTTTGATCAGAATCCAGGATTGACACAAGCCCCTACCCCCTCCCCACTCCGTATTTTGAAGACTTTCACTAGGACAAGGCTTCTCCGAGCATCCCAACATGTCTGGCTTTCAGATGGCCTGTCGGGGCCTTCTCAGCCTCTGTGCTTAATAGGCTTTGGTACCAAGCACAATTCTAAAGGAACCAAGTTTTAAGGCACTTCTGAAACTTGCTCTGTAATCCCATCAGACCTAAAATGTTAGTGATTCTAATCCCATAGTACAGAGAATTGGTTTTTGACATAAACTACTTAAGATATGCAAATTCAATGTATTTGACCATCAGATTTCAGACAAGGTGAAACAGGACCCCTGGCGACTCCACGTATGCCTCTAAACATTTGTGGAAGTGGGGAGGGATATGATAGTTTGGAGAAATTGATGGAAGTGCGAGCTCAAGATTTGGTTTGCCAGGTCCTATTATAATCACATCTGAGTACTGTAATCTCATCTGAGATCTGTTGCCATCTTTTTGACGGCAGTCAACAGGTGTCCCTCAGCCATCCTGTGTGAACCAACTTGTCTGGTTAAGTGATTGGCGATTCCAGTCTAGGGTCAGACTCACCGACTCTGCCAAGGTCATCAGGATTCTGCTGCAAGCATAGCCATTTGTTGGAATGAGAGTTTGGCAAGATAGTTTGGCACATGGATTCCCAAAGCAAGATTTATATTTTAATTCTGATTAAGGGAAAGTACATACCACTTTATGACATGCCTTCTCTCCCTTTCACATTTTTGGCAAAGGGACATTGACATAATGACAGGAAACTGTTAGTCATAATTGCCCCCCACCCCATACAATAACATCGAGTCATAAGTAGGTATGACTTAGTTTAGGTCCAACATAGCTGTCAAGTTCCATTCTCTAAACACTTGAAGGAAAGGTTCGAACAAATCAGAACATGTCTGTGGTGCCATAATTGAAAATGGCATTGAGGCCATCGAGATGGTGAGACCCAGGAATCTAGCATAGACCACCACATCCAGTCCAGCTTCTATGGGAGCTGTATGGTGTCGGAGGCCAAGGATCCCCGACGCTCAGGTGCCCAACCTTCAAGTTGTGTTGTCAACATAACTGTCCTCACATCATGAGACATGAGACCAGAGACATGAGGCTCTGGTGCCAAACTTCAACCTAGGAAGTACCCCGCTTATCTCACCCTGTTCAGTTCTGGATGCCCAACACCCTTTCCCCCAATCACAATCGGAAGTCATCTAGACACCTCTGGGATGCTCCAAGAGGAACTGGGACTAGTTCCCAGCTTGGGCAGAGTACCGCCTCCCACAGGCCTACAGCCAGGGTTACTCTAGAGAATGCTACCCATTCTCACCAAGGTCTTGACCCCAGCTCAAGGCCACAGACTGTTTCCTGGGTCTAGAAGGGCAACTGTCAGGCGCTTGCCCTGCTCTAAAGAAAAAGATGATCTACGCAGGGTAGATCGTAAGAGGGCGATCCTCTTTACTTTGTCTTTCAACAAAATCCGTTACATTTCCTTTCCTGTGGACTTTGAAGTCAGACATAAAGGTCCGTGGCATAGAATACTCAGTCAACAAGCAGAGTTGCTGCAATATCACTTTAGACCTTAACACTGACTAGGGTGGAGTTCCTGGTGGCTTTCCTCCAGGAAATGATTCTAAGCCACTTTGATATAAGCAATGCCCAAGAAGACTCATCTTTAGGGCTTTATCCAGATCTTTGCTGCTGGCTATGTTCTCAGAGAATACTACCTTTGCCTCAGTGAAAACAGGTATTTCCTTTGGGGAAAGGGCTATGCGTCAAGCTTCATGTAAGAAAAAAAAAAAAAGATTAGGAACTGCCACCTTGACTTCTGCTTTCAGAGTCCCTTCAGTCAACCTAAAATTTTAGTCAGATTAAGGTCATAGGCAGAAGAGCAAAAGCCAATAGCAAATGAGACTAGAGATGACCGAATTCTGTTCCTTCAGAATCCAGACTGGGGAAGTCTCAAATTCCTCTTGTTGAACACGTCTGAACCCAAGACAAGTCCAGTTATTCAACTGCAAATGATATGGCGACTCCCTCGCTCAGAGCTTGTTACCACAACTGATGATTTCTGTCCATGAAAAACTTAAAACACTCTGCTTCGTGATGGTGTCCCAAAATAGAGGGGATATGTGTTTCCAGTAGGAAATGTGCGCTATTAGATACAGGCAGTATTTCTAAAGCGTTAGATCTCAGCCAAACATGGGTCAAGAGGTGACCTTGTGTTGGGGGATCTACAGCTGACACGAACACACTAGTGGCAGTTACATGTCCTTCGTAAAACTCCATTGAGGACGAAAGCTTTAGAACAATTGAGACAATGGCATTTTAGAGTATAAAACTGGAGTCCCTCAAAGAATTCCTATTCCTGCTCCTATGTGTGCCCGGGTATCAGGAACCCACATGCTCATTGATAAGGTCTCACTTCCAGAAATGAGCTGCAGTGACCACAGCCACAGAATTTTCTACTCCCAGCTAAGCTATCACCCAGTCCAACCATTTGCATATCTATTCACATCTATCTGTAGGTAAGGCCATTGATCAAGCCAATTGTTTTTAGGCAGTACCATACCCAGGGCTGAAAACGGAAATGCTCAGAGTGCTGACACCTCAGCCCGTTCACGAAGGCCACCGTATTGGACCACATGCTAGTGAAATGGTTCAGGATGAGCTGGAGAACCAAGACACGTTTCCCTGAATGAAATTTTTACAAACCACCCCCCCCACAACAGATCTAATTACCAAGATTTTGGTAAGATAGCTATAAAACATTTAACAAGTTTAGTCTATTAAACATTTAACATGTTTCCAGGGATGGCGTCAGTATTAGACGAGAGGACACATGCCAGTGTCTGTCAGAAGTGCTTGAATGATGCCCACTTCCCGCTTGGACTCCATTCTATGCCTTGGTTTACCTTGATCTGGCCTGCCTACCACAACCAACCTTCCACTCCTCCACTTTAAGCAGTATTATTAGTAGATCCAAGGCCAAGGGCAAGCCACATTTCGACAGGTTCAAGGTAATTTGAAAAGTCTCAAGCCACTTGTGTTAGACGAGAAGCCATGTAACATCCACAAAGACCATCCATAGTGACTATGATTTTCATAAGTAGAAAATTTTATAGAAGATGAATTTTTTATGAGATGAATTTTCAGGGAAATTCACAGGAGTATATATATTCCAGCCCCGGGGTTAGCAAAACCACATTTAGCTGAATGAATACATAAAATTTGAGGTTGGGTAGGTGTCCCCTCAAACACATTTGAGAGCTAACACATGAACGTGCTGTGTGCCTCTGAACTAGACACAAGGAACACAGGTCAATGCATATTCTCAGAGTTAGGTCCACAGAGCTACCATGGAGCAGCAAGCTTAGCACACCAAGGTCAGAATACGGGTTCTTTGGGGTGTACATCCTCAGCGTCCTGGGACGATCAGAGACCAAGATGGCCAATTGAGCCAAGATGCTCAGCAGATACTTGCTATGGCAGTGGCAGATGAGGGGCAGTATCTGTGCTAGTCTAGGGGCCATGTGAGGGAATAGAACCCTCAGAGGGCAGGTATAGATTTGTGCTTCCACATCACGAGGCTGCTGGGGGAAGGAAAGCACGCTGCCCCTCTGCCCCCCAGTGTGTGTACCCAACCCATATCTGGTTCCAGGCACTGAGGTATCTTGCCCTAATAGAATTCCTCCATGCTAAGGGGACAAGCTGATTTGCACCACAGCACCCGAGGCTGTAACGCAGCTGGATGCCTCTTGGTCCAAAATGCAATCCAGTTGTTCGCTACACACGTTTAGATGCTTGTAGTCTGCAAGCTAGTCATAAGGCTGCTTGGGATACCAAGGCAATAGGGATTTAGTCCTTGTCCCTAAAGCTAGGCTTCATTACCATAATGCCATTGAAGGCCTAAACCCTTTAAAGATGACGTAAGGAAAGGTCTATCCTCCTTCCTAAGGATGGTGGGGACCAGGCTCTGGTGTGACCTCTGCCTTGCTCTCTGCTTTTGATACAGAAATAAGTCCAGCAGTGCCTCCAGTTGAGAGAGGCATCCCCTCCCCCACCCCGAGACATAGGCAGGCTGAGAAAATACCCCAGGAAGGGTTTAAACTCAACCTTTCCTTCTAAGTTACTTCATTTTAATATTCAGGTTTTTTTTAAGACACTTTAGACAAGTGACAAGTTTGTGGGTTTTTTTGTGTGTCAGGGGAAGCAGTAGGACATTTTAATCTCCATTGTTTCCTGAGAATGGAGATGACAAGGGAAATAAAAGGATTCTGCAGAAAAGTCCAGGGAATGGGCGAACGCCAAGGTCCAAGGATGGTCAACAGCCACCCATAGAACAGTGGGTATTGGTCAGCCAATCCTGTCTGGTTCCTGCCACTGAGGTTATCTTGAAAGCAGATGGGAAAGACTCCTTGCAGAGCAGGTCTCCCCCCTTTCACAGAGAGCAGAGAGAAACCAGAGCCCAGGACCTGGGGGAGCTGGCTCTTCATTGCACTCTGGACCCAACTCACAGGGACACGGGGGTTGGCTTTGACTGACAGCACTATGCACACACGGAGACCAGAAACCAGGTGTGTCTTAATCACTCTGCCTAAGCTCGTGAGTCAAGAATATTTGACATAGTAAACGAGGCCAAGCTCAAGATGTCACTGAGAGGAAAACACAATTAGATGTGGACAAGAGTGTGATGTCCCTGGAGTTCTGAGAACAGGACGTGGTTGGGTATAAAATTGAGCCTCCTGCATCAGTCCTTCTACCCAGACAGGGGTGGACTGGACGCCTGGGCCAGGATTCCAGCTCCAGCTGCGTGGGAGAAGACAGTGGAGTTGCCACCTGAGGCCTGGGGCCCAGCTGGCCAGCCTCCCTGCAGACACAGAAGGCTGGGTCAGTGTTGGCCTCATACCACAGCAGCTGGGTTCCTGAAGATACAAGAGGAAGTGCACTCTTCTTGCTTCCTGCCTGCAAATTGTCATCCCTGTTCCTGGATCCAGCGCAGCATGTGCCCTTGTGTGTTCACAGGAGCAAAGTCTTAATGTACAGCTTCGAATAGCCCGGAGCAGGAGACAAGAGGGGACTAGGAGGATGGTCAGCTCCACCTGGCCACAGACAGCTGGACTCTGGCTCTCCCCCACCCTGCCTGCCTGCAAGAAGCCCATCAAAGTGGGAGGGCAGGTGGTGCCCCTGGCCCTAGACTGGGAGATTCAAGAAGCTAGAGAAGTCCATCTCCAGCTGCTCCATGGCTTGGGATACAAGCTGAAGGAGTACTGCTCTCAGGTGAAAGAGGGGACTTACTGAACTTTAGGATTGGACAGACTCAAATTTGGGAGCGTTGAACAGAGAATAACAACGTACATTGGGGTCAAGGATGCTATGGTGGTGGCAGCAGCCGTAGCACTGGTTGGCTGCAAAGGGGACATCTAGCATGGAAGAGCCTGTAAATCAAAAAGGCAGCCTGAACTTAGCAAAATCAGAGTCTGAACAACACCCTGGTATTGAAAAGTGCTTTTTACTTCTCAATTGGCAAGTGGAGAGTGGAAGCAGAAACCATGTTTAGGCCGCCATCTTGTTCCAGCACATTCCTACTACTCATCATGTAAGGTGGCCATAGACCACGTGTGAAATGGACACAACAGACTGAACCCAGGGTATTCGAGTCAGAAAAGACAGGGGAGTGCAACACGCTATCCCTTTGAGTCTGGCAGCTCATGGGATGGGCTGAGGAGGGCTGGGAAATGAATCAGGCAGGTGTGACTACACTTGGGGGATCCATCCTCCCCACACTCTGCTGCCCATGAATACAGACTCCCCAGGCTTAGACCTACCCCATTATGGGGATTCTTGGGAGGCTCCTAAGACCCAGGCTTCCAGCCCAGACTGGCATCTGCCTGGCCCCAGGAGTGGGCGATCTCTTCAGCGATGATACCACCCAATGAAGCCCTTGAGGCTTATGCACGAGGTAACTGGCTGCCTCCTTGAGGTCGTGATCCACCAGCAACGGACTCTTAAGGTATTTCCATTTCATCCACTTCAGTATTTGAAAGAGAAATGGTCTCTGAATTCCAAGCACACAAAGCACAATTGAGTTAAGGAAGTTGGCACAGGATCTGAGTGCAAAGTCAATAAGGAGACGAATGTTAAGAACCAAACAGGAATCTCAAACGAAAGACGGTGATTAAGATATCCAGTTGGAAGTCTAGAATAGACTATGCTGAAGCCAGAATCTCAGTCGGAAGACAAAGTGGCCACCCTTGAACATTCAGATAGTATTAGAGAAAATAAGTATAACCAGAAGATACAAGTAGTCTGGGACAACAGTAAGAATTTATAAATAGGATTTAAGTAATTGGAATTGAGTGTGGAAAGATGCAAGCTAATAGAATGAATAGCCTCTTCAGGGAAACAATTTTTAAGCCTCAAGCATGAGATTGACATCCAGGTACAGGAATCATTCAGAACCCCAGACGAAAAAGGTTTAAAAACTCCATGAGACATTGTAGTTGAAGTGTCTCATTGATCCTATCTTTTCAGAGATTGATAAGCCCTAACCCAATCGAGGACAACCCAGAAGAAGTTTGAAGTAAAAAAGGAGATCGCCACAGATGTTACAAAAATACAGAGAGTTATGGACTATTTTGAAAGCAGACTAACAAGTTGGAAAACCTGGAAGACGTAGATCTTGCTCCAAAGATTTATCAAGAGGAAATAGCCTAAGCAGGACTAGTAACTAGTGATGTGATAGAAGCAGTTATCAACAGGCTTCCAATAAAGCAGCCCAGGATCAGATGGATTCTCAGCTGAATTCCAGACATTTAAAAAATGAATGCCAATGTCCCTCAAGTTATTCCACAAGATAGAAAGTGGAACATTTACAGATCATTCTAGGAATCCAGCATCACTCCATCTACAACTAGACAAGGAACCATCAAGAACTGCAGACTGATATTCCTGATGAACTCAGATACAAAAATCCTTAATATATTATCCAATTGTATTCAACAGATTAAGATCACACAGCATGACCAGCTTGCTTTAATCCCATGGATGCAGAGATGGTTTAACATGCATGTCAGTAGTTTATCATGTTAAGTAGAGTTAAGGACGAAAGTTAGTGATGGAAAGAAAGTCTTTGACAATTCGGCATTCATAATGGAGTCGCTGAAGAAAATAGGGATAGGAGCTACCACATCATAAAGATTATGACAAACTCAAGGCCATCATAGTGACTGGGGAAAACGAAGCATTTCCTTTAAAATCTGGAAGGCAAGAATGTCTACTCCATTCCTGTTCAATACAGTACTAGAAATACTCGCCAGAGCGACGAGGAGAGGGAAAGAAGTACATAGAGTAGGAAAGGAAGCAGTCAGATTCAGTTCGCAGGTATGATTCTGTATTCAGAAGATCCAAAAAAAAAATTACCAGAAGACTGCTAGAGCTAATGTATTCAGCAAGATATCAGAGGTACCTGAGACCCTGTTCAAAATTTAACTTAAAAAAAATGGATCAGAGACCTAGGAATTAGACCAGAAACTACCCAAGTCCTAGAAAATGTAGGGTCAGTACTCCAGCACATGGGCAGAGGCACTGGGTTTCCTCAATAGGACCCTAAAACTCTTGCCATTATTTCCCGAGCTAGCAGCATGCCATCAAGTTAGAAAACTTCTGCACAGCAACAATGTTGAGAGAATCTTCAGAATGGAAGTCTTTGCTAGTTACTTTTAGGGTACCAGGAATTGAACCCCAAGGTGCCTGACCCCCGAGCCACATCCCTAGCCCTTAGTTTTTGATACAGGATCTTGTTAAGTTGCCCGGGGCCTTGCCAAGTCTCTGAGGCTGGCTTTGAGCTCGAAATCCTCCTGCGTCAGCTCTTACTCTTGTGATGGAGGATTGACATCCACGATCTATAGAGAACTCAAAATTCACACCAAAAATAATGACCCAGACAATGGGGCCAATGAACTAAACAGACACTTCAAGATAAAAGTGACTAGTCAGAGAAAATGTTCAACATTCTTAGCAGTTAGGGAAATAAGCCGGATTTCTTGTCACTTCAGTTAGAATCTCATTAACAAATGCTGGAGAGAACGGAGAGGAAGGAACACACTGCTGAAGGGATTCTAACGTAGCCAACTAGTAGTAGAGTCACCGTATGATCTAGCTGTGCCACTCTTTGGTATTTATCCTCAGGAATTAAAAGTCATACTATAGCCATACACGCATACCCATGTTTACAGTAGCACAATTCACAAGAGTCAAACTATGGAATCAGCCTTTGTTTCCATCAATGGATTAAAAAAAAGTGATGTCTATACACAATGGACTTTATTTAGCCATAAAGAAATTTGCAGGAAAATAGATGGGACCTGAGACCATTATGTTAAGCAAAAAACCCAAACTCGGGAAGTCAAGGGCCATGCTATCTCATGTGGAAACAAGAGGGGTCAAAGGTATGGGGAGGTCTTGTTTTAAGAGGAAGATCAGTAGAGAGGGAAGTTGCAGATACCTGTGAAATGATTGCTTTTGTCATCTTTTGCACCACTATGACCAAAAGACCTGACAAAGACAATTTTAGAGGGGAGAAAGTTTATTTGAGGGTGGACATTATGGTGGAAGAGGGTGGAGGAGGAAATGGTTCAGGACAAGAGCAGGAAGAAGAGATCTCTTTGACAAAGACAGAACCCCAGAAGCTCACCCCAAGGACCCACCTCTTCTAGCCACACCCTACCCGCCTACAGTTAGTACTCAGTTAATCCTAGTCAGGGGATTCAGATTGGGTGAAGGCTCTTGCAACCCAGTCACTTCCCCATTAGACCTTATGCTCTCTCAAGCTTTGTGGGAATACCTTACACTCAAACCCTAACAGCGATATTGGCCAAGTTACATTGCTATGTTGCATGCAACAGCGAGTCCCAGAGAGGGGACCACTTCAGAGCACGCTTCCTTCCAGCCAGTCCTGTGAGAAGTTGTTCATGCTTCCAGAAAGGAAAGGACTTCAACTGCTCTCAAGTGGGAGCTTCCTTGCAGCCGAGCCTCCTGGAGGTGGGGGCAACAGGAGTTTCCCTCTGGGTGGGGTTCCCTTGGGATACAGATCACAGGACCTGCTGGGGTCCGACTTTCAACAACATGTAGCTGCAGGTGGAGGTGACCATGCTCCCCTCTTTCAGGGCGCAAGATTCTAGATACATAGAACATTCAAGGTTTTCTAATCAGAAGACTTCAATGGTTTGACAGTGGGTTAAAAGCCAAGGCACTTTGCCAGCATTATCTCCAGTGGTAGCTTTTCCGTGTTGCTGCTTAAAGGTGCTGAGGATGGCTTCCCAGCTGTTAAGTGCTTAACATTGCATTTTAAGCATGTAGCTAAAGGTATTCATGAGCTGTGTTGAGGGGACCATTGTCATGGCATGCAGGTTAGTGTTCTTATAGGATTAAGCTAAAAATTGATCTCCCCTTCATATTCTTGCTGTGTTATGGTCATGGGTCAATGGGGTTCATTGTGATATATTTGTACATGCACATGAGTGCCTTGTTAATTTCATTCTGCCCTTCTCTCCCTTTCTCATCCCTCCTCCTTGCCCCTTGCTCCCCCCATCTTCCACTCCAGTTTCATTTTTTAAAAACCACCTTGATATGCTGGACATCAGAAAGCCACATATTGACTCATCACCTGATGAATTCGGTTTGTTTCAATTGCTGTCCCGTGAACCTCGGAAATCTATATTTCATTTCTCATGCTCTACCAGTATTGTCTAAAGATTCTCCTGATGAAAAATGACTTTAAGTCAAATGAGCATGCCCTGGAAGGTGTGGGAGAATTCAGAAGTTTGGAATCCTGATTACTTATGGGTTTGGCAATAATCCTCAAATGATATTAAAGAGAAGTTGTTCACGGAAGATTCTTCCATGGTCTTCCCATGGTCTGCCCTCCAATCCAATCCTGTCAGTAGTCGTCAGAATTTGAGTATTATGTGTCCACAGTAAAATAAAGCTCAGATTGGGTTTTGTGCTTTCTTCCTGCAGAAGGTCTTGACATTATGGCACCATCAATTAATTAAGTTGGGCAGAGAAGTTACTGGTGGTGCTGCATCCCATAGGTCTCAAAACGACCTTCAGAAAACCTAGGACTCCCAGACTGTCATAGTGAGTGAAAACTGATCAGAAGAGTCCCCTTATGCCTACTTCACCAGTTGGGGGACTAGAAAGTTCTGTGGAGGCCATGGACTCAGGAAAGCAGACTGGTTATCGGGCCAGCTGGTCCATACAGACCAGCATTGGTTCTGAAGTGCCAGCCCCCCTGTTTGGTAAGCTCAGATATGCCCAAGGGGAAAAGCGGTGCCCATTCACTTGGGGTTTACCATGAAGGGATGCGGACTTTAAGGGAATCAATTTTCTGTCTCTATTGAGATGATTGGTGTTTGTCCTCGGTTGCATGAGATGCATCCCGTTCATCGACTCACTCATGTATGTCTAACAACCTTGCGTCTGCAGGTCAGAACCAGCTCCATCATGGTGCCAGGAACTTTGATGTGATATTGAACTTTACTGCAAGTATTTTGAGGATTTTTGTAATTATGATGGTGTCACTTAGTGACATGTCTGCTCCCTTCAACACTTGACCCTGGCCAGCTGCATGGCTAGGGTCTCACACCACAGTTCTGCCTATCGTGTTGATCTGCTAGTGCCACAGTTTACACCAGTAACCAAGAGGGGGTTTGCCATTGCTCGGAAAGCACCCTCAGGGCAGTCTCCCCCAGAAGGTTGAAGTGATCAGGAAGGTCTATTCTAAGCCACATTGGCTTCCATGTTTTGGCTACACCATATTCAGCCCCTGAGAATCAAAGACCAATGGCAGCCATGGAAACCAAAGCGAATAGAAACTCAGTTGAGAGCCACCGTCTAGAGGAGCTGGCAGAGCCGAGTTCCAGTATAGCTCCCTTTATTCCCTCATGGTCTCCATTCGAGGCCTCACCCCAGTCAACAGTAAAGAGAGCAGGCCTTGGGCAGCACCCACCTCAGGGGGAATTCCGTTTCTTCTACAGTTGGACATCTTTCCAGGTGCTGAGCCCTAGGCTTCCCAATATGGAACTTGGAACTCTTTCACACCAGCCATAAGGAATTAAGGGAGGCATTGGAAAGATCCACGGTAAATACCTAATATGTTTCTTGAGAAATGGAAGAAAGTTCTCTTCCAAAAATCCTACTGGATTTACAATAAGATGAGTGGATTTTGTTATGGCCCCAGAGACAGCATTGAGTAGAAGAAACCATGTCTTCAAGAATAACTTACTCTCCATAATTGGAGAATGGACAGTTCAGGCCAAGTTGGCATCACCTGCCCCAAGTGATCATCTCCTCCCTTGGGAGGAGCTAGCATGTCCTAGTATAGAGCCCAGATGAATTTGGGCCAAATCCGAGCCATGTGGCCTGGTCAAATCCCTGCCCCAGCTGGATAAGATTTTGCTATCATGTCCCTCGAGTCTAAAAATAACAATTCAGAACAAGTTGACTTGCAGAATGGTACTTCCACACCAACCTTAGTCAAAAGTTAAGAGTGAACACCCTCGTCTTGTTCCCGATTTTAGAGAAATGCTTTCTATCTCCTCCCATTCAGCCTGGTGTTGGCTATGTGATCTGTAGATATCCTGTGTTATTTAGGCTTCTTACCATTTTATACCTGTTTATTCAGGGTTTACCACAAAGGGATGCCAAGTTTAAGGGATGCCAAGTTCGAGGCAGCCAATTGTCTGTCTTTAGAGACGATTGTCTGGTGTTTATCCTTCGTTGCATGAAATGTGTTGCGTTTATCGACTCGCGTATGTTGACCAAACTTGCATCCTTAGACCAGAACCAACTTGATCATGGTGCACGAGATAGAATCCTTGAACTTTGAGATAATGAATTCTATTGACGAATTCTATTGAGGAGTTTCTCATTCATGTTCATCCAGGACATTCATCTAGTTTGTTGTGTCCATATCTAGTTTCTTTAGGGCAATACATGAATTCTCTAAGTCATGAAGGCAGTAAGTTCTTCAAAGGTCTGGAAAAGTTCAGCAACCGAATCCATTCAGTCCAGGGTGTTTCTCTGGGAACAGCTTATGACTGCTTCAGTGTCATCGCTGTTACTGGTCTAGGCAGGATGTCAACCTAAGTTTGGTAAATCCTGTGAGTTTAGAAATTTGTTCATTTCTTCTGGATTTTCCAGTTTGGGAATATTTTGAGAAGTTGTACACACTCTCTGGATTTTGGCATTATCTGTAAAAACTTCGCCTCTTGCCAGCTTCTGTTGCATTTTTCCTCAGACAATTTAAAGGTTTGTCAATTTTGTGTATCTTGTCAGAGAATCAACTCTTTCCTTGGTCCTTTGCATTGTATTTTTAGCCTCTTTCTGATCTTCATTTCTCGTCTACCAATTTTTTGCTTTGGCTTATTGTTTAAGATCTTAAGATGCGTCTTTAGGCTATTTGAGGTGTGTCCTGCTGTGGACACTCACAGCTATGCAAGTCTTGTTTTACTGTGTCTCAAAGGATCTGGTTGGTCATTTCACGTTTTCATTCAATTCTAGGAATTTCTTGACTTCATTTCAACAACCCACTGTTTGCTCAAAGCCTATTGCTTGATCCCTTTGTGATCACATATAATTTCTGCAGCTTCTTTTGCTGTTGACTGCCACGATTTTGTTATGGTTTGATAAAAACGCAAGGTATGTTCAGATTTGTGTTGCCAAGACTTGAAATATTTATGGCCTCAAATATGATCATTAGAGAAAATTCTGCATGTTCATGAGAATCACATATTCTGCAGTCTTTTCATGAATCATTCTGTAGGGCTGTTAAGTTACAGCAGAGAGCAAGGGGAGACAATGGACTGAATGAATGGAGGAAGTGTGGTGTGTGTATAGAGTATCATTTAACCACAGAATGAGATGCCATCCATAGAAAGATGAGGCAGACATCTTTGTGTTGAGCAAAATAAGCTAAACTCTAGACAAGTATTCCATGCTTTCTCTCATGTGGAGTCTCAGATGACATGAAAGGGGATTTTTTTGGGGGTGGGGGGAAGGTGAAGGGGACTAGGGAGGAGTGGTAGAGGGTTGCCAGGTGGGTGGCTGTAACCAGAGTTATAAGTATGTATAGAAAGTCAATGAAATCCCTCGACTTGTACTAACCCTATACACCCATTTAAGAGACATTTAGGATTTTATTGATTACTTTGCCTCATGTAATCCAAGAACCTGGCCCCTCCTCCAGGCTTCAGTTGATCTAGGATTTTAATAGAAACCTATGTCAGAGGCCTGCTCCTAGGCATGAGGTCATGACTCGCCTTGGGAGGTCTGCCTGCGGGATGGTGCATCCAACAGCCAAACCTGAAGCAGATGTAGAGAAAACCCAACATGCCTATTGAACTAGTAGTTGATTGTAGGTGGCTGACCTTAATCTAGAGACAGGATGGGCTGGTGTCTAGGCCAAAAGATTAGGCAAAGGCACAGGTGGTCTGGTGGACTCAGGAAAGTGGAGGGTGGGGAAGCTGAGGAGGGTTTAATTGGAAGATGGATTGACCCTCCCAGTGGAGGCTGACCACACTGGAACTACTGTCATTTTGGAGAAGTTAGGCTATGCGTCCCTTAGACTCATCCCAAGGAAAAGGGAACACATTAGGGTTCGGGGCCATCACCATCATTGACGTTTGGCCCGATCCCCCTGCACAACTGGCAGGAGGAATCCATGGAACCTGAGTTGGAGAAGTCCAGATCTCTAGTTTCATGGGTGACTGTGGAGACTGACATAGGTGGAGAGTGCTTTGCCAACATTTGGCTCTGTGGTATTCAAACTGCACCCAGGAAGGTGCAGGCAGGATGACCATTGTGTAATGGCTGAGCTAGCTTCCTCCCCAGGTCCCAATTCATGAATTCCCCTGAGGATACCAGCAGCCAGATTCTCCTGCATTCATCAAGAATACTGGATTCTATGTTGGGAAATGGGAATTGCAGGATTAAGATGTAAATTTCTCACTCTGTGCAAGAGTGTCTTTGGGAACCTGTGACTTTCTGCTATTCTAATGCCCATGACAGACAGAAGTCACCGTAGTATGGTATTAAACTTACAATCTGGACTCGGTTCCAAGTATGACCACTATTAAGTGGAACCAGAACATCTTGAAGTCCTACATGAACCAAGTCTCGTATGGTATTAGGAAGTGCTTGAAGATCAGCGACATAAGTTTTAGAAGACGTAGTGGCCACCTTGAAGCTGTTCCTTCTGGGGCTGGGGCTATAGCTCAGCGTTATAGCACTTGCCTAGCATGCATGAGGCCCTGGGCTCAATTCCCAGCTCACGGGGCTCCTCCATGACCAGATTTTGCTTAGTTTGAGAAGGAAAACACTTCCTTTTGCCTTGGGATAACACTCTCGGGCTGGAGGGTCCCACAGGTGTTGTAAGCACAATCAAGTGAAAGACAAAGGTAACTAGCATTGAATGTTTTGACAGACAACTACTTTCGACTAAGAAATTCAACTGAGGAAAACCACACAGTAGTAGGATTTTGGTTTATCAGCTTCTGCCTTCAAGGCACATATGGTCCCATGTCTTAGAAGACACCCCCCACTTATAACCAGATGCTTCAGTGGCCCCAGTATCTCCCCTTGTGAGCCTTACACCTAAAACCGAGGGACACCTAGATGAGGTGGTGCATGCCTGCAATCCCAGCAACACAGGAGGCTGAGGCAGGAGGATCGCAGGTTCGAGGCCAGCCTTGGCGATTTAACAAGACACTAAGAAACTTGAGAAAGTTACGAGGGCTGGGGATGTGACTCCATGTTAAAGTGCCTCTGGGTTCAGTTCCCTGTATTTCTGTTCCCCAAAGCCAAATTACAAACCCCTGGCTAGTGCTGCATCTGTTACAGCTGTCCTTGTTCTAGGACCGAGTATTGAGAGGTGGTTAGCCAAGGATCAGAGCTGGTTAGTGAAGCAGTAGAACTAGCTGGTTCCTGTAGCTGGTGAAGAGCAGGCCTGGTCCAGCCTGGCTCGAGCTTCTCGGCACAACAGAGCTAGACCTGGACCTTGAGAGGAGCATCACTTGGAAGTGAAAAAGCAAAAGGCAGGTCTCGAGGAAGGCCAAACGGAGCCTTTGTTCTGTTCTTAAGAGTGTGTGGCTCATTCTTAACAGTGTGTGTTCACGTCTAGGATTTTTAGGGGGAAAAGAGAAAAGCCCCTGAGTCACTTCCCCCCAACCCCTTTAGAGACCCAGTCTGGCTATGTTACTTAGGGCCAAGTTGCTGAGGCTGGCTTTGAGCTTTAGATCCTCCCAAGCCACTGGGACTATAGGTGTGCACCCCCACATCTGGCAGTCTCTTCCTCACACCAGGGAAGCTGAGGCAAACCAAGGACAGCAGTTCCTAGGTTTTCAGTGTCAGGTCCTTCTGGCACTGGTGGTCCAGGGTGGTGCCCCAACAGAGGCTACAATCCAGGAAGATGCTGATGCCAGAAGCCTGACCCACACGGTCAGAAGGCGCCCATCAGGCTTCCCATAGGTGGATCCAGAGTGAAGGGAACTCACCCTGGAACAATAGAGCCCAGAAGACACCCCAGCCTCAACTCCCACACCATGGCCCCACTGCCAGGTCACTTCTGACCTGAAGACAGTTCAGGATTTCTCTGCAGAAGAAGGACCAGGACCCTTGAGCCTGCTTTTCCTCCCTCTGCGTCGCAGTCTGGGGTTCAGTTTCTGTTAGTGGCCACTCAGGCTGACACCGACTCTGCCTTCTCGGCCTCAGCTCTCCATACATAGTGCCTCACGGGCCCCGAGGACACGCCTGCATTTCTCACAAGGTGGGGAGCCAAGCAGAGAGTTAGAACTCGATTATTTGCATCACCACAGAACTGACCTTGAGGTGCAGCCATCTCGATACCCCACTAATCGGCTACAGCTCTGATTAGCAGGGAAAACCTCATCCATGGGTGACAGGTGTCCCAAGACTTCTGCGTGCAGCCCCGAGACTAGAGAAAGTGGGAGAAGTCAGGAGAGCAGACAACAGTGACAGATTTCTCCATGTCAAGTCTGACAGCTTGATAGACGACGCTCCTTCCAACTGAAACAAGTTCACCGTCAAAGTCCTTCTTGCCCCCAGATATTTCGTCCAGACCTTCTCAGAGAGACTAGAGGCCAGATGGTCAGTCACAGGTAGCTGAGATTTGTGTTGCAATGACAAAATCCCATCGTTGTCCCGAGCATCCTTATGTGACATTTAGGGTCTCTGCCCACAGTGTAAAAAGCCACAGGCTACTTGTGACCCTAGATCTGAGGACATATGGAAGAGAAAAGGGAATCAGGGCTTTCAATGGGGCAGAAGCCCTCTCCTCTGGCTCTGGAGACGTCCCAGGGCTTCTCCCCTCCTAAGGGGTTCCATGGGAAGGACGATTCTGATGTTCCCAGGGACCCCCTAGTCAATCGCCTGCTTGGAATGAAAGGCCTTTGGTCATTTGGGTGCACACAGGGCCTGAACCCATAAGAAGCCAACCTTCCAGAATAAGCACCGAGGACGGTGGTAGAGGTCATTGGAACCAGTGAGGACATGCACCTAAGCCCACGGCAGCAGGCCCGAGAGCAGTGCTCAGGTCTATCCCTCGTTCCCCACCAACCCTGCACACCAAGGAGTGGCTGGCTCTTGACATTCAGCTCAAAAATAAAAAAGTCAACCAGGAGCTGGAGACCAAAACAGAACAAAGCTCAGTTTTGCAGTCACATTCTTCTCACGTAATCCTAGATTCAGACGATAGTCTGATTTCTGGCCCTGAAGTTGGTACGAGCTAAAATGAGGTTTTAGAACCAGGAGGTGGGAATCAGGCAAATCATGGGGGAAATGTTAGGTCACCTTTGATTCTGAGCCTGAGGCAGGGGCAAGGGGCCCCCTCAGCCTACATAGATCTGGTTTGTACTCAAGGAGAGCCAGCGCAAACTTGGACAGGTCAGACACGAGTTAAGGCCACTGAGACATGGCCATTGGAGATAATCTCAACTTGGAAAAAGCCACAAAGGCAGGATTTTAATAAGGACCTCTCAGGTATAGCACAGGATGAAAGGACTAGTCCCTTTTTGTGACCTGCAGCCTCAGTAACCACTGGAGAATTAAGCTGGAGGCAATAACTGTCCCTCAGTGACCACTCCTTTGGGCTGGGGTTTTGGTCTCATTCTGGCATGGTCGGCATACCTGGTCACCCAGGGCAGCAAGAACCCCCAATGACAGAGCCCACCATGCAGGCAGAGAATAATGGAGGCTGGCATAAAAAGGAACCAAGGGTCCCAGTCGTCTTAGAGGTTGTCCCACATTCTGCATTAGCCCATCATGGAAAGTTTAAGAAAGTGGCAGGTGGGGCTGGTGTCATTCTTTTCAGTTCCCATGTAAGACAGGGGATAGGAATGCTTGGAGGTAACAAAGGTGAAGACCACGCTTTCCATCATGTACTATGCCCCTGTTGAGACAGGGCAGGGAGGACCCTTGTTCCCCACCAAGACTTTCTGCCCAGCAAGAACTGCTGTCAGTAAGGATTTCCACCCATGACCAGGCTCAGAGCTGACTCCTCCCAAGTTTTTCTAAAAACCCCACATGCACAATATGTCCAGCCTTGACTGACACAGCCTTCCTGGGAGGCAGATACTGAACGTGTCTATCAGCTTTGTGATCTGTGCTGCCGACCTCCACGTACCTAGGATCCCTCTCCATTGAGCAGAGGCCCAAGGCTAAGCAGATCTCCCATGCAAACCCTGGTGCCAGGGGCAGAGAAGACAGGTGCAGAACTCCTGGGGTCATGTGCCTATCTGAGCCCATTTCCCTTAGCTTCGTCATGTCTTAGGAGAGCTGGTTTAGGAACCCTCACCCATGCATCCTCTCCCCCCGACTCCAGCAGAAGTCCCAGCAGAGCCTTGTCCCAACCCTATTGGTTGCCTCTTGGTGATCTGTATCTCCAATCGATCAGGAGAACCCAACGCTGATCTGGGAACACCAAGAGCCGGTAACACCCTCCACACCACCTCCACATGAGCTGGACACTATGGACGTATGTTGTTTAGAAAAGCAAGTAATGTCCCGGCAGTTTTTGGTGGTAGAGCTCCCCATGGAGCAGTTGGGACACACCTGCCAAGCCTCCATCGTGCACTGGCTCCAAGTAGGCCCACCGAGAAGCGAGGGAGCCAGATCTGGGTGGCCAAGTGGACACAGCCTGGAGAGTGACTTCTCCAAGCCCAGATGGGACCCTACCTCGAAGACAGACAACCTTCTGAGCCAAAGCTGCAATAAGATAGCAGCCCTCTACTGTCACATCAGGCTCCTCCATGATCCTTAGACAATTAGAACCCCTTAAGGTCTCATCATCTCACTGGAGCATTTCCAGTCTCGTATCAAGATGAGGGCGTCCATGTTGTCCAATACGTCAGACTATTGTTGTTTACTCACTCATCTACCAAGGCGAGTCACAAATGCCTTCAGTAGTGGCCAACAGCACTGTTCCTAGAACTGGGGAGGAGTGTCAGAGGGTCTTTGGAATGTTCGCCATCCTCCATGATCCTTCCCGGTCTCTTCTGTAGACTTTGCTCTAGAAATCCACCTTTGGTACCATAGAGCAGTTAGGCTGCTACAATTTTAACAGAACACGTTCAATCTCCATCTCAGGTCACAAGTGACAGGTCGTCAGAACACAGGAGTGTTAAGAACCCTACTCCTGTGAAGTCCCCAACTGTTCCTTCCCGAGAAGCTGGAGAGTTTTTAAAAATGGAGATGCTCTTTGGCTTGTAAGAACATGAAGGTTGTACAGATCATCATGCTCTGCAAAGCCATAGAAAATCCAAAATGATCTAGAAGCATCATTTAGGTGGATCCTAAATGGGAACAGCAGTTCAGTAATGAAGTCCAATGGCTGCCCCCTGCACCCCCAGTGCTAAAGGACACAGGAGATTATCAAGTTACCTTCAGGCAGTGGGACTCAACTGCAGCTCCGACAGTATACGCGATTGTCCTACTGTCCCCCCCGTCGTGGGTCTGTGGAGAACTACCACATGACATACTCCATCTCAAGCCAGAATATTTCCCAGGAATCACAGTAGAGAGAGGGGGCCCAGGTGAGGCCCGTCAGGTTCCTACTGGCTCATTATCAAGGGAGGCCATTTCCCTTCTCATTTCTTTACCTGAGAACTAGAATCTTGTGCTCTCAGGGTTGGAAAGCTAGATTTATGGGGGAAAGTGTCTCCCATTCAGAGGACTGAAGCAAACGTCTGCTTTAGGACACAGGGAAGACAGAAATTGCCAGGGTAAAAGGTGGGGGAACCTCTGCTCATGATGTGTAGGCCGTATCTGGATCCTCATTTAAACAAGCCAGTTTTGATGATCCTTGTGAACGTTTGGCTTGACAGTCTACATGTTTCTGGATGCCAGAGAAGCTGAATTTGAATGCTAAAGGCATTAATATGTTAGATACATGTCCATACACCATGGAGGCTGCAGATGGAGGTGTTCATTTGCCTTAAAGGTAGCTACACGAGCTGGTGCGGAAACCAGACACCGTGTCCCAGCTGTCAGAGTTGGGTCCCTGAACACGATGGGAACAGCCATTTCTCTGGCTGGTTCTGTGTGTTTCTGAAGTTTTTATAAGAAGTGAAACCAAAGACTTTCAGGCCACATGAAAGACCAGGTTACCATGATTTAGATGTTTGAGTGTTCTGAGGTCCTGTCCATTAAGGAAAGGCCACCTCCTGGTTATAACAACAAGAGCCCAACATTGCCATTCAACATGATAATGTTTCATGAGAAATTTCCCGTTTTTTGTACTAAAAGGGAAGCTTCTAGAGGGCAAGTTGGAGATTCCCACTCATGACAGGGCCACATGTGCTCCAAGATAAAGACCTGTGGTGAAGAGTCACTTTGTGAACAGTGACCGTCTGGTCTACCTTCGACACAGGAACCCTGTGACAATGACGAGGTATCCTCCACCCAACAGGAGGGAGGCCCTCACTAGTCTGCAAATAAGTGAATTCCACAGCCAACGTCAGAGAGGATTCATCTAGGAGCCCATGGAGAAGACCAGAGAAGTGCAGACAGGAGCCCCAGCTCTCAGGGCCATCAATATAGAAGTCCGTCCTATGTGCCAAGTCACTTCTGATCCGAGAACCAAGACTGGGACTTTTCAGGAGGACCTGGATGAACCCTAGGAAATGGTCACCTTAGTCCTGAACCAGTTTCTCTTCCTGCCCGGTGGGGCCTGTGCTTTGGTTCCCCATATTGGCATCTGGGGCAAAAACTCTGCCCTTCCAAATATCAGTCTCCTGCGTAAGGTTCACTTCCTCAGATGATTTTCCCTGGGACATAGCATTTTTTCTTAATAAGTTGTTCCAGGGTTTAACAAGGAAAAAAGTGAATGAAGAGGAACAAAGTCAAATTTTAAGGATTGAAGTCCCTTCCCTCCAACTCACTGACAACCACAGAGCACGACCCCCAGGAAGGGGGTCCAGTTCGGATTTCCCTGTGCAAGCTCAGTACTCTGCCTTTCCCTGGAGGGTCCCCAGGCTCCTCCATGGAGCTGGGGGAACTAGAAAGAAGAAGCCCAGGCACCTGCAATGGCAGCCCACCCATGCGCCAAGGCGGACCCTAGAACAGATGCGGTTCCTTCTCTAGATTCTCGCCATCTTCACTCCAAATATTCTCAGCCTTCGAGATCCTATGCCAGATGAATGGTCAAGGGGGTGGGGGAGAAGCCGAGCTTTGGCTGTCCTATAATGATTTGCTGTAGTGTTATTAGATGACATTTAGGGTCTCCACCCCAGATAGTGGTGAAAGCCCCAGGACACTTGTGACCTTTGCCTGATGACATGAGAAAGGGGAAGCAGGGCTCTCAATGGGGGAGGAACCGTCCCTTTTGGTACTGGAGGCATCTCCCCTCCTAGGATTCTGTGGGCGAAGGACAACTGCTCGTCTGGAATGCTGGTCATTTGCTCAAGTGGGTACACACAGGACCTGAACCCACAAGAACCCGACACCTTCAAGAATGAGTACTGAGAACAGTGGAGCAAGGGCCGTGCTACCTAGCAAGGCCACATCAATGTCATGCCCAGAAGCAAAGCCTTGGTGACTCAGTTCTATCCCTTGTCCATCTGAGGCAGTTTTCAGGAAAAAAAGACCCATGTCCAGAAAGCCATGAGCCATGAGCCACGAGCAGTCATCTTAGTTGTATGAAGAGCCTAGGTCACCCCTGGACCCATGTTTTGGGAGAGATCTGGTTTCTGGCCCCAAGGATTCCATGAACTCACTCAGATGTGAGGTTCTCAGACAGAGGCAGGCAGCCATGGACAGGTGGTGCAGGTGTAGCCCCATCGGTTCTGGGCCCAAGCAGGAAAGGGACACCCAGCCCTCCCTTCATGGGGGCTTGTACACAGGAAGAACCTGAGGACCTTTAGGGAGAAATTCCATGGACGTAGCTCTGCGTGGTTTAGGTCCCTGAGGTGTTCCCACAGGGGCAGACATTGCCAGGTCCTGAAGGGACTTTAGGAGTAGTTGTGGGAGACAAGGTTAATCCTATGAGTGAAGACAGGTCAGCCACCAGTGTTTGGCTGGAATCTGGAAGTCACTCTCTTGGTGGCCACAGTCTTAGGATTGACATTGCCCGTCATTCTCTGATGCGATTGCAGATTCCAGGTGACAGGGCAACACTTCTTAGAACTAAAGATGGAACAACGCTGGTGGAGCCTAATAAGGGCCACACAACATTGGAAAGACAGGGCTGTCCAGTGTCCTGGCTCTTTCACAGAACTCATCAGAATGACCGGTCATCTCAGATGCCTTCACCTTGCCATGATTGACATGAACACCATTAACAGGGTCTGCCCTTTGGGAATTCTTGTGAAATCACTGGAGACTGTGGTGGTCAGATCCCTGCTGTTAGGCAAAGTTATGAAAGTGTGGTCTACAGTATGGCGGACACTTATTCTGTAGGAACTTGAGAATAGCTGACTAAAAAAATCTCTTCTTTGAGAATATGGCTCACTTACATAGACAAAGCTCCAACTCCTGGAACCCCACATCATTTGGGGGTAATGACCTCAACCAACACCCACATCTTTACTAAGTATTCCTAGTAAACATTCACAGTACATTCGATAGGAGTCCAAGTCTATCAAGAAAGTTAAGGTGACCTTGACTATAGTTTGTCCAAAGAATGCAGGAAGAATATCTGCTCATAATCAGCAGGGTTAGTGCCTGTTTGAAGAGGCGCTTGTTGTCTAGACAGCTGGGAAGGGTTATGTCAGTAACCCTCTAAAGGCCTGATTTCTACAACTATGGAAGGAAAACTCAGGAATTCCCTTGGTAAGTATGGAATGTATCTATAACATCTGATGGGAGCGCAATACCCAAGGTTCAGATTCCACAGTTGAAATAGAAAGTCACTTTCAGGGATCTCAAACCTTTACCCCACATGAATCACAAGTCAAGGAGTTGACCTTTACAGAAGAAGGGCTGTTGGACTTAACTGAGGAGCAATCTCAGCATCCTCAGAGGCGGAACACCATGGCACATGCTTCAACATGTGACCCCAGAGGAAGTGACCGCCACATTCCTCAGACTCTTGCCAAGTTTCCAAGTGGAGTGGAATCAAAAGGAACCAAATGCAAAGTCCAGGTTGTCTTATAGGATACCCTCCATTCTGGATGAGCCCGTCTAGAAAACTTGACAGCCACATGGATTTGTAGGGTTAGACCATGGATGTCCTATCTAAGTGGGTGGCAAAAATGCTCAAAGGTGACCAGTGTTGGAAGTTGGAGTCAGGTCCTTCCACGCAGGCCAACCATTAGAACAAAGACAAATCCTTCAAGGGTCTTGGATCTGGGAGTTCCATGGGGGCAGTTGTGCACCGAGGTTCGACCGTCCAGTGATTCTCAGGGCTGGTGACCAGAGGGGATATAACCACATCCATCTGACCGACTGACTGCAGTTTGGCCCTGCCCAAGCCTCTGATGCAACCCTTGGGTTAGAGGCTGCGATGGGACCTTAGTATAAAGGCAAGCATGAGAGGTGAAGCTTCAGTAGAAAACCTTCTGCTGTCGCTGCCATCTTGTACCTTCTTGTAGACTCTTTCTTACGTGTTTCAGTATTTGTCTTTAAAAGTGATCAAGAACCCTTCCTTGCATTGAAGACTGTCTAACCTCCCATGGTAAGAGTTAATCCTGACCATCACAGTGTATGCAGTTCTATGGAAGGTAATGGAGAACTATCTTGTGTGGCCCTGGCAGGATAACTAGGAAGGCATTAAGTACTATGTTCCTCAATGTTCTCTCGTCTTCCATGGCTTCCAGGAGAGAGTGTCCAGCATTTTCCAACATCCATCACATCCCCATGGAGGGCAAATTCCACTTCTATGGTTAACAGGACAGGGAGCTGGAAGTGTCCGATGTTCAGAATAGAATTAGAAATGCTGGATTATACACCATGTTCAACAAGTTAGTAGAATTCGTGAACTAGAACCAGGATCTCATTTGTCCCCATCTAATAACCAACCAGCAGGGAACAGAACCTTCATAAAGGGAGAAAAAAATCTTTGGTTTCATCAAGGAGCAATCTCAGTGTCCATAATGTGACCCCCAACACGTGCCTCCGAGACAGACCACTACAAGTGATCACCTTCATGGAAGGCTTTCCGAGTCCTACTTAGGAAGCAGGACTTTGAGAAGGAACAAGAACTCCTTCAGCAGGACCTAGTGAAGGCCCAGGTAGTCTCACCCATTACCCAACTGACTATTGGCCTTTCGTTTGTGTCCAGGAACCCACACCTCGTAGGATGGGGCAGTCAGGCTACTAGGTGTCAGGCCAACAGGACAAGCCTTTCATCTGAGGAACCATGGTAGGCAGTAGATAGAAGGTAGAACTACGGACCTCTATCCTTGGGGACAGCAGAGCCAAGTTCCCAAGCAGTACCGAAGACTCTGCAGGTCACTCCAGGCCTCACCTGGCAAGGCTGGTGCCCGTGACCTTGCCCTCTCTCACCGACCCCAGATGCCAATGCCACAGACAGAAAGAGCCTTTTGAGGGGTTGTAGATTTGGGACACTATTCCTGCTCCAAGCTAAGAGAGCCTCAAAGAAAAAAGATGAACTAACAGCACACTCAGCTTCAGGAGGTGGTGAGGAGCAGGCGTCGAGGACCATGAACAGGAACGTGAAGCCATGACAGGTACCGGGCACATCTGTAGGATATTGGCTGTCCAGTGTAGGACAAGCAGCCAGGGGACAAAAGGAATGATTCCATTTAGAGGGCTTGTGGTCTGCTAGCTACCAGCGTATGGACCAAGTTCGGATCCCGACTTGAACAGTGGAGGAAAAGGCTGCCAACTTGGAGTGTGACTACTTATGGGTCATTTGGTACAGGAATTGGGTTTTTCTGAGAGTGTGTTAGAGACGTCATGGTCTTCGTATACTGCAGTAGGCAAACCTAAGACCTAGGTTTAAGGGACGCCTGAGAGGTTGAGGGATAAGAAACAAGACCCAACCCATGTCATTGATGTGGTCATTGCCGAGAGGAAAGCCACGTTGTGACTTTCTGATGCTTTCTATGACCATTTTAGAAATACCGAGGACTCTTTGCAGACCAAAACCAGCATAAGCTGCATCCCACAGATTTATACATCCCCCCCCTGCCAGTAGTTCTCCCTGTCCCATGGCCCTGACCTGTACATTATGTCCACTGGATTGAAGGATAATCATCTTGTTGCAAGAATTCTCCTTTAGTGGTCAAGAACTCGTTACCCTCTGGAGAACTGCATGCTTTCTTGCTAACATGAGCATATTTAAGTCTTAGTTAAAAATCTTCATGAGCCTGCATTTATACAGGCTTCCTGAACATTCAGTATCAGGTCTGTTAAGATGTCAGGGGTAATGACATGGGCTTCTCTTCCTGTTGGACAAGGGACTTGACATCAGGACAGTGTTGATACCAGCAAGGGACCTGCCTGGTGGCTAGGAGGCTCCACTGAGCTTGTGCACAAGTATGTTAGGGTGAGGGAGAACTTCTCCAGAAGCAACGGGGCCCAGGGGAACACACCCAAGGCACCCAGTGGGAGCCCCACCCTCTCAGAGGTCTGGATTTACAGAGTTGCTAAATAATTCCTGACTTGAGATCCAAGTTTAGGGTTTTTCAGGATAGGAAAGTTGTGGGGAGAGCCGTCCTAAGCCTGCTCCAGCTTCTCTTCACGGACTTTGGAGGTTCAGTTTTCAGCATTGACATCAAGCAGATACCGTCCTGAGCCTCTGTGTTCCTCTGCTCAGAGGCCAAGTGTCGTTGTTCCCTGGCCTTTACTGGGGACAATTCTCTCTAAGGAGATCAAGAGTGAACCAGCAGAGAGGAGTGACGGGAAGGGAGTGTAACGAGGGAAAAATCATCATTGCTCCTATTTTGAGCAGACTCAAGTTAGGGTACTCATAACTAGGGTACAGCTTTGGCAGTTCTGGAAGACATTGCTGGCCCTTCTCAAACCTTCCCAGGCTCCTACAGAGGAGCAGGAGAACTGGAAAGAAACTAGAGAAGTACGCTCTCTGACAGGTTTTCCTTGTCAGAAGACCATCATTAATGCAGCTCTTCCTAAATGGAAGTCTTTTATGGTCAAAGTTTTTTTGAACCAAGAGTCTCAGCTGTACCCAAGTAAAAGTCAGCACCCAAGGGTGGTAGGTGACCTTTGTCTTGCAACGAAAGACAATACACACCTGCTTCAAGTGTCAATACCTGCATATCACGGGCTTACTCCAAACAAGATCCACAGGTGTGGGGTGACCTTGGAGGTAGCACAGGGGGCAGAGTTCTCCTTCAATGAGGTCAGGAAGCCCATTTGAGCCTTGGAGACTTTCCCAGACCATTTACCCCTCTACATTAAGAACAATCCTTCCGCGTCAGGTTACCCCACGCATAGACTTCAGAATCTTGTTGGAACACTATTTTGCTGGTCTGTGGCACTTAAGGCTTGAGCTCACAAGAAGTTGCCATCTCCCATCATCTCCAGAGATGACAGGACAGGTCATCCAGCAAGAACAGAAGCCAAGACTCAGAGGTCTCGGCTCTACCGACACTAACATGATATTGAACTCAGGGGCACTTGACCCAAGCCACATCCCCAGCCATTTTATTTAGAGACGGGGTCTCACCAAGTTGCTTAGTGCCTCACTTTTGCTGAGGCTGGTTTTGAACTCCTGGTCCTCCCTCAGCCTCCCAAGCTGCTAGGAGTACAGTCATGCACCAGCAAGCACGGCCCAAGATTCTCAAGAGTGGCTTCTTCCAGTGTTAAGCTAATGGCCCAGAAGTCCAGGAGACCCAGGCTCACCCCATTTCTAGTCTACAGGCATATGTCAAGTCTTTTCCATGAACCTTTGGTCATTCTAGGAAAGGTTTCAGCCTCTGGGGTCGATAGGAAGTCACTAGGTATTAAGATCAGCATGCAGAATGAGGTGAGCTTGACCAAGTAGTAACCTGTCCACTAGACCCCAGCTTAAGTCAGTCAAAGACTAAGGTTTGCCACTGGTTGCCGAGAAGTGGCAAGGCCACACCTAGTACTGCATTGTCACCAAGGAGAGTCAGCATGTGCTCTTAAGAGGGTAGTCAAGCACCTTCCTGAGATTCGATGTCACCAAGACATGTTTTTGTTCCACCGGGGACTTGGTCCTGCCCACACAGGTGATTCAACAAAAGACCAGTTTCAAGTTGATGGGGGAGGGTAAAGTTGATGACTGTCACATCCAGATCATTCAATTGAGACTTGAGACTCTTCCCCCAGTGTGGTGAGCCGCTTCTGCAGATTATGGTCGCCATTGCAGGATGGCGCTGGCTCCACTGTGGTCTGTGACAAACAACTCCTTGTTTGGGAGAGTTGGTGCATGGTTTTTCAGCACCCTATGAGAAAGTTCCATGTGGCAGCTTCGCATTGGGGCTTGGGATGCTTTATTAAGGCTGGGAGGGGCATCCGACCAGGAATTAGAAGAAATATCAAGGGCCTGTATAAACTGCTGAAAGAAGATTCCTGAGTTGCGTCTTCCTTGCAGGCAAGGGGTTGCGACAAGTGGTGCTGAAAACCCGGGAACCAGAACTTTCAGCAGTCAGGGGTGGTGCACTGGTTAGTCCCAGGTAAGTGGGATCCGCGATCAAAGCGGCAGCTCCTCTGTAAAGCCAGAGAGAGCATTACATCTTATTGCAGCTGCACTGTGTACTTTAGCTTTTACTTTCACTTTTGTTTTTTGTGCGTCTTTTGTTGTGTCATGGGTGCCGTATCTTCAAGTCCGCTTCTCCTGGCCCTAGATGACCTGTTACGTTCCAAGGGCCTAGAAGTGAAACGTAGTACTTTACAGAGATTTTTACAGAAGACAGATATTGCTGCACCGTGGTTTGCGTTCTCGGGCAGCCTTACTATACCTAGCTGGGATAAGTTAGGCACAGATATTGACTTTGCTTCTGAGCAGGGCATATTAGAGGGTGGGGTGATACCCCTTTGGAAGATGATCCGTAGTTGCCTCGCAGATGGCAGATGTCAGGAAGCACTTACTAAAGGACAAGAAGTTTTAGAGCAATTACATGAGGAAAGATCAGAAACGGCAGGCAGTGAGGTATTTCAGGAGGGTGGGAGTGTGGGGAGCGAGGAACAGGGGAGGAGGCGATTGTATCCAGATCTCAGTACACTGCGCACACTCCCATGCAAAAGTGGGTCAGAAGAGGAGGAGGATGAGGAGGAGGAGCTCGGGAGACTGTCTCGTCAGCTAGGGAGTCTAACTATAGGAGAAGGGAACAAAAATAAACAGGAGCTCAAGAAAAATGATCCTCCGGATCCGCCGCCGTACGGTGGGAGTGTTTCGAGGAGAGCTTTCCATGCCCAAACATGGAGGGCTGTTAACGCTGAGATGGGTCTTGCTTATCCAGTTTTCCAGGATGACAATAGGGGAAGATTCCATGAGCCCTTAGATTTCAAAATTGTGAAGACCCTGGCGGAGTCTGTGCGCACTTATGGGGTGGATGCCACCTTCACACTAACTCAGGTGGAGAGTCTGTCTAGATACTGTATGACTCCCTCTGATTGGGCTAGCCTTGTTCGGGCTTGTGTTTCTCCAGGCAAATATTTGGACTGGAGAGCCTTTGTGTTAGAGGGCGCGGTAGAGCAGGCCGCCCAAAACTATGCAGCGGGACACCCCCATTGGGACAAGGATATGCTTTTGGGACAAGGCAGATTTGCTAATCAACAGACAGGATTCCCTCCTGAGGCATATGATCAAATTAACAACATTTGCATTCGGGCATGGAAGTCACTTCCAAATAGAGGAGAGGTGTCTGGTAATTTGACTAAGATTCTGCAGGGCCCTACAGAACCCTTTTCAGATTTTGTAGCAAGGATGGTGAATGCCACTGGAAAGATTTTTGGGGACCCTAATAGGCACCTACAGGGGCATAAGCATCCTGTGCAAGGTCATCAAAAGCTTAACAGGTTTGGTCTGGGTTTTTCCTAGGGGCCACTGGGGCTCAAATACCCATAACATGGCTCACCGAGGAGCCTGTTTGGGTGCCTCAGTGGCCTCTTCCCTCGGCTAAACTGGCAGCAGCCCATGATCTAGTCAAAGAACAACTTGACTTGGGTCACATCCAACCTTCTACTTCTCCATGGAATACTCCCATATTTGTCATTAAGAAAAAATCAGGGAAGTGGCGCCTACTGCATGATCTACGAGCAGTTAATGCTCAGATGCAACTTATGGGGCCCATTCAAAGAGGGCTGCCTCTGCTCTCCTCTGTTCCTCAAGGCTGGCATATAATTGTTATTGACATTAAAGACTGTTTCTTTTCCATTCCTTTGCATCCTAAAGATTCACAACGTTTTGCTTTCACCCTTCCCTCGTGTAATCACGAGGAACCAGATCAAAGGTTTGAGTGGGTGGTGTTGCCACAGGGGATGGCTAACAGTCCCACGATGTGCCAGATGTATGTGGGGAAGGCACTCGCACCTCTCAGACATAAGTATTCCTCCACCAAGATCATTCATTATATGGATGATGTGTTATTGGCCGCAAAATTAGAACAGACAGTTAATGAGGCTTATAAAGAACTCGTGATGCTGTTGGCTCAACATGGACTGCACATCGCACCTGAAAAGGTTCAAACGGGGGATTCTATCAGGTATTTGGGAGCGACAATTGGGTATGACAAATTAAAACCACAAAAAATTACCATCAGGACTCAAGATTTCCAAACTGTAAATGACTTTCAAAAATTGCTGGGAGATATTAATTGGATAAGAGGATATTTACATATTCCTAATATTGTGCTCCAGCCTTTGTATACTACTCTTAAGGGTGATCCAGATCTTGCTTCCCCTCATAGCCTCACTACTGAGGCTAGAGCAGCCCTTATAAAAGTAGAACAAGCTATACAGCATGCCACTCTATGCAGGCTCCAGAGTGATAAACCTTTCCAGTTATGTGTGCTTGCCACTATGCAGCAGCCTACTGGAGAACTGTGGCAAGATGGGCCTTTACTATGGATCCACCCACATGTATCCCCCAAAAAATCCTTAGAATATTATCCTGATGCTGTTGCAGCATTGGCACTTAAAGGGATTCAACAAAGCATTCAATTTTTCGGCCAATCACCTTCTTCTCTTCTCATACCCTACACTAAAGCTCAACTTAATGTTTTATGTGCTACTCTAGACAACTGGGCTATTCTGTGTTGCTCGTTTCACGGGGGTATTGATAGTCACTACCCTTCTCATCCATTACTCCATTTTGTTAAAGAACATCCCATCATTTTCCCTAAGGTAGCTTCATCCAGTCCAATTCCGGGGGCTGTTAACATTTTTACTGATGGTTCCAAGTCTGGAATGGGAGCTTATGTAATTAATGACTCTCCCCCTATCCAGCATCAATTTGCTCCTGGAAATCCACAATGGGTAGAACTACAAATTGTTATTGAAGTTTTTAAACAGTGTTCTTTTCCTTTTAATCTTATTTCGGACTCCAGCTATGTGGTACAAGCACTAAAAGTCCTGGAGGCCGTGGGAGCTATTAGTGATGCCCACAATGTGTCTGTTTACTTTACTCAGCTTCAACAGCTTATCTCTAACCGCACTGCTTCTTTTTATCCAATGCACATCCAGGCTCACACCTCTCTTCCTGGTCCGTTATCCCAGGGTAATGCCTGTGCGGACTTAGCCACTAGAGGTCAATTGATATGCTTGGCTTCCTCCTTAGAGGGGGCTAAGTTGTTTCACCAAAACTTCCATGTTAATGCATTTACGCTACGCAGGCGTTTTTCCATTTCAAGAGCGGATGCTCGGCAGATAGTATTGCAATGTCCCCATTGTGTCACATTTCTTCATCCCCCTAATTATGGAGTAAACCCACGGGGATTAAAGCCATTGGTTGTTTGGCAAATGGATGTGACACATATACCTGACTTTGGTAACCTTAAGTATGTGCATGTTTCCATTGATACGTGCTCTGAAATTATCCATGCTTCTGCTTTATCGGGAGAAAAGGCACGTAATGTCATTACTCACTGTTTAGAGACATGGACAACATGGGGTGCACCTGCATCCCTTAAAACTGATAATGGACCTGCTTATACTGGCAGACAATTTACAGCTTTTTGTTCTACTATGGGAGTGCAACTTACTCATGGTTTGCCTTACAATCCTCAAGGACAAGGCATTGTTGAGCGTGCTCATCGCACCTTAAAGGAAACTTTACAAAAACAAAAAGGGGGAATAGGAGCTGAACACACTCCTAAAGAACGCCTGTCCTTAGCTCTCTTTACCATTAATTTTTTGAATTTGGATATTCATGGTCGCTCTGCGGCCGATAGACATGTGTCCCCTCAGCCCTCTGTGATTGGCTATGTTAAGTGGAAGGATGTTCTTACGGGCCAATGGAACGGCCCTGACCCTGTGCTGACATGGGCACGAGGATCTGTATGTGTTTTTCCCCAGGATCGTACGGAACCGTTGTGGGTCCCTGAACGCTTGACAAGAAGAGTCTCGACATCAACTGACCAGCAACAAGAGATACCACAACAATCCTGTGATGAGGATCTTCATTCTGCTAAGTGCTCTGGCTCTGGTCCTGGTGCCGATGGCACAGGCGACACCAATGCGGTGGTGGGCAGTGGCACGGGCATGGCCAATGCCGATGCCGGTTCATGGTAATTCTAGTGTCCTCCCCACTCTTTTTTCTACCTCATGTGAGATGTCTGCTCCCTGTGCCTCTCCTAGAGGGGACATGGAGAAAATTTTTAATCAATCTCAAGTTAATCTCACAGGAGTTTTTTGTTTCAGCCTTAGAAACGCTAATTGCATTAGCCTTAAGACCAAAAATTTGACTAACTGGGAGGACCCATTACGGTCCAATCAGGTCTCAGGGAGCATTATCAGTGCTGTATTGAACAAGGGAGTTTCAGGGAAGCAATCAGGCTCAGAGACCCCCGCAAACAGCAGCTCTGCTCTTAACATAACTACCTTGGCTATTATCTCCGAGGTATTAATCCCAGTGCCTCCTTCTTCTAGTAGTATTCATGATGCCACTCATTTCAAGGCCTCTCCTTACTGTTCCCCTAATCTTGGTTTCCCCCCAACATTTACGCCTTGTCAGGATCATTCTTGGGAGAAACATCAAGTTGCTAAAGGTTTCTCCCTTTCCCCCTCTCTTGAGAGGTATGTTTATAACTTTAACAATAGTGCCAGCTCCTCTACAGGAGTAGGTTGGTCCTGGTTTCAATGGCTGATTTCCAATGAAAAGGGGGATTCAGCTGATATTTCTGCACTGGCTCAGTTGGTAGGAGCCAAAAGTTGGCTGGCTAATGTTTCTGGTACTGTTAGGGAAAGTGAACGAGGTAATAGACTTACATCTGTTTCATTCAACTCTCTGTTGTATAATGCCACATTGCCTCCTGCAATGGTCTGTGTCCAATCCCCCTTCTTATTCCTTTTGGCTAAGGCCACCTCGTCGGGGATGCTGGATTGTTCTCATACTACCTGTCTCTTATCTGAGTGTTGGAATGGTTCCTGGACTGTAGCAGTGGTTATGAAAATTCCAACTTTTGTCCCAATCCCGGTCACTGCGGATCCTGATAAATTCCCTATTGTTGAGCTACTTAGAGTCCGCAGAGATTTTGGAATTACAGCGGCTATAGTGACAGCCATGGCGGTATCTACTGCTGCAGCGGTTACGGCCGGAGTGGCTATGGCCAATCAAGTACAAACTGCTGCCACCATTAATCAAGTTGTCCAACAAACTTCCACCATACTTGAATCCCAAAATACAATTAATCAACATATTTTGTCAGGGATTTTAGCTGCCAACCAAAGAATAGATGTACTCCAAGCTCAGGTAGAAGAATTGGCTGACTTAGTGCTTTTGGGTTGTGTTGACCAACGTGCACATTTATGCATAACCTCTGTCAGATTTAATGATTCCAGGAATGCTTCCCGCATCATTGGCGAATATTTGGCCGGAAATTGGTCCATGGAAGCGGAAGACATGATCCAGTCTCAACTAACCCAGATAGCTGTCTTAAATAACACCCGTGTTGATCCCGTGACTTTGGGTCAATTCACCGATTGGATATCTTCTGCTTTTTCCTTTTTTAAAGAGTGGGTAGGGGTAGGCATTTTTGGTGCAATGTGTTGCTTCGGTATGTTTCTCTGTTTGTGGTTTCTCTGTTGCCTCAAGGCCCGCAATGCTCACGATAAGGCTATGATCATCCAAGCTCTTGCAGCTTTAGAAAATGGCAATTCACCTCAAGTCTGGCTTGCGCATCTTAAACAGTAAATCTTTGACATGGTCGTTGCACCCCAAGTTATTATAACATTGCACTGGGATCGGCATGTCTTTCCTCGTTATTCTCTTAGTGTTGGAAAGCCTTTGCACTCTGCCGGTCTCGCTGCCATTGCACGCAGGTGGGTTTCCACACTAATGCTTCTCTATCGCCTTAAAGTCCGTGCCTTTCTTTCAGGGTGCTGTCAACTTGTTTGTCGTTGTGTACAGCCACAGTTCAGCCTCAGCTGTCCCCCTTCGTCCACCTTCGTCACGATACAGGATGCAAGGCAAGGCACTGCTTGAGTGATCCTTGAAGTGGACCTCAAGGAGAGCATGTTCTATTGCATGCGGGTTTGATGTCCACGCCCCGCCTCACGAAAAAAGGCGTCGGCTGATATGGCTTCAGATCTGGGGAAGGGCCCTCCTTAGGACTGAGCCATACTATGCAGCCACTTCTGCACAGTGGGATAGGACCTCTACTCTCGCCTGTATTGTTTTCAGAAAACAGAAAGGGGAAACTGTGGTGAGCCGCTTCTGCAGATTATGGTCGCCATTGCAGGATGGCGCTGGCTTCACTGTGGTCTGTGACAAACAACTCCTTGTTTGGGAGAGTTGGTGCATGGTTTTTCAGCAGCCTATGAGAAAGTTCCATGTGGCAGCTTCGCATTGGGGCTTGGGATGCTTTATTAAGGCTGGGAGGGGCATCCGACCAGGAATTAGAAGAAATATCAAGGGCCTGAATAAACTGCTGAAAGAAGATTCCTGAGTTGCGTCTTCCTTGCGGGCAAGGGGTCGCGACACCCCAGTGCACATGCATAGGCACACACCAGGTAACTCATCAGCTCACCTATATCCAAGGTAATACTATAGCCTGAGTTTGGAGAAATCAATGAAGAAACAGTGACTAAGTTACCCAGGGTTGGTAAATCCAGTGATCAAGTCACTGGAGGTAGCCAGGAGAGAAACTAATCTCACTGAACAGTTCCCATCTTGGCCCCAGTAAAATCATGAATGGATGCCATCTGTGGGCTAGGAACTGAGGGACCTTGACAGCAGAGAATCTGCCATTTTATTCCAGTCTAGCAGAACTGAGCCTCCCTACCAGGTGGTGAGCAGTTGACTGAAGTGGTAAGAAAATTCTTTGGGGGCAAGTTCCTAGTCTTGAAGAAACACTTCTGGTTCAATCAGAAGTGACTGTCACCACCATTCCATATGCTTAGTTTAGTTTAAAAACCAGGTCCTGGAGGAGTGAATCCAACCAGTGCTCATGGTTCCCAAATATACCCCTACTGAGAAGGGGCCAAAGACATTTAAACCAGAGGCCAGTTATGGGATGGAGGAGGAGAAACCCAAAGTATGGACAGTTATTCCAGAAAGTGAGGAGGTACCCCAGGGGCATGGGGTAATGGGAGTCAGGCTAGAGAGATTTCTGGAAAGAATCCTAGTCGACCAAAGGCTTAGCATGGTCCAAAGCAGGAGGGGAGACACTGAGGATCCCCTTAAGGAGGGTACACAAGGGAGAATTAGAGGTCTCTAACTGACTCAGGGAGGAGTCAGGGATTTGATGACATCAAGTCATTTTCAAAGGGATTGAGTTATCATAAAGGTGTTCCCTCCCAACAGATGTTCGTCTTGACCAAGATGGGCTCCACCTCACCAGTAGAGACAGACCCTTGCCTGTGCTTCCAGACAGGATGCCATCAGCTGGATTCTTGCCAAGATGTACTTGGCCTGAATCTGGTTTGGTGAAATCCCTGTGCTGAGAACCATAGCCGAGTTGGAATGATGCCTGGCATTTGCCAGAGGGAATGTTTGAAAGGTGAAGCCAGGGAACCATTGAGATGATGGTTTGAGTTAAGCTATGTATAATTGCTGTGATGCTGGATTGATTGTATTGTATATTTGACCTTTACTGTCGGGCAATGGGGCAGCTCTTGCTGCCTCAGGCGCCCATTACTTTGGAGTTCTCTGGGGGATTCCCGGAGAGTTCCCATTGGTTGGGGAAGTGCTGGAGGAGGAATTTCTGGAGGAGGGATTTCCGGTGTGTGTGTGGTGTGTCCCAGGGGAAGACCACGTGGGTGGCGTTGGTGGAAAATCACGCGTGCAGTGCCAGTAAGAGTTGAAATAAAGTAGTTGCTCTTTGAACCTACAAGGCTTTGTGGCGGCTTGGTTATTCGTGCCCAGCCAGACTGCGGCATTCGTGACCCTTGGACATGTCTGGGTTAAAAAAAAAAAAGTCTTTTTTTTTTTTTTTAAAAAAAAAGATGTGGAGCAGGGCTGCGTCTGGAATCCTACCATTAGCCTGCAAGGTTTGCTTGGAAACAACTGAGGTGAAGACCGCTGTACACATCAGACCTTGCTCTTCATGTGTTCCAAGGGTCAGACCCACATGGAGGTGGTATGACAGGAGACAAGCTCATGTGTGTTGTGTAGTCCTTTTTAGAGACCAGGACTGAGGATGGTCCCAGCAGTGGGGCCCCCACAGGCTGACACAGGGCTTTGCTCTTCATTTCCTTAGAGGAGGAACCAAGGGGTGAAGACTGGAGTCTCCTGCCAGTTAGAGACCTGGTTGGTCTGTGTTTTAAAAGAAACCCAAATAGGCTTTGGGTTGAAAGGGACAACCTCAGGGAGGTCAGGAGGAGGGAGAAGGCTGGTGGTGGAGGCTGGTCTTGGAGGCTGGTCTTGGAGGCTGGTGGGTGGTGGGCAGTGAGCAGGGAAGGGAAAGAGGTGGCTCATCCGCTCTTGCTCCTTACAGCCCATGTAGGTGAGATGCGATGCCATTGATAAGGTCTCCTTTTATTCCTAGACAGATGCCTGACTTTGCATATGTCAATGAGGAAGAGACTTGGCTTCATTTTTTGGGGAAATCTTGTCATTTGAGAAAGCAAGGCAACCTTCCCGCTTGTCTAAAGTGGCTTAAGATAAGCCTCTGGAGTATCCTTCCAGGGTCATCCAGTTTGGGCAGCTGGACGGAAGGGCTGTGGTGGCCACAGCAGCAGCCATGGCCAGTGGCTTAAGCCACTTGATGGGCTGTTACCTTCAAGTGCAGCGTCAAGCCCAGGGGCATTCCTGCAGGGAGAGCAGACACGGCAGGGAGGAGGGGGTACACAACATGGAGCAGGGTTCTCATACAAGAACCCCAGCAAGAGCTGAAGTCAGTTCCAAGCATGCAGAGCCTCCACTGCATGGGGAGGCTCATAGGGGAGCTCCCTCACCTCTAAACTGGAGCAATATTGGGGGTCTAGATCTTGACTAGACACTAGGTTAAAGAACAAGGATCAAAAAAGCCACCAACAACCTACGTGGGTTTTCACCTTTAGGAGATCTCTTCAGTCCAAGTGGGTCCAAGAGTCCACAAAACCCCCACAAACACATGGCCAGACAACAGGCCAGAGCATCTCAAGAACCACAAAGAACTGGGAGGGAGGCCACTTCATCCCAGTCCTGGGGCACTTTAGCTGGGATCTGAATCAAGGGACATCAGGTCACTGTGGTACTTGTGTTCCAGACAGCTGATGCCATCTGAAGATGTGGAAATGGTTAACAAAGAGGTTTCTCAGCCTTTTTGGCTACCAGCATTGATTGGCAGCCCCCCTTCCCAAATGTGGGGAGTGTAGACTCACAGCTCCACCTGGCAATTCTGCAAGAGCACGGGTGGGGACAGGCTCAGGCATGGTGACTCCAGTCCTGGTCACAGCTGTATCAGGCGTCATGGTTCAGCCAGCTCCTGCATAACACTATTGTCCTCCCCCATGCAGAGTGACCACAGCCATAGCCATTACTGCTTAAAGTGCAGATCAGAGGTCCAGTGTCTTCCCCACCCAGTTCCCCCAATCCTGGCCATCTACGTCCCCTTCCTCAATTATACCTGGTGCGTCAGCCACTTCTGGGAACAACTGGAGTCTATGGGGATGGCTGGAAAAGGTACAAAGTGCTGCAGGTCCCACTGTGCCACCATCTTGGTTTTGGGCAATGCCACAACAATCAGCTACTTCCTGGAGCTGATAGCAAGTCTGTGATGGTCAACTTTCCCCTCTACCATGGCCATAAATTAAGTTCAAACTCAACCTTGGGATTCTTAAGGGTGGCAGTTTGTGTTAGCAAACTGCACTGTCTAGTTGGAGATACCCCGGGCACTCTAGGAAGCCAAGTCTTACTTCACTTACACGATAGGTGGCTATTCAGGCTCGTTCTAGTTGACATGGGGGTTCCTGACCAGGAGAGCCTCATGGGTTTAAAGCTTGTAAGGCAAGGTCCCACTCTGGTTCCAGAGGACTGAAAAACCCTCAGTCAGGGGAGCTGGGAGTGGAGAGTGAGTTTATAACTGGTCCCACCTGTTTGCGTTCACCTAGTTTTATTTAAGCCAAGATCCCATACGAAGCTGATGCCTGGGTTACACTTCAGGAAACAATGTCCAGTACAAATTCTCAGGAACAACTTGAGCCGCACTTCACTGTAATCTCAGCTGAGATTCTGACCAGAAAGGGTTTCTTACCAATTGTAGAAAGAGACATCAGTCAGCATCAATAGCCATCGTACAAATTTAAACACCTGGGTAGGGCGTCTGATACTTGAGGCTCCTCATTTTTGATCAAGAAACTAAATTAAGCAGAAATGGGAAATGATATCCAGGAAACGGATAACAGGTTTATTCCTCAGGGACATTCGGGCATGGAAGGTGGTGTGTGCATTTCATGTTGCTATAAATAGCAAACTGCCTTATAGCAACTACAGCGCCACTTGACACCAAGTCCAATTAGATGTCCCAAGTCCCTTTTAACATGGGCCGACCACCTAGGTGTTAGGGAGCAGCCCCGTGGTTAGGTGTGAGCACCAGACCCTGGGTTCCACCCTGTCACAGCTGGCCACCAACATCCTCAACTTACTGAAGTCTAGTCTTTCTCCGAGACACAAGGTGAGTAGCAGAAGAGGTAGCTTACGGGACTCACAGCAAGGAATTCAAGATAATGGGATGCACGACAAGAGTTTTAGGGAACTTGCATTCACTATCTGGCCAATGCCATCACATGACCCAAAGTTCCCCTAATCCCCTCATTCTGGTGGCTTCATTTGCTATCTGACAGCCCTCAGTGGTCAGTGTGCAAGGGTACGTTGGTGGAAGATGGACCTTCCAAGGTCATGCCCGGTTTTCAGCCATTGACCCTGCCAGCAACTAAGCCAATGAGAAGCACAAGGCCCCATCTCTCCCAGGGTCATTCGTCTTTAGGACACTCAGCCTAGCCAGGGTTCTTTCCACCAAGTTTATTTCCTGGCACCTCTTCTGTCTGCCCATCCATTTCTATAGAATCAATCCTTAAGACACTCTGGACAATACCAGACCGGAGGGTTGGAGGCATCTGGCCTCCATCTGAGGTGAGCAAGGACGTGTTAAAGGGGCCAAAGCACAAGCCAGCATCCAGAGTCCCAGTGCCTTGGCATCTCTGATGCCATCTCAGGCAGTGTCTGCATTACCAAGTGATGTCCTGGAAGGCCACAGTGGCAGAGGCACCCAGAGACTGGGCCTGTCATTTCTTCTGGACCCCATCAGGCCGCAAGTACCACCTTGGCAGAGGAGGCCACCTGGACAGCACCAAGATACCACACCCCCCACCTTAATAAGCTCATCCATTTCCAGAAGCTTGTGTCCTGGTCTTAAAGAGTTGCCCAAAAGCTGCTTGGTGGTCTGTTCCCGACAGATACCAGCATTTCTCACTTGTGATAACATCGACATCGTGGGGACCAACTTGTCCTAAAGCATGGCAGCCACATCCCTGGAGGATTAGGGAAACCAAGGAGACGGCCCTGACCCTCTTCTGGGGCCTCAGAAGATTGTGCCTGACGAGACACCAGTATGAAAGGACCCAGCATCACCTGGCTGTCCTCTGGGCCCAAGCCTCCCCAGGCAGAGCTTGCATTTCAAGAGGCCCTCCCCATGGGGTTGGGCCACAACATGGTGGCCTGCATTCTTTGCCCTCCAGACCACCCCCACCCCCAAGAGCCCTTTTACATAAGTAAAAGCATGCTTGGGACCCTGTGACCACTTCTCATCTCACCATTTCCAACTTTCCCACGGATAAGAAAGTTGGTCCAGCGTGTCCTGGGCCAGCTCTGGTTCTTACTTTTCCTTCAGATCTCAAGGGCATTGAGTAGGGCACTTCATGCTTTCCCAGGAACTGGGGGAAGAGTCCATGTTGGGTTCAGCACCCTCTTTCATGCTTGCCCAGATTCTAGTTCTCTTTAGGATGCGTTTCTCATGGACGAGTCCCTTTGGTCTCTAGAGATCTGGTTCTAGTGACGAGACCAAGGCCAAGAGCCCAGGTACAAGGACAAGCAGTCTTTAGTCTATTAGCACCTCCAAGAATCCTTGCATGCCAGGGCTGAGAGACAGCTGATACAAGCCAGCTATACCCCACGTCTGATGTCCTGATGTCAAGAAGTCCCTCACTAACCCATCCCAAGTGCCCACGTGGGCACTTTCATGGAGACTTAGCCCAACTTTCAACCCACAATGGGGACGAGATGGCGATTGGGCAGACACATCCTCCACAAAGCAACACCCCAAGTCTAGAGTTGCTCGAGCAGCAATGCTTCAAGAGCGGTTCAGCAAGGCCTTTGTCAAAGCTTCAGACAGCAGCCAAGTCTCTCATGGGTCTGCTACCTCCAGCACTGAGGACCCTTGTTCAGAAGGTCAGTCACCGTCATCAACAAGAGCTGGTATCAAGAAGCACCAGATAAGCAACCTCAGCTACCCTTCACCAACCTCCTCACAGGGTTTGACTGTAAGCCTAGAGGATGTATGACATGTGGTAGGTGACTTCCAGAGTCATGGCTGAGGGCTCTCCACTGAAACCCAGTTTTTAGTTGGTCCATCAGCTCATTATCAAGGCAGATGGATACTTTGCCTTGAGGATTTTAGAAGTTTCCTCACCCCAGACCAAGAATCAAGTCATGACCTTCAGCTTTGGTGGCTGGCCCTTCAAAAGGGCTGAGGATTAGAAAAGTCAAATGTAATAAGGGAACTGGGGAAGGAAAGTGAGATCAGGAATCCAAAGGGCTCTCTGATGTCAGACGTCAGGCTTCCCCTGGGATCAAGATCTAGAGGGCAGAGGCCATACGAGTGTGTGGCAACCCAAACAGGTGTTCGTCATAAGGTCTAGGCCACATTTGATGCAGTTCCTCTCACCCAGTGTCAACTCTGGCAAAGCTGCACATCTCAGAGCCACTCTCCAGTCTATAAAGCTCAGCCACATGCCTTGACCCTGCGGGTGACGTTGTCCACGTGTGCCACAGGGATCTGCCTTTCAGGGGCTCCAAGGCCAAACCTAGGAAAGCCACTAGGGTAGCTTTTGACCCTGGATCTGGTAAGATTCAGGAGAAGGGAGAGGTTCCCGCCAACAGGTCAGGAAACTGCATGTGATTGGAGGTGTTCTGGGGCTACCTGTACTCCCGAGTTACCCTTCTACCTGGAATTCCTCCCTGTCCCATGGGAAGGTGAGGATTCAGTTGCTTATCCATATGCTGGATTTGGGTGGTCTGGGTGGTCCTTCTGTGGTCTGTTTGTGCTCACAAGAGGTCATCTCCAGAGACAGACACCGGATCAGATCACCGCCTCCCCCCACCCAGGACACCTGATCCAACTCCAGACAAGTCCTGGAACTATCCCAAGACTCCCCTCGAGAAGCAGCTCCGCGTTAGGAACCCCAGGGTCCAGAAATCCCAGAAACCAGGCAAATTCCATACCAGAGAGACTTGGTCAGCCTTCTTCACAAACCCCTGGTCAAGTTCAAGGAAACACCTGGGCTAGCCTTGAGGTTAAGAACTTCACATCACTGAGGTCCCCAGAACAAGTGCAGAATGAAGGAGGTGACTGGAGTGTCCACACAGCTCTGAGCTCAAGTCAGACAAGGGACTTTCAGATATGGCTTTGGATACTACAAGTGACAGGGCCAACATCCCCAGTGGCACTGTCACAAGATCTTAAAATCTCAGTCCCTCTGCATACCCTTTCAGCATAGGCATGCACAGAAATGTCAGCCAGCCCACCTGGTCACCCAGGATAACCCAGGGACTTGGGATGGAAGGCCACACAGACAAACGTTGGGAAACCCAACAGATTAAGTCACTTGATTGCACAAGGTGGTGGCTGAAGAGAAAATGCTCTTCCAACTGAACGTTTTCAACTCCTTGAGACCTCTAGTAGAGGCATCATCCAAGGGACTGGAGTAAGGGGCATTCCTCACCAGTGATTAGCAGTGCCTAAAGCTCACCTGGAAAGTGAGAGGAATGGACTGTCGGGATGTGGCAAGGAATCCAGGATTGAATTCCCCTTATTAGGCCATCAGTCCTGTTTTAACTACGAGAGTTCCAGCTGCTGTGTGGTTTCTTCCCAAAATGTAGATCCTGGGGCAGTGAACACACTCAGTACCCATATGATTCCAAGTAGGACTCTCCAGGGAGGCCAGTTGGGTCTTTGAAGCAGGTGAAGTCCAAGGTGAGCATTGGAAACATTGTTGCCAAGAGCAAGGGAGGACATAAGGAATGGTGGGCGACTGGTCAACTTGACAGGGCTCTTGGACAAACCAAAAGAGCCACAGAAGCGGTTGTCTAGTGTTCAAAACCCACAAGTTTTAGAGGATTGCTTCAGGGGAGTGTTATTATTGCCTGGATTCAGAGAAGGGTTAAAGAAGGACTGGGGCAGATCGGGCAAGTCATTTAACATATCAAACATTCATCCCACAGGAGGGTCACAAAGAGGTATCGCCACTGTGGGTTGATGTTCATCTAGGTCCAACCGTTGCCTCTCCAAGTGACTCTCCCATGTCCCTCTAGATGATACCATGATGCACCCGCCAGCTGAACGGGTTCTTGCCAACGTGACTTGAACAGGAGAAACTGAAGGGGGAAGCCCAGGGGTTGGGCTAGTTTAGTCTTCAAGGTCCTTCTGCCCATTTGCCTTGGGTAGACTCAGAGGTGACCAAGGTGAAGACCCCACTAGAAGTCAGGTGTCCCCCTTAAGTCAGATCCACATGGAAGGGTTACAATGTAGGGGACAGACAGGGGATGTGTGCTGTGTGGTCGCCTTGAGTGACCAGGAACAAGGACAGTTTCAGATGTGCCGTCGCAGGGCTGAGGGGCCTGTCTTTGCTATCCATTTGCCCTTTAGTGGGGAACAAATCCAGGGAAACCCCGAGTCTCCTCTCTTGCCGGGGGAAAGACCAGGGTGCCTTCTGCCTCCACCAGACCTGCTCAGTACAGACACAGCCCAGTTAGGCCTGGGTTGATGGGAACACGTGGGATGAGAGCAGGAAGGTGGGCTGCTGCCCCTGGGAAGAGGGGAGGAGTCACATCCTCTCCAGGGAGATTTGAGAAAGCACGTGTAGGATGTCATGTGCCATGGTAAAGGCAACCAACTCCTAGCCTTGACATGGGGCCATTAAAAAGTGACATCACGGTTGGCCAGCAGCCAGCCTCTGGGGAGTCCAGACATAGAACTCCATGAGCCACTGGGGCTGCCGCATGAGCACAGGTATCCATGGTTGCACAATGTAGCTGGACCCCGCCCCCCCCCAAGAAAAAAGCATGCTAGCAAGCAGAGCTGTAGTTGCTCCACAGGTGGCACACATGCTCCTGGCCCAACAGAGCCTCACTGGTTAGAGGATGGGAGGCAATGGCTACTTTTGGTTCTAGAAAAACAGACCAACTGTCACTCCAGTCTTACTGGGCATGGTCCATGGCACCAATCTGGATTCAAGCTAAGATCCAAGCCAAGCCTGGAACCTGTCTTGATACTCTAAAAAAGTCGAGTCACAAGCCCTTGAAGACACTGTGGTGGATGACATTTCTCTCGGGCTAGGACCACAGAGGCACTCATTTCTTACACCTTTCAGAAAGGTGACAGTGTTTTGCACCAGTTGTGAGCAGTAACGCTCCTCTGCCTGGCCCAGAGTCTCCAACAGGTGTTGTTTGACTAGAAAAATCCAAACCACAGGGAGCAGGAAGTTGAGCTGGGGAGGAAAGCATTCGATTATTTAGGGGTGTTTAAGCAAAGACTGGTGTCTGCCTCCAACACATCCTTTATAGGGTTCAGTCTAAGAACCTCCTAACTACACCCTGTCTGGTTTTATGCAAACTTGGGCAGTCAGGAACAGTGGCGGGGACAGCTTTGGACACTGAACTAGGAACTTGATGCCAAGGAAAGCAGAGTCAAGGAATAACCCAGAAGGGTCCTAATTCGTAGTATCCTACTTCAAGTCCCAGGTGCTCAGTTTGACAGGTCTGTGCTGGGTGTGTCTAGGGTTAGGTCCCCATGTTATGGGGAGTCCAGGAGTTAGGCTCTGAGATGTTGCTGGCTTCCGTTTAGGCCATTTCCTTTTCCATTCCACATCTGTATTTCTACCCCTTTTCTGGCTAAGGCGAGTTTCCAGAGTCACCTTCTCATTTTGGTGTGTGTCATGAACATCACCACATCTGGATGGGAGTCCTGAGCCCTCCATCCAAATTCAGAGATGGGCGTTTAGCTCAATGGTCATTGTGTGGGGGGAGGGGGAGAGTGAAGAGTCAAGGTCATCAAGGTTAGTAACTGAGCTCACTCAACACTGGTGCCACAGGGTATGGAGGAGCAAGCTCAGGGCCTGGTCAGCTGGTGGACAAGGTCCAGTGTCCACCGATCTGCCACATGTTCTAGGCCACGAGAACAAGAGCTTGGCCCTCTCTATATGGGCATTTTAGAGGTTGGTGTTGTAGACTTGGATTCCTGGCCCCATTTTGGTGGCCAGCAGAGACCAAGTGTGGGTGCCAATTCTGAATGCTTGACCCTGAGGAACCGATCAAGTCAAGGCACTATTTGATCTCTTCCTGGTCCCAGCTGATGCTGAACAGCCCAGGAGCTTCCCCAGGGGATCAGGTTGGGCCCAGAAAAAAGCATGGACACTATGGCCTGGTTCATCCTCTCCCAGCTGCCTCATTCCACTGGAAGCCTGTTCATCAGGGTTCAAATGGCCACGGTCATGGTTTGTGTTCTCCTTAAGTTACATGTATTCAGGGACCAGGTGCAGAGCCCGATGTGGACCATGGAAATGAAGGTGGCAGCATCACTGACGCCTGAAATGCTGGAGTGGTCAGAGCTCAAGGAGAGGGGCTGTCCCCAGGGGGATTAGGAAAGTCGATACGTCACTTGTTCAACAACGGCTTGACCTCGGCCATTAGGTCATATATCATCTTTGGTTTCCCCCAAAGCACATCCCCATATGAGAACACACGGAAGAGGGACCCGCGAGGCTACGCTTTAGGAGAAGAGACGCAAGGACAGAAGCCGGAAGCACAAGCACCCCTCCAAGATTCTCTTGCACCCAGTAACGCCCTTCTTGTGAAGGGACTGGGGGGATGTCATTGGAGGCTTATTTCCTGCTCACTATCAGGTTATCCAGAGCTCACACGTGTGCCACAGCAGATGTCTTAGCCTGTGTCCTTTCCCAGGATGTCCAGCCCCTGTACAGCTGTAGTCAGGGCAGTGGCATATCTAGCCAAGGTTCTGTGGTGTGTCACCTTTCAGTCTTAATTCATGTGACCCCTTCCTCAGCATGGCCTGTGTTCTTATGGAAGATCATTCCTAAAGCCACTTTCCCAAGCTTCACCGCCAACGTGGACCCGTAGGACCTTAGTCCAACTCTGGACAACTCCGACTGGCCGAGTCGACGGCCCCTTTCAAGTATACATGGTCCTTGGCCCCCCAACCCAGTTGAACCAACTTGGCTCAGGATATGCCAAGAGGATTTGGTCATGTCAGTCCTCCCAATATGAGTATGGCCAAACCATTCACTAGGAACTTGAAGGAACAGCCATGACTGTCACAGCACCAGGCTTCTAAATGCCACCTGATCACCACCTTATCTAGCACCCAAAGCAATGTTGGAAGTACTGGCTCTTCCTGACCAGTACATTCAGCTTTCAAAAGCTGCTTTCTGGGACAGAGCTTACTCTTGAAGACAAATGCCACAGGTACTAGTGCCCAGCCGGGCCACAAGAGGGCCACCTGACTAACCTCAGGCCTCAATGCAAAGAGGCAGCTCCAAGTTGCAGAGCACAGGTGAAGGATGGTGCAGGTTGACACTCTGGTTGCCGTGGCAGCTCACAAGGCCACTGAGCAAGGACTAGCCACCACCTAATCCCCCCATAGCTCAGCACAGAAGAGGGAGGAACGAGAATGGAAGGGGTTGGGGGAAATCGGTGCAAAGGAGAATACCACCTTCCAGTTGGCACCTACACTTGGGTTCTTTGGCCATACAGTGGACAAAGGATCTGTGGCCTTAAGGACCCAGCTGTAGGATGCTACTAGGAGCTAGGGGGAGGGGTGAGTTGTAAGGGGGAGTTGCGGGAACCTCTGCCCAGTGTGTGTTCTAAAATAGGAGACACAATTTTTCCAAGTCAGGAGCTCTCTGTATGACAGCTCAGCTGCTGATTAGCACTCATAAACCAAGATGGGGAAGTAGAGTGCTGTCCCATCCTCTTATCACCCAGCTGAGGGGACAGCAGGGGATCGAGGGTGGGTGAGTGCCACAAGATGGAAACTGTCCCTGAATTCAGGGGCCAAATGCACGCTCACCTGAAGTTCCAGGCGTCTTGTTCATGGCTGGCAGGAGGCAAGACATAAGTATTTGTGTCAAGACAGGTAAAGAAGCTCGCTTCTGTTTACATGTGGGAGAGAAACAAGCCCCCAGCTGGATTTGCAGTCAAGCCTCAGAAGTAGATCTGCATTGAAGGCATAGGAAGCCACACGGAGGGAGAAAAAGTTCCATAAAGAAATAGCTCGAGCCATTCCCCATAACCTATAGCATAGGCTGGGGGAACAGAGGACCCCAGAGTGGGGGGACGCATGGAAGTCCAGATGTTGCTCCAAGAACATGAGTGTGTGGGTTCGATCTGCCTCCACCTGCTCTTCATGGAGCCCAGATGACAGCCCTGGGAACCCAAGTTGGAGAAGGATGCAGGCACAATGCAGCTGGAAAGGCTCCTACTAGCCTCTGCTCAGGTGTCCAGTCCTAACAGGGACCAGGGTTCAGGGTCTGAGGCCCATCCGCTCAGATCAGCGGCAGGGAAGTGCGCCCCGACTCCGCTCTCCGGGTCTCCCCATTCTGATCGTTTAGCCTTGGCTTAGAGAGGATTAAAGTCAAATGCCAGGGCAAACACCAGTCTCCCTTTTCTTCTTCAGCGATAGGGAGGCACAGATGGGTCCCTAACAGCAGGGGAAACAAACTTCTGTCCTCTCGGGTCAGAGAGCAGACATTCCCAAGATGGATGGCTCTCCAGCCCCTGCCCTCCTGTCAGTCCCCAAGCCAGAGGCTGGAGACACTGTCACCTCTCATTACAGGGGCCCAGTATCCTGGCTGCCCTCCTTAGAAGGGCAGACACTGGATAATCACCTCCACAGGGGGCTGAGATAGGGGCAGGCGCCCTGGACCAACCAGTCAGGCTCATTAAGGTCAGAGCCAGGGATGTCGCTTGTCCCCATGCACATGAGCAGTCCTGACTAGCTTTGTTCTGGTGCCTCATTGTGGCTGAGGAATGGATCGACTCCAGGTGTGGAGACTCCCCCTAAATACAGGGTCACCATAGAAGAGGACAGGACACAAGAATAAGAGTCATGGTTCTCCTCAAATTGACCTCTCCCAGAACTTAGTTTTGAGCTTAATTCCATTTAAGGTTTGTGGCCTGCTCAGCCTAATTGCAACAGGCCTGGAGAAGGTTTTGTCTAGATATGCCTGTCGTTTAGGGTCATACTGTTCTGGGTCAGAAAACCCAAGAATCATGCAGACAAGCAAGCTTGACATCACGAGCTGGGGTTCAGAGGGCACAGCTGACCACGTTGGGTTGTCGGCATCAGGAGCCCGATACAGGCCGGTACTGAACACTTCCTGAGAAGAATGGCTCAGAAACCAATACACTCACATTCCAAGAGCAGAAGATTCCAGAAAGGAGGTTCTCCATGAACCCAAAACACCAACCAGGCAGCTCCTTAAAACCAAGAAGAGCTCCAGTCAAATCTGTCACCTTAGACATCAGGAGAAGGCTGTGTTCCTTCCAACTTCACCAACAATCAAATTCTGGACTTGGGTAAAGGACCCAAGTTCCACAAAACTTCCCAAGAGATTCAGTGTGGCCCCCTCAACTGAGGTCTGTAGGAGTCTCAATGAGTGGGTATTTGCTATCAGTAAGTCAAGCCCCAGAAGGTACCGGGAGGTTCAGAGAAAGATGGCCAGTGTTCCTCCAGAGACCGGAGGCAAGAAATGCTTATGGTACTCAGGTGGCCAGCCGAGTTGGGCCACTGCTCTAGATCCAGAGGCCGGGGCAACCGAGTTTTAATCCGTTTGCAAGTCTGGAACTGGAATAGGCTTTTGGTGTTCTCATGTGGACTTTGTCACGTGTTTAATTTACTGACTTTTCCCCTGATGTCCAGGACAGTTGGGCAGTTCAACCTTCAAGCATTTCCTGGTACATAATTGGGGAGCACCTAATGTAACAGGGGTTCATGGACAATGGTCTCTTGCTCTTCCCCAATTCTTTGTGAACGGGAAGCCCGCTTTTAGGTTCTAGTTAACTCACTGCAGAAAGTCAAAGTCCATCAAGATGTTTCCCAGAGAGGGGGCGCCTCTGAGTGAGGACCCCATGCCGAGCATACATTCATGCCTATTATCCAATCATGCCCCTTTAACCCCTCGAAGTTCTTTGTACTCTGAGACTCCAAGATGGGGAGAACCTTTACACCAAGTTTGTCTTCAAAAGCCAGTTTTGAACAGAACTTTCTCCCTGCTTCATTCTCCCAGATTTTCCAACCCAGCATCAAGCAGCATAGACCCGTCACCATGGGAAGGGTCAGCAGAGCCAGCCAGGAGCAGCAGCCAGCCCCAGGCAACTGGCATTCAGCTGGGAGAGGGGACTCGACTGCTTTGGGCTGCGCCTGCGGTGAGGACTCTAGGGACATCCCAGCAGCAGCTGAGATCCTTCATATCAGGCGTTTCTCTTCCCCACCCCCCTTCCCATTACCAGCCTAGAGACATTTGTTAGAAGGAAAAGGTCTCTGGTTTTTGCAGAGGGGTGAGGGGATCTGTCACCTGGAGTCTGGTACACACCAGGGATCTTTTGTGTCCACTTGGTGCTTAAATAGCTAGTTGGATCTTTTTTGAATCCTTTGAGTGCTGGTGAGGGATGAGATTTGGCGAGCTAAAAGCCAGTGCCCAGAAGGTTGGGAGCTTGCTCCAATTTTTCTCCCAATTGCTCTTCCCTCTGGAGTGGGCAAACTCAGTTTCAATACCCACGTCCCCAGACATCACCAGCTGACTGCATACCCGTCAGCCGTAGTCTTTACAGAGGAAGAAGTGGTAGTCCGTCGTCCCCAAGTAGCTCACACGTAAGATTGATAAGACATGGCTGCTTAGTGCTTCTTGACAGTTAAAACTGGTTTGTCCAAGATCAGGTCCATGGGATCCCATCCCCCAGGTGCAAGCCTTTCGTTGTCTTGCAAGATGGGTGGAGCAAGAGGAAACTGGGTCGATTTAGACAGTGGAGGACATCATTCCCTTCCAGGTAGTCCAACTCTGAAGGGTACTCATGGCCTTTTAGACATCTTAAGTCTTCTCCAGTTGGTGTTGGGTCCACAGCACCCTCGGGTCCCATAGGTTTAAGTCTTTGGTATTTCAATCCTGCCACTCTGAAGTTCCCTTTCTTTTTTCATTATGTCACTGTTGCAAACTTGCCCCCTTTTAAGTAGAAGCTCTGAGCACCTGAACGTGAAGATGCCAAGAATAAGGCCCCCTGGGTTGGAAGTCGAGTTGTCCGAGGAGCTCCCCTAGATACAGAAGGGCCTCACAGGGAGCAGCCCCTTGTGTCAGGAGGGACTTTGTTGGTTTGTCTGGGTAGATGCCTGGAAAGGTACTCACCCAGTACCTCAGACCCTCATGTTCCCTGAACATGCAGCATAGACTAGGGCACAGGAGGAGGTCAGCCTGGGCTAGAACTGGAAGCTGCCTCCATAAGCAACACTAAGCTGATCCAGAAGTGAATCCCACCAGCAAGCACAGAGGGTTACCCTTTGCAAGAAAAGCTGGGGAGTTTTAACTAAGGATGACCTGGCTGTATGTGTTAAGCTTAGGAGAATTTGATGTTCCCAAATTGGTGTCTAAACCTAGAGCCAACTCCAATAACCGAGGTCAAATGCTCCCTCGGGTCAAATGGGCATGAAAATTTTTCTACTCCTTGAGGGACTACATCTGATCAGAGATCAGGTTAGAGGACCACATGTGGCCAACATTCCTCAGACTGCTCAGGATCAAGCAGCAGAAAGTTCCCTTAAAAATCAATATCCTACTATCTATGGTCTTGGTCAAGACTTTACATAAGACTTGAAAACTAAGAACCTTAGTTGTAGGCAACTCCAACTTGTTTGTCCAACAGAATTTGAATTTAGTCTGGTTTATGAACCTGGTAAGTTAGTGTTGCTCTGTCCTGTATTTAAAATGTTAACAGACGTTAGTAAGGCAAGACAGATGTCTTAAGTATTTAAGATGAAGGGCCCTTTTCTTTCTGGACCTCAAGTATGGCAATATTTAAGTCGTTTTTGTGCCAAAGTGAAAACCCTGGAGTATTGACTATGCGTTTGAATCATTTCCATTTCCATGGGTGATTTGAAAATAATTCAGAAATGAGGCAAGTGTAGATTGGATGTTTATAATTATAGAAAACATCTGAATCTTCATAAGTAAATATTAATTGCCAAGTTCATGCACTCTTGGGTTCAAGTCTAAGAAGTTTGACTGTTCTGTAAGTTATGTAACACATACCACAACTATGTGATGTTTGACCACTTCTAGGTAGGTTCTCTAGAAGAGAACTTGTAGAGTACATTATCTAACATAGGTCAATAGTTTGGAGGATGAGCTTTGGAAGATAAAATAGGATCCCAAATCATGTTTAATACTCAGATCCTCATACACAAGCTGTTGCTCTATTTGAGTTGTAATGAGTGGTCGCCATCTTTGATGGCAGTTTTGGGGAAGTCTTTGCTTTTCCATGAAGGTCCATTTGTAAGTTATTCCAGGTACAGTTGGTAGCCCACCGGCCTATCCTGTCTGTGTGTATCAGCACCAACAGCTCGAGAGACCAGAGGAAGTTGCCTGCTTCTGTGTGAAGGTGGAAACAGCAGCCCATCTTGCTCTGATTTAGATCAGATTCCAGAGTTGTTAAAATTGTTTCCTGCAGGGAAACCTTGCCAAGATTCAGAAACAATTCTCAGCATTGTCACACTTCAACGTATCCTCTTCAAAACTCACGTGTTAAGCAATGCCACAGTGTTCAGGTGAAGAGATTGGGTTATGAGCTCACTTCAGTGGATTCATCCATTTGGATGGACTAACTGGGCGATATTAACTGGGCAGGGGTGGGGGTAACTGAAGGTGGATTGGCCTTGGGGTGCAGCACCAGGACTCTGTCCCTGGGTCCTTTCCCACCTGCCATGACCCAAGCATCTTTCCCTCCACCATGATGTCCTGCCTCACCTTGGGCCTAGAACAATGGGGTTGGCCAACCATGGACTGAGATCTTAGAATAGGCCAGTCATAGAGTTGACCTCCAAGGTGTTCTTGTCAAGTACTTTGATAAGACAGAAAGCTGGTTAACATTCCCACGAGGCAAACTAGAAGAGTCGTGTGTCAATCCTACCAAAAAGTGATCGACACCAGGAACATCATCCCTGTGCATGATCACCCGATTCAGAGATCATGTACTTCTAGGAGGCCCAAGCCTCCGTCTCCTTTTAACTACACAACGGCCGATTCATGTGAGACCTTCTCACGTACTAGACTTTCCCCAGCTGGGGAACCATCAAGCATTCCCAAATAAGCAAGTCAAGCTCCTCACGATCAAGAGACTTACAAGGGGGAACAGTAACAGGGTCATTTCAGACTGTCCCTTGCCCGCCTCCATCTTATGCTGAGGGGAAACCTTTCCTTAGGTTTATGGTTTGACCTCCTGTGGTCAAGTCCATCCACATTCCAGAGGGAAGAGGACACCTTGGGAGGATGAAGGCCTCACCCAGCATGCAGGTTTTCCATCTCCTACTACCCACCCTCTCTTCCTTCCTATAGGAAGCTCTACATATGGACTGAACCCCTTCCGAGTCTTTGAAATGGGGCAGTCTATCTTCAGAGTCAGACTCAACTTAAGCCTTCCTTTCGCCAACTATCTTCAAGTTCTGGGTTGACCAGCGAACAGCGTGGTCATTCAACCCCAGAGGTAGCACGTTCCCTTCTGTCTCCATGCTTTATTCAGTTCTGGAAGGGCTATGTTGGTTTTTTCCAAAGGCACAGGGCACCAACCAAGACTTCCTAGAGAACAAAGCAAAGGATTTAGAAGAGTCAGTAATGGGCATGTTGGAGTCCTTTGCTGTTTCTGTAGCTGTGTTAGGCTGAGATACCAAATGGCTACAAACAGTCTGAGGGGCACAGGATCTCATTGTCACTCATGCAGCAGAGCCATCTAGTATAAAGCCATCGTGGCCCACAGATCAAGCACGGTGGGGCTGAGAATGAGGATCCTGAGAACAACCTTCCAGGTAGTTCAGAGATTGAGGGAAGTTGACAGATTTCGCAAGTGGAGGTGTTTTAAGAACAGGCCTGTCCCCGCCCTTTAAAGGGAGAGCCACACTTTGGCTCCTTTTATACAGTTGCTGGTTCATGTAAGTAGAGGCTTCACTTGACCTTCTCATGAACTAGACTTACCCCACTTGGGGAACCATCAGGTATTTCCAAATAAGCAACTGATCCCCTTAAGATCAAGGGAGTTACAAGGGGAAACAGTAACAGGGTCATTTCAAACTGTCCCTTGGCCCCTCTGTGCTGTCCCATTATCAGAGGCCTGTGTGCAAGAAACTCCATGGACCTCATGGAGGAGGCTGCACCCCTTTCCCTAGGTGATGGGTTCTGCACACCAGGGGGCTACGTGGGTCATTTCAGCTGCCAGGAGGACAGTCTTCCCTGGACACTCTTGCTCTTGGCTTGTGTGGGGGAGGGGGACAGTGTCACCTAGGAATCAACACAGGCAGCATTGATGAAGACCCTGGACTCAGAACCCCACTGGCCTAGGATCCAGTGGCAATTCTGCCATCGCAGGCTTCCAGGGAGGCGGAAGCTTGAGCTCATCTCCTCCACTGTAAAATGGAGGTGCCGACACTGACCTGGGTCTCAGATTAGATGAGACCAGCTCAGTACCCAACATGCAGTCGTGGTCCTCTTCACCACGGGGGTAGGCTGCATGGGTCTAGTGAGACCTGTCAGATGGTGTTATGCCCAAGCCATCTCAGGTTATAAAGCTCGTTAGTCACTGGAGACTACGCCCTTAATTCCACATGAAGCTTAGAGTCAAGTTTTAACTCTTGAAGATCTCTGGGTCCATTGTGCGCTAGACACCCTGGTGGCCCATCTTGCTTGGCTTCTTTTTACCTTTACTCTAGATACCAGTTTGAATCTGAGGCCTGCAAGCACTTCTAATTCATCTCTGCAGAACTTCCTGAAGTACACAAACATCTTTCCAGATCCCAGACTCATGCAGGTGTGGCTGACGGCACCAGCTTGGTGAACATCCTCCCACGACCTTTTCCACTATTGCAAGGCAGGAGAAACACCCCTAGGTTGGCCTCATCAGGAAAAATTTAACATTTGGAAATGCCATGTTCAGCAGCAGTTTTCTAGGGACAGTTGGTCACTAGAACCTGTTTAGTATCTACCACTTTAAACCTCACCTTGAGAACAAAGAAATGGTGTGAAGATAGAGAATCCAAACAGTAGCCAAGGGATTCGAGGCTAGTCTCATTATGTAGGGTTTTGGGAGAATGACTGCCTTCTGAGCATATGTCACCATCTATAAGGATGGCCCTACCCAGGTCAGCCTCAGAAGGACTACTCTGAGGAGCTAGAACAGTTTAGAGACCTGCAGGTAGGCCTCAGCAAGTCCCTCACACAGGGCAAATGAAGAGGGTTGGGAAACCTCCATCTCCAACTGGATAGAAGTTGTACCTTAAGATTTAAGATAGAGAACAGATGTGAGGCTCTAGGACCATCAAGAGAAAGAGATTCCGTCAATGCAGTTTCCATTTTGATAAGACTAAGGAAAGCTCGGGGTTTCATATGGGGCTCCCGGGGACTGGGCCTAGGAACCCAGCCTCCCCGACCTCCACTGTTTCAGGAGAGGCTCAGCAGGACTCGGACTTGAGTCGGGCTGTGCTCAGACCATCAACCTTGTGGGTTGAAAGTAAGGGCGTCCATTACTGGAGGCCTCCCTGGCCATCACTGGCACACCTTGTCACTGACCAGGGGAGCCCATGTTAGTAGAGCTGGTTCCGAGTGGAGGTCAAACTCTTGAAGTGGGCCAAGTTAGGGCTTGGGAGTGGGGGCTGACACCCCATCCCCAGATCCAGCACGGCTCCAGCAGCCCAGGGGCAACACATTGCTGCGTGAGCCGCTGTTGGTTTCCAGCAACTTCATTGACCAACTCGGTGCTGGCAACTCCGAGATGTTCTGTCCACACCCCATTTCTCTGGGCTCACAGCCTTTCTGTCCAGTCTCAACTGTGGCCACAAAAACCCACTTCCAGTTGTCTTCTGGAATGCTCCCTTCTCCATGAGGAGACTCAACCCCCCAGTTCAGCGTCCAGCCCCAGAGTTGTCTGGTCTTTCAGGCCAGAGCCCACGCGCTCAGACCCTGAGTACACTCATCTCTCAGGGGACTATCACCCATCAGGTAGGGCGGGCACAGCGATGCTACCATGACAGGTTGTTTGACAGGAGCCAAGGTTCAGGTTCTAACCAACTGTTACTGTTCAGGTGTCCTAGGATGGTCACTGCAGAGCAGTAGCTGAGGGTCTCTACATAGCTGTGTGGTTCTGGATAGGTGGGGGAAAGACAACCATGGCTTCGGATACTGCCAGACTCTAATCTGGGACCAGTATGCAGTCCCATCAACTAGGGACTATGGATTGACATCTATCTCCTCCCAGGACCCCGAGGAAGGTAGGTGACCGAGACAAGTGTCATAAGGCTAAGCAGCACATGATGGGTCAACTCAAGCCTTTGATATGCCATTCAGCCCTGGATGGCTTGTCCCTTAAGATCAGCAACTACTCAAATTAGCTTATCAGAGCCAGATATCTCATACCCCAGAGTGCAGTGGGCCAGGAAGTAGAATATAGACCAAGAGTGTAGCACCAGGCTGAGCTGGAGCTTGGCTTGGGTCAATACATCAATCCCCTGCCTCTGATTTGTAGTTCCAGCAGTTCCAATGCGAAGGCCCTCCTGTTTGAACTGCCGTCTGTTCCCAAGACCTTCCATTAAGTCCACTCCCTCTGGGAGTAGCCAAGCCAATGACCTGCTCCCCAGAGCAGCTTTTTAATCACATAGTTCCATTCATCATGGCGGGAGGCCCAAGACCTTTGAAACTGACATGCCTGCAGAGGTCTGAGAACTGACAAGCTCAAGTCTGACTCGAAAAGGTCGAGCGCTTGGCAGCGGGAGGAAGAGGCCTGAAGACTAGAGGGAGAAAGGGAGCCATGTCCTTGGAAGGACCTCAGGAGGGGTCCATCTGAGCCCTGGGGCTTAGTTTTCCCCATTAAAGTCCTCAAATCCCTCACGACCACAGTGAGGTTGTTCTGTATCACAAGTCCCCTCGATGTCCCAGCACAAGTCCTTCGACCCCATTCCCCTTCACAGCCATGACCCTGGTACCTCACAGTGGGCGTCCACTCCAGCCTCATGTTGTAGGTTGCCTTAGTCAGCGTTTTCATCACCGTGACCGAAACCTAAGGCAAGAACTTAGGATTTAAGGGGACTTGTGGCTTCAGAGGCCTCAGCCCATGCTTAGACGAGTCCCTTGCTTGGAGCCTCAGGTGAGGCAGAACATGGCGGCAGGTGTGGAGGAGGAGAGGCCCTCACTGCAGAAGCAGAGGCCAGTCAGGGACAGTACAAAGGCACACCTTCAAAGGCCCACTTCCCTGAGCCACATGGCCTGCCTACGGTTACCACCCAGACAGTAATCCTTAAGTTCTTCATTGGTTCAGTGGTTTAGTCTACAGATTAAGTTATTATCCACCATGAGGTTTTTTGGGGGGCAACACCTCATATCCAAAACCATAACAGGTCCTTATCAACTTCCTTTGTCTTTAGATATAGGAGACCAAGTCCTGATGTTCTCTTCTAGGTTCTTAGTGACACCTAAGAAATGCTATCAGATGCTGGCTCCCAGTCTCAGAGTTACCCCTAGTTGGGTTTAGTCGCTAGTTACCCAATGACAACAGCCAGGCATCACACTGGTATGTGCCCCTAACTTGGCCCTCACTCAGCCCCGGCCTGGGGGACCCCTCTAGCTTATGGCATCCTGAGTCTCCTAATAGCCCGTCCGCCTTCATGGTCTGTTTCCTCTTTGGATTCAGGTTAGCCCTCTGTCTTTAAAGGCACAGGAACCCGTCCTCTTGTCAGCATGACTTCCACTAATGCCAATGTTCTGCCAGTTTTTTTTTTCTTTCCCCTCTCCTTTGACAGAGAGTAGAGTCAATTTAGCTCAGAAAGCTAGTGACCCCATAAAGATGGCATTGGAAGCTCAAGGGACCTCCGGTTCTTCCCAGAGGCTGAGGCTTTGGGCCTTGGGTTTGTCTCCCCGAGATTACCCCAAAAAACCCAGATGGTCATTCCCCTTACATTTCACTCTGAGGCCGCTTTCCCAAAGGCCCCACTGGGTCAAGCAGAGTGGGAGACTTGAATCGGCAATGGCGTTCGAGCTGCGTCAACCATGACAAAAATCCAGAAACAGACCACAGCATCCGTGGGTGCCCACAGCCACCACGTGGTCAACACTGCCCTTGAAATCCTTCTCCAGAGGCCTCTGCATTCAAGGTTATGTCCACGGGCATCTGCCCACAGCTACTGACCCTCTGGGGGCAGGGAGAGACGACGGGAGGTGACGGTCAGTTGTGTTCACCTCCGTACACCCCTTTTACTCCCTTAAGTCCAGGGAGACCCGCTCTGACCAACATGGCCACACCACCAGGATACTTTTCCCTTGAGCCTTTGTTGGCTCTCCAGCAAGATGGACAGGTTGGCTGCACTGGGCACTGCTCAGAATCCTGCTCTACCTGGACACAGCCTTATGGGAAGGGCAGCCCTTGGACAGTTCCTTAGACATTAGCACACTCCCCCTTTCAGTAAGGGCTTGGGATAGTTAACACCAAGAGAAGGGTCAGAACAGTGGCAGAGGTCCTCAACTGTCACCAAGCTTGGCCCTCAGAAGGGTCAGGCAGCCACAAGAACTAGGAAGTTTGACCCAATGCAACTAGAGCTCGACTTCCCTTTTCAGCGATGCCGTTTTTTCCTGGTTCCGGAATGAGCTCTAGGACGTCAGGTTTTGCCAGGTCCATTTTCTCATCTTTTGTGTTTTTTGACCTATTTAAAGGGTTCTGCCCATTTTGCAGCATATCCCTCAACTCGAGCCTCAGGAGGGCCCACGTGTTCCCACGGGCAGGGTTGTACATCCTGGCCTGGTGGAGGTGGTGCACCAAGGTGGCACCTCACAGCAAGTACTTGAGGGCACTAGGCATTGCTGGTGACCCCGATCACAAGCACTTGAACCAAGTGGTTCCAGACTGGATTCCCTTCTGCCTCTGGGCACCAAGTATTGAAGGGGGCGATGCCCAGACTCTGCAGCTATCTCGTTTCTGCTTTATGTTCCTTTCACCCTTTGGATTTGGTTATTCAAGTGCCTGGCGAGCTAAGAGGCCAACAGCACCAGTAAAGTTTAGTCTATCAGTGGCTTAGGTCTGCAAACATGAGCTCCCAGCCTAACCCTGAAGGCTCACCTTCAGACACCACTCCCCCAAGCTGCCTTCAAGCCTAGAAACAAAAGGGGTTAGAAGGCAGAGGTCAGTGATAAGCTTTATGTTGTCCTAGGAAGGTTCTAGAATGCCAAGGCAGTGTTTTAGGCAACCATCTCAACTCCCAGAAACACCTGAGCCAAAGGAACATTTCTGCATTTGAACCCATTCAAGCATAGCTGGATGATGTGGGTGGCGGAGCATGAACTAATAGAGTCACGTCCCCAGGGAGACATTTATTCAGGCACACGAGAACCAACTCATTCTTTTCAATATTCGGTCAGCGATTTGGATAGCGACACAGGTCTGATCAATAATGGTGCAGTTACTCAGACTTTGACAGTTTTTCGTTCCAGTCTACTAATCTTTGACTCCCCCACAACCAAGATTAATTTAAGGTTCGATCAAAACACAAGTCTAAGATCTCAGCAGAAGACACTTAAAATTCAACTCGCAACGGGATACCGTTGGGCCAGAAAGGCCGATGCAAACACAGACTGCCTAGTCAGTCAGGCCTCAAAACAATAAGCCAGAGGAAGAATAAGCATGCTAGGCCAGGGGACTCTTCATCTCCCCGCTACCAGAACCCCGCCACTGTTGGATCAGGACGTTTCCTCAGTCTGTGCAGTCGCCAGCTCTTCATCCCGACCATCAGGCATTGGAATCCTGTGGTCCACAGGAGCAGCACAACTTTGAAACCTGAGTTGGGGTTCCCCTTCCCCTTTTTTCCTCCCTAGGCAGCTTGGTGAACTTTGTAGAGTAGGCATGACTACCTCCCGCCTCCCAGTGTCAAGACAGAGCAGCCTGTTGTCCGTACTTGGTGCCAGGGTGCATTGAGCCAGCACTTCAGACAAAAATCGGGTGCCCAGCAGTGGAGGCCACCAGCTTGCAGCTCCCCAGAATGTCCTTTCCACCCCATGTCTAGGCTGCAGTCAGTGGTCAGGGCTTAAGTCATGGACTTGCACCTGACCGAGAACAGTTTCTAAGCAGCATGTGTTCAGTTTAAGGTACCACAGCCACTCTTGGTCACTGGGGTCACAACTCTCACACTGAGACTGTATACAAGGCCACCAAGTCTGCCCGAGACCAGTGATTGTGCCTTGTTAGTGGTTAGGTGATCACATGTTGCCAAGATCGAGTATTTGTCTAGCATCATAAGACTCAGGTGGCATGGTGACAGGGTGTGATTTTCAAGTCATTATAGCCTTTTTAAGGCAGGAAACACAAAGGTAGAGACACTTTGATTTCTTACCAAAAGGGGCGGTAGGACTCCGGTGTCAGGTCAACAGTCATGATTTAGGACTACAGGGTCAGAGTTCTGATGAGGTATGAGACTGGAGGTCATGTATGACCTTAACTGATTCAGAGAATGCCTCCATTTGACAGAGTCAAGAATGGCCAGGAAAGCGATTCAAGGTCATGTAGGGGCAAGACAAATGCCCAGGCTCAGTTCCTAGCAAGCGTTAGGAACAGCATCTCATTACTATGGAGACGAGCATGTGGTACCAGGACCGGTACTCCAGGGCTAGAGAGACCAGCACTACCAAGTGCTGAGCATCTGTCTGGTGCCAGTGATGTGGAATCCACAGGAAGCTGTTCCCAGCCCAAGCAGGGGCCCTAGGTGAAGTCTGATTAGATTGACATCTTGTTTTCTGGTCTTCACCAGCTCTCTGGAGGCTTCCCATCCCCAGCCCCTGTCCCGTTATCAGCTTTGGGCAGGTGAGTTGATATTAAGGGCTCTGATAAAGCTCCCTAAGTGGCAGCAAGCTGTAAACATTCCCACTGATGCCATTTGATTATCCAGCTGGGAAAATGCCTGAAGGTGGTCCTGGCTCATCACCAAGCGACAGGCAAGGGTGCTACCGAGAGCTGTTGAAAAGCGGGCAGAGACCCCCCCCCAGTCCCCCAAGTAGAGTTTATATAAAGCACCTGGCAACAGGTCTCTGCAGCATCTCATGTGCCATCTGCCCGGGTGGCTGTGGGTGTGGGTTCTGATAGACACACACAGCAGGGACGCACTGGTAATGCAGATAAGTTAATCGCCTATGAGCAAGAGCAGGGATAAAGCCCTTGTGCAAATCCTGCCCCACATTCCAGAGGCACAGTTTTAACACTCTGGCTGTAAACCATCTGAGTAGCTTCCCTGTTAGTAGGTTGCTGTTTCTAAGTGCACATCTGTTAAGGGCTAGGGTGCAGTGAGGATGCCCAGGAAGAACGAGGATTAGCTGCTCGTTGGGCATGAGCCCAGAACACTAAGGCCTGGGCCTTAAAGGCTCAAAGGAGGATTCGGTAAGGTCAGCCACTGAAGTTCAGGCAATCACCTCACGTTCAAGCATGTTCAAGGTAAAAGTACATCAATACCAAGATTCTGGTTTCTTTGCCTCCTTGGCAAGCCCAGACTTCTTGCAAGGAACTCAATTTATGCAGATATCTTGCAAGGGACACTGCTTAGAGACATTTGTGCCCGATTTAGAACTTAATTCGAGGACATTGATAGGACAAAGACTGTATTAGGACAGTTAACACCTGCCCATAGGGTATGATTGGGTTCAAGGGCTCCTGGTGCCTTGGTTTCAAATCCCCTGGACAATTTCCTGGTTACGTTCCGTCTTTGGCTCCAATGACTATGGTGCTACTTAGTAGAGCATGCGTGTCCTTTTCAGAAAACTCTTTGGCAACACCAATATGGAACCTTCTTGAAGCCAGCACAAGTCCCTTCTGGAGATCCACACCATAGAGGTGCCAGTTCCTGAGGGTATGTGTACAACAAGGTTTAGGGGCCAAAAGTCCAAGTAAAAGCAAACCATCCTTGGTTTGGTAGTAGGCGAGTTAAGGGCCATTGCACCCTAGTCAGCTGAGCTATCGCCAGTCAGCTTAGTTTCCTTTATTAGGAAAACTGTTGTCTACAAGAAGATAAGTCACAAGTGTGACATAACATTCTGACAGTGATCCAGAGGAGCAAGGATAGCTACGTTTAGGACCGACAAGTCCAATTGCAAAGGAAAGCTTGTCCGTAGTGAATAATGGAACAATGGAGACAGTCCTCCTTAACCCTTCACCTCTACGTGTCCCCTAGTGAAAACATCGAGGGGCCAGGCAGAAGCTGATGGAAGAGACACATGGTTTGAAACATGGACACCCTTCTATTAGCTGTTGGCAGGCCCACAAGAGAGCCCAGGAGGACAGTCAAGTCGAACAGTCAACTTCATCTGGAGAAGACTCGCAGTTCGTTCTGCATAGTGCACATTCAAGTTCACCTGGGACAATCGCCAAGGTAGACCACATCTTGGTCCATAGAACGGGCAGGCCCAGAGAAGGCAGCAGATGCCTTCTTGATGGCGTTCATATGGGACACGAACCTTGCTACCCCCAACCCAAGCATAGACCCAGGATTTGTGTCTGCACAAAGCATCTGTTAGGACTTTAGGTATGATGCTCCCCAAACTGGGGCACAAGTCAGGGTTCTCAGGATGAATGCTACATCTAGTCATTGCCTTTGAGGAACACAGACAGGTACAATGCCTGGTGTTGGAGTCTGTAAACAAGTCAGGATGGCCCCTGGCATTTTGCCAGAGAAATGTTAGAGTCTGTAAATAAGTCTGGATATAGCCTGGCAAAATGCCAGAGGGAGTGGTTTGAAGTAACACCAGCGAGCCATTAAGTGTGGAGATTTCTTATTGGTTGACTGCTGTATTGAGTTTATGTTAATTAGATAAGCTGTGTGGAATGCATAAATACCTCTGTTGTCCTACAATAAAGGGCTTCCACTCCTGCTGTTTCGATCTACACAAGTTGTTCATCACCCCCTGCTTATTTTGCTGTGGCCAGACTGTGGCAGCCTGGTGCAAGGAAGGACCCCTGCTCCTGAGCTTGCACTGTTTAGACACTTACAGGGATGACACTGTCTAAGTATCTTCCCGACCACTCCTCAGGAGATGCTAGGTACAAGTCCCCAACCTACTCACGACTCCTGGAGCTGAAACTGCCTGGATCCCACAGGCCAACCAAGCCATGTCTTGTACCACATGACCTCACCCTCCAGACTCAGCCAGCCATGGCCCAATCCTCTTGTCAACAGACCCAAGACCCTGGCACAGAGGAAGGTGCTGGACCAAGTTCAACGTGTGTGAATAAAACACAAGACATCTCAAGGATAGAGGTTGAAAGCTCGTTTTCACTTAGAACAAGCTCAAGGGATTCAAGCCCTGGGGATTCCAGGAAGCCAGGCCTGTGTCAAGCTGCTTAACTGGGGTCCAGTTCCTCCGGGACCCTCGACGCAATCCCTTCTACTTGCAATTCCGTGCTTAGGTCCGTCCATAATGGAGCCCATTAGCACTCTTCTGTCATGTGCCACTCCCCTTAACTACAAGGGTCTGCCATGTTGGGAACATGGAGGACACGGCCACCTTCCATCCTGTCAACCAGGCTGCAGAGTCAAGCAGGATGCACATGGAGGTTAAAATACATCAAGAGACCATTCACATGATTGGTTGCAAATTGCATTTTTGCAGCAATTTGGAATCTCAATGGGGAGAGTCAAGCACCTTGACAGATTGAGATTCCTCAACCTGGCACGACCAGGAGATGTGAGCGGCACTTCACTCAGGTTCTGTGACTCCGCCTGGGTTCCCACCTCTGCGATAGGCATGCAGGTGGACCCTATGGTTCACTGGGAGATTCAGAGATCATTTACATGATATTGTGCTAAAGTCACTCAAGGCCTTCCCACGTGCCACTTAGGAGTGCCACCACTTCAGTTCAGTTCCTTTAGAGGGTGCACCTCACCCAGGATGCAGCCTGTGTTTCAATATGTTCTGCAACTACATTGGCTTGACTGTGTGGAAGAGTGAACATGCACTCATGCACCCACCCCTAGAACGTGAAGGGCTTCAGTCCACTTCAATCTAAAGCAGATCTGTTTGATGTCAGCAGTGGATAGTCACGGGACCTGGGCCAAGTTGGCAGATGGGGATGCACACAGCAGGTTCAGGCCAACTTTGACACTTGAGATCATCTTAGTCTAGACCCCAAGAAAACACATTGGGTTCGCATTAGCCCTCCCGCGAGTCCATCCTAGGGCCAGGCACGTTCATATAATCGCCTTCCTACCAGCTTGCCATTGCACAGGTGAGGCTAGGTCTAGGGTCATGGAGTTACAGTGAAGACCAGTCTGACCCAGAATGGTGACCACAGTGGGTTACTGTGGGAGTCCTCCAAACAGGACTTTTGTGCATTTGTCTTTCTGTAGCATGATTCTAGATTTCCCTCCTGAGAGAGGCCAGAGGCACGGACAGCGTTCTCACATCCAAGTTCACAGCCCAGACACTCAGAACCTGTGTCTTGGGAACCCACACCACAGAACTCATGGTAGAAAGAGGCTTTAAGAATGCAGTCAATGTGGAAATGTGGCAGCAGGAAGTCCTGCTGAGGGTACATTAGGTAGCCAAGAAGCCGAGATGCACTTTCCTAGCTCCATCAGCATCTCACAGAGTGTAACAAAGCCTGGTGTCCGACTCCAGGTCAATTTCAGCTCTGCCCACAAGACTGGCTTTGCTATAAGGTGCTTTGAATACTGGTGGATTCAACAAGTAGTAAGGGCACAAGTCTAGATCCTTATTCATCTTTTGAGCAACAAGGTTTTGATCCCCAGTCTCCCTACTAAGGCCATTTCTTGCAGTTTCTTGGAAAGAATGCAATTGTAAGATAGTTTGGTTTAGCATTCAGAATGTAGACTTCTAGGTCGGGGGTGGTAAGCCAAACCAAGTGTTCCGACACTTCAAGTGGTTTACCATTACATCATGGCATCTTATGGCAACCTTACCATGGACCTAGACGCGTCCTGGTATGTTTAGACATGCCGAGACCAAGAACATTACTTAAGGTATAGTGGTGTTCCCAGTGAATTCGAGTGTTTAGCCAAGCTGTACCCAAGAGATTGGATAAGCTTTGAGATTGTCACCGACACATTGCGAGTTATATTCAGTGCATAGGTGTATCTCGTCTTCCCTTCCATGTTTGGTCTCCCAAGCTAATGGGGACCTTGCGGTGGACTGAGTATAACACAAGGACTTGTAGGTGACACAGCACATCTGACTAGATGGATTGTCCCGTTGTCCATAAAAACCAAAGTTCTAGGCAGCCATAGTGGGTGGCCTCTGAAGGCCCTCAGCTTCTAGAGGAGCTGTCAGGATGGAGTCCCAGAGGCACGTGGGACAATTCTCACTTGCATAAGTGAGTACTTCCTGGGCAGTGCTAGTGGCTGCAGGCTCACCCATAAGGGAAGTTGGGGATGGGGTCTAGGGAGCACATTCAAGCCAGCATTGGGTTTAGTGCTTTTTCATTTTGATGTTCTCTACATTGGAAGAGCTGACCATTGGGTATATGGGCAGGTACACAGGCATAGGACTCTGCCTACAGGGCCAGCGCAAGAAGCCAAGGAGTGTCCGCAGGCTTCTGCCCGTGTTCACACCTGGCCTGGAGCAGCAGTCTGTGCCCTGCACGTGAGGTTTATGGAAACTCGAGTTTCCTAGTACCTGTTGGACAGTCCTGGCAGCACAGTTGGCCCTCCCACTGTCTCAGGTGTTTGAGCCATGCTTCAAGTAGTTGGGTGTCTACTGTCCAGCCCCCTCCTGGTCTGCTCTCAGCCCTTACCTGCCTGGGCCATGAAGGGCTTGGGTTTAAGGTCCCAGCAACAGAGCTTGGTGTCAGACGCAACTTAGTTCCGCCCTCCCTCCCCTAGATTTGTCCGATCAGCTGGAGGCCAGAAGGACAGGCTGGGAGTAGGACAGCAGTCATTCCAGATTTGTGGTTTCAAGGACAAGCAGGTGACAGGACGTTTTGGCTCTAGGTTTAAGACTTGGGGCATGTAGAAGTGCTCTGCCTGCCATCATGGTAGGCTATGAAGTCTCCATGTTTAGAGGTCTCCCTTCAGAGCCTCATTCAACTTTTGTAAGCCCTCAGCGAGTGGCTCCCCTTACAAGGGCACCACCTATTTCCCAGCGAACTTCTTTATTTCCCTTTAGGTAGCTTTTTATTGGGTACAAAGCTATAGTGAGAAGTTATAGCCCAAGTCACAGTGCTCTTTGAGAACGACCTTCAGCACTTGCAAATGGAGTCCAGAGCCTAGGAGAAGTTGGGGGTGTCAGTTTGCTTCCTTTATAAGCACAAACTGATGGTATTTCATGGAAGGATCCTCAGGCTTCCAAAGTAAAATCTCAGGCCAACTTAAGACTCAGACATGGGAAACAATTTTCAGGTCTTCAAATCTAGCTAGCACCTACTCAGTAGGTGTCAATGGCCCACGCAGGATTCGGTGGATTGAGTGGTTCAAGTCCCTAGTTGCCGGGGTCCAGCCCCAGCGGGGTCCAGGGAGTCCTGAAGGAGGAGTGGCGTCGGCGAAATGATGAGACAGGAGTCATTCCGTTTGAGCAATCTCCAGAGAGAGAGAGAGCTAAAGCAGCTTTCTCTGGGTCCCCTTTTTATTACAATTTTTCTCATCATTATAGATTCACAATACATCATTGATTATACAATTTAAAACTTTGCCAAGACATGAGATTTCCTTAAACATGATTGAGAACACACCGATCTACATTCTTCCAGGATATGACCCCCAGCCATACAATCATCAAAGTACAGAATCATCAATAAAACATGTCACCAATTTACATCCTTCAGATTTTCCCAAGATTTACTATTTTTCCCAAGATATGTTATTTCCTTATTAACTAATGCCAAACTACGTAACCAGACTCTAAGTCTCCTAGTCAATCATTAACCTAAAGTACACTTGTACTTTATTTCTAATTCAAAATTCCCATCTAAAAAAGTCCCTTTAAATCTTATATTTAAAATATCCTAAAGTTTATGAATCATCCTTAAAACATATCAGAAACCTATACATTTAAAGACTTAAGAATTTCTAAACTTAAGAATCTAAATAAAATATTTTTAACATTATTCTAAAACTGTGTCTTATAAACCTATTTTAATTGATTCCTACATTTATTCTCATAAAACTGGTTGAGCTGCTTTCTCGAAGAGTTTCTTTGTTTCTCAGTCAAGGTACACTAGTTCTCAAAGAGTTTGTTTCTCAGTCAAGGTGCACTAGTTCTCAAAGAATTTGTTTTTCAGAGGATGATTGTTGTCCATTATTAGGTTTGTCCACAATGTACTAAGATAGAAGAATAGCCTTTTACTTTGTCCTTGATATGATGAGGGGTGGGTAGAACGGCCTCCAAGGCATGAACTACCTGTTCTGTTCTAGCCATCTGAAATTTAATTTGTTTGGCATTTAACATACTCATGCCTCCTGTGAGAAACATAAGCATGAAAATGCAAAGTCCCAATTACATAAAAAAGGGTCTCATGGTTTCAGTTACCCACCAACCAGCGTGGCTTTGCCAGCATTCATCCTCACTGTGACCCTGTCAAGACAGTGGGAGAGCGGCTTTGCCAACACTTTTTCTCACTGTGACCCTGTCAAGACAGTGAGTGGGGGATCGCCTCCACTACCTAGTCCCTGCAGAACTCAATCTGGTTACAGGCAGTCATGTGTACAAGATCATTAGGTGACAGAATAACCCGAATCTTCAAGTTAGATGGTCAGCCCAGAGTCAACTGGATAGGAGCCTCAAATTCTCCCTTGCATCTACCCAGTGTCCCCCCCACACACCCGTCCTTTGCTTCGACAAGCCTTAGAGTGTGAGCAGCACTTGCATTAGTACCTTTGACTATTGGAAGGTGGGGCTACAGGAGAGGTTTGTGGTAACCCGAGATGGACCCAATGCCCTCTACCACAAGTTGTCACTCAGGTGCCAATGTTTAAGCATTGTTGAGGCATGATTGTCCAATCCTTTAAGTTTATACCACTTACCTAGAAGTCAGCCTCTTGCTAGTGTACTTCCCCTACCCCCAAAGGTTAACAGCCCTGTGGACAGTGCCACCCACTCCAGCTCAGACGTCCCTAGATTCCAACCTCTAAGGAAAGAGAAGGCTCAGGAACATTCGCAGACACCCATTTGTTGGCCTGTATCCCAGATGGGGAGGTTGAGAAATGTCTCTACAGGAGCACCAAGGCCCTGGTCATAAGGAAGAGGCTATCCTTGTTCCAGGGATGGCCAGAGATGCCACCTAAGGAGGCTCTGTACTGCCACCTTGGAGAGACAGGGCAAGGACTTAGGTCTTCCAGGTGCAGAGACCGTCACACACAGTATACCTTAGCGAGGTGGAGAACATGGGTGTATCACATTGGGGCTCGTGTACTCATTTCCCCTTCTTCCCTCAAAGGAAGCAACTGTCAACAATGGGTGTCAGGGCATCCAGAGTCCCCAGTCCCTGGGGGAAGGCTAGCCAAAGACAGTCACATGGACACAATTGTTAGACTGGTAACTGACACTACCCTAGCCATTCAGTTGAGGGGGAGAGATCAGTTTCCCCTAGAAAGACCAAGCCCAAGTCACCCAGTATTCACTTGGGTGGACCATGTCCACCTCCATTCTTTAGGATGGTGGAGGGTCAACCCAAGTCACACATGGCCTACAAGGTGTGCTTTTAGGAGTCACCATGTCGGTCCACTAAGCAGGGCCTTTGTGTTTTATGAGCAAAAATAAGATGGCAATATCCTTATGATCTGCCAAGTTCCTTAGTTGATTTGCTCCAGGGCTATCTCTCCCTCCTTCCTGGGGCTAGGATGGAAGTGAGCTTTTTGATTAGGAAACTGTTTCATTTCCTCTGTAGCCGATTTTAGGAGTAGAAGAAACTTCGACTAACCCAGAGTCCAAGATGGGTTGATGGGTCAGGGAAGGCCCCCATTTATTGGCCCATCTGTTGTGCCAGCCATCTGTCCCCATTAACTTGCGGGGGTTTATGGTTTTTAATCTCTTCCACATACGTGATATATTCCACTCCACGGTTTTTGTAGCCCACGTAGTTTCATGTTCTGTTTGCCTGAGTTATGACCCACCACATGTACATACTGCGGTACTCCCTCTTGCTCCCCTAACAAGCAAACAAGCTTTTCCCTCCAAACAACAAGTGGTGCCAGGATCCAAATCCGGCATCAACCCAATGACAGTTGCTGGAGCCAAGTGAAATCGGACCCGAGTTCTGCACACCTACCCCTAGAAGGGACCTCAGGGAAACTAAGGTCCACCACGCACATTTCAGTAGGAAGCCAGCAGGATGGCTCTGCATCCCCAAAGCTATCTCATCTGAAGTACCAACTGGGAGTCTTTTTGTGTCTGATTGGCTGTTCTTGGGAAGATGCTACAGCCAGACCCATCTTCCCCAGACCTCTATTTCACTACCTCGAGTTTGTAGCTAGTGTTTTTAAGACTTGTTTTTAAGAATCAAGGGTTACTCCTTTAGGAGCACCTAGTGAACTTCTGAGGGGAAGCATACGTTAAGGTTTGACAGTGGGATGTCTTGCAGATCAAGGGCTTCTGTGTCTAGCCAAGACTGCAGGTCAGAACCTGAGCCCACGACTCCCGAGTTCTGCCCGCTGCATACGCCGGCTTCAGTCTCCTTCATAGGTCATGCCACTACCCAATGTTTCAGTGGGGTCTTGAAAACTTTCTGCAAGCAAGGGCATTCTCTGCCACATCTTCAGCACCTAGGAATCTGGTGCACAGGCATTTGCTGTTGAATGGTTTACTCAGGTGTTTCCAGGCATCAAGAAGTTTGAGATGCATTTGTATTTTCCAGAACTTCAAGCCTTTCACATCGTGAAGGCTTAGGAAGTTGGGTGGAGGTGGTTGATGCCAGCCCTGATTTGACCATTTTCCTTCCACCCCAGTCTTTGTAGTCCCAGATTGGGATGCAAACCAGGGCCCAAGCACATCTGAAATGTTGTGGTTGATGTAGATGCCCAAGCACCAGTATCTAAAGGACCGGTCACTACCCCTGGCAGCATCTTGCAGGTCAATGCCCTTCGATGTTTCAGAAATGTCTACATCCACTCAAAGTCACTACTCATTGTGATATGGCAGCCAGAGAACAGTACCCCCCCTCCCAGGGCTGAATGACCTATGTAAGCAGAGAAGGTTGAAGGCAAGGAGGAAGACTCCATGGAACTAAAGCCATTCACCCTCAAGGTGAAGAGGTTGACCCAGCTCAGATGCTCACCTGGCAGCTGACCACTGGCAGAGGCTCATTCCTCATCCTGTCACTTAACATTTTGGAACCTTATAAGAGCCGTTGGTAACAAGGCCCAGACCCGAGCATGAATCCAACATTCAGACCAGGTCTTAGGAGAACCTAGTTGCAAATAAGGACCCAGGAAGATATTGACCTCAGCTCAAGTGGTACCGCTTATAACTTCCCAAAGCATTGATGCGAAAGCCTAGGGCAACTTTCCCCTCTAACCTCTTATCCACCCTGAACTTCAGGGCATGCACTTCAGCCGAGATACTTTTTACCCCCGGCACTGATGTGCAGTTCTCAGGGACGGAGCTAGCACCCAAGTTTGCCAAGCAGAGCTATTGTTCTAGCAAGTGCCAAATGGGTAATTGAGGACTGAAGCTTACTACAAACCATCCTCAGAGGACCCGAAGTTGCTGCTATGTTGGACTGTGTTGAGAGATTGAGCATCTGCAGGAGCTCATGGAGCACTGTGATGGATTAGTAATGTCTGCCACAGATTCTAGGACTGCCCTGAGGCCCTCCACCTTGAAGGTCAGAGAGTGCTTGGCCCAAGCATCAGACACTGATCCACCTGGGAGCTTCCCAGGAAGGGAAGCAAAGTCCTTGGCTGATGGGTTACCATTGCATGCTTTATGGTACAAAGTGTCATTTTCCCATCCATCATGGAATCATTAGGCCAAAAATGTTTCTTCAACCAACTTTCACCTCGGTGCTTGGCCTCACTGGAGGGAAGGAGGGAGGGATACAGTCTAGCCCAAGTCACCCGTCTGACCCACAGGGGGCAGCACCCACCAGATGTAGGGCTTTCCCTATAAGGGACAGAAGGGAATCCTTGCTCAAACTCCATTGTTGAGTTACTCCCAGAGCCACATCCACAGGGGGACAAGCTCTGAGCATGGAATCTGCTGGTGCCTGTAGCGCGAGCTGCACGTAGCAGCAATAGAGCCTGAAGCGGGGCTTCTGCGCCTGCGCCTGACATCACGCAGACCTGGAGCGAAGGCAGTCAGTCCCCTTGGCAGTGGGAACACACGCCCGTCCCACGGCATATTGAAGCCCCACCCCCACCCCCCGCAGGATGCAGAATCGAGAAGCAGGATGCATCCCTTCCCGAGTTAGTCCTAGGGGTCAAGACTCAAGTCCCCAGAGCTCCATCTTCTCCCATGCGCCCAGTATTACAGGACCATGGGTACAGTTGGAGAGAAGACCCATCCTCAGGCAGGGGATCCCAGCTCCCTCTGTGGTAGTCAGGACGAGGCTCCCTGCTGTGTGTGCATGCCCCGCGTGGCTTGGGCCAGCACCTGTGCCTGGGATCAATACACGGTTGAGGCAAAGACTGCCCAGGGTTGGTCTGACCTCATCTCAACATCCCTCTCTGTCTACATGTTACAGGAAGGCAGATCCAAAGCCCAAGGAGGCCTAATTAAGCCATTGGTGGCTTGAAGGTTGTGGCAAGGCCAGGCAGAAGGTTCGCAGGCCTTTAGGGGCTGATGAGCCCCAAACGACAGCCAGGGTTGTATTCCACTCATTCATTGCAAGGACTGGATTGCTTAGAAGTGGCATCACCCATGGATCTTTGAGGCAGCCAAAACACCTCAATTTCATCTTTGGGAGACCAGGTCTCAGCCATTGTGCACCTAGGTTGCACAACCAGCCCAGAGTCACTTACAGAGGAAAAGGCTCATTCCTCATGAGGTTCCAAGATGTTAAGTGACAGAGGATAAGAGCCATTGAGAACAAGGCTCCAGACCCAGCTTGAATCTAACAATACAGTCCACAGAGTGGATCTAGGTCTCCAGTTGCTAGTGTGTGGAGCAGAAGAGGAGGCCAGGGCCGTGGGTCATGTATGCTGCCTCTTTCTCCCCAGCACTTGACACAAGTGAACCCAAGCTTGGCCGTGGCGATTTGAATCCCTTTGTGGTAATACCTTAGGGATAATGCAGATCACGGAAGCTGGGGCTTCCATTCTGCTGGAACAGGAACAGAGGCTTAAAGCATAGCCAGGCTTTTAGCCCAGGGGTGAGTCGGGTCCACTTATCCAGGTCCCTGGGGAAAGGGACTAGGTACTCGATACCTCAGTCGACTGATACTCAACCACAACTCTGTCTTCATTCACCCAGGTCTGGGTGACCTGGACTGCACAAACCTTCTTGGTACCAGTGTTTAGGGCTGGCATCTCTCCGGTTTGAGAGTGGCTGAACGGACTTGAACTTGTCCCCTTAGAAGGACCTATCCAGTAGGTGGAAACCCAGTGTGAAGGTCCACATTTGTGTGCCCATGTAGCCAGAAGGTGTGAGCTAGTTCAAAGGGCATCCCGATATGGAAGATTCAGAGGGAGGGAGGGTTCCATAGGGTATGGACCACACCGGACAACACCTGGCATCTTTCCATGGGACAAGAGCTGCCTGGAGACCTAGCTAAGGCCTCTAGGTCTCTGGTTCCCCAGAATGCTAGGGTTCTCTTGCGGACTGTATGCCAACTCTCGCTGACCCCAAGGACTGCATGTGGGCGAATGTAAGATTTTAACTCCAAACCTAACACAGCAGAGGCACTTGCAGCTGTGGTCTATCCCAAGAGACTCCATTCTGTAGCGGAGTAGCCGAGGCTTCTTGCCTCTCCTGGAAGTTCAGCACCTCGAGCTTCTCCCTTCTACTCTAGGGGAAACAAGGATCTCCGGCTTGATCACTTTGCTGACATCACTATTCCTGCCGAGCTTAGTGCTCAGAAAGCCTGACCAGCCCACCTGTGTTCATTCACCTGGAGACAAGTCAACACGTGATCGTAAAGCCCATCATGATCCAGGAAGTGCAGTTGTCTCATTCCACGGAGGTGCTGAACACCCCTGCAGGACCAGGGCATCTGCCCACTTCCTGCTCCAGGCTTTGCTCCATCTGCCCCGAGGCCCTCTATCTAGAGAGCATTCAGGTCTGTCACTTCTTGGGATTTAGTACAGCAAGTCTTTGGCTAAGAGGGAGGAGGTCGTGGAAACCTTCCTAGGTCTCCTATGGGTTCCCAAGTCCTGGTAGACAATGAACCACGTATCCTCAGGCTAGACCTTGGTCAAAGGGATGTCTGGCTACTGAGGCTGGGATTTCTCAGCAACTGATGCATGGTAAATGCCGAGTTCTAGAAGAACCGTGCAGGGGCTACACTTCGTGAGAGCCTGTAGCAAATGCTAAAAAACAAGACTCACATAGAGGGCCGAGTCTAAGGCTGGATCAGACTCGACAGATCCCACAGGCTGCCTCTGCCAAGGCCAGGGTGCCTGTGCCTTCTTGTACTTAAGCCAATGCCTTCTAAGTTGGCCAGACAGCTGTTCATCCTCCCTCCCTTCCTCCCCAATCAATGCTCCTCAGAATGAGGAGAGTGCATTATTTATTGCTAATGGAATTAGAGTTATTCAAGGCACCGATCAATCAACTCAGATGCTTCCTCAGGCAAGAGGAGAAAAGGGAGGAGCTATACATTTGAGGCTAACACTGATGAGCCAGGATCTGGGCGGCAGTGCCAGCCCAGACACGGAATGGCTGCCTCCCCAGGTGGGCCTCGGTTTTCTCTCTTCATACAAAAAGGGATCAGGCCAGGTGGTTCAAGGACTTTAGATCTGAGAGACTGGTAGGGAGTTTCCAGGAACTGTTCCCAGGACAGCTAGGAGTTGCTAGGACAGTTGAAACAAGTTAGTTTAACTAGCTCAGGCGCCCCTAGAAGTCATTTGGGAAAAGCTGTTGCTTTTATATGAATGACTCACTCACCCAGAGGCGACTAAATCTGCTCGCCATGATTGGCACAGCTTGAGACTTTTCTGCCCGGGATTAGGACTGATCTACTTCAGTAGAAGCAATTCACGCTCATTAAAATAATGCCTTCGGAGGACAAGACAGCAGTTCCCCGCCTTCTCTACTCAGGACTTCGATTATAAATCTCAGCTATTTCGGCCTGGGAACCCTGCCTAGAAAAGGCTATGTAGTTCAACCACACAGAAGTCAGGGTAATGAGACAGCAATATGTGCCAACCGTTTCCATGGCAGGGACAGAACTCTGGAGAGTTCAGGGGGCAGGAGATGTGGCCCACTGAGACCCCCTGCTGACTGAGGTTCTGATCCAGGCCTAGTCCAGGGACAGTGCCAGGCTGCCAGTGCCCCCTGGTGTGCCAGGCCTGGGCCTTGCTGGAGTCATGTCTGGGAACGCAGCCCATAGTGTAGGGTAAACTCCAAGAGAAGCAGAGTCGTGACCTTGAGCATGAAGCCACAAGTTACAGCAGGGTAACTTGGAGAAGGATCCCTTACTCTGGTTAGTAGGGGCATTCAACAGTTGAAGGGCCAGTGGAAGGGACTGGAAACTCGGGTTAGGATCAGTCCCTGCCACTTCTCACCCTGAGGCTTCCATCCTTTGCTTCTGGCCCATCCTAGAGAGATGGGAATCGCCTCCACCTCCTTGGGGTCCACCTCCAAGAAAACTCTCTTATAAAAACTGGTGCTATCACATGGACTTCCGGGCCATTTGGGTTGGAGTTTTGCACCAGAGTCTGTAGAGCTCTTCAGTGGCTAGGGGTGAAGTTTCGGTGGTGGGAGCTCCCTCAGCTCTTACCCCTTTATGGGCTGTTCACATCCCAGGGGACCCCTGTGCCAGCTACGGCAGCCTGCATGCTCACTTCCTCTGGCCTTCCAGACCCCCATCCCCACCTTCGCCTCAGGAATGGCTGTGTGGTCAGCTGCAGCCGGGGTGAGCCGTCAACCAGTCTCACTATTGCTTCCGGGAGGACACCCTCGGTGCCTTTGGGCTGAGCAGACGGTGGCAGCGCTGAGTCAGGAGCTATAGCCTCGGTTCCCCACCTGCCACTCATGCTTCCTGTGCCTCAGCTGGTCCTTTGTTCCAACAGCTTCCACACCTTGGCATCTCTGCATGGGCCGTCTGAACTTTGCTTTTCCAACACCTTTGCCTAGATGCCAGGTTCAGCCAAAGGCTCAGGCGTCACTGTTCAGGTCTCCCCGGGTCAAACTTAAGGCTTCTGACGAGGCCCATGCTGGGTGGGTGGGGGACTGCCCCGTGTCTGTCTATTCCAGACAGTCACGTAGGTCTAATTCTTGGAATTCTTTCAAAAATCACCTAGACGGAAGTTCCGAGTCTCTAGGTCACTTTTTAAGGGGGCTGTTAGTTGAGGGATGACTCAAGTCAGCTGTTATGAACGAGGTCGATTCCAGAAGTCATCAAAAAACAAATAGCAAGGACCACTAGATCTCAGAGCCCGAGTCCAGGCTTAGATGATTCAGACTATTGCTTGATGTTCTCCCAGTGAGTCTGGCATGCAGCTGGTGCTTGGGGTTCGACTTCCTGTCCTCACTTGGTCTCTGGAGTGGTTTGCTTCCATTTGAGACCCGAGTTGAAGATGATCCAAGTCAGGTCGAGAGACTTGACAGAGGTCAGCCCTGGGAGAGACCCAGGCTCCTCCAAGTCCAGCATTGGCCCTCGTAGAGTTAAGAGCAGCCCGACTCCCGAGTTACTTTCAGTAACTTCCCAGAAGTCCCCGCCATCCATGGCTCCAAGTCCCCGGTTGTCACATCTGGTGGCTGAAAGCTTTCAAGGCTATGGCAGCACCAGAGCTGGTAGCCTGACCCACCTACTCAGGGCAAAGTTCCCCGATCAGAGAACCCAACCACCTGAAGGTGTGCCTAACACCTTGCACCTGGTAATAAGGTCTCGGGCCCGGGAGTCGGGTCAGCCCGGGTTAGACTGAGGTCAGGTTAGCTAGGGGAGAAGAGGGGGTTAAGGGCCATCGGCAGGATGGAAGGCAACTAGCAGGTGACACCACCAGGCCAGGTCCCCACGTCAGGAGCCCTGAGGACTTGACCAGCCCAGGAGAACCCATTGTTCAGATGTTTGAGGCAGGACAGAGATCAAGCTGCGATTGTGCCTGGAGATTGACAGACACAGAACTTGAAGGCTAGTGAGGCCATTGAGCTCCATGTGGTTAGTCGGTCCGTGCCTTGCCCATTGCAGATGCAGGACCCAGAGCAGGCGGTGCCATCCCCAAGCACTTCAGCATGACAGTGCTCCTGGTTGATACGGTTATCCTAGAATATACCCAAGGCAAGTTCAGCCCCCGAACTTTCACGAGGTAGGAGCTGAGGTTTGACAGGGCAGCCCCACAGGATCCAGTGCAGAGCTTTGGCCTGACTGTGCAGATGCTCAGACAGACTAGGGCCTGGGACATGCCAGGTGGTCAGGTAAGGGCTGTGGGTCTGCTCAGGAGGAAAGTCTCCCCAGAGCCTCGAGTTGACTTATTTTGACCAATTAGCACGGTGTCAAGGGTGACACCTGTGATTCCAGTCCTGCTTACGTCCTTCCATGTGGCTCAGGACATAAGTCATCCATAATGGAGGACTACACTTCATGTCAGATTGATGTCCATCTGAACCCCACAGCTCAGTTTGCCTTCCAGGCCTACTTGGATACCTTTACTTAAAAAAGTAAAGGATTTTGGCAGGGTACTGGGGGTTGAACCCAGGGGCACTCGGCCACTAAGCCACATCCCCAGCCCTGTTTGTATTTTAGAGGGTCTCGCCAAGTTGCTTAGTGCCTCACTTTTGCCAAGGCCAGCTTCAAACTGGCGATCCTCCTGCCTCAGCCTCCTGAGCCGCTGGGAGGACAGGCAAGTGCCACCGCGCCTGGCAAGACAGGATTTCTGGGTTCAGACTTGAGTATTCAAGAGCTGATGCACTACTTGGGGCCACACTCTTGGTGCCATCTGGCTCCTGATGCACGTTTCAGGCAGGTTGGTCTCCACCCCTGCAGCCCATCCATCCACCCAGGTTACTCATCTAGGTCATCTTCCCAGTCTGCCAGACACTACCTCTCAGAGTGGTTCCAAGTTCAGAACTCCAGAGAGCCGCGTGGCCATGACTGCACACATGCCACCTGAGCACGGATCCGTGGTCTGAAGTCATATGTCTACCCCAGTTCAGCGTGGCTGTCCTGGGTTCAGTTCTGTGCTAATCCAGCCCCTTGAAGGCTCAGGCTGGTTACTACTGGTCATAGACTTTCCTAGGGTGAGCACAGGGCAGGCATCATGGGTCTGATTCATGGCCTGTTCTAGTTGGAGTAAGGTGGCTACAGATGCCTGGACACGGCCGTCCCTGGTCTTCCCCTTACACCGTCTGAAGGGCAGCAATTCCCACTCTTTGTATTTTCGCAAATGGCTTCAGTAACTCCTCTTTAGCACAGGGCGAGGTGCCCAAGTGCAGCCCAGATCACTTGACACTTCCGCCCCTGAAGACTAGAAAGCTCTTTCTAGGGAGCTGCCCGAGGGTGTCTGAGCCATTCTCTTCCTAAATGGGAGCCCAGTAAGCTTTGCCTGCACGTTTGCTCACCCGACTCAGGTCCATTGCCATTACCAACTGAAACCTCCTGTCCAGCATTGTTTGTGATTTGTGACTGCGTTCTGCCAAGGACAGGGCTTATCTGGGCTCAGAATCCAGATACAAGCCATCCCCAGATGCAAGATTCTAGGCTCAGAACCCAAATGCAAGCAGGACATAAACGGGTCCTCAAAGGATACACTGGTCTGAGCCTTCGCGTCATCAAGCCCACTCCTTCCTTGTGCTCTGCAGGTAGGGCCCCCGCACCCAATACCTCCTAAGTGACATCTTCCGAGAAGCCAGCCCCCGCCCTCTCCAGCAAGGTTTTGTTCGAGACCACAACAGCTGATGGTCATTCTCCCTTTCGAAGAATACCTACTGGAGAGACTCCTGTGGCATATGCCCCCCTCTCTATAAGATCTGGATGAATCCCTGAAACTAGGCTCGTCTTTTCCCCCTAACTAGAAGGTGGCTAGTCCCAGCTCATTACTACACTAGAAATGAGGCCAGGATTTCAAGAGGGAGTTGGCCAATGTGTGTACTCACCGCACCCTAGGTAGCCATTCAAGGTAGGGAGTGACCACTTCAGCCTGTCACTCTGGACAGCTGTGGGGGTTGTAGGAATGACTGGAACACTTTACCTGCTTAGCTGAAGCTATGCAGGTCGGTGGTAGTGAAGCCCAGGTTAGAGAATGTCTGCGGAGATAAACTCGAAAGACCTATAGCCATGGGTGTCTTGGCCCAGGCAAACACATTTACAAAAGTTAGAGAAGGGACAAACTCATTGCCACTCTGGTTCACGAGATCTTTAGGGTATCTAGGAGTGAGCCAGAGTTGGCTGGACAACATTTGGCTGCCTTAATCCTGCCCCCTTGGGGGTGACCCTAGGGAAGGGCCTCCTTAGAAGTCTGGAGGTCAGACAGCCCTGGGTCCCCTTAGGTCACCTACTCCTATTGGCTGTCCCTGTTGCTAGGGACCTTCTGAGTGGCAACTGAGGTTAGAGGCCCTGTTGGCAACGCTGAAAGATGGTGACTGGAATGGTGGCCCTAGCACCCAAACTGCTCCAGAGGAGGAGGGTGACCTGACAGTCATGTCAGGAAGCTAGATCAACACTGGAGCCACCTGTTGTGTGTTGACTCAGCCTGGTTCATTCTTTAGGTCAAGGGTGTTCTATAGAAGTAGGTGGTAAGCTTCCAGGAGGTGACTTCACTTTTCCCTACTTGCAAGAAGTGTCTAGTTGTGTCCCAGGATGTCTTATGCCCGTTAGAAAAAGGATTAGCTAGGAGCAAGCATCTCATCTGGAAGCCAAGTTCAGATGGAAGTGTCTCCAGGGCAGTCCCTCATCCACTAGCCCTCTCAGGGTCACCCTAAGTGCACCCCCAGGAGGTGCACTAAGACGCATCCCCAGGGCATGCTAGTGACACATTTCCAGGTCAGCTTAGGACCTGAGTTGTGTTTAGAGATGACAACATCCCTTAAAGCCAGAACCTCCGACTACGGTTCCTATTGCAAAAATAGACCATCAGCTTTACTCAAGTCCCTCTCCTTAAACTTCCTGGTCAAGAAGTCTGTGGAACATCCCCTTGTACGGGATCAAGGCCGTGAGTGAAGCATCCCATCGTCCTAATCCATACCTGGACTCCCCCAGGTACCCCAAGTAATGTCTGAAGGATTTTTAGTGCACCATAGGTGGTTAGACCAGATGGTTTAAGCAGAGATCCCAAAGTTAACCCCAAACACTCGATGGTGTTGCCTTTGAATTTAAGGATTATCGGTATGAGGTTTGTCGATTTAGGTCATTTGCCATTTTATGAGCCTTTTTATCTGGGGGTTCCGAGTTTAGATTCCGAGGCAAGGCTGCTTAGCTGACCATGAGCGCGTGTGCCTGCTGTCAACCCCACCCCAGCTCAGACTCCCGAGCAGCTAGTGAGAGTCCTCTTGCGGCTATATAGCTGCTGAGTGCAGACAAGGGGCTGCTCTTCTCAGAGGGAGGGCCTTGTTGGTGTGCCTCCTGTTACCCACAAGGAGTCCCTTCCATGATGTTCCGGTGGGTGGCAGACCTTGGACTTTCTGTGGACCTGTCCTTCTAGGGACAGTTCATACTCGTTTGATAATGCATTAGCCTGGGACTTAAGTGACAGCTCAATGGCATCCTGATATATTGATGGCTTGTGGCTCGCCAACATGGCAGAGGCAGGCTTTGACGCTATTTCCTTGAAGTGTTCCCCCCATCGTAAGCTTGCGTCTCAAGTGGTTTAATTTTTCTGGTTAGTTTTTAGCCAGAGGGGCTCATGCATTAATCCCTGACCAAAGGCTGCCCCATCTACATGATCCACCCGAGTTCCAGACCACTGAGGGTTTGTGGGAAGGACAAGTTCCTATTGGATATGGATTCCAAGGCTTCAAGAAATAAAGCACATTGGACAAGGAAAGAGCCTCTTTACGGACTAATATTAAGGTGTATTTGATAAATTCTGAGCTAGATCTGGCCCAGCCTCCAACACCCCTCACTGAGGCATGTGAGGTCTTGGTTTAGCTTCAGGGGTTCTAACCCTGGAACTGTGATCACAACTAGTCTGTTATTTTCTCCAAAAAGAACCAGTTGTGGCCAAATTTGACAGCAATTGCTGCGACTACTGGGCTGATTAGTAAGGCCTCGAAGTTAACCTGAAACAAGGTCATGAGGTTCAGACACCAAATCCAGGCAGTTTATGAAGGGTCAACACTGGTTCACAGGGGAAGGGAGGATATATCAGGCCATCTTGTTAGGGCATTAGATCAACCCCACTGTGGTCCAGTCCTAGAAGTTACCTCTTGAGAGCCAGGGCTGAGCAGCTCTGGAGATGGGCATTTTGAAGACATCTTCAGAAAGGCCAGATGCACAGTGGTCAGTGGCTCTAATATCATAGAGCCAACACCCGAAAGGTGAATGCACTGACCTTGTTCAGGTCTTGAAATCAGGACAAGAAGTCTTGAACTTCTATGGATTAAGTATGTTTCTAGAGCATATGTTCTAGAACATACCATGGTCATGCTATTTGACAATAAACATGGATGTTCACAGTTAAGCACTCTCCATGAAGTACAAGGATTTATAGTTTCTGGAGAGGACCAGCTTCTATCTCCTCTATGGAGATATAGAAACAGGATAAGAGGGGACACTACATTGATTCAGAACGGCTCACAGGTACAAGATTCCCAGTGATCAATGCAGACATATCCCCATGACGCCACCCCTTAAGGTGCACCCACTGGGACCCAACAAGAGGCACTTACTGGCATGAGTTCCTGGGACTGTTTACAGATTCAGTGTTTTTTCCCCAGGATAGATACCAAGCTTAATTTGAATTAAAATCCATTAGGTATTAAATTCCACTTGGGCTCACAAAGTCATCCAGAGCGGTCACGGGCTACCGCTTCTTACAACAAGGAAGTTTTTACAGCTCTTGGAAGTCGTGACTAGTTTGATATCTTTTCCTTGGGACAGGAAAGCCAACTATGTCCTCCAGCAAATCCTGACCATGTAGCACCAGGAGACTCGGAGTCCTCACCACCCATTTAGGCGCCCAAATGACCTCAACCAGCAGCCCAAGTCATCCTTTTGGGGTACTTAGGTCAACCCTTAACCACTGCTTCGTTTGAAGATACAGACCATGGCTTATGAACTTGGGCAAGCCCCAGAAGTTTACGTGGAATTCCATTTTTTGATGTGATTCTTAAGAATAACCAGGAAGACAGGTCTATGGAGAGTCACCAAGAGACCAACTTCAGCCTGAATAAGGACCCTCAGGGGATACTGGCCCCAACTGCTTTAAAGTTGGAGTTCCCTGGTGGGTTCACTTAAGGGTAAGACTTGTTCTAGACGATCCTCCACAGGTTTCTCTAGGTTTCCCCAGGCACTGTGCCGAGGACCAAGTACCTCGTCAAGGTTGCTCTACCAGGAGACACCGCCTGGTGATATAACTCGCAGGGGCCCCCATTTAGTTATTCAGACATACAGGGAATAACCGGAAAGGATCAGAACTTTCTGGTTCAGAACTCTGCATTACCCATTGTCCCTTCTGGAGCATGTGGGGGGGACAAGACTAGGACAGCCTCCCTGTATCAGCATGAAGCAGCTAAAGGTAGACCCTGGCCCCGTAAGTGGGGATAGATTGCGGGGAGGAGAACAGAGGGAAAGCGTGTTGACTCATGGCTAGACAGCCAACCCCAGGAAGCCTGGGTTGTGCCACCCTCAGCTACTGTCAGCTTTGCATCATTGATGCCAGGGTGCCCTGCAGGTGTTCCCTTGAATAACTAGAACGCGTCTTCCATGGGCTGGACGCCCCGGGACAGCATTGACACTCATTGCAGATACCAGCCCACAGGGTACTTGGACAAATAGGCCGACCTGTGCTGAGCCCAGGGGAGTGGCATGGGGTCTCTGTTCATGGCCCATTCCAATCCATCTGAGGAATGGGGAGAATTGCAGAGATTCTGGCCACATCCCTTCCCCCATCAGCAACTACCAAGGCTGGTTCTTGCACATTCCCATCTTTGAGAGTGATACCAGCTGTCATGCGGCATTAACTGGAGGGACAGTTTCTGCTTCTAAGGGACTCAGTGTACTCAAGGATGACCTGGACGTGTGCACCCTCACGGCCATTGTCAGCTGTGGCCAAGACAGGCAGGCCAAGGCAGGGGAACAGGGTCTCCCCAGCCCCTTCAATTCCTGCCAGAGGTGATGTCCTATCTGGAAGGCTAAGTGACTTCCAGATGCAGGAGTAAGCCCCCCCCCTCCAGGTGTTAGGTAGTGGAAGATGGGGACCAACAGATAAACGGTCCTCGTCACACCTCTAGGGTACTTGCAGACTCCCAGATGGCCCCATTGTGGAGCCTGGTCAGATTAATCCACCTTGTTTTCTCATTTAAGCCACTTCCTCCTGTGCCTCAAGGTCACCTTGACAAACCCATATGCCTGACCTCTAAACACTGGCCAGGTTTCACTTTCACAGGTCAAGATTTAAGGACACTTGCAGTAGGAGGCCAGGGCACTGGTCCCCCAAAGGGAAACAAGATTCAGCATGGCAGACATTCTTCTGTAGCTTGGAAGGTGCAGGTGACCTCGTTTTGGGAGTGGTGCATTGAAGGGCATCTCCCCACCATCGTAAGATTGTTCAGTGTTTTAGTGGACTGTCCTGATAGGTAAGAAAGCTCACTTACAGGGCAACAGGGTTGGTGAGGGAAGTCAAGATCAGGACGTCACATGCCCACTGTGTCGTCCTGGAGGTGTTAACACCAAGCCCTGAGGCTTTAGGCACACTTCTCCAGTAGCCAGAGAAGCCCTGGTTAGTCCTTTCAATGATCCCAGCTGATTGCTAAGAACTTCAACCAGGAGCCTGCTCAAGGTTAGGAGCAAGGTCAAAGATAATCGTCTTCCTTGACCTTTTGTAAGGCCAGGGGCTACAGCTTCTTTAGGAGACAGCTCAGTTTAGAAAGATGGCATAAAATCTTAAGAGGCCCACATACCTGCGGATCCCACTCACCCGACCCCGTGCAGCACAGGTGGAGTAGGTATGCCTTCTCATTAAGGAAAAGGCTTCTAGGATGTGAAGCCAGCTCAGCCCAGGACTCGTCCTTACTGCTTGACCTGGCATCTCGTTTTAGACCAGATATGAGATGAACTGAAATCCCCTTCAAGGGCTGCAATTGGGGGGAACTTATGACCTCATAGTTGTCAGTCAGGAAGTGTCCAACATGGACAAGTCCCAGGCACAACCACACCAAGTTGGTCAAGAGGTCCTCACAGCTCCCTCCTGGCTCTAGGGCCTCTGTGGTGGACAGCTTTGTCCATTGTGTGAGAGGTGGCAGGGCTTACGTGGAACATTTGAGCGTCCCCATCAGTGTGCATGTTGCTTAAGAATGTCCTGCCATGGGCACCCTCTTCCACGGGGAGGCTGGCTTCCTTCACCATACTGCATAGAGCCCTCGCTGCAGCTGGGCAACAAGCTGTTGGGTGATTAACCCAGCATCTCCTGCGCCATTATTTGTTCTAATTAGAATAGCCAGAGACCCAGTCGAGCCCCACTATGCTGGATGGGCATCCTGAGCACCCCATAACACTGTCTGCCGCATCACCGTTCTTGCAGGGACCCAATTCAGAGAGTCAGCCCTGTGATCCTGAGCATTTGGAGGTGAAGATGAACCTCAGGGTTCCCCCTTGCCAAGGTAAGTTGCAGGTTTTTCTCCTGGAGCTTCTTGTAATTGGGAGTGATCCACAGGTGGGTGGAGGGGCGAGCATGACAATGAGCAAGGCTCCCAGGAGCTCGAGGGTTAACCCACTGCACCTGCAGGTTTGTGGTCCCCTATTAGTTACTGCATGTGTGGACTTCACAACAGGACTTGCAGTACTGGAGCCTTGAGCTTGGAGGAAGGCTAACACAATGACAGTTAACCACACTGCCCCCGGCCCCCAGCCCCCAGGCCAGCTTCCCCAGGGGCTGAAGACTTGGGGTTTGCAGCCCAAAAAGGCAAGGCTACCTCCCAGAGCAGGTGCCCAGTGCCCAGCCCCCTCCCCTTCCTAGGAAAGACCTCACTTGCTGCAGGGTCCCCTGTTGCTTGTAAGTGGAGGCTTTAGTTTTGAGCCATCTTGGGCTCCCAACTCCCTTTCCAGCATATAAGGAGCTGAGATTGCAAGACGGGAGAAAATATTCAAGTCAGAAGCAAAGAGGCAAGTGGGGGGACTTAGGATCCAGCCAGGGCTTCCCCAGTAGCTGGGGTCACTGTGCAGACGTAGGAGGTGATAAAATGGCCACCATAGGCTCAGCCTTCTAGCTCTCCCCCAGGTTAGCCCTTGGAGGTGAAGCCAGGGCTTCCTGGCTTCAGAGAGTCAGCCCCATGATCTAGAGAGAGACTATCATTTGAGCAGTACTGTCACTTAGGCAACGAAGCTAGGTACTACAGTCACTGTAGGGCTGGTAGAGTGGCAGAGAGGTGAGAGCTCTCCAGAGGCCCTCGGGCAACTCGAGTTGATGCTCCAGAGCAGGCCAGCCCTCCTCCAGCAGGATAAGCTTAGAAGGTCCCCACCACCCCATCTGTCCCTAAGCCAGAACCAGCTTCAACTATAACAGACTTGGGAAGGGAAATGCTCATGAAGCCAGCTTCACGGCGTTTAGGTCACATGCTTTTTGAAAAAGAAAGGAGCCCTGCTAACTAAACCCAGGCCAGAATCCTGCCCTGGGCCTTCTCTCTCCTCCCCCACTCCAGTTGGTGGACTCAGAGCCCAGCGTCCCTGCAAGGTTAGAGAGCAACATAGCTTCAAGGCAAGCTGCATGTGTGAAGAGCCCAGGCTAGGAACATGGTGTTTGTGAGCTTAGAGCACATCACCTGGCAGATCAGCCAGAAAGGCTCCTGTTCTCACTACCCACCCTCCTGGGATGCACCATTATGTCCCACAGGGATCCTGCAGGTAGGCAAGATCAGTAATTCCCCCTGCAGGTTAGACTTTGAGCAACTAGACTAAGAAGCAGAGAAGATGCTTTTGAGAGTTGATTTAAGAGGGAGCTATTACTAGCAGAGTGCACCCCCGCCCCCGACTGCTCAGCTCCCTCCCCTCTTGGTCCTTCCCCCTTCCTAGACCTTAGCTGACAAGGATGCCAGAGTCCAGTGAAACTTTGCTCCAGAGATAGACCATCCCTCCAGTGCTCAATCCCCTGTATTCAGATTTTAAACATCCCTCCTGTCTCTAACAACCTCAGCGTTCTGTTTTTCCTTCCCTGGATCAGAAAATGTTGAGCTTCTTATTTTGCCCAAGCAGTAGAACAACAAAAGAGAGAGAGAGGAACCCAGCAAGACGACCCACACCCAGTCCCACCTCAGAGCAAGAGCAGAGCAGAGACAGCCCCTGAAGCCAGAGAGGGTCCTTTTAACCCTCCCCACTGGGTGTGATCCTCTCGCCCACTGACTGGCTGCCCTCCTCCCAAATGCCCATCAGGTGGCCCCAGGAGCAGCTCCTGGAGGTATTCCAGTCCAGGTGCTGCTTGTAAGCCCAGCTCCCCCCTGTTGCCTGTGATTATCCACCGCATGGCCTTCCACTCTGGAACGTATTCCATGTGGACAAATGGCCCTCGAATACAAACAGCAGTTGACTGGGCTCCCCAGAGCCTGACCAGCCCCAGCTAACAAAGCCATCTCAGCCCCTGGCTCCTTCCTGTCACCCCAACCATCCTCCTCTAGCCACCTGAGTGCTGTTTGCTTCCTTTAACTTAGGGTGCTCTCTGGATAGCTGGAGGTGGGGGTTGTCATCTGTGCTTTGATCTAAGTCCTTATTAAACTATTGTCCTTTAATCCACACCACCCTGGCTACAAACCCCGGCTCGGATGCTATCTTTGAACTCTGGGGATTGGTACAATTGCCTTTTCTTGCCTCAGTTTCCCCATCAGGAGCCAGGGTAATCCTCAAAACCTAGGGGTGGCAGAAAGATCCAGTGAGTTAGAGCAACAGGACCTGGTAATTAAGTCCTTTCTGCGGGTTGGTTCATTGTGTCACTGTATGTGTTAATTTGCTTCAGGCGGGCACCTGGAGCAGGTTCTCTTATTATAGGAATCAAAAATGCTAAGGTTAAGACTTGCACAACAAGGTCACTTGATAAGAGAGGGAAAGGTCTGGTTTTGAACTTGGGTCTAGCTGTTTCCAAAATCCTTACAATACAGGAGCACGTATTGTATTTCTGTGAAACCGCTTGAATTGCAAGGGCTTCTCCTAGTTTCAGTGCAGAGGAATTTGCCCAAGTCCAGGTTTCCCCTATTTATACTCCTTCTGATTGTGTGCCCTTGATCACATCACCTCTCAGGACGTCCTATTTCTAAACTGAAGAGGGAACGTGGGGACGTGATATAGTGGATGAACCTTGTGGGTACACACCTTCCTAGAAGGTGGCCACAGATCCTTTTCAGAACTGTGCAGGACAGGACACCAGAAAGGTGGCCCTTCCAGTTCTCTTGTTGGTAATGATTAAACTTAAGTAGTCTCAGGAGGATAGGGAGTCTAGGGGAATATGCAGTAAATATGAGAGTTGCTACGGCTTTAGCGCCGAGAAACAGAGGTTTTCAGATTTTTTTTGTCTATTCCTTCGCTTATTTTGTCTATAGTGCCCACATGGTGCCTACACATAGTAGGTGTTCAGTAAACACTTTGTCTTGGTAAATAGCAAGGAGCCGAGAACACAAGAGATAGTGCCCCAGAAGGGACCAGGAGGTGAGCTTTGACACCAGACAGATGTAAACTCAGAGTCGGGCTGCATCCAGGTTTGCCTGGGACCATCCCAGGGACACGACCTGGGGAGTCTTGCATCCCAGGAAAACCCTCAGTCTGGGTAAAAGAGGAGAGTGGGTCCCCATATCCATGAATCACTAGATACTTGATCTTGTGACAATTCCTTCCCTTCCCTGGCCTCAGTTTCCTAGGCTGTAAAGAGGGGTGGCAATATTAAGTCCCTCGTGGGTTACACGAGGATGAAATGAGATAATGCCCCTTAGTGCTGAGCACCTACTAAGTTCTACCGGGTAGTCGTTGTTCACACCACCATTACTTCTATTGACTTCCGGGTCTTGGAAATGTATCTCGCTTCCTAACAGATGCTCCTGGGCCTATTTGAATTTATGTCCTTGGTTTTATGAGAGGAGGGAAGTGAGCCACAGGAAAGCCCAATACATCAGGGACAGTGTCTCTTGGACATTTTCCCCTGCAGAAATGGGATCTCCCTGCCCCCAGCCCAGGCTGCGCTCTGAGCAATCATATCTGGCGGCTCTGTGCTGATTGCCAACAGATGTTCCTCTAATGAACCTCACTGTAATCTCGGGGCCTTAATATAGTGCCGGGGAGTGATAAGTTTGAAATGTCTGTCATGGTGGCCTGCGAGGACCGTAAGCTCATTGTTCAAGTCTGTCTTCCTCTGACGGTTCAGCGAAGGGGGATTTATTTTGTTCTGTTCCCCCTTTGCCCCATACACCCCGAGCCCCAGTTACTGTCCAGATTCAAAGTCCGGTGTCAGAACCTTCTGCACAGTGCTCGGCCTCTTCTGATGGGGGGGATGACAGAGGGAGGAGCTCGGGAGAAAGTGTGATTCAACCTGAAATTAATATTTCCAGGCTGCAGGCGTGCAGATTTGCTGACTTTCTGGTGAGGGGCTGACACCTGGGGGACCCAAGGCAGATGTCTCCAGAGCAGGAGGCAGAGTGGGCATTGAGGACAGGAAGGGGTGGTGGGAGGCAGCTGGAGGCTCAGCGGGGAGCATCCATTTACAAATGCTCTGGGGGCCTGGACAGGAGAGAAGGAGCCAAGGATGAAGAGACATTTCCAGGCCCTGTCTATTCATGTCTGGCTCCTCTCCATAATCTCTGAGCCCCACATGGAAGGTCTCACTGGTGGGCCAGGTCAACAAGCTTTACTGAAGAGTTTCTATGTGCCAGGCACTGGGGACATAAAATGGTGTCAAACCCAGAGCCTACCATGAGGACCACTCAAGAAACAGTTCACAGAGAGGGGATTGGACATCCCACCTGGCATGGTCAGTCCATTGGCCATTGGGATCCTATCAAGCCACAGCCAGAGGCTGGGTGTGATTTCTCAGAATACAGGATCCCTGTCTTGAATGATAATGAGAACACAGGCTGAGAATTCCTAATGCAGATTTGACATCTGAAACGATCTCAAACCCAAAACTTCTTTTGATTGACTTTTTAAAAAATTATAATTTTGAATGTACATTCATTGAACCCATTAATGGGTTTCATTGTGACAATTTATACATGTGCTTTGATTGTATCCGCCCCTCCAATTTCCATCTCTCACTCCTCCTGCACTCTCTGGTCCCCTTCTCCTTCCCTACAAGTCCCCTTTTACTTTTATATCATCTTGTTTTAATTTATTTTTCTCTATATTGCACCTAGCAGATAAAACACAGTATTTTTATTTCCTGGGTCCAAGGAACTTAGCTTTACATATTGATCTCCAGGTCACCCCACTTTCCTGCAGATGATGGGATTTTTATTCTCTCTTATGGCTGAATAACACTCCACTGTGCATACAGACCCTATTTTCTTTTATCAGTTCCCCAACTGAAGGGCATCTCAGCTATTGTGAACAGTGCCGCTGTGAATAGAGGTATGCAGGTATCTCTTTTATGTGGACTTTGTCTCCAAAACTTCCTGAATGATGAAATGATGCTCCAAAGTTTCGGTTTTGGAGCCTTTCAGGTTTGGGATTTTTGGAGTAGGGATACTCAACCAACGTGATTTTGGAGTCAATGGGCTCTAAAACCTAATTTTAACATTGCCACTAATACAACCAAATGCCAGTTAATTAAATTTTTTCCAGTTGTTAGGATACTAGGGGGAAAACATCTATTTCCTTATAATAGTCTTAAAGAAGATCTATTTAGCTCCACACTTAGGGAAAGAACGGAGCTGGGGTTTTCATCATTAAACCAGAGTGACACAGAGAATTCAAAGAATCTGTTGCATAGAGATTTCTCATTTTGTCGGAATTAACCTGTGATCTTTGGTCCTCCTCTTCACAATAAGTTCTTCAATCCTTGATATTCACTTGGGGGAAGTTTAATCCACATAGAATTCACAAGGCCTGGCAGCCACCCCAAAGAAATGACCTTAAAAGGACTTATTCCTGCATGAAAATATCATTGCCCAAGATATTTGAGAAGGACGGGAGCAAAGCTAAAAACCAAATGCTTCAATAAGGAGAGAGAACATAAATAACCCTCTCCGTGCACTTTTCCTGAATTAGACCTGGGGTTGGCCATCGCTTTCTGTTAAGGGCTGCATAGCGAATATTTTAGCTTTGGGAAGCCCAACACGGTCCAGACTGCAACTACTGGGCTGTGCCCTTGGGAGGGAACAGCAGGTGTAGACAAATACCCTGCTCTGGGGTCAAGTACACTTTATTTACAAACACAGATAGATGGTGGGCCCCTGAATTTGTTGGTAACTAACCATCGGGAGGATTTGAACCTGGTGACCTTACCTCGCAAGGTGGCGTTAAGATTTTTTCCAATGGAAGCATAATATCAATGAATAATCCTAATAAGGAGCATTAGTCCAAATCTTCTGCAGTGCCGTTACCTACTGCATGCTAGCTCACGGAACTCTCTCCCACACTGGAAGAGGATGTAGCCTTGCCTCCTGTTTTGGCCCAATGAGCCACCCCCCCCCCTCAGATTGTCTATAGTGAATAAATTCCCCTTTTGGGGATTAGAGAAGAGATGCTCTGAAGATTTGGTCATTTGCTCCAAGATATTGAGCATAGAAGAAGCATTTGGCAAATATCAGCCTGAGACCAGGCCAGAGTTTGAAGCCAGGTCTGACTCCACGATCTCCGTGCTGCTTTGTATGGAGACATGAGCCCTGTTCCTTCCAGGTATTGCCTGAGTGACTACATCAAACAAGGACAGTAATGGCCCCTGCCAACCAGACAGAATGCAAAGAGTAAATCCAGGCTCTGAGGTCAGCCCTGTGTCTGCCTGGTACCCAGCAAGGCCTCAATAAGGGTCTCAGATGATGTGGTTGTGGAACCACCCAGCGTGTGGCATGAGAGCAAGGAGCACTTGTGGCCTGGATATTGGGTTTGGGTTGGGGGATCGTGGAGCGCTACACTCAGGAGGGTTGAACGGGGCTAAGCTGTACTGGGCCTTACAGCGTGATTCCTAGTGCCTGGTGTCTGTCTGCGTCACCCAGGTGTTTGTTAAAATGCAGACTCCTGGGCCCTTTGGTTGGAGTTTCTGTTTGGTAGAGCCCGGTTGGGACCTCAGGTTGACATTTTCAACAAGCCCCTAGTGGTTGCAGTGCCCTGGTAAGTCTGAGTGTCCCCAGAGTGCAATAGGAACATTACGCTGGGACACTGGATGACCTGAGCAAGGAGGACACTGAAGGGCAGTCATCATTGGAAGACGGGGGTCCATGCACCATTTTAGGATGGTGAGTCTGTCGGATGTGTGAGGGGTTAGAGAGGAGAATGAGGAGGCCCTGTCCCAGTCCAGCCATGAATGGTCCACTTCAGGGTCTCTATGGCGGGTGTCTCAGCAATGGCAACAGTCTCTGAGGACCCAGTGTCACAGGACACACAGGGAACCAGGAGTCTCTTTTTCCACAATGCCTCTCTTCTCTTCTTGAGCAACTCTGGTTGGCAGGACTCATGACAACAGGGACCATGTATTAAGCATTCTCTCTGGGTCTGGTTCCAAACATTTGGCATCCATCCTCCCGTCCATCATCTGAGCAGCCCTGCAAGATGGGTTCCATCTTCCTCCCAAGAGGCTCAGAGAGGGTGAGTCACTTGCCCAAAGTCACACAGATGGGAAGACCCAGAGTAGGGGTTGAGTTTGATGCTGTCTGAACTGAAAAGCTATAAGCCTTCCTTCCTTCCCAAGGATGTCCACCCACTCTGCTTTTCCACCTGCTCTTAGGGTTGCTACATGGGTCCCTCGATTTGTCCATCCACACCCTCTGTCCCTCACAGCATTCCTAGCCTCAGGGGCTATTTCTCCACCCAGTGGCTCAGAGACCCAGGCACCTGCCATCTTGTGGCTCTGCCTTCCTCTCGGGTCTCTTGGATTAATGCCAAGGGCTGGCAGAAACCTTGTGTCTCTGACTCTGATTTCCTGGGATACTAGCTCTCCCAGCTCTCCAGCCCTGGAATGGTGGTGGCTTCAACTGTTCCTGATTCCCGGTCCCCTCTCTCCTCCCCTGGTGCTCCCTATCCACCCCTTGGAGACTCAGCTCCTCTAGCTCCTGTGTGACCAATCTCCTGGGCTCTCCTGAGTCTCAGGTGGTTTCTTTGCTCTGGTTGGACCTTGTTGGATGTGGCAGCTGCAGGTGAAATCAGCATGCCACACCCACGGTGGCTGTCCCCCACCCTGTTCAGGACACCTCCTCAATCCTCATCCACCATCAAAGTCCACAGCTGCCCACGGTGGGCAACAGGGAAGCTCTCCCCGGGTCTTTGTCCAATAGTGAAGCTTCCTACTACACTATTTTGCCTGTGTTTCTGGGGACCCAAGACCAAGTTATGGGCAAAACCCTGCCCAACACCCTGCCCACTGAGGGTTCTCCCTGCAGGCACATAGGACTCTCCTTGCCAAAAGCTCACATGCCCTTGCCTTGTCTGACCCTGAGCAGGTGTGGCCTCAGAAATGCACAAACTTTAAGTGCTATGCTCCTGATGGGTAGGTCCCACTTAAAAGGTCCAGGAAAATCGTCTATCTTGAATGCAGACAGAGCTGCTCATTTCCTCACAGTCCAGGGAGCAGAAACACAGGGGCCCCCCACACACACCGTAAGCTGGTGTTTTCCTCCTGACCCATTTGCCTTCCATTCCGTCAACTGCCTTTTATGTACACTCCCACACCCAGCACCATGTGGAAATTGTATGTCATCTTACTCTCTTGCTAATTAAACCCTGACATTTTGAGCAGGGCCATTTGACTGAAAGTCCAAAGGCATCAATGATTCTACCAAACCATATAAGAATCTTAACATGCTCCCATCGAGGTGTTCCCTGCCCTGATTCTCACAATCTAGTTCTTTCTTTCTTTTTTTTTTAAATGGTATTAGAGATTGAACTCAACCACTGAGCCACATCCCCAACCCTTTTGTGTATTTTATTTAGAGACAGGGCCTCACTGGGTTGCTTAGAGCCCCCCTTTGGAGAAGGTGGCTTTGAACTCATGATCCTCCTGCCTCAGCCTCCTGAGCTGCTGGGATTTTAGGCTTGCATCACCATGCCTGACCCATCATGATTCTTAATGTTATTTTTGTCTAATATTTTAGTTTACACACACACACACACACACACACACACACATACACACACAATTTTTTTTGGTGGTGTACTGGAGATTAGATCCAGGGGCACTTAATCACATCTCTAACCCTTTTTATTTTTTATCTAGAGACAGGTCTTGCTAACTTACTGAGGGTCTTGCTAAATTGCTGAGGCTGGCATTGAACTTGCAATCCTCCTGCCTCAGCCCCCTGGGCTTCTAGGATTACAGGTGTGCATCACCCCCAGCTAGTTGTGTATATTTTAACTCTCATCAGTTTGTTTTGAAGAACATAATAATCTAATTTGCTAATATATTTATTGAAATCTTGCTATTCTTTCTTATAAACCCTTCCTTTTCTTTGCAGGAATTCCTCAGGAATGTGTTAAGGGGATGTTTGTGAGAGATACCATTCCTCAGTTTTTGTTTGAAAACATGTTTATCTCACCTGCACCACTAATCAACTGGTTTGTAACTTTAAAATGGTGATTATCTTTCCATTAACATTTTGAAGAAGTTTTGTTATTATCTCCTGGGTTTCCTTATTGCTATCTAAAAGCCTGCTGTCAGCATAAAAAAAAATTGTGCTTTAATTAGCATTTCAATTTGTTCTCATACCTTGAGACTTGGCCAAATGAAGGAATATGCTGTGTAGATAATCTCTCTTTTCTCACTGATTACTCTGAAGATATTCTCTTTGTGAGGCTTTCCTTATGTGCTTAAGCACATGATAACACTTAGTTTTTAAAGATTTGTATCTTCCCTTAGTTCTGGAAAATTTTAACACTCACATATTTGATTATTTTTTAAATTCTTTTTAATTTGACTTTCTGGAAATTCTTTCTGTCCTCTATTACCCTTTTTTTCCCCCATCCTTCCTAAGTATTAACCCACCTATCAAATTTTCCATATGTCTGTCTCTGTGTGCTACATATATTCTGGTTAATTCCTCAGTTTTGTTTTCCAGTTTACTAAGTTGCTCTTTAGCTGTGTTTAATCTTTACAGATTCCCATCCATTGAATATTTTGAACCACTCTGAGTCCCATGTTATGCTTTATCTAATTGAGCTGTTCTTTTTTCACTGCATTATCTTATTGTGGTTTCTCTTTGTTCTTTTGATTTTTATAATTTTAACATGTTTTTCTAATACTGCTTAATATTTTATGACTTTGAGTTATCAGAACTTTGGTCTATTTTCTGCTGACTCAATTTTATAGTGCTTTATTTCATATGTGGATTGAAGGGGTATGTCAGTGTATGTGGGGGGGGGGCGGGGGGTGTTTTTGTGTGCATATCAACTCATTCTCAATTGGAAATTTTTGCTCATGCACTTATCCACCTCAGTTTCTGGATATGTGCCTACAGTGTGAATTTGCATTTTTTTTTTTTTCCTAATACTCCAAAGTCTGCCCATGTGAATTTGGACTATATTCTTACATATAAAGGATCTGATCTTTCATTGGAATTTTAAAAACATTCTTACCCAGAGTCCTAGGCAGACCTAAGTCTCATGCCACTTCTCTGGGTGGGGGCTCCATGTTCATGGAGAACACAGCTCCCTTAAGGGCCTCAAGTCATCTCAATCCCAGCTCCATCCCCTCTGACCCTAAAAGCCTACCTCTTCTGTCCCCATGTGGCTATTAGAACCCTAGATTCAGGTCATTCTGGCCTGTACCAAGCCCAGCATCTCCTCAGGCTGCTGTGGCATGGGCTCCCATGACGACTCCCAGGACTTGGAACTTGGTCTCTAGCAAGTCAACTAGCAAGGCTGGCTTCATGAGCTCAGCCGTCTTGCTCTTGATAGTCTAGTTAATTCTACCTTTGACTCTGAGTGAAGCCCAACAGGACCACAGGGCATGTGTGGGAGCAGAGGAGCCCCGTGGAATATGTGTGCCTTCCGGGTGTTAATGCTCTCATTGCATATGGTGCTGAGAAGGCCCCGAGAGCACAGGGTTCTGTTGAACCCAGAAGGGTCACCAGGGGAATGTGCTGTGTCCACAGCCACGGACAGCTGGAAAAATGCCACACTTTTCCTTGAGATAAGAAGTTGCATCAAATGCACAGAGAAGCCAATGGCACGCTAAGGAAGAGACCAGCAAGGAAGCCCATCCTGGCCTCTGCCCTTCACATCACCCCCTGTGTTCACCAATCACCTGTGCTGATGATGGTGACATCAGAGGAAAGGGGAAAGTGGGGCACACATAGTCTCTTTTCCTTCCTTCCCTTCCTCCCTTACCTATAAGCTGAAGGTACAGGGGGTTGGTCAAATGTGCACATGTCGCGACATCAGGGCAGAGCAGATGACCCAGCACTGCATGGACTTTCTGTTCCTGGGACATCTGGTGGGACACACATTCCACATCAGCTCTGGAGCACAAATTGCCAACTTGGGCATTTCTGTGGAGGATCCCTGGCTCTTGCCTCTGCATTGAAAGTTGACATCCTGTGATGTGAAGATGGTAAAATTCGTGCTTGTGATTTCAGAGTCATTTTTATTTCTTTTTTTTACTTAGAATAATATTAAATACCAAATTTTTTAAAAAATGAAAGAAAGAAAAAGAAAAACACCAACACGCATCAAGAAGGAAATCACAGAGGAAGGGAAAAGCCTTACCCTGTAGGACCTCTCAGCACTCCTGCTTCCTGCTTTTTGAACAAAGACCCTGTATTTTCATTATTCTCGGGGTCAAGCAAATTATAGAGCTGGCCTGAACACTTTCCTGTACATTTTATTTATTTATTTATTTTTTAACTAAAAATCCTTTGATGTTCAGTCTCCCATCAGCATTGACCTTGGTCTTTCAATTTGCCTCTGTTTCCCGCCTGCCCCCAACCCCACTGCTCACCAAGCTCTCAGATCAAGATCTAAAAAAGACCCCAGAAGGGAACTGAGCTGTAGCTCAACTCAGGCCCCCAGGAAATGCAAGGGTGGCTGTGGGAGGCCAACCTTACTGGTGACTGAGTTACACTCTCCAGCTGGGTGCTGAGGTACTCAGTCACAGAAATGGGTGTGTCTTGCTACAGCCCCATGGGTGAACCTATGCTCACCTGTTCCTTTGTAATATAACCCCTTGCCCTGTTTAGGATAGAACCTTCCATGGAAGTGCCTTGTGTTTGTCCCCTCCTCTTACTGTGCCCTTGGATGTGGCCTACCCAGGTGTCAGTCAACCTGCTGACAGTGAACATCATGAAGATAGGCTCAGCCCCCTGAAACCTGACCCCTTGCTTCATTTGAATAGCTCCTCCTCATAAAAGGGGTCAGCTTGTGAGCGCTCTCTCTCTCTCTCTCTCTCTCTCTCTCTCTCTCTGTGGACCCTTAAGGTCAGAGGAGCCATCACAGCAACCCCAAAGAAAAAGGTATTTGTGTCTCTTGTGTGGTTACTTCGAGCACCCCAGTTAGCCCAGTTTAACTAGAGTGACCCCTGAGCCTTTTAGTCTGGAGAACAGAAACCTGGCAATTGGCGTCCAAAGTGGGCCAAAAGGTCTGAGTCTTTAAGCCCAGGGACAAAAGCAACAAATGCTGGTTCCTAAGGGGACTCCAATTTAAATATTAAAGAAAGTTAGTGAAGTTGAAAGTTCTCTCCAGAAGTTAAGCATGCTTAGGATTGCAGAGTGTTATGGGCAGAATTGTAGAAAGTAAGTGAATTAGACAAAAGGAAAATCTGTGACGTTAAAATTTTTAATATTGGGGTATAATTGTAGAGACTCTAAATAAATATAGTTATTAAGATGATTGATGGGCTATGTTATTGATTTGAGTCCTCTCCATGGAAAGCGCACTTTTATGGATTTCTTAAAATTGTTTTTATAAATCTTTATAAAATATTTTTGGGGGGCTAGGATTGTTGTTTAGTGGTAGAGTGTTTGCCTAGCATGGGCAGAACCTGAGTTCGATCCTCAGCATCATATATAAAAAAAAAAGCTTTAAAAAAAAATAAAAGAGATTTTTTGGCCTTTATGTTCTAGAAGTTTGCGCTAGGAGAGTGAGAAAAAGGGAAAGAAAATGTGATGTTTACCTGGAGAGAAATAAGTTTCAATTTTCTATTGTTTTTGTCAACACTCAGAAAGTATGTAGGGACCTTTTTACTACATGATTGTCCTATGAATCAGAATGGCTGTAACTCAGCTGCTGGGGACAAGAGACTTTAGCTGCTGCTGCTTGCTGCTAGCTATGGGGTCCTAGCCCCTGTGGCCAGCAGTGCTTTTAACCCTTGAATTACTTGACCTAAATGCCAAACACAGACTAACTTAAGATCTGATGGTAATGCTAGCATTTGATGCTAAAAAACCTTTGGAGCACCCACGTGCCACAGAAAAAAGTGCAGGATGTACATGAGCTGCAACCGCAGGTCACAGAGACAGAACAAGCTGCTACTGCAGTAGGATCTTGGCCAGGTGGGGGAAAATGCAGACAAAATCAAACAAAATGCAACTGGCTAGGAAAACTTGGGGAACTTTTGCCCTAACAATGGGCAGCAGACTCCATGTTGTTTGCATCACCTTGGTAACCAAGGGGTGCCTGGCAGGAAGAGCGGGCTTCCTGGTCCCACCTCCCACACTTTAGCGGGCTTTCGATTGGTTCTTCCACAGTCACTCAGTCAGGACTTCTAGTCCTGCCTTCCAGCCACTAACCTGTACTACTGTGTTTCAGATTTCTACCAGAGCTGTTCAGAGCCTGTATTTTTAAGAATGCCTACCTGTAAATGCTAAGGAAAGATATCTTTTTCAGACAAAATTTAATTCCACAGGTTTCTATGTTGCAGCCCTAAGTTTAAGTTAGTTCTGAGTTAAATAACCTGACTTTTCTCTATAGTTGAGTTACTAAATAATGTTCTATTCATGAGAGATATCAAACATGCTTCTTTATATTTTACTTTTAATTTTGGAAGTTATGAGGATGCATTTGTTCACCACAGGAACAAAGCCGGCAATGTTCCTGTGATGACCAAAAAAATCCTTATACTCATTCCTAACTATAAAAAATAAATATGTATACTCAAGGATCTTATTTCAGTTACATCAAGTGACATCACATAGAAGAGTGCACTCCTAGTTAAAAATAAATTAAAATGGATCCAAATATTTAAGACCACGTGGTTACATAAAGTTAATACAATTATAAGTTATGTTCTTATTCTTAATATATATTTTTTAGATATTCAGATAACCTATATTTGTTAATCTATAAAATACTTAGCACATGCCTAATTGATTAGTTAATATATATTTGCCTAATTGTTTTTCTTCAACAGAAAACCAATTAAGCAAATATAATTTATGTTTTATATTTCCATTTATCAGATACTCTGCCTTTTCAGTTACAGATATTAGAGATAAATGTGTTTACTATAAATTTGCTCTTAAGTGAAAATACAATCTTCAAGTAGTTTCTAATTCTCAAAGTTACTGTTCTAACTCATAAGATGATAAATAATTATAATTATGTCTACAAAATATCTAAGGATTTTAACTATATTTTCATTGATATTTCTTATCAAAGTACAATAATTTGTTGATAGATTCTAAGGTTTTCAGAAATTGTTCCAAAGTATAACCAAAAAAATTTTTCTAAAAGAAAAAGATGCTTCAACAAAGAAAAAGCACACATGAATCCTAAAAAGAAAAAAGAAATCATCTTTGGGTAAAACAAGGTCTTTATATTCATATTTCAATGATAAAAATATTTTCCTAAGTAAAAAAAGATTTTTATATTGTTATCTAAACAGATGATGTAAAAAGTTAGAATGATTAAAAAAGAGATTTATATATACTAAACTGACTATAATTAATTTAAGGGTATTTCAATCTATTTTCCTAATTTAATTATACTAATGTGAGCTAAGATTTTGTCCATATTTTGACATGATAAGCACCTATTAAAATGTAAGTTTATTTCTTCAAAGAAAGATCCTTATTGCCTAATAATTCTTACTGTTTAAGACAAGATTAATTTTGGTAAATAAATTCACATTGTTGATTAAACATTAAGTATAATGAACTACTAACTTAAATCCGATTCTAAAAATTGTCCTTAGAGACTAAAATTGGTTGATTCTAAGACACTGAGATACTAATTTTTACATATTTTGTTTGTTAGATAATTATAAAATTTAAAAAAAAACAACATTTTATTAAGACTAAGGTTCTCCAAATTAAAGTTATATATTAATTTTAAATAATAAAGGTTACAAACTTAAAAAAATTCATTGATATTATATAAGTTCTCTGACTAGATCTATTGTCCATAAAAAATACAGTAAGAGTTATACATTGCTCCCTACACAAAAAATAACCTTAATCATATTTTTAAGGCAATTAAGAGATACCTATTTAAAGGATAATATTCTAAAATATAGAGATTTTGAGACCTTTTTTAAAAAAGATTGAGGATTCTTTCTAAATTGTTAGGCTGGATCAATTAGTCTATATTAAAAAAATTTAATAATCAATAAAAGGTAAATCTATTCTTAATCATTTAAATACTTGTACTATTATCTATAACTTAAACTATTATTAGTATTATTACTATGACTTATGCCAAGCCTTTACTCAATTTTATTAAATAAGGAAAAGGGGGGGATACATGATACCAGAGAGACACTAGATTTTACAAAATACTTTAAAAGTTTTTTCTTAAATTGTAATATTGAGAGTCTTAATGTTACTGAACATGATTCAGTAAATTAAATCAGATATCAAAGGAGAGTTTAAACCAGTCATCATTATAATGACTGAGAAACCTGGCACAGGAAGGTAAATTTCCAGCTACAGAGTTTATAGCCATGCAGCTTCATGAGCTTGTCAGGTAAATAAAAATTATGAAAAGACTTGTATGGACCCATTTCCCAGGTCCACCTTTAATGTGTCTTGCAGTGTGGACTGGATGTCCACTCATAAAACTAGATTAATTGTCCTGACTGTAATGGTCAGTTATACCTATATATTGATTCTATGGTAAACAGACTGTCTGGTGCCGCAGTCCGGCTGCAGCAAAATAACTGGGGGTGGGGGGGGTGACGAACAACTTGTGTACCTTGTTACAGCAGGAGTGGAAGCCGTTTATTGTAGGACAGGAATGGTATTTATACATTCCACACAGCTTATCTTAATTTACATAAACTAGATACAGAGCAGTCAACCAACAAAGAATCTGCACACTTAATGGCTCGCTGGCATAACTTCACAAACCACTCCCTCTGGCATTTTGCCAGGCGCCATCCAGACTTGTTTACAGACTCTAACATTCCTCTGGCAAAATGCCAGGTGCCATCCTGACTTGTTTGCAGACTCTAACAGTCTGGAAGTAACTTTTGAGAAAAAGTGTTGAAATATAGGATTGTTCCGCATCTGTATGGATGGCAGCTGTGGACCAGATGTGAGTAACACCAATTAAGGGCCAGTTCTGTATGAGGGATCTCCTCTTCATCTCTCTCTCTCAGCTTTGTCACTATATTACTGTTTGTCCATGGCCTGTCTCCTTCCTTCCTGAACGCAGCCCCACCAGCCCAGTGCTGTGAGCTGGGCCCTCCATGGAGAAGAAACCTGAGTTTGCTGATCCTAGGGTAAATGCTGGCGTGGAGGCCATGGGGGCATTATCTATCAAGGTAATAGAGAGCCCTCTTGGGGAGGATGCCATGCACACTCCACATCACCCTGTTTAGCCCTGGAGGATGGCTGGTTATCAATGACGGGTAAGATTCCTCAAGGGAGGGACAACCTAAGACAGGCACAGTTGCAAAGGGGCCATCAGGAGAAAATTTGGGGGCCACCAGAGGTGAGGCAAAGAACCTCACCCCCCCACACACTGGTGCAAAGGCCTAATTCTTCTCCCCTTCTGAGAGAGGTCTCCTGCCCCATGGCTGCTTTGCTCCCCACATCCAGCTCAGATCAGAACCCTAGTGACAGAGACCTAGTCAACAGTGACTGGCTGCTCACCCCAGCAGGAGACAAATGCAGCTACAGGAATGGGCCATGTCTGGATGCTTTTCTCTTTCTTGGTTCCCATTTTTTTCTATGCTTTTCCTTTTCCTTCCTTTTCTCATCAGGGTTCTCCTTTGACAATAAATTTAATAGAAGAGGAAAAAATGTTAGAATAGCCTTCAGTTGCAACTAACAGCTACGAGCATATAGTTTCCTCACAGAATGGTTACATTAGGCAGAAGATGATTGGCTTATGGATATTGTCTTGCTTATGTAGATTGACAGGCATGCCCCCACTCAAACCCTATAACAGTTGTGTACATTCCAAAATGAAACTGAGCTACTGGACACTGACTTGAGGTTTGTCATCAGCCAGTTATCACCAGCTCCCATGACTGAGGTAGCCAAATAGCCAAGCAACAAATTGACCACACCAGTGACAGAAACTTATGCTAGACAGCAGATAAAAAACCCAAGCCAGCCAATTATGCTGGACTTTAGTGACTAAGACTACATTTACCTTTATGGACAATTGTTGGAAATATAATTAAAATAGATTTTTCCAAGGGTATTTGTATTACTGATAGACCTAATTAACTCCTTAAATATGAGAGTGAAGAGAAAAAATGATAAATATCCTGTAGCCTATAAGAATACAACTTATTGCCTCATTAATTATTGCCAGCATCCCTAAAGTGACTACTTTAAATATTATTCCTTGCTTATTCAATTTTGACCTTTGTGGCTATGTCTTAAAACTTACAATGTATGGATCAATGTATGAATTTTCTTAACGTTTGTCTTAAATTACATCCAACTTCCTTCATGGTCAGATAAGTGGTGATGTGTTAGAGTCTGTAAACAAGGCTGGATGGCGCCTGGCATTTTGCCAGAGGGAGTGGTTTGTGAAGTAAGGCCAGCGAGCCATTAAGTGTGGAGATTCCTTATTGGTTGACTGCTGTATCTAGTTTATGTTAATTAAGATAAGCTGTGTGGAGTGTATAAATACCTCTGTTGTCCTACAATAAACGGCTCCCACTCCTGCTGTATCAATGTACACAAGTTGTTCGTCACCCCCGGTTATTTTGCTGCAGCCAGACTGCGGCACTGATGGAAGGATGAGAACTAAATAATGATGTTCTAGAAGACAATGTAATGAATAATGTGAGTGAGCCCTTTGCTCTATGGTTTATGGAAAGGCCTAAATGCCATAGCAATGAAAATGTCTGTTACTATGGCCAAAAACAATGCATCCCAATAAAATTGGGAAAAGATTAAAAATCTTCTGATGAGTGTTTGGCAAGGTAATAATAATCCAAATTATTGTGTTGACTGTTAAGAAGATAATATGTTTTCTACTAATTCTTTTTGTGTTTCAATAGCAGATTGTGATGACCTTGGACCAAGAGCCAAGTGACTGAAAGAAAATATCCCAGTTACATTCTTTTTTTTTTTTAATATTAAGAAAGGGGGAATATGTGGGAGGCCAACCTTATGGGTGACTGAGTTACACTCCCCAGCTGGGTGCTGAGGTGCTCAGTCACAGAAATGGGTGTGTCTTGCTACAGCCCCATGGGTGAAGCTATGCTCACCTGTTCCTTTGTAATATAACCCCTTGCCCTGTTTAGGATAGAATCTTCCATGGAAGTGCCTTGTGTGTGTCCCCTCCTCTTACTGTGTCCTCGGATGTGGTCTACCCAGGTGTCAGTCAACCTGCTGACAGTGGACATCATGAAGATAGACTCAGCCCCATGAAACCTGACCCCTTGCCTCATTTGAATAGCTTCTCCTCAATAAAAGGGGTCAGCGTGTGCGCTCTCTCTCTATATATATATATCTCTCTCTCGACCCTTCAGCTCAGAGAAGCCATCACAGCAACCCCAAAGAAAAAGGTATTTGTGTCTCTTGTGTGGTTACTTCGAGCAGCCCAGTTAGCCCAGTTTAACTAGAGTGACCCCTGAGCCTTTTAGTCACTAGAACACAAACCCGGCAGGTGGCCCTGGTGGAGGGCTGTTTGCTCCCCTTTCCTAAGGAATGGCCACCCCTTCCTGGGGCCTCTGTGGTACCCTCCTCCACTTGCCTACCTCTTAAGAGCAGTTCCTTTTCGGTCTAGCTCTGTACCCACAAATTCAAGAGGGGGTGATCATGAGCAGAGGCAAGAGGGGGTCAGGGGCTAGGGGTGCCAGGACGGCAGCTCTAGTGGGAGTCTACCTAAGACTTGTTGTGACTGAGTTGTCCCCAATTGCAAGTCCAAGTGCCTTCCAAATAAGGGCATGGAATGGAAAGCTCTGGAAGAACCAAAGGGGAGTCGGGGAGGGGGAGGGGAGGAAATAGGAAAAGTCACTCCCCCAAAAAATGAGGGGCCGAGTTGGACCTCAGTCCAGCCCCTGTTCCTCAGCCCAGGGCTCCTTTAAGGAGACCCCAGCTGGTCTCCAGACACACAGGGCAGTTCCTGAGAACTGGGTCATGCCCTAGCTCCAGGGGACCAATAACTTCTGCACCTGGAAAATCATACCCAGCTCCAAATTAACGTATTTAATGAAAGAACAGGAGGAGCAGGCTTGGGTCCAGCCGACTCTCCCAGCACCCCTCTGGGTTTCATGCAGTGCATCTCCACCTACATTTAACACAGGATTGCATCTCTGGAGTCCTGATTCTGGAACATTCCAGGACTCGACCAGGTACTCATCCAGTGGACCTAGAAGATAATGCATTGGAAGGTCAAAGGACCCGCAGGCCACCCACCCGAGTTCTCAGATTTCACCCCTTACAACCTTAATTAAAACTATATACCATGCCTGTCAGAGACCCTATGTCAACACTCAGTACCTCCCAGACCTCCCAGGCCCCTCCAGGCCTGCAGCGAATGACTTCCTGGGCTGGGCCGGGTCTTTGGGGGGACTGTGGAGTTGGAAAAGAAATAATATGCATTTGGGAACTGGATCAACCTGAGTCTGAACCCTGAGGATATTCTCTTGTGTCTTAAGTGTTTAGGGTCAGATAATCTCCTCTCTCTGAGCCTCCATATTCTCATCTGAAAAATGGGGCACCACAAGACCTACCTAAAAGGGACGTCAGGAAGAGGGGTAGGCAGCATTGTGGTGAGGACAAGCTCCCTGAGGAATGGCCAGCAGGCAGCGGGCTTTGAACCAGCATGCGTTCCATGAATGAACGAGTGTGGCGTCAAAGTCACCCAAAAGCATCTCCCACCCTTTCCTTCTCCTTTACCACTCTCCTAGTCTGAGCTGGAGAGTTAGGAACCCACTGCTTCTGTGAAGACTCAAGACTCCATCTTTCCCTCCTTGAAATGGGAAGAAATAAGAGCGTCTGCCTCCTTGTTGGATTTGAGGGTAGCGTGACATCTTGGGTAAAGCTCTCTAGGGTCTAGAAGAATGTCCTTCACACCTGCTACTTGCCTTTACCAATTTCCATCTGGTATGTAGAAGGGACCCCTGAGCACCTGGGTCTCCCTGCTTCCACTCTTGCCACCCAAACCTACTTACTGTTTATAACAACCCATATATTTCTCTGAAATTGGCCTCTCTCTGCCTAAAATCCTCAAAGGTTCCCCGTGGCCCTCCTAACACAGACTTCAAGGTTTGGCCACATCTACAACTGGACCCCTCTCTCTTTGCTTCCCGGCCCTCCAGTTGGCTTCTGCTATACTTAGTGCCACAGGAACTTTGCACATGCTGTTCTTTCTCTGCTCCCTTGGCCTGTGAATTCCAGCTCAAATGTCCCTTCTGTGTCAACAGGGACTATGGAAGAGTTCTTTGCTACTTACACCTTGAGTGTCACACACCTGTTCTTTGTAGTGTTGCCTCTGTGTGACCTGACATTTCATGGAGTGGTGAGTGCCTGCCTCCCTCTCTGATGAACTTCAGTAGAACAGGGGCCACGCCTTATTTGCTCTTGGTACCCACGGTATTCACAACAGCTCTGGTGTGGCTGGCTCTGTTTCCTATTGTCAGGCTCTAACTCCTTGTTTAATTATCCTGGGGATTGGGGGATTTGGGTTTGGGTTTAGGTACAGTAGGGTTTGCCCATTGGGAGATTAACAGAGAAGCCCTGACCAAGGGCTTGTGGGAGCTGCTGGATGGACGTCCAGCTCCCTTGCTCCTAGAGCAGGATGACCCTGAAGAACCCCCTAGTGGCTCCTAGAATTCACATGGTGGGATTCAGTGCACTCTGGGAGGGAGGTTCTTGAAGGAAAGAATGAATGCAGGCATGGGAAGAAAATGTCCCCTGATAACAGCTCCTTGGTATCTTGTTAGGGTGACTTATCCTAAGTGGACTTTGGGGACCTATCTAGGCCTCAGTTTCTCCACCTGCAAAATCACCTGTGATGAGCTGAGCATTGGAGAGAATGGACATAGGTCTCCAATAGAGGGTCCTCACCAAGAAACGTCTGCCCCAAGAGAACTTGGTCACCTTTGGTAGACACATCTGGCTGTCACAGCTGGACAAGGGGGCTGTGCCATCGGCACCTAGTGGGCATAGGCCAGCCCTCTATAGTGAGTAACTGTCTGGCCCCAAATATCGGCCCATCCACAGACCCTGCTTCAGGCTCTCGCAGATCTAAGAGTCTACACTCCTAAAATGGAATCAAATTCTTCAGACCCAAGGGAGGATCGTTTCCCGCTCTGGCTTCTAAGAAGCTCACAGCTGCATTTCACCTGTTCAAACATGTCCGATTTCTCCCATATTTTCATTTCTAACATCAGGAGGCATCTACCAACAGGGTGCAATGTGGGTTCATGGGCAGAGGTCTTATTGGTTTCTTCTAGAGGCACATAGTCCTTGAATTCTCCTTCCGAATGTGTTTGGAGCTCATTGCAAGCTAGAGAAAGTGCTGCCCCCGGGACCCTAGGGACTGTACCTGAGCCTTGTCAAAAGAGCCACCATTCACCAGACACTTTTCCAGAAAATTTGCTTTCTAAGCAATATGGAGGCCCTTTCTCTTTTTTAACTTGCTCTGCCCTGAATCCTTACTCTGGTCTCCTCCCACCCACAGACAAAGCTCAACATCCTCACTCTAGAGACAGGACTCTGCAGGCATCTGCTGACCTCCCACCTTCTGGGAAGCCACGGTCCCTCCCACCCTGGGCCTCCCAAGGACGCCCAGGGTGCTGTGTGGCCCACGAGGAACTAGGCGCTGCTCTTCTAACCTGCAAGGCTCCCCAGTAGGGAAGACCCCCTGCCACCTCCTCACAATGACAACCAGGTAGACCTGCCACCCTCCCTGGCACTCAAGAATACCCTCCTCACCCTAAAGTTCACAACCACTTGGGAGACCAGGGACTCCTCCCCTTTCCAGGAAAGGGGCCTTTTCTTTATCTGTACTTCCTGATTCAGCTCATGCCCCAACCTCCCTATAAAACCCCCAAGTTCGGGCAACCCTCCTGGCTCTGTTCCCAGGGTCCCTGGATTGGCCTGAACCACCAAAAAAAAAAAAAAAAAAAATCGTATTTTTCATCTGCCTCTCTCCCACTAGGTTGGTGTTCTCCCACTGAAGCAATCAGAAGCCCCCGGAGGGCTTGTCAAATGCCAAGTGCTGACACCACCCCACAGATTCCTGACTGGGTGGCTCCAGGAATGGGAACAGGACTGAATTACTAACAAGATTCCAGGCGACGTGCAGGTGTTTTTTCAGAGACTGCACCCGACCTAGACCATGAATTCCTTGAAGTTGGAGACGCTGCCTTCTTAAGATCCTCCGTTCCTAGGGTGTGGTAGGTGAATTAGCCAAATAAGTCCAGTCACACACAAGATCAATGTGCCCTCTGGGCTGGAGGTCGGCTCAGATGGGAGGGCGCTTGCCTCACAGGCACAAGGCCCTGGTTCAGTCCCCAGCACACACACAAGTGCCCTCTGTGCCAAGTCCAGCTTCCATAGAAACAGGCAGGTGGTGAGTGGCAACAGGTGCTCAGTCTTGGAAAGGAGCTTACCCAGCCAGATGCTGAGCTCTAAGTGAAAGAACGAACAAGGCTTGTCATCGGAGGAAATGCCCATTTATTGAGGAACATCTCTGCATATTTATAGAGCCGGCAGTGGTTTGACAGTTATGACAGTTTAAGAGTTGAAGGGTTTGACAGTTGGCTTGGGGTGCTTTCTGATTGGTGGGTAAGGATCATGTGAGCCATCAGGGCTAGTCTGATTGGTGGGTAAGGATCATGTGAGCCAGCTGGGCTAGTCTGATTGGTGGGTAAGGATCATGTGAGCCAGCAGGGCTCACCATTAGATGGCTCTTCTGAGGGATGGGGAAGTTAGTCTTTGAAGCCAGGCGACTCCCAACACTAAGGACATCTTCCAAGGTTTGCTCCCCAGAGTCTACACTCAGCACTTCCCACACAGGGTCCTATTAATCTCTTTGCACCGCACCCCATGACATACGCTGTATTCCCCTGTTTGTGGAGAACTTGGAGAAGAATCAGAAAAGCTCTGGGTCTTCCCTGTGAACTTCCCTGTTTCTGGAGTCCTTGGGTTACATACAGCAGGAGGCATTTCACTCACACCACAAGGTTAAATAGGATCCCTTTGTCTCCAGGTTCACTTTTGCACAAGGACTGGGGGAGGGGAGGACACGGTTGACACAGGCTGATGCATCAATTGGCAGGATTCTGTTTTGCTACGTTGACGACATCAGTACGACTTTTATCCTAAAACAAAATTTCAAGGGCTCTGCTTCAACATTTCCTCTCCTCCAATTCTGGCTGCACTTGAGCAAAGTCACTGGCCCACAGCGGGAATGTAAAGTAGGTTGGTTTGAATTTCGAGCCTGTGCTTTTAGATACTTCCTCTTTTTTATTGGTTCTTTTTAGTTATACAGGAAAATAAAGTCCATTTTAACATATTTATACAAGCAAGAAATACATCTGATTCTAATTAGGACCCCAGTCTGGTGGATGTACACGACAGAGAGATTCACTGTGGTGTATTGATAAACATGTATAGGAAAGTTATGTCTAATTTGTTCCACTGTCTTTCCTTTTCCCATCCTCCTTTCTTCCCTTTTTTTCTCTTCCCACCCCTTTTTGGTTAATTTCCTCATATCAGAAAAAAATGACCTTTGTTTCTTGGCACTGGCTTATTTCACTTACCACCATAGTCTCTAGGTCTATCCATTTGCCAGAAAATGTCATGGTTTCTTCCTCCTTTATGGCTGAGTAATATTCCATTGTGTATATATACCACATTTTCTTTATCCATTCATCTCTTCTAGGGAACCTAGGTTGGCTCCATAGCTTAGCTATTGTGAATTGAGCTGCTATAAACATTGATGTGGCTCTACATTTACTTCTTTTTTACATAAAAAGGGCTGAGGCTGGTATTGGGAGTGTTGACCAGTTAAGTGAGCTAACTTTTTCTTTGGTACCAGGGATTGAATCCGTAGCATAGCCACGGAGCCATATCCTCAGCCCTTTCTTATATTTTATTTATAGATAGTCTCACTAAGTTGCTTAGGGCCTGTCAGGTCAAAGGCCCCTCCTGGGCAGCCTCCCCACCCGCCAAGCAACACGCCCAACATCAGGATCCAGTGATGAGCCTGTGCACTGTGACAGTCCCTGTTCCCACCTGGACAGCAGGGTCACCAACACATCCCCTAGGGTCCTACCCTGTGGTCAGTAGCTAAGAAATGAATGGAAGAGGGTAAAAATCAGGAGGGCAGAAAGACAGGAGCCCTCTAGGCTTCATCCCTTTCCGAAACCTCCACCCTCAACAAGTGTCCCTGGCTCTGTGGACTCCAGCGGGCTGTGGGTCACACACATGCGCATCCCCATCACGCACCCACCGCCTGAACCCCCATCTGCCTGTCACCCAGGCTCCTGCCCAGGGCACTGCCTGATGGCCTGGGGGGCAGGAGGGGCTCCGGAGAGCTCACATCCAGATCCGCCTGCCCCATAATGACTTCTCTGGAGCAAGTTCCTGTAGGCTGCGGTGGCACAGGAGAGTGACAGGAGCCAGGACAGGTATGGTTGCCATGATACAGCTGTTGCAGTAATTCAGCCTCAGAGCTCTGTGTCCCCAGAATAATTGCATGATCTGTCATGGGAAGGGAGGAAGGAGACAGAGCATCCTGTAGCCTAATGTCCCCACCTCCAAAGACACAGGTCCAAGTTCCCGTGGCCGAGGAGGCCCAGCTGGGGCGGTGGAAGGCAGACCCACATGGAAAGCCACGTCTGCTCCATGGAAGGGAAACGGTGAGTCAGAGAAGCTGTGGGACAGCCACGGGGAACCAGCCTTCCTCCGGCCACCAGGCCCTTTCTGTAAGGGACAGCCTGCCAGAGCCTGTGGATAGCTCCCCTTCCCTCCCAGCCCTGTGTGGACAAAATGCAGCCTCCACTGCTGAAAACGGCCAGAGGGTGGGGAGATGGGAGAGAGCCCTGGCCAGGACCACGGAGCCCATGTCCCGGGTGTCAGGAGGCTGCTCCTCCAGGCTGGGCATGCACCCCACCACCCGCATGGCTTCCCTGCCCCACCCACTCATGGGAACAACTGGAGACAGGAGGCCCTTTTGGGAGGCCCTGCTGTCCCGTGCGGCAGAGGCGCCACTTTGGGCACCAGGTTTGGCCACGTTGCCTCTGCTGTGCCGCAGTCTGGTTGCAGCAAAATAACCAGGGGGTGACGAACAACTTGTGTAGATTGATACAGCAGGAGTGGGAGCCGTTTATTGTAGGACAGGAGGGGTATATATACATTCCACATAGCTTATCTAATTAACATAAACTAGATACAGCAGTCAACCAATAAGGAATCTCCACACTTAATGACTCGCTGGCGTTACTTCACAAACCACTCCCTCTGGCATTTTGCCAGGCGCCATCCAGACTTGTTTACAGACTCTAACGTTGCTGGGAGGCAGGCGCATGGTGTGTCCCTGGGGATGCTGCTTGGTTCCCAGCAGCTGGGCCCTCCCACCTCAGCGTCCATATCAGAACCCCGAGGCCTCCAGGGGCCTGGCACAGACTGCTGCTGGCCTCTGTCCTCTGGGAGCCACACATCTGATCACCTGGGGACCTGCTCTCCCATCTCAGGGGGACTAGTGCGGGCAGCTGGGAGGAGCAGCCAGCACATGTCCCCCACCCGTCACCCCGCATGCCCAAGGACTGGGCCACCCAAGGCGGTCCTGGCTCTCCATGACCACTGGGACTCAGAGCTGCCTCTGAACCCTGCACTGGGGCTCTGGCCTTTCGTAAGTCACTGACCGGCAGGGCCTGCCCACTCCACGGGCTGCAGGATGGGCAGACAGCAAAACACCCCACTCTAGCTGATTCTTTGCTCCAGCAACCCCCAGCCCCCCAGAGGTGAAGAATGGCACATTTCAAAGGCACTCTGATGTCTCTAGGAGGAGTTTGGAGATGGAAGTCTGCAGCAGCCTGGGGAGGCCTGGGGCTGAGGAGGGGCAGAGGCTGCGGGAGGGGGAGGCCTGTGGCCAGGGGGGCTCCAGGAGCAAGCCTGGGGTACCTGGGCCACCGACAACCTCCAGGGAACACGTGCTTACTGACAAACGCAGCTCCCAGGAGGAACCTCAGACACCCCCCCTCCCAGTGACACCTGGAGCCACACTAAGGGGCCTAACACGGCACCCAAAACCCGCCTGGTTCCCACCCGAGACCCCTGGGTGGCCACACACTCTACCTATGTGCCCCTCTCCTTCACTGGACAGGGAGTTAGGTGGAGCATGAAGTCCCTGGAGGACAGTGAGCCTAACAGACATTAGAAAAGGAGAAAGGAGGGATGGAGAGTGTGGGGGATGGAGGGGAGGAAGAGTGAGGGAGGACTTTGAGGACCAGAAGGTGAAAGACAAGGCCACCCCGCCTCCCCGCCAAAAAACACTGTGCCCAGACACCCAGAGATGTCAAGGAGGCTCCCAAGGCCGCAAAAGCCACCAATGGTGATCACGGTGCTGTTCTGGATGGAGCCAGCCTAGGAGGGGGTGCTGTCCAGCTCAGACAGCGCCCCAGGAGAGAGGGCCACTAGGCGGGGCACCTGCCGGGCAGGCCAGCTGCGCTGCTGCAGGAGAGCCAGCAGAAGGTCCCATTCCTGTTCAGCGAAGCCATTCTCAGTTTAGCAAACACAAAATAAAACTGACTTAAAAAAAGCGGGAAGGAACAACCCCTCTGGTCCCTGTGCAGTGGGGTCCAGGGTCGCCATGTCACTGGGCTTAGACTCACCTCGGCTCTCGCGACAGATGCGCGAGGCAGGCACAAATGTGCCTGAGGTCAGGACTGGAGATGGCAGAGCCAGCGTCCCAACAGCCTGTCTGATCCTGACCTCAGTCCTCCACCACCAGGAGGGTCGAGGTGCCCCCACGACACCCAGGAGGAGACAAAGCACCCCAGGCCAGCAGCCAACAGGGCCGTGCACCCAGCAGGGCTGAGCGGGGATCTGGACCCAGGTCTGTCTGGTTTGAGCCTCTGCCCTCCCAGGATGCAGGTCACCAGCTCTGGTCCAGCTGGGTCCTGGGCACGCCTGGCCAGCGCTCACAGAAACAGCTTTTCCAGAACCTCTGCTTGTCCTTCCACGGGGGAGATTACAAGTCCGCTTCTCAAACTGGCCTTAATGAGGCGGAAGGAGGGGCAGGCTCACGGGAGGCTGGGAGGTTCCCCTGGAGGCCTGGGCGTCTCAGACGGGACCTGGAGGAGGGAAGGGTCCGGGCCGTGGTGCATCCTGAACAGGACGCGGGCTTGGGGGGACTCAGGAGAGCCACCGAGGAGCATGGCCAGGTCAAGCAGGGGTGCCCCTGGGAGCGACCAGTGCAGAGGGAGTGGTTCACTTTGGCTCCCAGGTTGGGAGGCTTCAGTCGGAGGCTTCTGGGTGACACACGTGGTGGACAAAGCCACTCATCCCACAGGGAGGCAAACGACAGGCCAGGGTGCCACAGCACCCTTGCAGAGCACACACCCTAGTGGCCTCCACCACCCAAGGCCCTACCCCTCCTGGTTTCCGCCACCTCCTCACCTGGGGCCATGGCCTGGGGACCTCACCTGTAACACAGGGGCCCTTGGGGCCACTTCAGATCCATACCACGGCACTCATTTTCACTGCCCACCTACTAAGTGCCAGGCATGGTGCTGGGGACGTGATGGTGTAAAGGACAGACAGGTCACCACTCTCAACAGAACCTGCAGCCTCGTGTCTTTGTTGGGAACTGAGGTTTTTACAAGAGGCGTGTGTACAAAGGGCCAAGAAATCCAGCGTCCCAAGTTCACTGCCCACGGGCGACCAGTTCTGAGAACATCTGCACAACAGGGCAGAGCAGGGCAGTGCACTGCGCCATGGAGACGGGACTCTCCCTGACAGGGACAGGTGACAAATGCGGGTGGGGGGAGAACCTCTAGCAACCTTGGGATGAACTAGAGGAGCCAGCGGGGCTCCTGGCTTTAATACAGAGCCACCAACACACAGTGCGTCCACACACCCCGCACACGTGCACACACATGAACCCTCTGCACGCTCCACACACGCTTGAACACACATGAACCCTCCCCCAGGACTGTCTGCTAACAGGTCTGGTTCTCAACCAAAGGGGCTCTGTCCTGTCCCCAGCTCCATCCCCCAGGACACCTGGCAATGTCTGCAGACGTTTCTGGTCATCACAACTGGGTAAGAGATACAGGTGGCATTCGGGGACACAGGAAGACACACTTCTCCGGGGCCCCAACACAGCTTCTTTCAGTATTCTTTGCAATTTTTCACCACCCAATGCCCCTGCCCCAGCTCTGCCACGTGAACCAGTGACAGACCTGGGCAGGTCTGGACAGGCACAGAGTCCTTACAGGACTTAAAATATCAAGTGCCCATCAAGCGCTGCATGGGGGCCTCTCTGCCCCAGCACTGACGGCCCCGCCCACCTCGGGCCTCACCATGGTGGCTCACAGGGGCTCATGGGGTCCGCACATTCATCACTGCTGTCCCAGACCCTCCTTTGTCTTGTGTCAAGCAGGGACGCTGCATTCCTCTGGTGGAGGCCCCATCAGGTTGGGCTCGGTCGCCAGCTCTCCAGGGAGGGGACCCCAGGAATCCATTTGTCCCTGCACTCAGCGTCGCTCCCCTGAGCCCACAATATGTGCCTACCATGTACCTAGCACCATCTGGGGAGGAGGGACGGCAGAGGAGCCCTGTAGGCCCACAGGGGACCCTGGGCCTCAGACTCTTCATCAGCCCGGGGGTGAGAGCAGGAGGACACTTCCCCTCAGGGGAGGCTCACGGTGCCTTTTCAGTGGTGGCCTCACTGAGGAGGGGACATCTGAAGAGACCAAAAAGGCTGGGGAGTGGGATACAAGTGTATCTGCATGGAAGAGATGGTTCCAGGCACAGGGAGGTGACAACTCAGGGGCACGTGGCCAGGAGGCCAGGAGGCTGGGGTGTCCTCTGACATGGGTAGAGAGGGACGAGCATCACCAGGGCCACAAAGCCCAAGGCCGGAGGTGACTGGATGGAAACACGCAGGGCTCAGGGCAGGACGCCTGCTTTCCCCTGAGAACCCTGTTCTGCGCTGGACAGGACGGGGCACACGTGCAGAGCACATGCGGCTGACACAGCCCAGACCACCTCTGCAAGGCCGCGGGGAGAGGGTGTTCATGTTTTAATGGCTGGAGAATCCCCAAAACAGCATTTTGTGACACAAGAAGATGACATCGCTGAAGGCAGAGAGGGCTGGAGCTGCCCGGCCGCTTGCTCGCCCACCGTCTTCTGTTCTGAGTGCACAGCATGGAGCTGGGCAGCCTGGCACTGCTACCCACAACCCGGAGCCTCGCCACCTGCCCTCCACGGAGGAGCGTCCCACCCTGGGCTGTGATGTGCCTGCATGGGTCAGCGGGGCACTGAGCGCCTAAGAAACGCCAACACCCAGGGATTCTGATTGGGCTGGTCTGGTGGCACCGGAGCCCAACTTTTTACAAGTCCCTGAGGCCACCTTGATGCCCAGCCAGGCTCCGAGAGACGGGGGCTGGAGGGGCGTACAGGAGGAACTGTGCTGAGACTCAGGGCTTCACCGTCAGGCTGGAGGCCTTCTGTAAGACCCGACCGTGACAGAAGACTGGGTTTGCAACCATGTTATGTCCCCAGCGTGTTCAGTGACAGGACAAGCAGCGCCCACCACGTCAGTCCAAGGACATCTGCCTCCGCTCTGTAACCCCAGATGTCAGCCCACACCCAGCCAGGCCTGGAGCCTCGATCTACCAAGTCCCCGACCCCATGGCAGCTAAGCCCACGGAGGGTGACCACAGCTTTTCACTATGCGCGAGGGTTTGAGCTCTTCCAGGTACGACACCTTCACAACTTCCTCGTGCCGACACCTCCCCTGGTCAGACCTCCTTCACTTGCACATGAAACACGTGTGGAACAGCAGGACTGGCATCGGGGCCCCATGACAGATAAGGAAACCCAGGTTCCTGGGGATCAGCCACTAACAGGGATGTCACCTCTGTAACTTTCTCTTCTCTGTCTCTTAAGTGGAGGTAAACTTCCACCTGGGGGGACTGTCACTTACACATGAAAAGGGATGGTGGGAACTCGTCCTGGCGTTTAGCACAGAGTCTTCCTGGAAGAAAAAATAAATAAAGGTGGCAGGTCTTACAGGGTGGCACTGCTAGGGGTGGTCCTGTGGACCCAGTTTTGGTTGTTGCAATGACCAGGAGTACTCCTGGGTTTACTGGGCAGCAGCTGTTCCCCCCAGATGCCCTAGATGGCCCATGCCATCCGCACCCCACTCGGAACCTCAGAGCCTCAAAGCTCGCTGCTGTCCCCTCCGCTGTCAAAGCCCCTACCCATAGACTCAAGCACCAACCTCGGCTGTCCTGCATGTCAAAGGACATTCAGCATCACCCCTGGCTCCTGCCTAGAGGCCAGCAGCACCCCTCAAGCCATGACAACCCTAATTGTCACCACATGTCCCCGATAAGTGGCCGGGTTGACCACTGCACCCCAGACCATGGCTCCCTTCGGCTCTCTGGTACCGACAGGCAGGAAGACCCAGGCCCAGCCCTCCCAGCAGAGGGGCTTCAGACGGCTGGGGGACGGAGCTGGTGCCGGGGACCTTCTGGGTGGAAACAAGAGCGACACATGGTCTCCTCGTGCCGTGCCGACATTCTCCAGCTGCGTGTGCCTGGCAGAGCACCCCCACGGGCCCTCGGTCGAGGCAGAATGTGCCCCCATCACCAGGCAGCTGCCTTCTGGTGTCGCTGACAGTTTTTTCATACTTAAAAACAGAACGAAACCAACCAAACAACGAATTTTAAGCCTCTTAGGTGAAAGGCAGTGATTCCCAGCACCCCACAGGCCCCTGCCTGGGTGCACAGTGGCACCGAGTCTGGCAAAACGCACGGGGACGATTTATATTATGGATAGAGAAGAATCTTCAGGGAAGGAGGGAGCATGTGTGTCCCTCTGCACTTCAGTTAAGAAGGGGGGAGAGGGAGAAAGGGGGTGAGAGAGAAGGAGGGAGGGAGGGAGGGAGAGGAAGGGGCATTGCTGATCGGAATGCCCCGCTCCTGCATCCTGCTTCCCTGGCCTGAGCACCCCTCCTGCATCCAAGCTCCTTCACCAGCACCAGGCTACCGCCCTGGGCACTGCAGCCAGGCAGCTGGGAGCCCTGAGCAGTCACCTCGCTAATTCAATAAATGAACTCTGACAAGCCTAAACGGTGGTTTGGATGGATCCTCTCTCCTCCCACCTCCCCGGTGCCCAAAACCTCAAATAAAATAAATTAAATAAAACACAAGACACAATCCCAGTCTTTTCCTGCTGCCTTCTCTAGCAGGAGTCAGAAAAATGCTAATGACGCTGGGCTGGGCAGCCTGAGCTGTTTTCTTTTCCTCCTGCCTCCTCCCCCTGGCGGCAGGCTGGCCTGACCATTATTCCTCTGGCTGCCATAGGTGTCTTCAGCCAATCTGAGGGGATGGCAGCCGCTTGCACCTTGATGACAGCTGCTGTCAAAACACTCTCACAAGCGGCAGCTCGATAATAACTCGAAAATGAGATACAAATGAGCGGCTCCTCCTGAGTGGCTGCGCCGTCCTGTAGCCCTCTGGCTCTGGATGCTGCGGGGACCTCGGGGATGCGCAGAGAGGCTGCAGCAACCCTGGGGACACGGGTTGAAAACCCACAGACCAACTGGCCAGACCCCGACTTGTCTGCCAGGAAGATGCCTTGTCCCTTGGAGGGGACACCGGGACTTGGGGGCTGGTCTGAGGTCATTCCCCAAGGGATGTGGCCACCCCAGGATGCAGCTGCTGAGATAAACCTTTGCCAGGAAACAGCCGTGGAGGCCCCTGAGGGCCAGCATGGGAGGCCCTGCCCAGGACACCCTGGCCCCGCCTGGCCCTCCCACCGCCCACTGCTGGCTGCTGGCTGTTTCCTGTCAAGCCAACTCTTTTCCAGAGTCTTGGGCTATTTCTCCCCCAGGGAGGTCCCAAAGGCACCAAGCTAGTGAGTCAGCACTCCTCTGAGGCTCCAGGAAGGAGGGGGCTGAGCTGGAGGCAGGAGGGACTCGGGCTCAAGTCATGGCTGGGCCAGAAGTGTCCACTGGAGAGGGAGGGAGGGCACAGTCCCCTGCAAATAGCAGTGCACACTCCACACGTGCACACTGTGCCTGTTCAGGTTAAGGGATGGTAAAAAAATCCACTAGTGCTTTTCTCCTGCTCAGGGCTGGAGATGCTGCTGGGTTTCATTAAGCCAAGGTGGTGGCTCAGGCCGGGGTGGAAAGCCACGAAGGGATGTCATGCACATTTCAGGCCACAGAGCGCTACTGTCCCAGGCTCCTGAGGCCACAGCTCTTCACAGGCCTCCCTCCTGCTCTCCCCTGGCCTCGCTGCAGGGAGCCTCGACCCCTCCATCTGTGGGTTGGGTCAACATTCAGCTTACCTGGTTTGCGAGTGACAATGTGCATGCTGAGTGACCGGGCCTATGTCACTGAGTCTACTTTACACAGTGAGCTTCCCTAAAGGACGCTACAGGCCACAGTAGCTCACTCCAGAGCCGAGCTGGCAGTCCAGTGCTGCAGGGGAAGGGCCAGAGCCCCTTGTAGCCCGCAGCCAGGGGAGCGGTCAGCTGCGTGGAGACCCCCCTCCTGAGCCAGGGCAGGAATGCAGAGTGCAGCCTGGAATAGGCCGGGCTCTCACCTCACCAGCTAGGAAACCCTGGAGACTTCCTGCAAGTCACCTCCCTCTCCCAGTGCTGTCTCCCATCTGTGAGGTGGTGACACTATCCCTAATCCCCATGGGAAGCAGGTGGGGGGGAAGCTGGGGCTTCCTGGGCTGGGAGCGGTGTGGGTCCTGGTTCAACTTCCCAAACTCTCCAGCATGAGACTAGTTGCAGGCAGCCACGAGTCAGTTTGTGCTGGTTTGGGAGGCAGAAGCTATCTGTCATGGCTGGCCTAGCTCAACCCTTTCAGATTCACTCAATGAACAGGCCCAGAGAGGTCATATTACTGCCTGGGGACACACAGTGGAGGCAGCGCAGAGCTGGGCCAGAATTCTGCCTCCTGCCTCCCTTGGCTGGTGCACAAGTCACTGGGAAAATCACACTGGCTTCCTTCCAAGCCAACAGCCAGCTTTTGATGACTGAAGGACAAGGACAGCAAGAGAAATGGTGACTCAGGTGACCCGGGTATCCTCCCTCAACAAGCGGTGCTTGTCATGGCTGGGCAGCAGGGACTACGCTACCCCTGACCTTGGTGGGCACGTCCCTAGGCAGAGGCAGGATCATTAAAAAGCAGCTCAAAGACCCTGAAATAGAGTCACTTGAGCCACTCCATGGAAGGAGTGGTCACTCAGCGTGTCCCCAACTCCTCAGGGCTGTGTCCTGCATCCTAAATGTAGAGGCACAGTCTTGGAAATGTGGCTTGTGTGTGCCCACCCTGTGACCCCAGCCAGGGTCTGGAGGGACGCGGAACAGACCTGTGGCAGACCTCTGGAGAGGCCTGGGAACAGCCACACGTGCTGTCCTCACACTGAGCCTAGGCAGAGCTCGGTGTCCTGCCACTGCTCTGCTGCCCCAGGCCCACGCACACCCACCAGGTGACACCAGATCCCGGGGGCAACTCAGTCACACTGAGGTCGGCCTGCTACTTCCCCGCGTGGTGAGTCGGTGTCGCGGTGACAACCTGTGCAGGCTGTTTTCGTGCCCACGTGGGCGGGCGGGGTGATCTGCCCTCTGGCCTCAGTCCCCCGGCCGACTCTGGTGGCAGACGCATGTCCTCCTGACCTAGAGCTAAGTACCTGTGCTGCCCTGGGAGCCGAGAGTCCTCCCTTCCCCAATCCCACGGCAACTTGCTCTGTGGGGGCAGTGCTGGCCCCTCACGTGGGGGACGCCTCCTCGGCATCCCCAGCAGACAGCTGTCCCCCGCTGCCCTGTCCTCCCTGCCCAGCAGCTCACCTGCAATCTTACAGTCTGGGACATTAACTTTTCTAATCTTCTTTTGGTGACCCTGGGGATCAACCCTGGGCACACTGTCACCGGGCTTCCTATCCAGCTGGGGCTGCCCGGGATGCTGCAGGTGTGGATGCTGCAGGTGCGGAAGACAGCCGCGTCCCTGAAGTTTGATGTTTCCAAGGCCAGTAACTACAATGGTTCTCCCACACCTGGAAGCCAATGAGTAATGAGCACCATTAAGGCTTATTTCAAATGTAAAAAAAACCTTGAGATAATGTACTAAATTTTCCAGAAGTTTGTTTTCTTAGTGCCTGCTGGAATACTACAGGATTTTCTTTAGCATCATTGCTGGAGTTCCTGCCTTTATCCCAGTGCCAATGAAAACAAGGGTGAAAGAATTTCCAGTGTTGCTGAAAACCGGAGGAGACTTTGGCTGAGAACCGGACGAGACTTCGGATTAAGCTAGCTGCCTGCAGAACTTACCTGGACTATAATTTAAGCTAGCTTCCTGCAGAACTTACATGGACTGTGATTTACCTGGACTGTGAGTTAATCTATTGAGACTTTGTCTGGACTAAAACAACAAACTGTAATCTACAACAAATTGTAACTCGGTATCTTTGCTAACAGTGTCATTGCTGGTATAATTTTTCCAAGGGCTTCTTGCACGGAGCCATCAATTGGCTTGGTATTGTGGCATTTTGTATCCTCCCCTTCTGCTTGTAGCAGATTATTTATGGTGTTTGTTTAAAAACCACTATGGTCATTATTTAAATTATACAAAAGGGGGAAATGTTAGAGTCTGTAAACAAGTCTGGATGGCGCCTGGCAAAATGCCAGAGGGAGTGATTTGTGAAGTTATGCCAGTGAGCCATTAAGTGTGGAGATTCCTTATTGGTTGACTGCTGTATCTATTTTATGTTAATTAGATAAGCTGTGTGGAATGTATAAATACCGCTCCGGTCCTACAATAAACGGCTCCTATTCCTGCTGTATCAATCTACACAAGTTGCTCGTCACCCCCCAGTTAGTTTGCCCAGCCAGCCAGGCTATGGCACCCAGCCCTTTCCTACTTTTCTATTTTGAGTCGGGGTCTCGCCACATTGCCCAGGATGGCCTCAAATTCGCAGTCTCCCTGCCTCAGCCTCTGAGGTCACTGGGACACGGTGTGCCCAGGGCCCCTGGCCTGAAGCCTGTACTCTTGGGTGACCACAGACTTACAGGAGCTGTAGGGAGGAGACCCCTCCCAGCTTCCCGAGGGGACAAGACCAAAGCTCAACCTGACCACAGGAAGGCAGCCAGCGCCCCCACAATCCCAAACCCCCAGTCCTGCAGGCGCTCTGCGGGTTGACACCTCAGCCCAGGACACCTTCCCACAGTCGGCCTGGAGCAGACATCATCATCAACGGGTGCCTCCTTGCCCCGGCACCCACGAATCTGTCTGTCTTCTCTCCAGTCACTTAGAGAGCCTTAGCCGAAGGACTCTCCAGCATGCCCCCGGCTGGGATGGGTGCTTCTACTCTGGGTGATTATCGAGGAGCCCCCAGGCTGCCTTGGGGCACAAGGGCTGGCTCCTCCCTGGATGAGCAGCACCTGTGTCTTTAGCCTGAGGCAGGAGCAGCCCCTCATACAGCCCACGCACACAGTGTGCCCGCGAGCTTCCAGAGTGCATGACCAGTACCACAACCCATCACCTCCAAACCAACCCTGGACCCTCAGCTGTCCCCCAGTGTCATCGTCCCAGCTCAGAGCACCACTGAGCCATGTCCAGGCTCCAGGACTGCCTGCTCTAGACCTTTCTTTAAACGAAAGGGTCTGTGCAGCTTCGCCCACCCACATTCCAGGCTTGATGAGCTGTCAGCACCTCTCAGTTCCCGTGTACAGGTGGCCACAATCTTCGGCCCACTCCTTGACTGGCAGACCTGTCCCTCTCTGCGGGCACACCAGTGCTCACTTCTCTGGCGCCGACGCCCAGACAGCAACCCCAGGTCCTGCGGTTGGGCATGGTCACTCCCTTCCTGAATGGTTGTGCCAATTTCAATTCCCACCAGCACCATGCGAGGACCCAGCTCCGGCACGTCCCAGGCATGTTCCCATCCCACTGACTCGTGTCCCAGACATTGCAGGGCGGGAATGTGCCTGTCACACCCCAGTGCCAAGCTGGCTTCAGGCAGCGTCTCCTGAGTCAGGTGGGCAGCGCCCCGGACACCTTTGGCAGGGTGTCCAGTCCAGGTCCTCTCCACGGATGCCACTTGGTCAGTTCCTGTTCCCCCTGCATGAGGAGCCAGGCCCTGGCATGATGGCCAGGAGGGAGGCGAGGCGTGGGATTCTGCCCACCTACGCTGCACGGCTGGCTATTGGGAACCGGGGCAGCCTGAACTCCCGGTCTCCTTCCAAATAAAAACATGCTGGGCATGGACTCGTCCCTCTGTCCTGGGCCCTGTCCTTAGAGGCACTGTGTGGCTGCCCTGCAATGCGCTTCCCTTCCCGGTGGCCGTCCTGTCCTCAGACTGCTCTGGTCCTGCCGGCAGGAGGGGCGCTGTGGGCCACCAGGGCTGAGTTCCCAGTAAGCAGCGCGTGGTCAGCATCGTGGCCTGGCCTTGGTAAGCTCTGTGTCCAGCTGAGCCTCAGGGGACGGCTGAAGACAGGCACGTTCAGGGGGCTGGACAGGTGCCACTTGGCATGTGGAGTGGTGAGGATAGAGCCTTTCTCAGGGCTGAGGCGAGGGGAGGCCACCTGACCCGCAGGCCCTGGGTCCCCAGGTTCCATGGGAGAGCACATGGAAACCTGAGCACAAACCCCAGGGCCGTGGCAGGAACAGGGCAAGGGCTGCTCACACAGGGCCTGTCACACAGGCAGAATGTGCCAATGAGGACGAGGAGCATCGGCAGAGCTCCGGGGGACATGGTGGGCCTGACCGAGGTGCCCAGCAGCCCAGACACAGGCACATGGTGCAGAGTGCAGCCCTGGCACCGTAACCATGGCTGGTGCTGTCTGGGGTCTTACAATAGGGAGAAGGCGAATGTGGGGACAGGGACTGAGCAGCTCGTGTCCTCCACACTGACGCCTTCCTGGGGCTGTCCCATCCACTCGTGGCACTTCACCCTGCTGGCTGCACAGGACACAGCATCACCCCGGTTCCTCTCCCCACCACACCCTGGTTGAAACTATCTGCAAGTGTGCCCCCAAAATGCCTGGCACCCCCGTCCACAGCTGCCACCAGCCAAGGCCACAGTCAGCTGGGCCCGTGACTGAGGCTCTCAGAAACCGTCCTCCAGCACCCTCGCTGACCCGAGGGGTGAGGCTGAAGGATGGTGGGAAGTGCAAAGGGTCACCAATGCCGTGGCCACCATGAGGATGATGCCAGGCGCCAGCCACCACAGAGCCCCAGATGGAGAGTGCATGGCGCTGACATGGGGCAGGCGCTCAGGCAGGACAGAGGCAGGGCGCAGGCCCGCACCCGCAGCCACGTGACCCCCTCCTGCAACCACATGACCCCCTCCTATCGCCACGTGACCCCTGACACCATCAGTGTTGCAGGGCAGGGGAAGGTGACCTGGGAGAAAATGTCCTTGGGTCCAGTGACTGCCACATGGAAAAGAATTGCCTCTGACCTCATCTCTGCCACGCGCTAGGATCACTCAGGATGGATAGTGCGGCCACACAGGAAGAGCCAGGTGTCCACGGCTGGGAAGAGGCCAGGGCCTCCCAACCAGGAGATGAAATGACAGTGACGACGTTAAAATGAAGAGCCTCCTCATCAAAAGACCCCTGGTGGCAGAAGATGCCCACGGGACGGGAGCCACGGCCTACAGCACACACCCGCCCTGGGACTGGGACCGAGGACACATAAATCACCTTGGTAATGAGAAGATCCGAAGGTTCATTTGAACCAGAAAAGCGAACTCTAAAAACCGGGCGAAGGGCCTGCAGGCCCCCCACAGACCAGACGTGAGGTCCACGTGGCTCATGGTGTCTGGAAACCTCGTGAGTCCCCAGAACCACGAGTGACAAAGCCATGCTCCCCACACAGCTGAGAGGGGAAAGCAAGACACCCCCCACACCTGGGCCGGCCTGACCGTGCACCCCTAGGACTGCTCCCCTTCCCACACCTGCCTGGCGACGCCCGAGCAAAGGTCCGACCTAGACCCACACGCAACTCAGGCACATGTGCCCCCGTCATCTGCTCTTGCTCAGAAATAGCCAGAAACGCAAGACGCCCAAAATGCCCGTGATGGAGACCAGAGAAGAACCCCTGGGGCAGGGCCGAGGGCCCCTGAGACGAGCGGTGACCCTCTTATGAACCACACAGACGCAGGCAAGAAGCCGGAGGTCAGCCACGGTGCAGCTGCTCCTGGGGACGGGGCAGGGCGGGCATGGGGACACCCAGCGTGGGGGCAAGTGCTGGCTACACCCATGCAGAACGCACACCGACTGGCAATCGCACCTGCACCTGCGCTCCCTGCAGTGCTTCAGGCATCAACATGGAGGGCACAGCCACGCCCACCTCAGGACAGTGCTTCCCAAGAGGGACCATAGGTCTTGGGGACCCAATGCCCAGCCTCTGTGGGGCACTGCATGACCACAGAAACAGGTTCTAGAAGTCCAATGCGGTCAGCAGTTCCCAACCCTCTGACCCCCCAGAGCCAGAGCTGGTCCATGGTGAACCCCAGGGTGTGTGTGGATCCTGCGAACACAGGGAGCCAGGGGTCCCCCGAGAGCTGAGGAGCAAGGCCCAAGTTCACCTGCGCTGCCGGCTCCATCACAGCGGCCAGTGCACCTAGGGGTGTCCCCTGCACAGCCTTTGCTGTCCTTGGATGATCAGAAGGGCCTGCACTAGGTGTGTGTGTCCGTCTTCTGTGACCACGGGAACAAATGACTCCACCCCAGTGACTTCAAACAACAGAAATTCTCTCCCGGTCAGGAGGCCAGAAGTGTGGAGTCAGGTCGTCAGCGGGCTCCAGGGAGGACCCGCCCTGCCTCTTCCCGCCTGTGCAGACCCCAACGTCAGGGGGTGTTCACAGGGTAGGGTCCTCCCCCAGGTGACAGTCGGAGGTGAGCTGCCTCCTCCGCCCCAGGTGTCCCTTGGCCTGTGCGCACACTGCTCCCGAACCTGGCTCTGTCTTCTGTGGCCCCCACGGCGTCCCTCCACCTCCCTCACCTTCCCCTCATAAGGACGTGCCTCACCCCAGGAGGCACCGTGACCCAGGGCCTTGACTTGATCTCATCAAAGGAGACGCTTTCATTCTCCAAATAAGACGATTTGGTAAAGGTCCATGTCTCTGGAGGGGTCATCATTCCAGCCACTGTGGTCACCCTGGGCTTGCTGGGCATCCTGCAGGGGCTCCTGTCCGCCAGCCCTGAGCCAGTGGCTGGGGAACTGGTGATGGGCACAGCAGAGTGGCCCCTGCCTCATGGTGCACAGCTCCCCTGGGGGCTGGTCAAGGACGAGGTGATGAGGGTGCTGAGAGGAGAGGGACGTGCCAGGGGCTGTAGATCCCAGAGGAAGGTCAGGGAGGGCTTCTCAGGTGACTTCTACACCAAGTCCCAGTAGGTCAGTAGTGGCCACAGTGAGGGTCAGCTTTACCTCGGGGCAGCGGGAGCCCCCTAAGGTCCACAGGCAGGAGAGCAGCAGTGTCCAGCTGCCAGGGACTCTGCCCCCTGCCCTGCACCCTGACATTCAGGGGCGCTCCTCACACCCACCGTGGGTAGCCCTCAGCAGGGACCCTGCCTGGCAGAGCACAGCCCTGGTCAGTCTGAGCTGCAGAATCCTTGCCTAATGTTTGAGCCTAAGTGATCAGTGTGCAAACTAGGGAGGCCTTGACCTGCAGGACTGAGGGGGTGTGGCACTCACTTGTACTGTCACTTCTAGTTATGTAGTGAGAGACAGAAAGTTAGGTGTCTGCTTCTCCAGCAGGGGACTGGTTCCAGCGTCTGCACCAGAGGAAACACAGGAATCCATCCCCACAGTGACTGTCACTGTTAGGAGACGTGCTTGAACCAGACATCAGAAACCAGGTGGCTCTCACAACAGCTGGAAGCCATGGGCTGATATCCCCATGTGACAGAGGAGGAAACAGGCTCAGAGAGGTGGTGACCTTTCCCAGGTACAGATACCAGGCCACATGTGCCAACTGGATTCGTTTTGATGGAGCCAAGACAAAATTCTGCATGGAACCAAGTGTCCCATCCCTGTCCCCACCCCTGGTCTTTGTGTCCTGGTTTTGGGTACACTTTTATGAAGCAGACATGTGTATGTTCTGCCTTAGGTCATCTAACTGTTTGCTGTAAGCAATGAATATACTTACTTTAAAACAGTCATCGTAGAAACATTTTCCTCAAAAATTTTGAGTCAAAAAGTGAAACTAACAACAGGTTTCCACTATGATGCATAATTCTAATGTGCCGATTTAAAAATGTGGAAAAATTAAAAATAGAAAAATGGTTACACAATAAATAAACCCTGAAGTCAGGTGCAGGGATGCACATCTAATCCCAGCTGTTTGGGAAGCTAAGGCCGGCACCCACGCTTCGGAGAGTAGCCAAAGCTATGCCTAGAGGGAAATTCATAGTCCCTTAAATATCGACCTGAGACTTCCAGTTCATCTTCTGTGTGTTATGTGTTGCCACAATAGTGTTGCTTAAAAATCGCACCCTGTGGTTCCAGGCTGTGTTCATTCAGGACTGTGGAGGTAGGTGGAGTCCCCAGCTTGGCCACTCATTCTTCGGCCTTGGGCTAATGAGGCAGCTTTGCACCTTGGCTGGGCCCGTCCCCATCTCGGGGCTACTCTGTGCTGACCTGGCAGCACCTGTCACCTAGAGGGTGCTTCCCTGCCCCTCTCCTCTAGTTACCGCCTGTTGGCCCTTCAGGTCTCAACCCCACACTGAGTGGTCTCCACTGGACCCCCAAGACCCAGGTGCCCGCCCTCTGGGCTCTGCCAGGTCTGGCACCACTAGGCACCTCCTCTCTGCACTGTGGCCTCTGGACTGTCACCAGCTATCTGCTCCTGGAGGGCAGGGCCTGTCTTTGCTGGCCCCTCTGTAGCCCCTCACCTGTCTCCTTGAGAAACAAGGCATTCAGAGGCTTTTCGTCCCCAAAACCAGGAAGATTCTAGGTGAGAGAGAGCCCAGCCTCCCCCGTGACCTGTCCCCTGCAGGAGCATGCGTACTGTGAGGTGACCCAGATGGTGTTCCTCAGAGTGACCGTGACATGAAGGCAGAAGGGCCTGTGCTCTCTGGCCACCCTGCTTGGCTACTGCTGCTGACTGGAAGTGGAACTACCTGCAGGTCACAGAGTCCCTCTGGCAGGCAGTGGCCAGGCCAGCAACCCAGGCTGAGCCCTCCCTGCCAGGCCAGTCGGTGACCCCGGGCAGCCCATGTGCTCCTGCCCACTCGCCTCCCCACCCCAGCCTGCCCAGATTCGCTGTGAACTGGATTCGGTGCCTGTCCCCAGCTTAAGAGGTGCCCCAGGGTTCCACGACAGCTGGATCTGGTTCACCCCAATCCTCTCAACTCCGTCGTTTCAAACCCCATTTTCCCTGGGAAACCTTTGAATTGAGAAATCTGATTTTGGGATTTAGCCTCATTTCTCAGCGTCCTGGTTCCTCTCCAGTCCCCCAGGCCGGCTGCCCTCGCTCTGAGTGCTAAATCAGGGAGGCCCACCGCCCTGCCTGGCCCCCACCCCCAGTGGTGGCTGCCTGGCTGCCTCGTTCCTGGGGGGACCTGGGAACATCGACTCCTCCTCATTCCAGCCCCCAGAAGCCGCCAGCCTCCAGTGTCTGAAAAGCAGCCCCAATTCCCAGTCGCTCCCCTGGCTCAGGAGGGCTGTCTGGGGCCTGCGCAACCTGTTCTCTCCTGCCTCTGCTGGCCCCAGCCGAGTTCCAATGCAGAGGGGTCAGGAGACTGGGCCCAGCCAGAGCCGACATTTCACAGTTGACCCCAGATGTTTGGGTCGCGTCTCATCTGAGAATATCGCTTCTAGAGCCAAAGCCAGCAGCCCCCAGACAAGATCACCCCTGAGGAACCCAAGTCCCCAAGTGAGAGATGAGGCTCTGCCCTTCAACCCGGAAGCACAGGCTGGGAACTCTGCCTGCCTGGGATCTGGCCCCTGGGTTCCCACGAGTCTTTGCACCTGGGAATGACACCGGCCTCCTGGGGCCTTGACAAGGACCCGGGGCTGTGCACTGAGCTCCGTGGGGAGCACCTGAACCCCTGTCCCATGGGTTTGCTGAAGCCCAGGCCCCGTGGACCCATCCCCAGACCAGTGGTGACACTGTGTGCCGTGGAGGAGGGGCCAGGCCTCCTCCAGAGCAGGTGATGAGGAAGCTCTGGGAAGCAATGTTCTGGCTGCGGGGGAGACACAGTCCCTGCAGGGGACACGGCCAGGAGCCCAGCCCCTCTTCTCTCTCCCCACCCCTTGGCAGAACCCTGCTGGCACCTGCAGGGCAGGAGCGCCATCAGCCAGGGCTGCTCCCAGGCCACCATTGAGACCCCCTGAGGCCCCAGGCCATGTGTGAGGCTGCTTGTCCCCTGTCCTCAGCCAGCATCCCGAGGCAGGGACGCTCACGTGCAGCCGACTGGGGCTTGGCTGAATCCACTCCTGAATATCCATCAGGCCGCCATGCCCCGCCAGGGGACCCAGACTGACTAATAAGCAAAGCTTTCACCCCAAACTGGATCTGGGGAAGGGGAGCAGCAGCGCCGGGCAGCCACCAGGTGTGGGCACGACGTGACCGGAATGGGAAGCCCCCCGGGAGCTGCCCGCCAAAAGGAGGCCCGTGCCCACGCCCGTACTTGCCTGGGGACCACCAGGCAGCTTGGGGAGCAGGGTCCCACAGGCAGGCGGAGCCAAGGGAAGCCTTCAACTCGGTCCTGCCTGTGAGGGGGACGGTGGGCATGGGGTTCCTGGGGGGAAGGGCAGGCCATCTGGACAGTGGCGGGGGTGCGGCCTCTGGGGGATGCTTGGTGCCCACCCTGGGGTCCAGCTGGCGTGTGCCATGGGGGAGCCCTGCAGGGTCCTCCCCAGCCCAGCCAAGGGCCAGGGTCACCTCTCCAAGCTCCTCCTGACCACAGCTGCTTGTCCAACCCGCCACCCCAGGAGAGGTGGGCTGCCTGGGCACCCTGCCCCAGGAGGTCCAGGACCCTGGGCCCCCTCATCCTCCCCACTTCCAGGACCGCAGGGGACCCGAGGGCAGCCATCAGACAGCTGGACCCCAGCCCTGCTGCTCACCAGCTCTGCGACCTCTGAGAGCTACCGTGCCTCAGTTTCCCCTTATGTACAATGAGTTGGGGAACAGCCATCTCGGGAGTCACTGGGATGACCACGTGGCTGTGTGGCCCCGGCCAGACGCTGTGCCTCTCTGAGCTGGGTTCCCATGTGTGGGAGGGTGAACGAGGAGGTTGGAATGAGATGTATAAATGCACGCTGGGCACTGGGAGAGGTCCCTGTCCTCGCCTCCCGCTTTCCAGTCTCCTCCCTGTCTCCCTGCTGAGCGGCCGACATCATTGCCTGCCCCAGGTGGACACACTCATGCTCCACACCCCGCGAGTCGGGCACCTCTGTGTTCCCATACTCACTTCCAATGAGGCAGCAGAGACCCAGAGAGGTTAGGAGACTTGTCCGAGGCCACTCAGCTGGTCGAGCCAGGGTGGAGCTGGGCTGGGGTGAAGCCGTCCACCTCACTCCACAGCCCTCCACTGGGATTAGCCTCTGCCGCCGTTCAGACACAGGGAGCCAGCCCCCCCCCCTGTCCGCAGAAACCCCGGGAGACTCTGGGAACTGGAATCTCCCTGCGGGCTGCTGGAGGGCCACTCTGTCCTCATGTGCGGGCAGCGGGCAGCAGCATTTGGACTTTTTACAGGAGCTTCTGTGAGGACTTGCAGAGAGAAGCTCAGCTTGGAGGTCCCCTGCCTGGTGAGGTGTCTTGGGGCTCTGTCCCTCCCTGCTGGGATGAGGTCTCCTGTCCTGCCTAACGGGGGGGGGAGTGGCCATGGCAGCCAGACCACCAGGGAAGAGGTGGTTCTGCCTCTGAAACCAAGGACGGGGACGGTGACCTGAGAGGCCCCTGAGAGGTGTAGGTGGGGCTCAGGTGGGCGGGTGCATCTGCCAGGGACCGTGGGGACCTCCCGGCTAGAGTGGCTGGGCTGTGTCCATCGACTGGCTGCTGATCAACAGCTCCATGGGGCTGCGCCTGCCCCATCTTACAGCTGGGAAACGGGCTTCCCGGGGTCACACAGCCAGAAGGGGGGACGGGGCACTCCGGCCAGGCCCCCAACCCCCAACCCCCAACACCAGCACAGCCCACAGACCAGGGCCTGGGGGACTCCCAGGAGAGTCCACACCCAGCTGCCCCAGGAGCCACAGACTGGGGAGCCACCGTTCTGAGGATGACAGAGGGCAGAGAGGGCTGAGCTGGGGGTCAGCGGCAGCGGTCGGTGTCTGCACATGTGGGAGGGGCTGGGGGCCATCGTGAACTTGGCCTCCTCCCACCCCAGGCCAGCTAGTCCAAACGGCCAGGACAGGGGGGTCACCACGGCCCTCCCCAGCAGCACAGCATGGAGGACAGTGCAAACGCCAACAGACTTGGTCACCCAGGGAGGTGACGGGGCAGCCACCTTCATCATGGACAAGCCACGTCCACCAGCTCCCTCGACAAGGACATCACGGGATCTTGAGATGTGGCTCCATTGTGCAGAGAGCCTCCCTGGTGGCCCAGGACAGTGGGCCAGGTGTGACCCCACGAGTGGACCCTGAGAAATGCCACAGTGGTGTTTGGACTCAGGTGAGGCCAGTGTTTGGGGCCCAGGTCATGCTGAGGTCAGCTCAGGTGGCCCGGCCTCTCCCTCCTGCACCATGCAGTGGCATCTCCTTCACCCTGTGAGGATACTCTGGGCCTGTGCTCCCTTCACAGAGATGGACCCATCTACTGTCACCACCACTGTGGGAGGCAGATGGTGGTGTCCCAGACAGAGAGATGGCACAGAGAGGCGCTGTGCCACTTCCAAGACCACACAGCTCCCCCGGGCAGGATGGGGATTAGAGCTAAAGAAGTCACTCCCAAGCCCCTGCCCTGAACCACCGCATGGTGACACTGGTGTGGCATCACACGCCTGTGCATGCTCCCAAGGGAGCCCTGATCTGTCCCTCGGTTCTAGAGCCCATCAAGTAATAGGATTCAGTTGGATGCCATGGCACAGATCTGTAATTCCAGCCACCCGGGAGGCTGAGGCAGGAGGATTGCAAGTTTGAGGCCAGCCTCAGCATGACCCTGTCTCAAAAGACAGAAAGGGCCAGGGTGTGGCTCAGAGGTAGAGAGGCCTGAGGTCCACCCTGGTACAAGAGGGACAGCAGGCTCCTGATGTAAGGGTCCGGCGAAGCGTCGGAGGGAGAGACCACAAGAGACCGGCTCCATGCAATTGGCAGAGGGGTTTTATTGATTCAGCATGCTGAGGCTCCAGGCTCACTCAGGAAGATAGAGCAGCCCAGAGCCCAGAGCAGAGGTCAGGCAGAGCTTAAGTACACTTTTTGGAGGGGGTGGGGGCTTTGCATACATCAGAACAAATCATCATGAGGCACGGGAAAATTGTACAACAACTCTGAGAACTGATTAGTACATTCATTGGCGGGAACAGATTGGGCAGGGGTGATTGGTCACTTCTAAGTGGGGTACACATTTAAACTGATTGGTTTTTGGGGCCTGGATGCCTATGTGCCAGGCTACTCAGAGTCCCAAGTTATTAGACAACCAGAGGAATAAGTGAGAATATTTACTGGGCAGTTTGGGTATTGTCTTAATAGCTACAGGGATTACAGGTCTTGGGGGTAGCAGGGGAACTTAACAATACTTGGTCTTTTACTTCTTAACCTAAGCCCTGCAGTTTAGAAACTTTACAATGTCCGGTCTTTTACACTTTAACTCAGGCTCTGCGGCTTAGAATCAGCTTAGAAATTTCACCTTTACACTGACACACTGGGAAACATCTCGTCTGAGCTCGCGCAGGCCGCAGCCAGGCTCCCGCCCCGGAAGGATGAGCTGGCCAGAGGGTCCGGCTCCATCTGGGGGGGAAGGATGTGGGCCAGTGTCTGCCGCAGTCTGGCTGGGCACAAAATCACGAGCCACTCACAGCTTTGTAGATTCAAACAGCAATTCTTTATTCCCGATCTCACACCGGCCCTCTACAAACAGGTTCTGGGCAAAATCCATGTTCTGGGCAAAATCCACTCTCTCCACTGGGCTCTGAATGTCAAATACTCTCTGAATCCCAGAGAACTCAACGGGAACTCAAGGCTCCTGAGGCAGCAGAATACGTCCTATTCCCAGCAGGAATAACCTTAAACCTGGAACCTCCCTAAACTCAAGGAGCAGGATACTCCCTAATCCCAGCAGGATACACCCTAAACATGGATCCGCCCTGGTCCTTGAGCAAGGTCACCTTACATGCAATGTCACTGCAAATGACCTGGGTCCACAATGGAGAGTCCTTCCTCTAAGCAACATGGGGTAGGCTGACAAAGAAATTGCCATGCGTCATTCCTACTTGGCAATGGCTCTCAGCAAGTGTCCTCTTTCCTGATCAAATGTAAACATGGAGGGACAGGCCAAGCTCAGCAGGGAAGTCCGAGGACCTGGCTGTGGCCTGCCCCGCCCGCCCCTGGGAGCTGGTGACCATGTCCAGCTTCTGAAGAGTGGGGATCCGTTGATTAGTCAGTGACTACTGAGGACCACCAGGCAGTGGGGACAGAGCAGGTCCCTGTCACACCCCAGTGTGACAAACATCAAGCAAGGAGGCAGACATCCAGCAAGATCTACGTGATGAGGCTGAGAGAGGCTCTGGATGCTAGAGCAAGACCAGGACAGCCTCGCTGGTGTGGGGACAGTCATGCCACCAATGTCATTGTGCTCTGTAAGGACAAGCCAAGAGGAAGCTTGCCAGGGCCTGACCACACCGTGCGTGCACACAGTAAGTGCTTAAAACACGCAGCCTGTGCAGAGGGGCTGTTGGCGCTGTTCTGTGTTCTCCCATTGGGGCTTGGGCTGGTGCTAGGTCAGCCAGAGGCACCAGGCAGGATGGCCAAGGTGGCAGCTCTGAGGCCCTGGGGACCCTCGAGGCACCTGCTGCTCCTGCTCCTGTGGACGTGACCTCCAGGGGACTGTGGCCCCGTGCCCTGGGGAAGCTCAGCCAGAACCCCGGGCACCACCCCCTGCCTGCTGGTCTGGTCCTGTTCCCCTCCACATCCCCAGGTCCTTTTCTGTGGCCGCACAGGTGAAGGTTGCCCGTGGACCTGGGGCTGCCTGGGTGACAGCGGGCAGTTTCTCATTTTCCCCTCGAGTGGTTTCACGGCCCCTTCAACCCGCAGCGAGGGCCCAGGATGAGAGCAGGCCCCAGGAGCAGAGGGGACCCGGACCCTCCCCGCCCTGCCCCCACCAGAGAGAGGGCGGGTTTTCCACGCTGGCCCTGGCTGTGGCCCAGGAGCCGAGAGGAGTGTCACCAAACACAGGGACACACAGCCCCAGCAGCCCCCCCTGAGACTCCTTTCAGGGAAACGGGGCAGCAAACTGCACAGACGCCCTGTTCCCACAGAGGTCTGTCCCCGGGTCGGTTCCCTGAAATGTGGGATGTGTTCAGCCTTGGAGTTCCTTTGTCCTCTGGGGTACTCCCAGGCCCCCGCCCGAGTCTGGTCACCTTTCCTCCCTTGCCCAAATTCCCCGGGACAATGACCATCCGTGACATGTGGGTGGCTCTGTGCCCGTTCTCCAGGATCAAAACTGAGGCTCAGAGAGGGGTGGTGACTTGCCCAGGGTCAGACAGCCCCAAATGGCAGATTTCAGGCTCTAAATCTGTCTGATCACAAAGCCAGTGCTCTTTCCAGAAGGTTCTCTGATGAGCTGTGGCAGTTGTGACGTCAGCTTCCCTTGGGCTCTCCAGCCCCTCTGCTGTCAATCAGCACCAGGATCAGGAGAGAGGTCCTGCCCCACCCAGCCTGTGGGCGGCCCCTCTGGGTGCTTCCCCTTCCCTCTGGGGCTCCTTGGCCTGACCAAGCCCAGCTCCTGGGATCCTCAGATCAAAGGCACCGAGACTCCACAGAACCAGCGTCTTCCTCCTCAGTAGGCGCCCTGATGCCCCATCTCCTCCCCAGCATGCACCCCCAGAGTCCTCTGTGTTGATTTGTTTATGGTCCCTTCATCCCTCCCCCAGCTACAAGGTTCCATGAGGGTGGTGTGTTACCCTGGTCATGGCTGACCCAGACTCAGAGTGACAGAGCCCACGCTCCCTGCCCTGGGCCACCAGAGCCCTGTGAGGGGCGTCATCTTGCCCCCACTTCACAGAGGAGAACACCGAGGCCCGATGGGCCCAGCACCCCTCGGTCAGCAGGGTGGAGGACCAAGTGTCCACCACAAGGGACACCTTGCACAGAGCCCCCAGGGCCCCTGGCATGACAGGGCCAACCTCCAGGAAGGAGGGACGGCTGGAAAGTGGCAGGAAGCATTGCCTGCAAAACAAGATTAAAGGGAAGAAAGTTGGGCAGAAGTCAGGGTGGGCTGCACTGCTGGTGGGGTCCCTGGCCACCGCCCACGCTGCGCAGGAAGGGCTGGTGGCCTTGGGGCCTGGGCTGCGCTGGCGGCAGGGCCTGGCTTTGTGGAAGGCAGGCTGAGATCCTGCCTTCTCTCTGATGGCCCCAGTGATTGACACTTACAAATTACCCAGCCGAAAGTGTCGAGTCTCTGACCCCCGAGTAACATCTTTGGCAAGCTAGAGATTTCCAGCATTTTGTCATCTAATTACTACAAATCCCTTGGAAATTCACTGGCTGGTGAATTTTTAATGCGGGGCAATTTCAATGTGATGCAAGGCCCAGATGGGCTCCCGCGTTCTCACCTCTCTCCTCTCCTCCTCTCTCCGACCCTCCCTCCCTCCTTCTCTCTCTCTCTCTCTCTCTCTTTCTTTTTTCTATTTTTTTGGTCTCACAAACTTCTGAGTGAACTTACAGGACCCAGGAGTTGGGCAGAGCTGTTGCAAAGTCCCCTCTGTCCGTCTGACCACAGGGCCACCGCCTTTGGCCACGTACTCTCGGACCAGGAGCCTACAGAAGGCCTCTCTCCTGCACCCCCGTGTACGGCTGGTGTCCCCCCGCCCCCTGCACATTGTCTCCAACCAGTGTCCCAAGCAAGGTACACCAGTCAGCCCCCTACTGCAGGACCCACCTGGCTGGTGGTCACTGTCCCTGGGCAGGCTGGTGACTATCTGCAAGGCCAGGGACATCACTCCACTCTTGGGGACAGCGAATGTTTGGCCCCTCCATACTTTAGGTCCCTGAAGAAGGCTGCCCAGAGCCGAGACGAGTTTGCACATGGAACACTGACACAGCCGCCGGCCCTCCCACCCCAAGGAGGACAAGGGGTCTTCAGCCCAGAGGAAGCCAGACCTGCCAGGATCCTGCAGAAGCAGAATGATCTCCAAGCCCCAAGTGGGAAGTAGTCCCTGGGTGAGAAACGTGGGTCCCCTCTCTGGAGTCACCCATTCCTGCATGGCTTCAACTCTTCCCTGTTCATCTCTAAGCTATTGTGTGTAGATCCAATTCCTATTTCTAAATGCAAAAAAAAGAAAAAATGCCTTCTAAGCTCTGTACCCAGACTGCCCCCTAGGAGGCCTTTCCCACTGATGGGTCTGAGGTCCCCAGCCCTGTGCCTCCCTGAGGTGACCCTGGGAGAGGAGGCCCCGCCCACCACCCTGCCCTGCCCAGGAGCAGGCCCTGCCTTTCAGCCAGTCTTGCTTACACGTGTAGGCAGCTGATAAACCTCAGGCCCTTCTCCCCAGGGACCCTCTCTTTCAGGAATGGGTTGTAGGACAGCAACCACCACAGATGCATCTGACAGCGGGGTAGGCACTGGTCCTCGCTCCTCTTCTTCTGATTCCTCCTTTGGTTTTGAGGTTGCACCACTGCAGAGAAAAGGCTCCAGCTTCCGGGGCTCTGGCTGAGGCCTGGATGGATTCCAGGAGCTGGTGCGCCCAGGCATCACCCACCACCCACGGGCGTCCCACTGGGGCCACCAGACCTGCCACGGAGGCGGGTCCCCTTGTGCAGAGCAGGCAGTGTCTGCAGTGCCCGACAGCTGCCCTCTGCACCCAGAGACTCCCCACCCGCCAGGGAATGGAGGTGGCCCTGACCTCCTGGATGCTCAGAGGTGGGGCTGGAGAAGAACCTGGAGGAGGGACAACTTCCAAGGAGCAAGCGTGAGCTGGGTGTGTTGGTGCACACCTGTGATCCCAGCGGCTGGGGAGGCTGAGGCAGAAGGATCGAGAGTTCAAAGCCAGCCTCAGCAAAACGAGGCCCTAAGCAACTCAGTGAGACCCTGTATCCAAATAAAATCCAAAACAGGGCTGGGGATACGGCTCAGGGGTCGAGTGCCCCGGGTTAAATGCCTGGGTCCACCGATCTTGCATCACCAAGAGGAGAAGGCTGGTGGGTCCTTGTGCATAGACAGGAAGGACACCAGCCTGCTGCTTTGGGTGGCCCAGGAGGAAACGGGGTGGAGAACTGCGTGGGCTTTGCCCAGAGGCCCTGGAGGGGATCCGCACAGCACCTTTGCAGAGACTGGTCCCCGATTATCGCTCCACATACTCCCACCCCCTCAGTTCTTCCTTCCTGTGTAACTCACGTGCTCCAAGCCCAGAATATTCCAGAGACAAAAATTGAGTAAAGGAGGGTTTGCAGGGGTTTGGGAGAGAGACGTCCCGAGCTGGCAGAGAGGAAGGACTGGTGGAAATGACCTCCTCAGGGAGGTGTCCTGAGAGGGAGGCCTGCAGCCAGGAGCTGCCGGGGTGAAGGGGGTGGCCCAGGGCTGCTCTGTGGCAAACCCATGTGTGTTTTGTGTAAAGCACAGCGTGGTCCCCTCCATGCAGTGGCCCAGGCCACAGTAGTTAGTAATGTCACCCTCCCACTTGACAGCATCTCTAGTGCAACAAATGTCAAAATAAAAGTCAGTGTAGACCTCATTCAGGGAAGAAAAGGCATGTTTTGGAGGAGGTGGACCTCCAGCTTAATCAAGTGGAGAGGGGAAGGATAAGCAATCTGGCATGGAATGGCATGAACGGAGGCACAGAGGCAAGCGGGCTTAGTGGTGCGATGGGCGCTAGCCATCTCTCTGGGCCTAGCCCAGCCCCGGGGGGACCCCTCCCTGGACCATCTACTACTCTTCCCCTCGTCACACAATCTTTTTACATCCTCCAACTATCAACTGCCCCTCTGCATGTCTGCCTTCTGGTTCAACCATAAGCTCCCAAATATCACGATTGACATCACTTTCAAACCTCATTTGGGTGGAGGGAGGCCCCTGGGGCTCTGCTTTCCTGCCTGTGCACCTGCTCGCTGCCCTTCCAACTTCAGCCTGTGTGACCAGCAGGAGGCGCTGGCGGGCGGAAGAAGCTGGTGCGGCCCCTGCTGGTGATGCGCGGTAGTGCGCCCTGCACCCTGGTTCCCTAGTGGAAGCCAGGGCTCCCTACCACCCGTTTGCACTGCAGTGAAGTTTCTCAGACTTCTTGACTCTGTCCCTCAAGGAGATTTTTCGGATTGTTTCTTCCTAATCCCTTTCCCCTGTGAACCTAATGCCACAGAGACCCTGAACACCTACTATGTTCTGTTTGCATTTGCGCTTCATACATAAAAGGAGTGAGGCTGGCCTCATCTCCAGGAGGCAGTTTTTGCCCCCTGCAGGGGTGGGGTCCACCCCACTGAGAAGGCATGAGCTCTGTCCCCCATCCAGGCCTCTTCCAGGCAGAGGCAGTGATGGCTCCAGCTGTCGCCAGCCCCCAAGGTGCTGCGCTCTGCTCTCTGGGGTCTCTGGATGCGCACGTTCATCCCTTCATCAAATCCTCAATACCAGTCCTTCCCGGTGGAGATTCAGTCACTGTGCCCAGATCGCACCACAGGAATGTTCTGGAATGTTCTGGAAGCAAGGGCTGAGGGTTCGGAGCCATCCTCAGAAGCCTCTGATGGCTGCCCTTTCTGCTGGAGGCTGGAGCCCTGCGTGGCTTGCTCATCCCTCTGTGTCCAACGGCCTTACAGCCCTGGGGCCCAGCACAGGGGAGCCCCAGGATTCTTGGCTGCATCTGCACTAGGAACCCGCCTCTCCCACGGCCACTGCCTCCCACGGAGTCTCCTATTCGTCTTCCTGTGGCCCCTGAGGACGGTTCTGGCATCTTTTCCTCATGGGGCATCTCTGCTCTCCCTTGGGACCTCTCATCTTAACAATGTCACAAGCTCACTCTGATGACAATGAGGCTCTTTCCTGCTCAGGAGCCATTATTTGCCTTGTTTCTGGTCCCACATGCATCTACATTTTCTCCCTTTGTAATCAGCCCAGTTTTCTGCCCAGTATAAACCCATAATTTGGTGCCTCTCTTTGGTGCAAAAAGATCCACTAAAGGAATCTGCTCCCTTGTAGGATGGCAGGAAGGGGCGCCCCCTAGTGGCCATGCTCAGCGGCTCCGCCATGAACTGCAGCATATCCGCTCTGACGGGGGACTTGCTGGGAACACCAGCCTTGCCCAGACCCCAGAGCTCGTGGCTTAAAACTGGTGTGTGGGTACGTTTTGTTTTAAGCAGGAGAATCGTTTCCCCAAACAACTCACAAGATGTGAAGCCCAGGATCCTGGTCTGATTAAATGCTGGGGTAGGAAGGGTGCATGCCGACCCTCACTCTCCTCCACCCGAGGTCCCCAATCAAACAGAGACCCCACTTCACAGTCTGTCACTCAAAAACTAATAGCTGATGTGTTCTGGACTCTCTGTGGATACATTGCACTCTTTGCTAATTCATGTGATTTTTACTGCAGGCTGCAATAGGTTAACTGAGCTCATCCTTCAGACAAGGAAATCCCAGCGACTCTGGAGGCTGGGGCAGGAGGATCAAGAATTCAAAGCCAGCCTCAGTTACTCAGTGAGGCCCTAAGCAACTTAGTGAGACCCTGTGTGTAAATAAAATACAAAATAGGGCTGGGGATGGGGCTCAGTGGTCGAGTTTCCCTGAGTTCAATCCCCAGTTCCGAGAGAGAGAGAGAGAGAGAGAGAGAGAGAGAGAGAGAGAGAGTTAATGAACTTGCCTAAGGCCATATAATAAATGTAGTGCTGGGTGAGGATCAAACAGCTGAGGGTGTGTGTGTGTGTGCATGCACGTACATTTTTAAAATTTTGGTTTTGCATGGAGAATTCTGGGAAATTGGAGACCAAACCCCCTCAGCAGTGGTTACCTAGAGAGCGGGGAAGATAGCTGGGTCTGTCCTTGGTGAACCACTTCTTGTAACGTTTGAAATCTTAAATCAGAAAGAGAAAGTAGATCAAAACAGACCTCTGCTTTGCCAACCTGTGGAAGGCCCTGGACATGCCTGTGTGAAGGGGGAGGGGACGGAAACTTCCAGAAAGCCACAGACTGGGCGCCAAGAGCTCCCCGGGCACAGGCGACTGCAGAGCCAGGGGGTGTTGGGTACCTGCCTCTGTCCCAGGATCCTCTAGGTGGGCACCCACAGGTGGGGACCTTAGGAACACTCCCCCCATGGAAAAAAAATGTCTGATGGGAGCCTCCAGCCCCGAAGCCGGCTGGGCTGGGCGCGGCCCACCCTAGGGCACGCCACCCTCCAGTGGGTGCAAGTCACCCCCACCTCCACCACCCCCGTCCCCCGAGTTCACAAGACGGAGATTCTCATTTTCACCCGGGAGACAGCCTGTCTGCGGTCTACTTTTTCCCTGAATGACAATTCCACCCCTTTTTTTGTAGCTGAGAGTCACCAGCTGGTCCAGATGGGGAGGGGCTGTGCTGTGAAGGGACGGGAGTTGATTTCTCCAGGTCACGACATTCTCACTTGTCATCCATGGGCAGAAGCGGGAAGGGAGCAGGAGGTGCCAGGAGGGCTGAGGGCGGGCAGCCCAGGCCATCACTGTCCCCGCACCCTCTGGGGGGCCACCGTCCTCCCCACCAACAGCCGGACACGCCCACTTCCCACTCGGGCTCACTGTCCCCATCCAGGAGACGAGTAAGAGCTCACTCCTCTGCAGGCCACCTGCGCCCCAGGAAGCTGCAGGGCCCCTGGCCAGGTGAGTGGACAGTGCAGGAACTGCGTCCTTGGTCACCAAGACTCAGGAGGCCAGCAGGCTGGACGCCCCAACAAGCCAGGGCTCAAATCCCAGGGCTGTGCCTAGGAGGGCTGGGGCCACTCACACCCCTGTGCCGGCCTCAGTTGGGCCATCTGTACAGAGCAGGTTGTGACACCTCTTCAGGCTGCTGGGATTGGAGTCCCCACGTGTGACCTGCCCAGGACAGGGGATCACAGGTACCCCAGGCTCCTTCAACCAAGGGCTCCGTGTGGAAATGTCTAGTTTGGGGGCCAAGGAGTTAGGCAGCCGTGGACAAGACATAAACAAGTGGTGTCCCCTGTCCTGAGGACACTGGGTCACAAAAGTGAGCTATGGTGACAGGGGCCCGTGGCCTAAGGGAGCAGGAGGAGGCCACCCCAGCAGCACTCGGGAGCCAGCCTCGCCCCTGGACGCTGCAGCATTGGGCCTGGGGAAGGAGGTCCCCGTCCCCTCTCCTCAGGCTGGCACTGGAGTCCTCCATGACCTGTCTCCAGGCACCCATCTGAGGCCCCACCTCCTGGCTGGGCTCTGTGACCCCCCCAGAACTTGTCCCTTGATGTCATTCCTGGGGAGAAAGCTCTGCCTGTTTTCCTGGCTGGACAGTTTGGAGTTGACCTTCAAGAGTGGGCGCAAACACCAAGAACGACCAGAGAGCTACCTACAGCAGAATGGCAGATACAGAGAGCCCGCGTCCCCCAGGTCCACTCCTGTGCCGAGGCAGACATCACTAGTCCATCAGGACCATCTCCCCACTTAGGCGGCCACTCGGTCAGGCTGAGTGGCTCTGGCGACGAAAGCTAGCTGCCATCCAGGCTGGACAGGGAGAGAGGATGGCTGCTCCGGGGCTGATTTCTGCAGGAGTCCTGAGGTCTGAGACAAAGTGTCTCCAAAATCCTGTCACCACGCCAGGAACTTGCCAAGAGCTCCAGAAATGGGGGCTCTCGTGCCACTGGCTCCACCTTGGGCTCCTAATGGCCTCCTTGGGAAGCTCTGCGCTCAGACGGAACAGGGTGGGTCCTGCAAATCCAGAGAAGCTGCGGAGGTGGAGGCGGTGACCAGGATCTTCAGAACCCGCTCCCCACGTGGGCCAGGAAGAGTGGGAAGGCGCAGCTGCCATCTTCTCAGGGGCGGGGTGTGAAAGAGAAGGGGGCGACCCCCACGGGGCTCCAAAGGCCTCCTGTAGGAGCTTAGCATCTGCTGTTCCCTCTGCCTGAAATGCCCTTCCCTGCCCTCCCCCCTAACTGATGTCTGCTCATCCTGCCGTCTCAGCTCGGGGGTCACTTCCTGGACGTCTCCTAACGCTGCTGCCCCTTCCTTCGATTCTCTCCTTGAATCCAGACTGAGCTGCGGCTCCCCATCATCTCCTCCATGAGAGCAGAGAGGGCTGTGTGTGTTCACCCCTCCTCTGGCTCATGCATTCAGCAAGTGTTTAGTGAGGACCTACCACGTGCTCAGCTGGATGGCTGAAAGGACCCAGGAGCAGGTGACCACTGAGGCCTTCCTAAGGGAATAAAGGCAAGGAGGCAAAGGGAGGGGGCCGTGGGAAGAGAGGCAGGCGATCCAGAGGGAGCTGGACATCATAGGGAAGCCCCTGGAAGGTGTATCAGTCAGCAAATGCCCAGGTCATGCTGGGAAACAAAACACCCCGATACTTTGTGGCTTCAAACTAGTCACCAACATCCTATTGACCGAGTCAAGTCAGGAGAGCAGCTCAGACTCAAAGCTGGGAAGCAAGTCCAGCTTTCAGTGGGAGGGGCTGCAAAGGCCATGTGCAAAAGGGGCGGGCCCAGCAAAGGTCAGCGCTGCAGCCACAGACGCCAGGTCTCTGGGCACCACGTGGGACAGATGAGGGGACAAGAACTGGCAGGCAAGGGTGGAAAAGGGGCCAGTCTGTCCCTCCTCCTGGGCTCCTGGGTAATCACACAAGCCAGGAGTTCAGTCTCCGATGGCTGATGCAACGGGGCAGGATGGCGGTGGATGCCTCGGGCTGAGCAGAGTGGATTGCAGGGGGCCGCGGTCCCTCCGCGGGCCCATTAGGAGCCCCTGTCCTCCCCACCAAGGAAAGACAGGCCTAGCTCTCCAAGTTTAATTAAGAGTTCTACCTCCCTGGCTAATCCTGTTATCACTTCCCTGGCTGACCACAGGGGAGGCTGGCTGACCGCAGGGGAGGTCCGGCCTGCAAACCCGGAGGCCCTGACTGGGCCTGAAAGCCAGAATCCGTGAAAGGGAGGGGTGGAGGCGAAGGCCAGCTCCCCCAGGGCCAGGTTACCCACTTATCAGAGGTCGCACAAAGGCCCAAGCTGGGCTTCAATTCCATCCCAGGAGGAGGTGGGGGTCCACTAAGAAGCTTCAGGCTGGGGTGGACTTTAGCTGCTGCCCATGCAGGCACCACATTCCTGAGTGAAAGCCTCCAGGCACCCCACATTCCCTGCCCCCACACTCCCTGCCTTCCAGGGCCAGAGGGCAGAGGTGGACTGTCCCTCACCCAGGCGCAGGGTTCTGGATAGGTGGAGCTTAAGTTTGGTTTCTGTATTATATCAGCCATCTCCTGTGTGACTTCAGGCATGTGACTTAACCTCTCAGGGCCTCCGTTTCATCTGTTATTCTTACACTTACCACAGAGATAACTGTCTGGGTCCTGGGCCCTCATCCCTGAATTCCTTGGAAGCAAGGCTGGTCTTAGACACAGGCCAGGTTGGGGGCACCCCAGGTGCCTTCCAGGACTTTACCTGTGTTGGCCTGATGTTGTCCCTAAGGGAGTAGTCTCAGTGGTCCCCAGCCCTGAGGAAGTGAGGGCTTCTGAAGGGCAGGGGCTGCTTGGGGTAAAGCCTTGGAACTGGGGAGGGGCAGAGCCTGTGGGGTTGGGACCTGCTAGTGTGCTCTTTAATGACCCTGGAGTCCCGTCATCACCAGCAAGTACCAGCGCTTTCTGTTCAACCCTTGGTGACCTCAGCACCTGGTGTCACCCCCGACAGGTGAGGAAAAGGACACCCACAGGCCAAGTGCAGCTGGGAACTGGTCTCAAACCGGAGTCCAGCTTCACGGTGGCCCCCTGCTCTTGCGTCGGTCTTCCTGGCCAGGGAGCCTCTCAGAACCTCTGTTTTCTCATCTGACAGGTAGGAAGGACCTGTGGTGCCTCCCTGGGGGGTTGGGAGGATGGAACAGCTGTCTGTGTGTGACTGTCAGGCACAGCGTGTGGGCAGAGCAGCCTCACCAAGCGCCAGCCAGAGACCAGCAGGTTTGGCTTCTGCCACCGTGGTCTCGAGAGGTCACCCAGAAATGGCAGCCCCAAAGCACTCCATAAAATCCAAGTGGTAGTTAAGCCAGGTTCTGAGTGATCGGGAGTAATTAGTGCACTTCCCACAGAGAGAAGCCCAAATGTCAGACAGTATAGGGGCCATTAATGCTCTCCTCTCCAAAGCGGGTGGGAGGAGCCTGTGGGCCTTGGATCAGATGGGGACCAGGAGCTGGGCTCTGGGCTACACAGGCTCCAGGCCGACCACCCCCAGCTCGGCCTCTCGCCAGGAGGTTTGCGACAGCCTGTCCCTGTCGGGTGCATGGGGCTTTCCCCGGGGGAGCGGGGCGCAGGGACAGTAGGAGCTGCTGGCTCACCCCTTCCAACCACGGGATCAGCCAGCTCTGCCCCCGGCACTGACGAGAGCAGGTCACCTTGCCTGGTAGACACAGGGTTCAAAGCCAGCTCCATCCTCAAGGCAGCAGGCTGAGGCTGGACCTGGAGGAGACCAGATGCCTCCCCTGCACACGCGGTCACCCTCAAAGACTTGGGGTGACCCCTGGTCTCAAGCTCTGCCTATGAGGTCTAATGAAGATCTTAGATGCTCAATAAACGCTTGTTGAATAAACCCACTGTCTGATGTGCCAAGATGGCCGGAGGGAACCATGGTCATGGAGAGTCCAGTGGGGACAGACCTGAGTTCAGATCCTGGCTCTGCCATGCACCTGTGGCTTTGGGTGTGGCGCCTCTCTTCTGAGAGGGCCCGCCTCCTCTCCAACAAGGGCATGACCTTTCCCAGACAATGAGGCACTGCTCTGAGCTCCTCCCACTTCCCAGGGGCCAAGGACCCACTACTCTGAGCTCCGCCCAATTCCCAGCCAATAAGGAAGAGCTCTGAGCTCTGAGCTCCGCCCAATTCCCAGCCTCCTCTGAGCTCCACCTCTGCTTCCATCATTGGGCACAGAAGACAACAGGAGAGTCTTGGTTTCCATGTTTGTCAAATGGGCTTACAAAATGGATTGTATTTTACAGATTTTTCAAGGATTAAATAAGATAAGGCATGTAAATTGGCGTCAGTACCCCCCGGCAAACACGCCACATATGTGAACTCATTTGATTACGAGGAAGCTCAAAGACAGATGTACAGGCGCATCTTTTCCTCCCTCCCTCTCTTCCTTCCTCCCTGCCCTCCCTTCTGTCCTCTTTTCCTCCCTTGTTCCCTCCCTCCCTAGCACAAGGACCTATTCATATGCACCAAATCCAGTGCTGGAGGACACAAAACTCAGAGCCCATGCATGCATGATCCCACCAAGAGTTAATCCCTGCAAACCAGGAGCCCAGTCTCTTCTGCCCCACCAAACACACCCCAATCATCATTAGTCATGGCTTGTTGGAGGGGAGGCTCCTCCCTGACGCTTATCTCCCTGGCTTCTGTCCTGGGCCAGGCGGCCATATTTCACATTCTGAAAACAGATGATCCAAGGGTCAGGGAAATGAAAGGCCCATTCAACAGTGGGCCGGGGAGTCCACCAAGAAGGAGGGAGAGAGTCAGTTGGGTGGCCCTGGGCTGTGCCCCAGTGAATCTCCCTCTCCATCCCCAGGTCAGGCAGTCTGTGGGGCAGGATGGGGTAAAGCATTCAGCAGGGGTGGGGCCTTGAGGCCAGATTTGCATAGTTCCTTCTACCATGCGGCCAGCGCAATGGTTTCATTAATGAGGTTCTTGGCATAAAAGTTAGCTAGTGAGATCGAAATAAACACACAGACTCAGTTACCTTTTTCTATGACCAGGTCCGAGACGGCTCCCCTCTCTGGTTCTCTCCTGTAACCGCCCGGCAGGGCAGCAAGGATTACTCAGGGCTAGCAGGAGAGAGAGAGAGAGAGAGCATGCCAGGGAGTAGCCTTTTATTGGGGAGCAAGAAATTCAGGGGATAATTCCATCCAATGAAGGTTGAAGGGGGCCGCACTCCAAGGTCAGGGTCAGTGATTGGGCCTCCGGGGTCAGTGGTCAGTTACACCCCCACATGGACAGGTTCTCTCAACAGGAGAGGGCCGGGAAAGCTCCGACACAGCCAGAGCGCCTCAGACCCTAACCGGGAGTCACCCAGTCATGTGTGAGAATGGCTTCCGACATATTCCCCCTTTCTTTTCGCAAAAATGAGGCGGGGGTTCACTCTCTGGAGTTTCTGCATTCTTGTTCTGAAGACTCGCCATCCTACAATTATAATGCAATAGAGAATTAGCAGCAAAGAGAATAATCCAATAATGTACCAGGCCGAGTGTTTGAGAATATTTCCAGGGTTGAATCCATTTAGCTCCTTCAATATTTGGTTAGCCAAAGAAGAAGGATCTGAAAAATCAGCTCTATTATTTTGAATGTCTTGGATATGGTGATGAAGTTCCAGAATATCCAAGCTATTATTACTATTTTGCCAAATACCTAACAAATGGTTTTTAACCTTCTCCCAATCCCAGAGAGAAGCATTGTACTTGGCAGCTGTAACACACACATACTTATAATTAGCATGGCATTTAAGCCTTTCTTTAAATTTTAAGGCTGAAAGTTCATTACCTATGTCAATAACAGTTGCCTCTAAGGCGTTTAATTTAGTTTCAATCTTTTCATCAATATTTACTTGATTACGCAGAGCCTTGGAAGTATTTTGAGCTAAATTATTAAGAAATTTTGCATGCTGAATATTCTGAGACAATGTCAGAGACGCAGAGACAGTTGAGGCAATAAAAGAGACTAGCGCCAAAACACCAACAATTATAACTCCAATAGCACGTTTAGGTCTTGCCAGCTGGGCATGAATTTGCTGTAAGACTTGTAAACCAGCATCAGCATACCATGGCTCTGAAATATTAGCAGGTAATAAAATGAAAGAGGGCTGATGAAGTATCAGCACTCCTTTTCCTCCATTATACCTAGTAATACAATTGGTTAGGTTACATTTTTTACAAGTAACAATATATCTGTCATCTATCCATTTAAATTTTACATTTCCAATAATTAAAACATAAGGAGATTGGACACAGGCTCGTAAGCCATAGCAAGATACCTCTTTACAGTTCTTGCCAATAAATCTTGGTAAGGGTTTGTCTGTAAAATGTAAGAATTTTGAGGCAGCAATTAAACACCAAATATCTTTTTGAACACCACCTTTACTATAAGTCAAAATATTACTAACAAATCCTGCAGGTGTCATAGCAGAATTTCTTCATAATTGTCTCTTATCAATTTTTGGAGACCAGTCTAAAACATACCCACTATCTTTAGACACCTTATGTTGTACAGGAAAGGGATTTATACAATCCATCCATTTAGGAAAGGTGCCAATCTCAATTGTAGAACTATTTGGACAGTGGTGTATCTGTGGAGGTTTTGCAGAAATGACTGGCTTATTATGGGAAAGTCCCATCTTAATTACTGATCTAGTATTAGGTTTTAAATCTCCATAAATAGAATTATTTGTCAGTCTAGGTCTACCAACCGCTGTCTTTTCTTCGAATGATACTTTTAGACAGCCAGTATGTTTATTGTGGGACCAACACAAGGGTAATTGGGCACTATAGCCAAAATAATTAAATCTAGTTACATGATTGGGAGTAATATGAGTATCTGTAAATCCTCCCATCATGAATGAGTCATTAGTAAATACTGGAATAGATTCTCCAGTCCACACAGCTGGGTGTACCAGGGGTGGATCTGGGAAATATGTCCAGTAAGTGTCTACTTGATCCCCCTTTACCTGACAGCCCAGTAGGGCAATTACTGTTGTTACCATCATCATTGGGGTCCTCTTTTCTCCTAGGTCTCAAAGTATTCGGGAAGCCTGGGTTGTTAGCTTCTTTACGTCCTTCCATGAAATCAGCTTTTTGGCTAGGTCAATCTGGTCTTTCTTCATCCTTTTCCGATATCTCCTCCTTCTGGATGGGGGCTCTTCTGGGTCGATCCTCAGTCGCTTGAATCTGGGTTCTATCTCTTCCATGTCTGATAGCACGTTCAGGCACCCAAATAGGAGGAGAAGAATTTTCTGGGAAAATACAAGCATGCCCTCTGCCCCATATAAGCACCGGATCTGGGCCCTTCCACTGGCCGGTCTGTAAATCTTTCCACAAAACTCTGCCTAAAGGGCCTGTTACTGAGGGAGACATTTGTCTCTCAGCAGCAGTGTGACCTTCTGCATCACAGTTTAAAAAATTTAAAACAAACAAGGCATGATTAAGGCTATTTTGGGGAGTCATAAGCCTATCCCCCCTTTTTAATTTTTGTAATTGAAGTTTAATAGATAAATGAGCTCGTTCTACAATGGCTTGACCTTGGGGGTTATAAGGAATTCCTGTTTTATGATTAATTTTAAACTCTTGACAAAATTGTTGAAAAGAAGAGCTCACATAAGCTGGAGCATTATCTGTTTTAATCTGCATAGGGCATCCTAAAACAGAAAAAGCTGCTAGGCAATGAGAAATTACATTTTGAGAATTTTCCTTAGTACGTGGTGTGGCAAAAATAAATCTAGAATAAGTGTCCACTATGACATGAACATAACACTACTTACCAAATTGAGGAATATGAGTTACGTCCATTTGCCAGATTTGATTTGGTTTTAATCCACGGGGATTTACCCCTGATGGCAGAGATGGAGTGTGAATAACACACTTAGGGCATTGGCTTACAATCTGACGAGCTTGTTCTCTAGTAATATTAAATTTTTTATGTAAGCTAGAAGCATTTTGATGATGCAAGGAATGGGAAGCTAGTGCACAGTCATATGAAGACATCTGTTGACAAAAAGCTACGAGTCTGTCAATTTTGTTATTACCTGAAGCTAAAGGTCCTGGAAGATTAGTATGAGCTCGTATATGTCCTATGAAACATGGATATTTCCGCATTAGCACTGCCTTTTGTTAATTATGAAATAATTTAAATAACTCTTGTGATGAAGTATACCCAATAACTGAAGTTTCAATATTTTTAGTAACTCCGACTGCATATAAGCTGTCAGAATAAATATTAATAGGTTCATTTGCAAAGTAAGTTAAGGCACAAATTAGAGCTTGAAGCTCTGCTCTTTGGGCAGAAGTATAAGAAGTTTGTATTACCTCTGTGTGAACACGACTATAAAATCCTGCTTTACCTGAACTTGATCCATCAGTGAACACTGATAAGGCTTCATCTATAGGATGGGCACGTACAATCTTTGGAAAAATAAGTGACGTTAATGATGCAAATTGTATAATCTTATCATGAGGATAGTGACTATCTATCTGGCCAGGAAAATCAGCAAAAGCTATTTGCCATGAGCTACAAGTTTGAAAAAGCCAATTAATCTGTTGAACAGAAAATGGAATAATTATGATATCAGGTTCAGATCCAATTAATTGTAAAATCCTAGTTCTACCCTTAATTACTAATTGAGCTATAGAATCATGAAAAGGAATTAATGTTTTTTTGAGGCGAGTGGGATAAATAAATCCACTCAATAACTCCTAATTTTTGCCATATGGCTCCTGTTGGTGTATGTTCAGTTGGAAATATTAATAAATACACCATTTCCTTAGGATCAACTCTAGTAAGCTGTGCATTTTTAATTGCATTTTCAACTTTCCTTAAAGCTGTTTTAGCCTCTAAAGTTAGCTGACGTGGAGAGGTTGGAGAAGGATTTCCTTGTAATATCTGAAATAAAGGACTTAACTCAGAAGTAGTTAGTTTTAAGGATGGCCTCAGCCAATTAATATCTCCTAATAGCTTTTGAAAATCATTAAGGGTATGTAACTCCTTAATTCTTATCTGAAGATTTTGAGGACGGATTGTACGTCCTTGAATTATCTGACCTAGATATTGAAAAGGAGACACTTTTTGAATTTTTTGAGGAGCTATGCATAAACCTATTGCTGTAAGCGAAGTCTCTAACTGAGTAAAGATTTCTGAAAGTACCTCTGGATTAGCATGAGCCAATAATATATCATCCATAAAATGAATAATATATGCATCAGGAAAGCTACTTCTTATGGGATCTATCGCCTGGTCTACATATTTTTGGCACAGAGTAGGACTATTACGCATTCCCTGTGGAAGTACTTTCCAGCAATATCTTTTAACAGGTTCCTTAAAATTAATTGTTGGGACAGTGAAAGCAAATCTCTCACAACCTCCAGGATGTAACCTTATAGAGAAAAAACAGTCTTTTAAATCTATTACCATCAAGCTATAATCTAAAGGGATGGCTGTGGGAGAGGGAAGTCCTGGCTGTAAGGATCCCATAGGCTGAATTGCATGATTTATTGCCCTTAAATCCTGTAGCAATCTCCAATTTCCTGACTTTTTCTTAATAACAAAAATAGGTGTGTTCCAAGGACTAAGCGTTGGCTCTATATGACCAGCCTGAAGTTGTTCCTCAACTAGCCTATGAATTATTTTAAGCTTTTCCCCTGAGATGGGCCACTGAGAAATCCATATAGGCTCCTCTGTGAGCCAAGTAATTTTTTTAGCTGTCTTAGGGATCGGGGAAGTACTCAGGGCCCCTAATAAAAATTTTGGCTTGGAGCATTTACTAATCTTTGTCCTGGAGACTGGTTTGTAAACAGATACTTTTCCTGAAGGGTCTCCTTATCATCTCCAGGAAAATACCTCTGACTAACTTCCTCAACTGACCTTATAGAGTTAGGAGTAACTAATAATAATCTCATCTTGGTTAAAATATCTCTTCCCCATAGATTAGCTGGTAAAGGTTCTGTGCTGTCGCTATTTTGAAATTGGGCTTTTAAGTCACGTGGCTGAGAAGAACTCTGAGCCCCTCTAGGAATCTCTTCTGTATTTTCCTCTCCAGGAAGATTGTTTACCTCCTCTGGAAGACTCTCTAGGACCTTGGAGGTATCTCCTCTCTGATATTGCTCTCCATAATCTCCCTGCGGAGTAGCCTGATTTTGTAAATTTAAATTTACATTTTTAACTTTGGACCTGGCCCCTAGCGCTTTTGTTTTTACTCAGCTTAAAGGAAAAGGAATTAACTTAGCCTCAGGGGGATTTTCCATTTGAATAGACTTGATAGCCCGTTGAATGCCTTTTAGCAGGTCTTCAGGGGGCCACGAATTATGGCCCATATATTTAAAAAGAAAAACTTCCAAAGCTGTCCAGGTTCTCTGAATATTATCTATGCCTCCCGGTAATTCATTTGAAAGACAGACCTTTTGTAACTTTCTTCCTAATTTCTCCCACGTAAGTAAATTTGGAGATTCTTGTTCACAAAACCAAGGACAATATTTACCTACGATCTCTAAGAATTTTAATAACTGAGCTTTCTTTATCTGTTTTCCTTTCTGATTAATTATACTGTCTAAAATAGTTACATTTCCTTATAGGTAGAAGTTGAATTTCCCATTTTAATTAATTTAACGTCTCTTTCCTTCAATATCTTAAGGTACTTTTGTGACCCAAATTGTCACCACTTCCTTTTGTGACCCAAATTGTCACCACTTCCTTTATCTTTTACTTTTTTCTTAACTTTATAGCGCGTGCTCCCACTCAATCTAGCTAATCTAGAATGCCCCACGTTGGGCGCCAATTCTACCATGCGGCCAGCACAATGGTTTCATTAATGAGGTTCTTGGCATAAAAGTTAGCTAGAGAGATCGAAATAAACACACAGACTCAGTTACCTTTTTCTATGACCAGGTCCGAGATGGCTCCCCTCTCTGGTTCCCTCCTCTAACCGCCCAGCAGGGCAGCAAGGTTTACTCAGGGCTAGCAGGAGAGAGAGAGAGAGAGCACGCCAGGGAGTAGCCTTTTATTGGGGAGCAAGAAATTCAGGGGATAATTCCATCCAATGAAGGTTGAAGGGGGGCCGCACTCCAAGGTCAGGGTCAGTGATTGGGCCTCCGGGGTCAGTGGTCAGTTACACCCCCACATGGACAGGTTCTCTCAACAGGAGAGGGCCGGGAAAGCTCCGACACAGCCAGAGCGCCTCAGACCCTAACCGGGAGTCACCCAGTCATGTGTGAGAATGGCTTCCGACAGTTCCTGCTCCCATGATGCCCTGCTACAGGCCTGTCCAGCTGGGCTCCCAGGATGGGATTCCAGTGAGAATGGGTAGCTGGGATTCCTGCCCTCCTGGGTTTACCTTCCAGGGAGGACGGGGCCACCCAGAAACATGGAGACAAACAGATAAGATACATTCAGAGCCAAAAGTGCTATAAAGAAGGGTGATTATAAAATATTGCAAAGGGGACAAAAATGACTTGAGGAAAAACTACTTTTACATTTACCAACGGAGTCAGAAGCTATAAAACCTGTGTTTTCACAATCCATCAGTCACCCGAGTCTTCTTCATGTTCCCATTTTTGAGCCCCCGTCTTTATGACTCCCTGGCTCTCCCTCCCCGCAGAACACAGGTTAGCACCATTGCATGTGACACTGTAGAACTGCATGCCCCCAAAACATGGTTAAAAGGCACCAGATGAGACTTCAACCTACTGCTGTCTGTCCTGTTAGCATGAGAGTGTCTCACCTGGGTGTTAGAGTTCCAATGCAGAGATACGTAGCGAAGGTCAAGCATCTGTGATTCATGCCTTAGTCCGAATTAGCAGATGGTGGTGAAGCTTCTTTGAGAACAGGTTACATTCAAGGAAGACATGGAAGAGGTTCAGAAATGAGGCCATGGAGACAAGATCAGGAGCTCAGGGAAATGGAGGATGGTAGCCGAAAACAAGGGAATGACATTGAAGATCAACCTGACCTTCACGATTTAAAAACTGGGCGAAGGAAGGAGACCATCCATAACAATCAGGATCTACTCAGGAAAAGAGAATGAAACACAGCAGAACATTCCATAATTTTTAAGCACAGAGAATCTAGTAAAAGGAATTTGGTTACACAGTTGATAGAGGACCTTAACCTTCCCCAAATACCAGCAAGAAGAAGCTACTTCTGCCCTTGGGACAGGAGAAACAGGAGGAGGAAGTGGTATTACCATAATCCAGAACCATCCAGAAAGAGCTGGGAACAGTGAGGGCTGCTGGGGCCAAGAAATGTGGGCTGGGAGTAGAGAAATAGGTGGGTAGAAATGCTCCTCCCATCCACTACCAAGACCCCCCCCATTGGTCAAACCTATCTGGAACACAAAGGAGCCTGGGAAATGTAGTTCTGGGTGCAGACCAGCCCAAGCAGGTTGGAATGGGGAGCTCCTTCTTTCCTTCCTTCTGCCTTCCTTCCTTTTCCTCTTTCTTCATTTCTTCCCTCTTCCCTGCTTCCTTTTCTCCACTGTCCTTCTTTCTTCAGTGGCATCCACACTGGTAAATAACAGCATCATGATAAAAGGGAGGATCGGGATTTTACAGTCTGCAGCTGAGAGGATGTCCCCTCTTTGTGCCCAAGGGGAGACAGGATGGCGGGAAGGATGTCAGCTGCTGGGCTTCAGACACCAAAGATGAAGCGCTGGTTAAAAGGGCAGCCGGGGTCTCTTGGGACAACAGTGAGGTCCTGCAGAGGCCCCTCGCTCAGCCAGCCTGGCTTTCCTCAAAGGCCGGTTCCTCTGATCTCAGAAGAGTAATGAGGCCACATTTGTCCAGCTTCAGGCAGGCAGTTCCATGTAGGAGAAATGTGGCTCAGGGCCCGCCTCTGATAACCCTCAAGCGCTTCTTCTAGTGTGTCGGTGTTTTTAAGAATGAACCAAAAAATTACTAGAAATCACCAGGAAACCCAACTTTCAACACATGGTTTGCTGTTGTTACAATAATACAGTCATATAATGATTGGCATCAAGAGAGGAAAAAGAAAAAGCTCTTGTGTGCCCAGCATGGAGAGGTACAGCTGTGTGGCTCCCTCTTTCTGGGGAGAGTGTGTGCGTGTTATGTAGGGCGCCTGCCCTTTTTTGTTCACAACCAGCATTTGCAAACAGCTGCTGTAAATGATTTTGATTGTCCAGCAACTTGGTGATTTGTATCTGGCTTCCATGCTGAACAGTGCTACTGGCCTACAGCGAGAGTCCATTCCCACCCTTCCTCTTTAGTTCAGAGGCAGAGCCACCCCTCTGATGACATCATTGCTCTGCTCACACCCCAGACCTCTGTGTCACTGTTGAACACACTTCACCCTTCATGCTGTCCCTCCCATGGCAAGGCCCAGACTGAGCCTCAAGTGTTGGAATCTTCTTGGCCTGAATTCTCAGAGAGCAGAAGTGTCTGGAAACTTCCATTCCCCAGGGGTTGTGGGAAGCCCTGACTTCTGCATTTCTACCCAGTACCAGGGGATCCCAGTGCTGCTCATCCGGGGACCATATTTTGAGTTTCAAGACTTTAACAAAACTTAGCCAGGGGTGTGACATCTAGCAAGTGCTCGATCGTTATAACTGCTGCGATTATTATTGCGATTGTGATTGCTGTTATGTCCATTATTAATGTCTCAGCTTCGTTGTCTCTAAGTGACAGTATCGAGGCATGTTCCCGGCACAGGGCAAGAAGTCAGGAAGTCAAGAACGGGTGGCACCCACTTGACCCTCCTCCTCCCAATCGATGGTGACAACAGCAAGTAATATAATTTGAACACATTCCATGCCAGGTCTTGTGCTGTTTAATCTCAACGAATCCTCCTCTTAGCCCTGGGAGGTGGGGGTCTCATTAATTTCCTTTTACATAAGAGGAGACAGAGGCTAAGAGAGGTAAGTTCCCCCCGCATCTAGAAATGAGCAGAGCTGGGGTTTTGAACTCAGGCACTTGGATGACAAAGAGCAGACACAAAAGCATTTCTCCATGCTGCCCTGAGGGAGGGGTGACAAAGAGCAGTCACTTCCAACCCCTGGGCCAGGAGCATCAGGGGCCCAATCTGAGCCCTTCCTACATCTCGGCCAAGCTTGATACATGGCAGAGGCTCAGTCAGGAACCACAGAATAAATAAATGGGGAGATGGACACCTGCTCTCAATCTGCTCCCCAGATTCGTAGCCATGTACTGGGGTGAGGCCTCCTCTCTCTGCCAGCATTTCCATAACCTGGGCTGCAGGAGAAGAAATTCTGTCTGTCTATCCAGCTGCCTCCTGGGAGCTAGAGTCCTCCCCTGTTAAGCCTGGACTCCACCCCAACTCTGGTCCAGAGGGTGCTGACTGCAGAGAGAAGCTCAGAGCTTAGTAGATGACTGTCGCCCTCAGGAAGAGACCATCAGGGCCCCCTCTTACCACAGAGTGGACATTGGTCCTTGTTTTTTTTTTGGCTGCTTGACCAGTGCCTAGGGAATCTGCACTGCATGATCCTCGGGCGTCTGAGACCACCACCCTCATAGAAAATGAGTGGCAGATTTTGTTCCAGCATTTGTTGCCAGCAGCGTGCTGACCGGTGACCCTGGCACTTTTCTTTTCTTTTTTTTCTTTTTTTTTTTACTTTTTAGAAGATGTCATTTGTAGCTCATTTTTATTTATTTATTTATTATTATTATTTTTTTATTAGTTATTCAAAACATTACAAAGATTGCAGAATCACATTGGTTACACATCCACATTTTTACATAATACCATAATAGTAACTGTTGTATTCTGCTACCTTTCCTATCCTCTACTATACCCCCTCCCCGCCCCTACCATCTTCTCTCTCTACCCCATCTACTGTAATTCATTTCTCTCCTTATTTTTTTCCCATTCCCCTCACAACCTCTTATATGTAATTTTGTATAACAATGAGGGTCTCCTTCCATTTCCATGCAATTTCCCTTTTCTCTCCCTTTCCCTCCCACTTCATGACTCTGTTTAATGTTAATCTTTTCCTCCTGCTCTTCCTCCCTGCTCTGTTCTTAGTTGCTCTCATTATATCAAAGAAGACATTTGGCATTTGTTTTTTAGGGATTGGCTAGCTTCACTTAGCATAATCTGCTCTAATGCCATCCATTTCCCTGCAAATTCCATAATTTTGTCATTTCTTAGTGCTGCGTAGTACTCCATTGTGTATAAATGTCACATTTTTTTTATCCATTCATCTATTGAGGGGCATCGGGGTTGGTTCCACAGTCTAGCTATTGTGAATTGTGCTGCTATGAACATCTATGTGGCAGTATCCCTGTAGTACGCTCTTTTGAGGTCTTCAGGGAATAGTCCGAGAAGGGCAATAGCTGGGTCAAATGGTGGTTCCATTCCCAGCTTTCCCAGGAATCTCCATACTACTATCCATATTGGCCTCACCAATTTGCAGTCCCATCAGCAATGTACAAGAGTACCCTTTTCCCCACATCCTCGCCAGCACTTGTTATTGCTTGACTTCATAATGGCTGCCAATCTTACTGGAGTGAGATGGTATCTTCGGGTGGTTTTGATTTGCATTTCTCTGACTGCTAGAGATGGTGAGCATTTTTTCATGTACTTGTTGATTGATTGTATGTCCTCCTCTGAGAAGTGTCTGTTCAGATCTTTGGCCCATTTGTTGATTGGGTTATTTGTTTTCTTATTGTTTAATTTTTTGAGTTCTTTGTATATTCTGGATATTAGGGCTCTATCTGAAGTGTGAGGAGTAAAAATTTGTTCCCATGATGTAGGCTCCCTATTTACCTCTCTTATTGTTTCTCTTGCTGAGAAAAAATAATCTCTCTGTGCGGTGGACACAGATGCCTCCTACTTCCCTGTGGAGGATGGCTCTTCTGTCAGCCATGCAGAATATGGTGAGCAGATGACCATCTGCCAGCCCTCCCAGGGTCTGCTGTGTGAGGGCCCCTGTGGCCCTGGCCATGCTTTTCAGAGGTCGCCTTTATCTATAACTGAGAGAGGAAGAGGTGAAAAAATCCAAACATTTTCTGTGACATAAAACCCTGCGACAGACAATATTACTCCAGACAGTTCTCAGGGTTGGCCAAACTGTGTCTAGCTAAGAGCACAGCCCACCTTCTCCTTCACTCAGTCCTGCTTTCTCCTCTTTTCACAGATGGTTCAACCTGAATCCACCCCACTTTAAACTCTCTCAAACTCTCAGCATCCTTTACCGCTCTCCTAGTCTGAGCTGGAGAGTTAGGAACCCACTGCTTCCGTGAAGACTCGAGACTCCATCTTTCCCTCCTTGAAATGGGAAGAAATAAGAGCGTCTGCCTCCTCGTTGGATTATGAGGGTAGCATGACATCTTGGTAAAGCTCTCTAGGGTCTAGAAGAATGTCCTTCACACCTGCTAGTTGCCTTTACCATTTTCCATCTGGTATGTGGAAGGGACCCCTGAGCACCTGGTCTCCCTGCTTCCACTCTTGCCACCCACACCTACTTATTGTTTATAACAGCCAAAATATTTCTCTGAAATTGACCTCTCTTTTCCTAAAATCCTCAAAGGTTCCCCATGGCCCTCCTAACACAGACTTCAAGGTTTGGCCACATCTACAACTGGACCCCTCTCTCTTTGCTTCCCGGCCCTCTAGTTGGCTTCTGCTATACTTAGTGCCACAGGGACTTTGCACATGCTGTTCCTCTCTCTGATCCCTTGGTCTGTGAATTCCAGCTCAAATGTTCCTTCTGTGGCAACAGGGACTATGGAAGAGTTCTCTGCTACTTACACTCTGAGCATCACACACCTGTTCTTTGTAGTGTTGCCTCTGTGTGACCTGAAATCAAATTACTGTAGAGTAGTGCCCCATAGTTCCCCCAACCCAAACCCAACATCCAGTCCACAAGGAGCTCCTTGCTCTCATACTATACGCTGGGTGGTCCCACAACCACATCATCTGAGACACTTATTGTGGCCTTGCTGGGTACCAGCCAGACACGGGGCTGAAATCAGAGCCTGAATTTACTCTTTGCATTCTGTCTGGTTGGCAGGGGCCATTACTGTCCTTGTTTGATGTAGTCACTCAGGCATTACCTGGAAGGAACCGGGCTCGGTTCCTTTAGTCTCCATACTAAAGCAGCAGTGGGGTCCTGGAGTCAGACCTGGCTTCAAACTCTGGCTTGGTCTCTGGCTGACATTTGCCAAATGCTTCTTCTATGCTCAATATCTTGGAGCAAATGTCTAAATCTTCCCCTAAAAGGGGAATTTATTCACTGTAACTGATCTGAGGGGGGCTCACTGGGCCAAAACTGGAGGTGAGGCCACATCCTCTTCCAGTGTGGGAGAGAGTTCCGTGAGCTAGCATGCAGTAGGTAACGGCACTGCAGAAGCTTTGGACTGATGCTCCTTATTAGGATTATTCATTGATATTATGCTTCCATTGGAAAAAAGCTCAACACCACCTTGCGCGGTAAGGTCACCAGGTTCAAATCCTCCCAATGGTTAGTTACCAACAGATTCAGGGGCCCACCATCTATCTGTGTTTGTAAACAAAGTGTACTTGACCCCAGAGCAGGGTATTTGTCTACACCTGCTGTTCCCTCCCAAGGGTACAGCCCAGTAGTTGCAGTCTGGACCGTGTTGGGCTTCCCAAAGCTAAAACATTCACTATGCATCCCTTAACAGAAAGCCATGGCCGACCCCAGGTCTAATTCAGGAAAAGTGCACGGAGAGGGTTATTTATGTTCTCTCTCCTTATTGAAGCATTTGGTTTTTAGCTTTGTTCCCGTCCTCCTCAAATATCTTGGGCAATGATATTTCCATGCGGGAATAAGTCCTTTTAAGGTCGTTTCTTTGAGGTGGCTGCTGGACAGTGTGAATTCTACATGGATTAATCTTCCCCCACGTGAATATCAGAGGATTGAAGAGCTTATTGTGGAGAGGAGGACCACAGATCACAGGTTAATTCTGACAAAATGAAAAGTCTCTATGCAACAGATTCTTTGAATTCTCTGTGTCGCTCTGATTATATGATGAAAACCCTAGCTCTGTTCTTTCCCTAAGTGTGGAGCTAAATAGGTCTTCTTTAAGAGTATTATAAGGAAATAGATATTTTACCCCTAGTATCCTAACAACTGGAAAATTTAATTAACTGGCATTTGGATGTATTAGTGGCAACCTTAAAATTAGGTTTTAGAGCCCAGTGATTCCAAAATCACATTGGTTGAGTATCCCTACTCCAAAAATCCCAAACCTGAAAGGCTCCAAAACCCAAACTTTTGAGCATCATTTCATCACTCATGAAGTTGAGGAGTCAAAGATTACATAAAGAGATACCTGCATACCTGTATTCATAGCGGCACTGTTCACAATAGCTGAGATGCCCTTCAGTAGGTGAACTGATAAAAGAAAATAGGGTCTGTATGCACAGTGGAGTGTTATTCAGCCATAAGAGAGAATAAAAATCCTGTAATCTGCAGAAAAGTGGGGTGACCTGGAGATCAATATGTAAAGCTAAGTTCGTTGGACCCAGGAAAAAAAATACTGTGTTTTCTCTGCTAGGTGCAATATAGAGAAAAATAAATAAAAACAAGATGATATAAAAGTAAAAGCGGACTCCTCGGAGGGAAGGGGAAGGGGACCAGAGAGAGTGGGAGGAGTGAGAGATGGAAATTGGAAGGGCGGATACATTCAAATCACATGTACACATGTATAAAATGTCACAATGAAACCCATTAATGGTTCCAATGAATGTACACTGAAAATTATAATTTTTTAAAAAGTCAATCAAAAGAAGTTTTGGGTTTGGGAGCGTTTCAGATGTCAAATCTGCATTAGGAATGCTCAGCCTGCGTTCTCATTATCATTCAAGACAGGGATCCTGTATTCTGAGAAATCACACCCAGCCTCTGGCTGTGGCTTGATAGGATCCCAATGGCCAATGGACTGACTGCCAGGTGGGATGTCCAACCTCATCTCTGTGAACTGTTTCTTGAGTGGTCCTCATGGTAGGCTCTGGGTTTGACTCCACTTTATGTCCCCAGTGCCTGGCACATAGAAAATAGTCAGTAAAGCTTGTTGACCTGGCCCACCAGTGAGACCTTCCATGTGGGGCTCAGAGATCATGGAGAGGAGCCAGACGTGACTAGACTGGGCCTGGAAATGTCTCTCCACCCTTGGCTCCTTCTCTCCTGTCCAGGCCCCCAGAGCATTTGTAAATGGATGCTCCCCACTGAGCCTCCAGCTGCCTCCCACCACCCCTTCCTGTCCTCAATGCCCACTCTGCCTCCTGCTCCAGAGACATCTGCCTTGGGTCCCCCAGGAGTCAGCTCCTCACCAGAAAGTCAGCAATCTGCATGCCTACAGCCTGGAAATATTGATTTCAGGTTGAATCACACTTTCTCCCGAGCTCCTCCCTCTGTCATCCCCCCCATCAGAGGAGGCCGAGCACTGTGCAGAAGGTTCTGACACTGGACTTTGAATCTGGACAGTAACTGGGGCTCGGGGTGTATGGGGCAAAGGGGGGACAGAACAAAATAAATCCCCCTTCACGGAACCGTCAGAGGAAGACAGACTTGAACAATGAGCAGACGGTCCTCGCAGGCCACGATGACAGACATTTCAAACTTATCACGCCCTGGCACTATATTAAGGCCCCGAGATTACAGTGAGGTTCATTAAAGGAACATCTGTTGGCAATCAGCACAGAGCCGCCAGATATGATTGCTCAGAGCGCAGCCCGGGCTGGGGGCAGGGAAATCCCATCTCTGCAGGGGAAAATGTCCAAGAGACACCATCCCTGATGTATTGGGCTTTCCTGTGGCTCACTTTCCTCCTCTCATAAAACCAAGGACCTAAATTCAGATAGGCCCAGGAGCATCTGTTAGGAAGCGAGATACATTTCCAAGACCCAGAAGTCAATAGAAGTAATGGTGGTGTGAACAAAGAATACCTGGTAGAACTTAGTAGGTGCTCAGCACTAAGGGGCATTATCTCATTTCATCCTCGTGTAACCCACAAGGGACTTAATGTTGCCACCCCTCTTTACAGCCTAGGAAACTGAGGCCAGGGAAGGGAAGGAATTGTCACAAGGTCAAGTATCTAGTGATTCATGGATATGGTGACCCACTCTCCTCTTTTACCCAGACTGAGGGTTTCCTGGGATGCAAAACTCCCCAGGTCGTGTCCCTGGGATGGTCCCAGGCAAACCTGGATGCAGCCCGACTCTGAGTTCACATCTGTCTGGTGTCAAAGCTCACCTCCTGATCCCTTCTGGGGCACTATCTCTTGTGTTCTCGGCTCCTTGCTATTTACCAAGACAAAGTGTTTACTGAACACCTACTATGTGTAGGCACCACTGTGGGCACTATAGACAAAATAAGTGAAGGAATAGACAAAAAAAAATCTGAAAACCTCTGCTTCTTGGCTCTACAGCGTTAGCAACTCTCAATTTACTGCATATTCCCCTAGACTCCATATCCTCCTGAGACTACTTAAGTTTAATCATTAACAAAAAGAGAACTGGAAGGGCCACCTTTCTGGTGTCCTGTCCTGCACAGTTCTGAAAAGGATCTGTGGCCACCTTCTAGGAAGGTGTGTACCCACAAGGCTCATCCACTATATCATGTCCCCACGTCCCCTCTTCAGTCTAGAAATAGGATGTCCTGAGAGGTGATGCTATCAAAGGGCACACAATCAGAAGGGTTATAAATAGGGGAAATCTGGAATTGGGCAAATTCCTGTGCACTGCAACTAGTAGACGCCCTTGCAATTCAAGCGGTTTCACAGAAATACAATATGGGCTCCTGTATTGTAAGGATTTTGGAAACAGGTGGACCCAAGTTCAAAACCAGACCTTTCGCTCTCTCACTGGGTGACCTTGTTGTGCACGCCTTAACCTTAGAATTTTTGATCCCTATAATAGGAATAAGAGAACCTGCTCGAGGTGCCCGCCTGAAGCAAATTAACACATACAATGACTCAATGAACTGACCCACAGAAAGGACTTAATTACCAGGTCCTGTTGCTCTAACTCACTCGATCTTTCTGCCACCCCTAGGTTTTGAGGATTACCCTGGTTCCTGATGGGGAAACTGAGGCCAGCAAAGGCAAATGAACCAATCCCCCGAGTTCAAAGATAGCGTCCCAGCCGGGGTTTGTAGCCAGGGTGGTGTGGATTAAAGGAGGATAGTTTAATAAGGACTTAGATCAAAGCACAGATGAAAACCCCCACCTCCAGCTATCCAGAGAGCACCCTAAGTTAAAGGAAGCAAACAGCACTCAGGTGGCTAGAGGAGGATTGTTGGGGTGACAGGAAGGAGCCAGGGGCTGAGATGGCTTTGTTAGCTGGGGCTGGTCAGGCTCTGGGGAGCCCAGTCAACTGCTGTTTGTACTCGAGGGCCATTTATCCACATGGAATATGTTGGAGAGTGGAAGGCCATGCGGTGGATAATCACAGGCAACAGGGGGAGCTGGGCTTACAAGCAGCACCTGGACTGGAATACCTCCAGGAGCTGCTCCTGGGGCCACCTGATGGGCATTTGGGAGAAGGGCAGCCAGTCAGTGGGCATGAGGATCACACCCAGTGGGGAGGGTTAAAAGGACCCTCTCTGGCTTCAGGGGCTGTCTCTGCTCTGCTCTTGCTCTGAGGTGGGACTGGGTGTGGGTCGTCTTCCTGGGTTCCTCTCTCTCTCTTTTGCTGTTCTATTGCTTGCGCAAAATGAGAAGCTCAGCATTTTCTGATCCAGGAAAGGAAAAAAGAACACTGAGGTTGTTAGAGATGGGAGGGACGTTTAAAATCTGAATCCAATGGATTGAGCACTTGAGGGAAGGTCTATCTCTGGAGCAAAGTTTCCCTGGGCTCTGGCATCCTGTGAGCCAAGGTCTAGGGAGGGGGAAGGACGAAGAGGGGAGGGAGCTGAGCCGTCGGGGGCAGGGGTCGCACTCTGCTAGCAAAAGCTCGCTCTTACTCAACTCTCAAAAGCATCTTCTCTGCTTCTTAGTCTAGTTGCAGGGGGACTAACCTGCAGGGGGACTTACTGATCTTGCCTACCTGCAGGATCCCTGTGGGACATAATGGTGCATCCCAGGAGGGTGGGTAATGAGAACAGGACCCCTTCTGGCTGATCTGCCAGGTGAACTGCTCTAAGCTCACAAACACCATGTTCCTAGCCTAGGCTCCTCACACATGCAGCTTGCCCTGAAGCTCTGTTGCTCTCAACCCTTGCAGGGTCCCTGGGCTCTGAGCCCACTAACTGGAGTGGGGGAAGGAGAGAGAAGACCCAGGGCAGGATTCTGGCCTGGGTTTAGTTAGCAGGGTTCCTTTCTTTTTGAAAAAGTGTCTGTCCTAAACCCTGTGAAGCTGGCTTCAGAAGCATCTCTCTTCCCAAGTCTGTTACAGTTGAAGCCCTGGCTTAGGGACAGATGGGGTGGGGGGGACCTTCTAAGCTTATCCTGCTCAAGGAGGGCTGGCCTGCTCTGGAGCATCAACTCGAGTTGCCTGAGGGCCTCTGGAGAGCTCCTACCTCTCTGCCACTCCACCAGCCCTACAGTGACTGCAGTACCTAGCTTCATTGCCTGAGTGACAGTACTGCTCAAATGATAGTCATGCTCTAGATCATGGGGCTGACTCTCTGAAGCCAGGAAGGCCTGGCTTCACCTGGGGGAGAACTCAGAGGGCTGAGCCTAAGGTGGCCATTTTATCACCTCCTACGTCTGCACAGTGACCCCAGCTACTGGGGAAGCCCTGGCTGGATCCTAAGTCCCCCCACATGCCTCTTTGCTTCTGACTTGAATATTTTCTCCCGTCTTGCCATCTCGGCTCCTTATATACTGGAAAGGGAGTTGGCAGCCCAAGATGGCTCAAAACTAAAAGCTTCCACTTACAATCAACAGGGGACCCTGTAGCCAGAGAGGACTCCCCTAGGAAGGGAAGGGGGCTGGGCACAGGGCACCTGCTCTGGGAGGAGGTAGACTAGCCTTTTTGTGCTGCAAACCCCAAGGCTTCAGCCCCTGGGGAAGCTGGCCTGGGGGCCGGGGGCAGTGTGGTTAACTGTCAATGTGTTAGCCTTACTCCAAGCTCAAGGCTCCGGCACTGCAAGTCCTGTTGTGAAGTCCACACATGCAGTAACTAATCGGGGACCACAAACCTGCAGGTGCAGTGGGTTAACCCTCCAGCTCCTGGGAGCCTTGCTCATTGTCATGCTCGCCTCTCCACCCACGTGTGGATCAACTCCCAGTTACAAGAAGCTCCAGGAGAAAAACCTGCAACTTACCTTGGCAAGGGGAAACCCTGAGGTTCATCTTCACCTCTAAATGCTCTAGATCACGGGGCTGACTCTCTGAATTGGGTCTCTGCAAGAACTGTCATGCGGCAGACGGTGTTCTGGGGTGCTCACGGTGCCCATCCAGCATCGTGGGGCTCCACTGGGTGTCTGGCTATACTAATTAGAACAAATAACGGTGCAGGAGGCGCTGGGTTATTCACCCAACAGGCTTGCACGTCAAGCTGCAGCGAGGGCTCTATTCAGTATGGTGAAGGAAGCCAGCCTCCCCGTGGAAGAGGGTGCACATGGCAGGACATTGCTTAACTTGCACACTGATGGCGATGCTCAAATGTTCCACAGGAGCCCTGCCACCTCTCAGACAATGGACAAACTGTCCACCACAGAGGCCCTAGAGCCAGGAGGGAGCTTTGAGGACCTCTTGACCAACTTGGTGTGTTTGTGCCTGGGACTTGTCCATGTTGGACACTTCCTGACTGTCAACTATGAGGTCATAAGTTCCCCCCCAATTGCAGTCCTTGAAGGGGATTTCAGTTCAACTCATATCTGGTCTAAACCTAGATGCCAGGTCAAGCAGTAAGGATGAGTCCTGGGCTGAGCTGGCTTCAAATCCTAGAAGCCTTTTCCTTAATGAGAAGGCATACCTACCCACCTGTGCTGCACGGGGTCGGGTGAGTGGGATCCGCAGGTACGTGGGCCTCTTAAGATTTTATGCCATCTTTCTAAAACGAGCTGTCTCCTAAAGAAGCTATAGCCCTTGGCCTTACAAAAGTCCAAGGAAGACGATTATCTTTGACCTTGCTCCTAACTTGAGCAGGCTCCTGGTTGAAGTTTTTAGCAATCAGCTGGGATCATTTAAAGGACTAACCAGGGCTTCTCTGGCTACTGGAGAAGTGTGCCTAAAGCCTCAGGGGTTGGCCTTAACACCTCCAGGAGTAGACAGTGGGCATGTGACGTCTTGATCCTGACTTCCCTCCCCAACCCTGATGCCCTGTAAGTGAGCTTTCTTACCTATCAGGACAGTCCACTAAAACACTGAACAATCTTACAAAGGGGAGATGCCCTTCAATGCACCAATCCCCAATCGAGGTCACCTGCACCTTCCAAGCTACAGGAAGAATGTCTGCCATGCTGGAGCTTGCTTCCCCTGGGGGACCAGTGCCCTGGCCTCCTACTGCAAGTGTCTTAAATCTCGACCTGTGAAAGTGAAACCTGGCAAGCGTTTAGGGATCAGGCATACTGGTTTGTCAAGGTGACCTTGAGCCACAGGAGGAAGTGGCTTAAATGGCAAAACACGGTGGACTAATCTGAGGAGGCTCCCCAATGGGGCCATCTGGGAGTCTGCAAGTACCCTAGAGGTGTGACGAGGACCGTTTATCTGTTGGTCCCCATCTTCCACTGCCTAACAGCTGGCGGGGTGGGGCTTACTCCTGCACCTGGGAGTCAGGTAGCCTTCCAGATAGGGGGTCACCTCTGGCAGGAATTGAAGGGGCTGGGGAGACCCTGTCCCCCTGCCTCGGCCTGCCTGTCTTGGCCACAGCTGACAATGGCCATGAGGGTGCACACATCATGCGTAATACCAGGTTGTCCCTGAGTGCACCGAGTCCCTTAGAAGCAGAAACTGTCCTTCCCGTTAATGCCGCAAGACAGCTGGTATCACTCTCAAAGCTGGGAATGTCCAAGAACCAGGCTTGGTAGTTGCTCATGGGGGAAGGGACATGGCCAGAATCTCTGGAGTTCTCCCCATTCCTCAGACTGATTCAAATGGGCCATGAACAGAGACCCCATGCCACTCCCCTGAACTCGGCACAGGTCGGCCTATCTGTCCAAGTCCCCTATGGGCTGGTATCTGCAGTGAGTGTCAATGCTGTCCCGGGGCGTCCAGTCCATGGAAGACGAGTCCTTGTTATTCAAGGGAATCCCTGCAGGGCACCCTGGCATCAATGACACAAAGCTGACAGTGGCTAAGGGTGGCACAACCCAGGCTTCCTGGGGTCGGCTGTCTGGCCATGAGTCAACGCGCTTTCCCTCTGTTCCCCCTTCAACAATCTATCTCCACTTAAGGGGCCAGGATCTACCTTTAGCTGCTTCATGCTGATACAGAGAGGCTGTTCTAGTCTTGTCCCCCCACGTGCTCCAGAGGGGACAATGGGTGATGCAGAGTTCTGAACCGGAAAGGTCCCCGTGTGTCTGAATAACTAAACGGGGGCCCCTGCGAGTTATATCACCAGGCGACATCTCCTGGGTAGAGCAACCTTGACGAGGTACTTGGTCCTCGGCACAGTGCCTGGGGAAACCTAGAGAAACCTGCGGAGGATCGTCTAGAACAAGTCTTACCCTTAAGTGAACCCACCAGGGAACTCCAACTCTAAAGCAGTTGGGGCCAGTATCCCCTGAGGGTCCTTATTCAGGCTGAAGTTGGTCTCTTGACGACTCTCCATAGACGACCTGTCTTCCTGGTTATACTTCCATAAGAACCGTATCAAAAAAGGGAATTCCAGCTAAACTCCTGGGGCTTGACCAAGTTCATAAGCCATGGTCTGTATCTCCAAACCAAGCAGTGGTTAAGGGTTGACCTAAGTACCCCAAAAGGATCACTTGGGCTGCTGGTTGGGGTCACTCGGGCGTCTAAATGGGCAGTTAGGACTCTGAGTCTCCTGGTGCTACGTGGCCAGGATTTGCTGGAGGACATAGTTGGCTTTCCTGTCCCAAGGGCAAGATATCAAACTAGTTATGACTTCCAAGAGCTGTATAAACTTCCTTGTTACAAGAAGTGGTGGTCCATCAACGTTCTGGAGGATTTGGGGAGCCCAAGTGGAAATTGTGTCCTGAGACACCTAATGGATATTAATTCAAAACTAAGCTTAGTATCTATCCTGGGGGAAAATACTGAACCTGTAAACAGTCCCAGGAACTTGCACCAGTGAGTGGCCCTTGTCGGGTCCCAGTGGGTGCACTTTAAGGGGTGGCATCATGGGGATATGTCTGCATTGATCATTGGGAATCTTGTACCTGTGAGCCATTCTGAATCAACGTAGTATTCCCACTTATCCTATTCCTATATCTCCATAGAGGAACACTTAGTACTTATCAAAAGAACTAAATGTGAACTTAGCTGTGTGGGGACTTGTGACTGGGGTATAAACTTGCAGTCTTATCTGGCAGTCTACTGCCTTGGCTAAGGGCTACCTTCTTGGTGTCCTCTGCAGTGAACTACATCCACCTTAGAAGCTGATCCTCTCCAGAAGCCATAAATCCTTGTACTTCATGGAGAGTGCTTAACTGTTAGCATCCATCTTTATTGTCAAATTGCATGACCGTGGTATGTTCTAGAAACATACTTAATCTATAGAAGTTTAAGATTTCCTGTCCTGATTGCAAGACCTGAACAAGGTCAGCAAGTTGACCTTTCATGTGTTGGCATGGGGGGGGGGCACTTGACTCTTTGATACTAGAGCCACTGACCACTGTGCATCTGGCCTTTCTGAAGACTTCTTCGAAATCCCCATCTCCAAAGCCACTCAACCCTGGCTCTCAAGAGGTACCTTCTAGGACTGGATCAACGTGGGGTTGATCTAACGCCCTAAGGAGACAGCCTGACATATCCTCCCTTCCCCTGTGAACCCATGTTGACCCTTCATAAACTTCCCGGACTTGGAGTCTGAACCTCATGACCTTGTTTCAAGGTTAATGTTGAGGCCTTACTAATCAGCACAGTAGTCGCAGCTATTGCTGTCAAATTTGGCCACAACTGGCTCTTTTTGGAGAAAATAACAGACTAGTTGTGATCACAATTCCTGGGTTAGAACCCCAGAAGCTAAGCCCTCAGTGAAGGGTGTAGGAGGCTGGGCCAGACCCAGCTCAGAATTTATCAAATACACCTTAATCTTAGTCCTTGAAGAGGCTCTTTCCTTGTCCAATGTGCTTTATTTCTTAAAGCCTTGGAATCCATATCCAATAGGAACCTGTCCTTCCCACAAACCCTCAATGGTCCTGGACTCAGGTGGATCATGTAGATGGGGCAGCTGTTGGTCAGGGATTAATGCATGAGCCCCTGTGGCTAAAAACTAACCAGAAAAATTAAACCACTTCAGATGGAAACTTACGGTGGCGAGGGGGGAACACTTCAAGGAAACGGCATCAAAGCCTGACTCTGCCATGTTGGCGAGCCACAAGCCATCAATATATCAGGATGCCATTGAGCTGTCACTTAAGTCCCAGGCTAACGCATTATCAATGAACGGTCCCTAAAAGGACAGGTCCACACAAAGTTCAAGGACTGCCACCCACTGGAACCTCATGCAAGGGACTCCTTGTGGGTAACAGGAGGCACACTGACAAGGGCCTTCCTCCAGGGAGAGCAGCCCCTTGTCTGCACTCAGCAGTTTTATAGCCGCAAGAGGACTCTCACTAGCTGCTCGGGAGTCTGAGCTGGGGTGGGGTTGACTGCAGGCACATGCTCATGGTCAGCTAAGCAGCCTTGCCTCGGAATCTAAATCGGAACCCCCAGATAAAACGGCTCGTAAAATGGCAAATGACCTAAAACGGCAAATCTGATGGCAATAATCCCTAAATCCAAAGGCAACACCGCCGAGTGTTTGGGGTTAACTTTGGGATCTCTGCTTAACCATCTGGTCTAACCACCTATGGTGCACTAAAAATCCTTCGGACATCACTTGGGATACCTGGGGGAGTCCAGGTATGGATTAGGACGTCGGGATGCTTCACTCACGGCCTTGATCCCATACAAGGGGATGTTCACAGACTTCTTGACCAGGAAGTTTAAGGAGACGGACTTGAGTAAAGCTGATGGTCTATTTTTGCAATAGAAACCATAGTTGGAGGTTCTGGCTTTAAGGGATGTCATCTGTACACACACCTCGGGTCTTAAGCTGACCTGGAAACGTGTCACTAGCATGCCCTGGGAGGGGGTCTTACTGAAGTGTACCTCCTGGGGGTGTACATAGGGCGTCCCTGACAGGGCTAGTGGATGAGGGACTGCCCTGGAGACACTTCCATCTGAACTTGGCTTCCAGATGAGATGCTTGCTCCTAGTTAATCCTTTTTCTAACGGGCATAAGACATCCTGGGACACAACTCGACCCTTTCTTCCACCTGGAAGCTTACCACCTACTGCTATAGAACACCCTTGACCTAAAGAATGAACCAGGCTGAGTCAACACACAACAGGTGGCTCCAGTGTTGATCTAGCTTCCTGACATGATTGTCAGGTCACCCTCCTCCTCCAAAGCAGGATTGCGTGCTAGGGCCCACCATTCCGGTCACTATCTTTCAGCGTTGCCAACAGGGCCTCTAGCCTGAGTTGCCACTCAGATTTCCCTGTTGCTAGGGACCTTCTAATAGGAGTAGGTGACCTAATGGGACCCAGGACTGCCTAACTTCCAGACTTCTAAGGAGGCCTTTTCCTAGGGTCACCCCAAGGAGGCAGGATTAAGGCAGCAAAATGCTGTCCAGCAGACTCTGGCTCACTCCTAGATACCCTAAAGATCTCTTGAACCAGAATGGCAATAAGTTTGTCCCTTCTCTAACCTTTGCAAACGTCTTTGCCTGGGGCAAGACACCCATGGCTATCAGTCTTTTGAGTTTATCTCCACAGACACTCTCTCTAACCTGGGCTTCACTACCACTGTCCTGCATAGCTTCAGCTAAGCAGGTAAAGTGTTCCAGCCACTCCCTACAACCCCCACAGCTGTCCAGCCAGAGTGACAGGCTGAAGTGGTCACTCCCTACCTTGAATGGCTACCTAGGGTGCGGTGAGTACACACATCGGCCAACTCCCTCTTGAAATCCTGGCCTCATTTCTAGTGTAGTAATGAGCTGGGACTAGCCGCCTTCTAGGTAGGGGGGAAAGACGAGCCTAGTTTCAGGGATTCATCCAGATCTTATAGAGAGGGGGGCATATGCCACAGGAGTCTCTCCAGTAGGTATTCTTCCAAAGGGAGAATGACCATCAGCTGTTGTGGTCTCGAACAAAACCTTGCTGGAGAGGGCGGGGGCTGGCTTCTCGGGAGATGTCACTTAGGAGGTGGTGGGTGTGGAAGGGTCAGATGACCCTGAATACATCTGGTACGAGTTTGCAAGACTTGGTCACCTAGAATGTTCAGAAATGTCCCAGCTCTTCGAGTGTTGCCAGACTTTTGTAATCGGGACCATTCCCCAGGGAAAGCTCAAAGACACAATCCCCTGCTGAATACGTAGGGGATCAGTCGTGGTGAGTCGGTCAGGCAACAGGCCCCTCTGGTCTGTTAGAGACGGCTTCATATCTGGTGTGCTGACTTGAACAAGGATTAAAGCGATGAGAGGGAGGGTGCAGGGAGAGGAGGCGAAAGGGGAGAGATGGCAGAACAAAAGGAAGGAATGGGCTCCAGGACATGGAGGCTAAGACCAGTGTATCCCTTGAGGACCCGTTTATGTCCCACTTACATCTGTGTTCTGAGCCTAGAACCTTTGCACATGGGGATGGCTTACATCTGTGTTTTGAGCCCAGATAAGCCCTGTCCTTGGCAGAACGCAGTCACAAATTACAAATGATGCTGGACACTAGGTTTCACCTGGTAATGGCAATGAACCTGAGTTGGGTGAGCAAACATGCAGGCAAAGCTTACTGGGGCTTTCATTTAGGAAGAGATGGCTCAGACACCCTTGGATGGCTCCCTGAAAAGAGCTTGTTTGGTCTTCAGGGGCGGAAGAGTAAGGTGATCTGGGCTGTATTCAGGCAGCTCGCCCTGTGCTAAAGAGGAGTTACTGCAGCCATTTGCGAAAACACCTGCAGGGCACCCTGACAATGACCCAGTGAGGGTCACACACCGGCCTCCTGGGGGTCAGCTGTCGGGACACGAGCCAAGGCCTGCAAATGCATCTGCCCTGTTCCTCTGGGCCTTGTCTCAACTGGGTCGAGTTCCTCAAGAACAGGAAAGTCCAACGTGACAAGTGGTACCAGACTGGCCAAATGGCAGTTCTGATAAGCTCAAGGACAAAGGGTGGGAATCGCTGCCCTTCAGACAGGGTAAGGGGAAGTCCAGGGACTGCTGTGTCCAGGCATCTGTAGCCACCTTACACCAACTAGAATAGGCCATGAATCAGACCCAGGTAGCCTGACTGCGCTCACCCTAGGAAGGTCTATGATCAGTAGTAACCAGCCTGAGCCTTCAAGGGGCTGGAATAGCACAGAACTGAACCCAGGACAACCAGACTGGACTGAGGTGGACACATGACTTCAGACCACAAATCTGTGCTGGAGTGGCATGGTGTGTGTGCAGTAGTGGCCAAGTGGCTCTCTGGAGTTCAGAACGTGGCACCACTCTTGGAGGTGGAGTCTGGCAGACTGGGAAGATGACCTAGATGAGTAACCTGGGTGGGTGGATGGGCTGCAGGGGTGGAGACCAACCTGCCTGAAACGTGCAACAGGAGCCAGATGGCGCCAAGAGTGTGGCCCCAAGTACTGCATCAGCTCTTGAACACTCAAGTCTGAACCCAGAAATCCTTCCTGGCCAGGCAAGTGCCACCGTGCCTGGCATCCCAGAGGCTTGGGAGGCTGAGGCAGGAGAATTGCCAGTTCAAAGCCGGCCTCAGCAAAAGCGAGGCACTAAGCAACTTGGCGAGACCCTCTAAAATACAGAACAGGGCTGGGGATGTGGCTTAGTGGCCGAGTGCCCCTGGGTTCAACCCCCAGTACTCTGCCAAAATCCTTTACCTTTTTAAGTAAAGGTATCCAAGTAGGCCTGGAAAGCAAACTGAGCTGTGGGGCTCATAATGGACGTCAATCTGACATGAGTGATCCATAATGGAGGACTACACTTCATGTCCTGAGCCACATGGAAAGACGTAAGCAGTACTGGCCTCAAGGGTGTCACCCTTGACACCATGCTATTCAGTCAAAACAAGTCACCTGAGCAGACCCACAGCCCCTACCTGACCACCTGGCATGTCCCAGGCCCTCACCCGTATGAGCATCTGCACAGTCAGGCCAAAGCTCTGCACTGGATCCTGTGGGGCTGCCCTGTCAAATCTCAACTCCTACCTCGCGAAAACCTAGGTCTCGTCCCCGCTGGACTTCCCTTGGGTACAGCCTAGGATAACCTGATCAACCAGCTACACAGTTCTGCTGAGGCACTTGGGTACGACATCGTCTGCCCTGGATCCTTTGTCTGCGATGGGCCAGGCGTGGACCCACTGACCACACGGAGCTCAACGGCCTCACTAGCCTTCAAGTTCTGTGCCTGTCAATCTCCAGGCAGAATCGCAGCTTGATCTCTATCCTGCCCTCAAATATCTGAACAATGGGTTCACCTGGCACGTTCAAGTCCTCAGGGCTTCTGATGTGGGGCCTGGCCTGGTGGTGTCACCTGCTGGTTGCCTTCCATCCTGCTGACAGCACTTAACCCCCTCTTCTTCCCTAGCTAACCTGACCTCAGTCTAACCCAGGCTGACCCGACTCCCGGGCCCGAGACCTTATTACCAGATGCAAGGTGTTGGGCACACCTTCAGGTGGTTGGGTTCTCTGATCGGGGAACTTTGCCCTGAGTAGGTGGGTCAGGCTACCAGCTCTGGTGCTGCCACAGCCTTGAAAGCTTTCAGCTACCAGATGTGACAACCGGGGACTTGGAGCCCTGGATGAGGGGACTTCTGGGAAGTAACCGAAAGTAACTCGGGAGTCGGGCTGCTCTTCAACTCAAGACTCAAATGGAAGCAAACCACTCTTAAAGACTAAGTGAGGGCAGGAAGTCGAACCCCAAGCACCAGCTGCATGCCATACTCGCTGGGAGAACCATTAAGCAATAGTCTGAATCATGTAAGCCTGGACTGGGGCTCGGAGATCCTTGCCATTTGTGTTTTGATGATTTCTAGAATCAGCCTCGTTTGTAACAGCTGACTTGAGTCATCCTTCAACTAACAGCCCCCTTAACACTGTCAGAAGGTGACCTAGAGACTCAAGTCACCTAGGCAGAATTCCTTCAGAACTTCCAAGAATCCTGAGACCTACAGGACTCTCTGGAATAGACAGACACGGGGTAGCCCTCCACCACCCACGCAGCATGGGCCTTGTCGGAAGCCTTAAGTTTGACCCAGGGAGACCTGAACAGTGACACCTGAGCATTTGGCTGAACCCTGCATCTAGGCAAAGGTGTCGGAAAAGCAAAGTTCAGACGGCCCATGCAGAGATGCCAAGGTGTGGAAGCTGTTGGAACAAAGGACCAGCTGAGGCACAGGAAGCATGAGTGGCAGGTGGGGAACCGAGGCTATAGCTCCCGACTCGGCACTGCCACCGTCTGCTCAGCCCAAAGGCACCGAGGGTGTCCTCCCGGAAGCAATAGTGAGACTGGTTGACGGCTCACCCGGGCTGCACACTGACCACACAGCCATTCCTGAGGCGAAGGTGGGGATGGGGGTCTGGAAGGCCAGAGGAAGTGAGCATGCAGGCTGCCGTAGCTGGCACAGGGGTCCCCTGGGATGAGCACAGCCCCTAAAGGGGTAAGAGCTGAGGAAGCTCCCACCACCGAAACTTCACCCCAGTCACTGAAGAGTTCTACAGACTCTGGTGCAAAACTCCAACCCAAATGGCCTGGAAGTACATGTGATATCACCAGTTTTTATAAAAGAGGTTTCTTGGATGTGGACCACAAGGAGGTGGAGGCGATTCCCATCTCTCTAGGATGGGCCAGTAGCAAAGGATGAAAGCCTCGGGGTGAGAAGTGGCAGGGACTGATCCTAACCCAAGTTTCCATTCCCTTCCACTGGCCCTCCAACTGTAGAACGACCCCCTAACCAGAGTAAGGGACCCTTCTGCAGGTCCTGCTGTAATTTGTGGCTTCATGCTCAAGGTCACCTCTCTGCTTCTCTTGGAGTTTACCCGACACTATGGGCTGCACTCCTAGACATGACTCCAGCAAGGCCCAGGCCTGGAACACCAGGGGGCTACTAGCAGCCTGGCACTGTCCCTGAACTAGGCCTGGATCAGGACCTCGGCCAGTAGGGGATCTCGGTGGGCCACATCTCCTGCCCCCTGAACTCTCCAGAGTTCTGTCCCTGTCATGGAAACGGTTGGCATACACTGCTGTCTCATAACCCTGACTTCTGTGTGGTTGAACCACATAGCCCTTCCTAGGCAGGGGTCCCAGACTGAAATAGCTGAGATTTATAATCAAAGTCCTGAGTAGAGAAGGCGAGGAGCTGCCGTATCTGGTGAGTCATTTATATAAAAGCAATGGCTTTTCCCAAACGACTTCTGGGGGCGCCTGAGCTATTTAAACTAACTAGTTTCAACTGTCCTAGCAACTCCTAGCTGTCCTGGGAACAGTTCCTGGAAACTCCCTACCAGTCTCTCAGATCTGAAAGTCCTTGAGCCACCTGGCCTGATCCTTTTTTGTAGGAAGAGGAGAAACTGAGGCCCACCTGGGAAGGCAGCCTCTGGGTGTCTGGGCTGGGACTGTCACTTAGATCCTGGCTCATTGGTGTTTGCCTCAAATATATAGCTCCTCCCTTTCCTCTTCTTGCCTGAGGAAGCATCTGCGTTGATTGATCGGTGCCTTGAGTAATTCTAATTCCATTAGCAATAAATAATGCACTCTCCTCATTCTGAGCATTGGCTGGGTAGGAAGGGAGGGAGGATGAACAGCTGTCTGGCCAACTTAGAAGGCACTGGCTTAAGTACATGAAGGCACAGGCACCCAGGCCTTGGCAGAGGCAGCCTGTGGGATCTGTTGAGTCTGATCCAGCCTTAGACTCGGCCCTCTATGCAAGCCTTGTTTTTTTAGCATTGCTACAGGCTCTCAAAAAGTGTAGCCCCTGCTCATATCTTCTAGAACTCAGCATTTGCCATGCATCAGTTGCTGAGAAATCCCAGCCTCAGTAGCCAGACATCCCTTTGACCAAGGTCTAGCCTGAGGATACGTGGTTCATTGTCTACCAGGACTTGGGAACCCACAGGAGACCTAGGAAGGTTTCCACGACCTCCTCCCTCTTAGCCAAAGACTTTCTGTACTAAATCCCAATAAGTGACAGACTGAACACTCTCTAGATAGAGGGCCTGGGGGCAGATGGAGCAAAGCCTGGAGCAGGGAAGTGGGCAGATGCCCTGGTCCTGCAGGGGTGTTCAGTACCTCTGTGGAAATGGGACAACTGCACTTCCTGGATTGAGATGGGCTTTAAGATCACATGTTGACTTGCCTCCAGGTGAATGAACACGGGTGGGTTGGCTGGGCTTTCTCAGCACTAAGCTCAGCAGGAACAGTGATGTCAGCAAAGTGATCAAGTCGGAGATCCTTGTTTCCCCTAGAGTAGAAGGGAGAAGCTCGAGGTGCCAAGTCTCCAAGAGAGGCAAGAAGCCTCTTGCGATAGAAAAGAGTATCTTGGGATAGACCACAGCTGCAAGTGCCTTTGCTGTGTTAGGCTTGGAGTTAAAATCTTACACTCGCCCACATGCACTCCTTGGGGTCAGCTAGAGTTGGCCTACAGACTGCAAGAGAACCCTAGCATTCTGGGGAACCAGAGACCTGGAGGCATTAGCTAGATCTCCTGCAGCCCTTGCCCCATGGAAGAGATGCCAGGTGGTGTTCGGTGTGGTCCATACCCTATGGAACCCTCTTCCCTCCCTCTGAATCTTCCATGTCGGGATGCCCTTTGAACTAGCTCAAAACTTCTGGCTCCATGGGCACACAAATGTGGACCTTCACACTGGGTTTCCACCTACTGGACAGGTCCTTCTAAGGAGACAAGTTCAAGTTCGTTCAGCCACTGAATGGCAGGAACTGACGAGAGGGTGAGTTTCATGCCAGCCCTAAACACTGGTACCAAGAAGGTTTGTGCAGTCCAGGTCACCCAGACCTGGGTGAATGAAGATGGAGTTGTGGTCGAGTATCGGTTGACTGAGGTATCGAGTACCTAGTTCCTTTCCCCAGGGACCTGGATAAGTGGACCCGACTCACCCCTGGGCTAAAAGCCTGGCTGTGCTTTAAGCCTCTGTTCCTGTTCCAGCAGAATGGAAGCCCCAGCTTCCGTGATCTGCATTATCCCTAAGGTATTACCACAAAGGGATTCAAATCTCCACAGCCAAGCTTGGGTTCACTTGTGTCAAGTGCTGGGGAGAAAGAGGCAGCATACATGACCCACGGCCCTGGCCTCCTCTTCTGCACCACACACTAGCAACCGAAGACGGTTCTACTCTGTGGGCCGCCAACTTAAGTGCACAACGGCTGAGACCTGGTCTCCCAAAGATGAAATCGAGGTGTTAGTGGCTGCCTCAAAGATCTAGGGGTGATGCCACTCCTAAGCAATCTGGTCCTTGCAATGAATGATTGGAATACAACCCTGGTTGTCGTTTGGGGCTCATCAGCCCCAAGACTGCTAACCTTCTGCCTGGCCTGCCCATGACCTTCAAGCCACCAATGGCACACAGAGGCCTCCTTGGGTCTTGGATCTGCCTTCCTGTAACATGTAGACAGAGAGGGATCTTGTGATGAGGTCAGGCCAACCCTGGTCAATCATTGCCTCAACCATGTATTGATCCCAGGCACAGGTGCTGTCCCATGCCACTTGGTACAGCGGAGAGCCTCGTCCTGCCTATCACAAAGGCAGCTGGGATCTCCTGCCTGAGGATGTGTCTTCTCTCCAACTGTACCCATGGTCCTGTAATACTGGGTGCATGGGAGAAGGTGGAGCTCTGGGGACTTGAATCTTGACCCCTTGCACTAATCGGAAAGGGATGAATCCTGCTTCTTGATTGCTGCAGCCTGTGGGGGGCTTCAATATGCTGTGGGACAGGCGCGTGTTCTGACTGCCAAGGGCACTGACTGCCTTCGCTCCATGTCTGTGTGATGTCCTGCACAGGCGCAGAAACCCCACTTCCGGCTCTATTGCCACTACGTGCAGCTCACACTGCAGGCACCAGCAGATTCCATGCTCAGAGCTTGTCCCCCTGTGGATGTGGCTCTGGGAGTAACTCAACAATGGAGTTTGAGCAAGGATTCCCTTCAGTCCCTTATAGGGAAAGCCCTACATCTGGTGGGTGCTGCCCTCTGTGTGTCAGACGGGTGACTTGGGCTAGACTGTATCCCTCCCGCCTTCCCTCCAGTGAGGCCAAGCCCCGAGGTGAAAGTTGAAGAAACATTTTTAGCCTAATGATTCCATGATGGATGAGAAAATGACACTTTGTACCATAAAGCATGCAATGGTAACTCATCAACTGAGGCCATTGTGTCCCTTCCTGGGAAGCTCCCAGGTGGATCTGTGTCTGATGCTTGGGTCGCACCCACTCTCTGACCTTCACGGTGGAGGGGCTGGGGGCAGTCCTAGAATCTGCGACGAAGTTACTAATCCATCTCAGCGCTCCATGAGCTCCTGCAGATGCTCGATCTTTCAACACAGTCCAACATAGTAGCAACTTCGGGTCCTCTGAGGATGGTTTGTAGTAAGCTTCAGTCCTCAATTACCCATGTGGCACTTGCTAGAACAATAACTCTGCTTGGCAATCTCAGGTGCAAGCTCCCTCCCTGCGAACTGCATACCAGTGCCGGGGGTAAAAAGGGTCTCGGCTGAAGTGCATGCCCTGAAGTTCAGGGTGGATAAGAGGTTAGAGGGGAAAGTTGGAGGATGGTGAAGTTGCCCTAGGCTTTCGCATTAATGTTTTGGGAGGTTATAAGCGGTACCAGTTGATCTGAGGTCAATATCTTCCAGGGTCCTTATTTGCAACTAGGTTCTCCTAAGACCTGGTCTGAATGTTGGATTCGTGCTCGGGTCTGGGCCTTGTTCCCAATGGCTCTTAGCCTCTGTCACTTAATGTCTTGGAACTTCATGAGGAATGAGCCTCTTTCCTCTGTCAGTGGTTGGCTGTCAGGTGAGCATCTGAGCTGGGTCAACCTCTTCACCTTGAGGGTGAATGGCTTTAGCTCTGTGGAGTCTTCCTCCTCCGCCTCAACCTTCTCTTAGGTCATTCAACCCTTGGGGGGTACTATTCTCTGGCTGCCATATCACAATGAGTAGTGACTTTGAGTGGATGTAGACATTTCTGAGACATCGAAGGGCATTGACCTGGAAGGACATGTTGGGGGTAGTGACCACTCTTTTAGATCCTGCTGCTCGGGCACCTACATCAACCACAACGTTTCAGATGTCCTTGGGCCCTGGTTTGCATCTTAATCTGGGACTACAAAGCCTGCGGTGGAAAATAGTCAAATCAGGGCTGGCATCTAACCACCTCCCCCCAACTTCCTAAGCCTTCACGATGTGAAAGGCTTGAAGCTCTGGAAAACACAAATGCATCTCAAACTTCTTGATGCCTGGAAACACCTGAGTAAACCATTCAACAGCAAATGCCTGTGCACCAGATTCCTAGGTGCTGAAGATGTGGCAGAGAATGCCCTTGCTTGCAGAAAGTTTTCAAGACCCCACTGAAACATTGGGTAGTGGCAGGACCTATGAAGGAGACTGAAACCGGCGTATGGAACGGGCAGAACTCGGGAGTCGTGGGCTCAGGTTCTGACCTGAGTCTTGGCCAGACATGGAAGCCCTCAATCTGCAAGACATCCCACTGTCAAACCTTAATTTATGCTTCCCCTCAGAAGTTCACTAGATGCTCCTAAAGGAGTAAACCTTGATTCTTAAAAACAAGTCTTAAAAACACTAGCTAGAAACTCAAGGTAGTGATTTAGAGGTCTGGGGAAGATGGGTCTGGCTGTGGCATCTCCCCAAGAACTGCCAATCAGACACAAATAAGGCACCCAGTTGGTACTTCAGATGAGATAGCTTTGGGGTTGCAGAGCCATCCTGCTGGCTTCCTAATGAAATGTGCGTGGTGGGCCTTAGTTTCCCTGAGATCCCTTCTAGGGGTAGGTGTGCAGACCTTGGGTCAGATTTCACTTGGCTCCAGCAACCGTCATTGGGTTGATGCTGGATTTGGATCCTGGCACCACTTGGTGTTTGGAGGGAAAAGCTTGTTTGCTTGTTAGGGGGAGCAAGAGGGAGTACTGCAGTATGTACGTGTCTTGGGTCATAACTCGGGCAAACAGAACATGAAAATATGTGGGCTACAAAAACCGTGGAGTGGAATATACCACGTATGTGGAAGAGATTAAAAACCATAAACCCCCACAAGTTAATGGGGACAGATGGCCGGCACAACAGATGGGCCAATAAATGGGGGCCTTCCCTGACCCGTCAACCCATCTTGGACTCTGGGAGTCTCTTCTACTCCTAAAACCAGCTGCAGAAGAAACGGAACAGTTTCCTAACCAAAAAGCTCACCTCCATCCCAGCCCCAGGAGGGAGGGGGAGATAGCCCTGGAGCAATTGAACTAAGGAACTTGGCAAATCATAAGGATGTTGCCATTTTATTTTTGCTCATAAAACACAAAGGCCCTGCTTAGTGGACCAACATGGTGGCTCCTAAAAGCATACCTTGAGGGCCATGTGTGGCTTGGGTTGACCCTCCACCATCCTAAAGAATGGAGGTGGACATGGTCCACCCAAGTGAATACTGGGTGACTTGGGCTTGGACTTTCTCTCTAGGGGGAACTTAACTCTCCCCTCAACTGAACAGCTAGGCTAGTGTCAGTTACCAGTCTAACAATTGTGTCCATGTGACTGTCTTTGGCTAGCCTTCCCCCAGGGACTGGGGACTTTGGATGCCCTGACACCCATTGTTGACAGTTGCTTCCTTTGAGGGCAGAAGGGGAAATGAGCACACGAGCCCCAATGTGGGCTTCCCTCCAGCACCTGGTACACCCACGTTCTCCACCTCACTAAGGTGTACTGTGTGTGACAGTCTCTGCACCTGGAAGACCTAAGACCTTGGCCTGGCTCTCCAAGGTGGCAGTACAGAACCTCCTTGGGTGGCGTCTCTGGCCATCCCTGGAACAAGGATAGCCTCTTCCTTCTGACCAGGGCCTTGGTGCTCCTGGAGAGGCATTTCTCAACCTCCCCATCTGGGATACAGGCCAGAAAATGGGCATCTGCAAATGTTCCTGAGCCTTCTCTTTCCTTAGAGGTTGGAATTTAGGGACTCTGAGCTGTACTGGGTGGCACTGTCCACAGGGCTGTGAGCCTTTTAGGGAAAAAGGTGCACTAGCAAGTGGTTGGACGTCTTGGTTAGTGGTATAAACTTAAAGAGTTGGACAGTCATACCTCAACAATGCTTAAACATCACCATTGCACCCGAGTGACAACTTGTGGTAGAGGGCATTGGGTCCATCTCGGGTTACCACTAACCTCACCTGTAGCCCCGCCTTCCAATAGTCAAAGGTACTAATGCAAGTGCTGCTCACACTCTAAGGTTTGTTGAAGCAAAGGATGGGAGGAGGGCGGGGGAACTGGGTAGATTGAAGTGAGAATTTCAGGCTCCTATTGGGGTGACTCTGGGCTGGTTGTTTAACTTGAATATTCGGGTTATTCTGTTGCGTAACGGTTTTGAACATGTGGCTTCCTGTACCCAGACGGAGTTCTGAAGGGACTAGGCACTTGTTCTACTCAATCTGCTGAATCCTGCATGGGCCATTAACACCTACTGAGTAGGTGCTAGCTAGATTTGAAGACCTGAGAATCATTTCCATGTCTGAGTCTTGAGTTGGCCTGAGATTTTACTTTCATGGAAGGATCCTCAGGCTTTCAAATACCGTCAGTTTGTGCTTGTAAAGAAAGCAAACGGACACCCCCAACTCTTCCTGGGGTCTGGACTCCATTTGCAAGTGCTGAAGGTCGTTCTCAAAGAGCACTGTGACTTGGGCTATAACTTCTCACTATAGCTATGTACCCAATTAAAAGCTACGTAAAGGGAAATATAGATGTTTGCTGGGAAATAGGTGGTGCCCTTGTAAGGGGAGCCACTCGCTGAGGGCTTACAAAAGTTGAATGAGGCTCTGAAGGGAGACCTCTAAACATGGAGACTTCATAGCCTACCATGATAGCAGGCAGAGCACTTCTACATGCCCCAAGTCTTAAACCTAGAGCCAAAACGTCCCGTCCCCTGCTTGTCCTTGAAACGTCAAGTCTGGAATGACTGCTGTCCTACTCCCAGCCTGTCCTTCTGGCCTCCAGCTGATCGGACAAATCTAGGGGAGGGAGGGCGGCACTAAGTTGCGTCTGACACCAAGCTCTGTTGCTGGGACCTTAAACCCAAGCCCTTCATGGCCCAGGCAGGTAAGGGCTGAGAGCAGACCAGGAGGGGGCTGGACAGTAGACACACAACTACTTGAAGCATGGCTCAAACACCTGAGACAGGGGGAGGGCCAACTGTGCTGCCAGGACTGTCCAACAGGTACTAGGAAACTCGAGTTTCCATAAACCTCACGTTCAGGGCCCAGACTGCTGCTCCAGGCCAGGTGTGAACATGGGCAGAAGCCTGTGGACACTCCTTGGCTTCTAGCACTGGCCATGTAGGCAGAGTCCTGTACCTGGTACCTGTCCATATACCCAATGGTCAGCTCTTCCAATGCAAAGAACGTCAAAATAAAAAAGCACTAAACCCAATGCTGGCTGGAATGTGCTCCCTAGACCCCATCCCCAACTTCCCTTATGGGTGAGCCTGCAGCCATTAGCGTTGCCCAGGAAGTACTCACTTATGCAAGTGAGAATTGTCCCACGTGCCTCTGGGACTCCATCCTGACAGCTCCTCTAGAAGCTGAGGGCCTTCAGAGGCCACCCACTATGGCTGCCTAGAACTTCGGTTTTTATGGACAACGGGACAATCCATCTAGTCAGATGTGCTGTGTGACCTACAAGTCCTTGTGTTATACACAGTCCACCAGAAGGTCCCCATTAGCTTGAGAGACCAAACATGGAAGGGAAGACGAGATACACCTATGCACTGAATATAACTTGTAACGTGTCAGTGACAAGTCTCAAAGCTTACCCAATCTCTTGGGTACAGCTTGGCTAAACACTCGAATTCACTGGGAACACCACTATATCTTAAGTTACGTTCTTGGTCTCGGCATGACTAAAGACACAAGTACGTATCTAGGTCCATGCCAAGGTTGTCGTATGACACCATGATGTAATGGTAAACCAATTGAAGTGTCTGAACACGTGATTTGGCGTACCACCCCTGCTGACTTAGAAGTCTACATTCTGAATGCTAAACCAAACTATCTTACAATCGCATTCTTTCCGAGAAACTGCAAGAAATGGCCTTAGTAGGGAGACTGGGGATCAATACCTTGTTGCTCAAAAGATGCCTAAGGATCTTGACTTGTGCCCTTACTTCTTGTTGAATTGACCAGTATTCAAAGCACCTCACAGCAAAGCCAGTCTTGTGGGCGGAGCTGAAATTTACCTGGAGGCAGATACCAGGCTTTGTTACACTCCGTGAGACAATGATATCGGAGCTAGGAAAGTGCATCTCGGCTTCTTGGCTACCTAATGTGCCCTCATCAGGGACTTCCTGCTGCCACATTTCCACATTGACTGCATTCTTAAAGCCTCTTTCCACCATGAGTTCTGTGGTGGAAGTGGGTTCCAAAGGCACAGGCTCTGAGTGTCTGGGCTGTGAACTTGGACGTGAGAACACTGTCAGTGCCTCTGGCCTCTCTCAGGAGGGAACTCTGGAATCGTGCCACAGAAAGGCAAAGGCACAAAAGTCCTCTGTTTGGAGGACTCCCACAGTAACCCACTGTGGTCACCATTCTGGGTCAGACTGGTCTTCACTGTAACTCCATGACCCTAGACCTAGCCTCACCTGTGCAATGGCAAGCTGGTAGGAAGGCGATTATATGAACGTGCCTGGCCCTAGGATGGACTCGTGGGAGGGCTAATGCGAACCCAATGTGTTTTCTTGGGGTCTAGACTGAGATGATCTCAAGTGTCGGAGTTGGCCTGAACTTGCTGTGTGCATCCCCATCTGCCAACTTGGCCCAGGTCCTGTGACTATCCGCTGCTGACATCAAACAGATCTGCTTTAGATTGAAGTGGACTGAAGCCCTTCACGTTCTAGGGGTGGGTGCATGAGTCCATGTTCACTCTTCTACACAGTCAAGCCAGTGTAGCTGCAGAACGTATCGAAACATAGGCTGCATCCTGGGTGAGGCGCACCCTCTAAAGGAACTGAACGTTAAATGGTGGCACTCCTAAGTGGCACATGGAAAGGCTTGAGTGACTTTAGCATGATATCATGTAAATGATCTCTGAATCTCACCGTGAACCATTGCTGTAGTCTGGCTGGGCACAAATCACGAGATACTCAAGCAGGAACAAACTTTATTTCCAAACTCCACCAGCACACCCCACACACACTCCCTGGTAACTCTCCGGAATGCTACCCACGTGGCGGGGAGATACTTAACACTGTCGTCCCTGTAAGTGTCTAAACAGTGCAAGCTCAGGAGCAGGGGTTCTTCCTTGCACCAGGCAATGTACCTGGCCATGTTCCTCAAGGGCCATGACTAGAGGTGGACATTCATCCTGAGTACCCTGACTTGTGCCCCAGTTGGGGATCATCATACGTAACAGATGCTTTCATTGTGCAGACACAAATCCTGGGTCTACGCTTGGGGTGGGGGTGGGGGTCAGCAAGGTTCATGTCCCATATGAATGCCATCAAGAAGGCATCTGCTGCCTTCTCTGGGTCTGGCCGTCCTATGGAGCAAGATGTGGTCTACCTTGTCGATTGTCCCAGGTGAACTTGAATGTGCACTATTGCCGCAGTCTGGCTGGGCACAAGATCACGAGCCACTCAAACAGGAACAAACTTTATTTGAAAAAACCGCCAATACCATGTTCGTGCCCGGGAAGATTCCCGATCCACCCACGCGGTGTTCCGCCGGTTTCTTCCCGGAACCCCAGTGCAAGCTCCTCCCCTGGAATTCCCTCCTACTGCACTTTCCCAACCAATGGGAACTCTCCAGGAGTCCCGCAGCAGGCCAAGGTAAACAGCAGGAGTCCGGTATCCATATGAATGTAATTTTTAACATAATCATATCATCTCAATGGCTAGCTGGCATCACCTTTCAATCAAAAATGCCATGCATCATATTAATTGGCTGTGGCTCCCAGCATCTCCCCACTTCTGTTTAATTAAGCAACAAGTAATGTGGCTAGGAACCATGCCTGTTAGGTTTGTCCAATTCAACATATGGTTCTTACCCGTCATTGGAAAACTGACCTTTAGGCGTCAGCCTCCTGTCTTAGGTTGATACCACTGCAATTGGATCATACCCGTCACTGACTACCGGTCCAGCATATAGCCATACTTGTGGATAGGCCTATGCACCAGTGGGGGGGTGAAGTTCTTTGCCTCACCTCTGTTGGCCCCCAGATTTGCCTTGGTGCCAGTGGGGGGGTGAGGTTCTTTGCCTCACCTCTGTTGGCCCCCAAAATTAGACCATCACTAGTAGAAGGGAGGAGGATACAGAAATGCCACGACACCAAATCAATTGACGACTCCTAGGGAAAATTGCATCACTGGTGACACATCAGCAAAGATACGCCAGCATTACCATAATTTGTTGCATCAACAGATAGATCACAGTGCATACAAGTGATACATAGTCCAGGCAAGTTTTGTAAGCAGTTCAAAGTGGAGGAATCTATCAATATGTCCATTTCCTCCCAAGATAAATTGACTCATTAATTGAGCATTACTTGTTGAGTTATTATTCATTGATGTATCAATTATCACTACAAACTGTATAAACTATCGAAGAAGTTGTAGTTTGGTTTCATCTTTGTCTTCACCGGCACTGGGATGAAAAATAGGAATTCTGACAATGATGTTAAAGAGAGAAAGAAAAAAAAATGTAACATTTCAACAGGTACTAAGAAAACATTTTTTTTAGAACAATTTACATCATCTTGAACAGAATTATTAAATATAATGAAAAGGAAAGATGAAAATAAACAAACAGATCTGTTAACCTGCTTATTTGTACACATATTAAAATAATTTTTAACAGCTGTTTACCCAATTTAAATTAAACCATTAAAATTACATGAATAATAAAAAATACTTGGATCCATTTTTTTATGAGCACTCCTCATATATGATCTATGGACATACGCACATATAGACATATAACACAAAACAGAAGTGTGCACATATAACATACAACACATAAGACAATAGTAAAGGCCTTGTAGTTTCACCTAGGTGAAATCTCCATTGCAATGTTATAAACTCCACAGTCAAAAAATAAAACTGATCAGAAAAACATCAACCTAGGTCTGTATGAGCTCAAAAATAAAATAGAACTTTATGATGTGGGAAAAAGCAATAATAAAATAGATATTGAAAAAAGCATCCTGGTTAATCACTGTCGCAGATGTAAGAATGGCCAAGCTGGAGTTCTGGATATCAGCTGTTATGGATTTGAGTCAAATCATCTTCTTTTCGATCTGTAGAAATCGTTTTGGTTAGTCTTTCTGGAATCCAAATCGGCTGCTGTTCTCCCTGTGGAAACACGCAAACAGAGCCCCGACTCCAGACAATCACTGGGTCTGGACCTTTCCATTGTCCTGTTAGAATATCTTTCCAAAGAACTTTAGGCTTATGCACATTTTTTGGATACATATGCCTTTCCGCAGCACTAAGTCCTGATGAATCCAAATTTAAAAAGTTTAGAGTAAAGAGGGTTATTTTAAGTTTATCTTTGGGGGATATATACCCCTTTCCAATTCCCTCCTTTTGTTTTAATAAGTACATTTTAATAGTTTGAGCTCTTTCAACTATGCCTTGTCCCTGTGGATTGTATGGAATTCCTGTTATGTGAGTAATGCCAAATGATGAGCAGAATTGTTTAAAAGAGGTAGAAGCATAACGAGGACCGTTATCTGTTTTTAACTGTTTTGGAACGCCCACAGTGGCAAAATTTTGTAAGCAATGAGCTATAACATCTTTAGTTTTTTCTCCAGCATGAAGGGAGCCCATCAAAAATCCAGAAGAAGTATCAACTGTAACATGCAAATATTTTAATTTTCCAAATTCTGGCAAGTGTGTGACGTCCATCTGCCAAATATGGTTAGGTATCAGTCCTCTAGGATTGACTCCAAGATTAACTTGTGGTAAAAATGTCACACAATTTTGACATTGTTTTATTATATGTCTGGCTTGTTCTTTAGTTATTTTAAAACGTTTTTGTAAAGTATTAGCATTGACATGGAACCTTTTATGAAAATTTATAGCTTCTTCTATTGTGGAGAAAATATGTATGTCATGTGTAGATTTATCTGCTAAATCATTGCCCAAACTAAGGGCTCCAGGCAATCCTGTATGTGCCCTGATATGTCCTATAAAGAATGGATCTTTTCTGTCCCAGATTAGACTTTGTATAGTGGAAAACAAAGAGAAAACAGTAGAAGAAGGGGAAATCTTACCAGCATCTTCAAGGGATACTATAGCATTAACTACATATTGACTATCAGAAAATAAATTAAATACAGAATCTTTAAACATCATAAAAGCTTGTAATACTGCATTAAGCTCTACCTTTTGAGCTGATTGTTTGGGTACTAAAAATGTAAAAGTTTGATCAGGGGTAACTACTGCTGCTGTACCATTATTTGACCCATCAGTGAATATATTTGGAGCATTCATGATAGGGGTTTTTCTTGTCATTTTTGGAAAAACTACAGGATGCTTAGACCAAAAAGACAACAAAGGAGTAGATGGCAAGTGATTATCAAATGAAACATTAGATTTACACATGATTATTGCCCAAGTATTTAACTCATTGGCTAACTCATCAATTTGATCCATAGTATATGGAGTAATAATTTTATTGGGAGAAATCCCAAACACTCCCTTTGCTGCTTTTATTCCTTTGAGTATTAATTGTCCTACAGCCTCAGGATATCTAGTAAGAATAGTATTAGGAGAATAAGATAAATGTATCCACAATAATGGACCTTCTTGCCAAAATACTCCTGTAGGAATATTTTTTGTTGGTAGTACAATAAATAATAAAGGCAAACTTATATCAATTCTATCCAAGTGCATATTTTCCATATATGTTTCAATGATTTTTAATGTCTTTCTTGCTTCAGGTGTTAACATGCGGCATGAATTTGGATCTGATGGACCTTTTAGGATATGAAATAAAGGTCCTAGCTCTCCTGTTGGTATGCCTAGATAAGGCCTTATCCAATTTATGTCTCCCAATAACTTTTGAAAGTCATTAAGTGATTTGAGTTGATCTACTTGTATTTGAATTTTTGGTGGACGGACCATGGTTGAGGATAACAGGACTCCTAGATAATTAATTGGAAGATTTAACTGTACTTTATCTATTGCTATCTCTAGATTATAACCTTTTAATAAATTTGTAAGTGTGGCATAACATTCTAGCAGTGTGTTTTTATCTTTATGTGCCAATAACATATCATCCATATAGTGAAATATTTGTAGTTCAGGATTTTGATTTCTAAGTGGTTGGATTGCTTTGTTAACATAAATTTGACACATAGTTGGACTATTAGCCATCCCCTGAGGGAGTACTTTCCATTCATATCTCTGATCAGGACCTTCATGATTTAGTGCAGGGATAGTAAATGCAAAATGTGGACTATCCTCAGGATGAATTGGAATTGAAAAAAAAACAATCTTTAATATCTATAGCTAAAACATACCAGGTTTTTGGTAAAGCAGACAATTGGGAAATCCCTGATTGAGCAGGTCCCATAATAACCATCTCATTATTAATGGCTCTTAAATCTTGTAATAATCTCCATTTACCAGATTTTTTTAATGACAAAAATGGGAGTATTATGGGGAGATATGGAAGGTTGTATATGTCCTTTTGCTAATTGTTGTTTGACCAGATCATGGGCTACTTGTATCTTTTCTTTAGTCAGGGGCCACTGAGGAACCCACACTGGTCTTTCTGATTTCCAAGTAATTTTTATTGTCTCAGTGGCCCTTTCTGAAAATCCAACCCATGTCTGTCTGTTCCTTGATCTATTTGAATTGGTGCTGCTATATTTTGTCCTTGTTTTCCTAATCTTTTTTCTTTTTTAAAACCTTGTCTAGCCCTAGTAGTGGGCGCATTAGGATTGATGTTATTTGTTAACGTCAAACCTAATTGATCTAGGACATCTCGTCCCCATAAATTATAGGAAGATGATCCAATACATATGGCTGTATAGTTCCCTCACATCCTTCAGGATCCTTCCAATCTAATACCATTGCACTTCTATGGGGATTAGTAGCCACTCCTAGGCCTCGAAGCGTTTGAGTGGCTTGTTGTAATGGCCAATGTTTTGGCCATTCCTGACTAGATATGATGCTAAGGTCTGCACCTGTGTCCAGTAGCCCATTAAAGTCGTGTCCTTGAATATTTGGTTTTAGCATGGGGCGAGAATCTAAATTTAAAGACAGCATAGCCCAATCTACACCTGTGGAGCCCAATCCCATGGTACCTCTTTCTACAGTACGACTGGAAAATTTATCATGTAGGCTGGGTACTATTAGTAACTGTGCTACTCTATCCCCTGGTGAGATTACTGATATACCTCTTGGAGAACTAGCTATAATTTTTATTTCACCTACATAATCGGGATCAATTACCCCGGGACTTATCATAAGTCCTTTTAGTGTAGAAGAACTGCGTCCCAATAATAAGCCTACCATTCCTTGGGGAAGAGGTCCTTTTACTCCTGTGGGAATGATTTGAATTCCCATCTCTGGAGTTAGTACTGCTCTTGCAGAGGCGCAGATGTCCAACCCTGCGCTCCCTCTAGTTTGTCTGATGAGGGATTTAATGGATAATGTGTCCTGGGCACTACCTTGATGGTGCTGCTGGGTTCCTCCATTGCCCCGTATATTTGTGGTTTTGGGCCCCGGAGCATTGGGCCCTCCAGTCCGTTTTTAGGCAATGGAGCCTGATGCCTTTCTCCATGATATCGTGGGTAAACACTTGATCCTTGTCCGTTTTTTGATAACGGAGTGCCCTCTATGGTGGTTTGAGAACGGCATTCATTAGCCCAATGTCTCCCTCTATGGCATCGTGGGCAAATACCTGGTATTCTATTCCTTTGATACCTAGCTTTGTTAAACCCTCCTCCTATGGGGCAATTTCTTTTAAAATGTCCTGTTTGATCACAATTGTAGCATGTTTTTGGCCTGGCATCTAAAGCCTGTTGTACTGCTGCTAAGACTTGTCCTTGTTCATTAATGTCTCTACATAATTTAATATATGTGTTTAAATCTTCATGTTTCCATGGTCTAATGACCTCTCTGCAGCAACGATTTGCTTGGTCATAAGCCAGTTGTTTTATAAATGGCATTGCCTGTTCTACATCTCCAAATATTCTAGAAGCTGTCTGAATAAGCCTATCTACAAATTCAGCGTAAGGTTCGTTAGTTCCTTGTATTACCTTAGATAACTGTCCTTGTAAATCTCCATGCCCCTGTAAAGTTTTCCATGCCCTAACCGCATCTGCAGCAATTTGTGCGTATACACAAGGATCATATTCAATTTGTTGCCGTTGACCCTCATAAGGTCCCTTTCCTAACAACATCTCCAGATTTCTTTGAGGGTAACCAGCTTCTGCATTTCGCCTAGCTGTCTCCATGCAGAATTCCTCATTGGCAACCTTCCATAACAAATATTGTCCTCCATTTAGCACAGATCGACACATGTTAGCCCAATCTGCTGGTGTCATGTCTAAGTTGGTAATAGATTCGACCATACTTATGGTGAAGGGTGCTTGCGGGCCATAGGTTGTTACAGCCTCCTTTAATTGCTTTACTGTTTTGAAATCTAAAGCACGGTGAATTCGTTGCCCTCCTGCCTGCTCAAGTACAGGGCATGCTAGTCTTTGGGATCCTGCCTCAGGATTTTGTGCATCAACTACGGGAGTTGAGGGCCGCTCAGCTGTAAGTGGAGCTGTTGGTTGAATTACGCCCTCTGGTGATAGAACGGAGTTAGTAGCAGCCTCCTGTTGTAACTCCCCACTTGATGGTCATTTTTCCTCTAAGCTTTCTTTCTTCAAATTTTCCTCTGTCTGACTAGCTGGAGAGACCTTCTCTTTTGCTTGACCTGACATGTTTTCTACCACAGTTTGGACCTCTAACAATTTACTTAACAGTTTTTCGGTTTGTTTTTTACTAGTTTCTAATCTACTATAAAGGTAACGCAACCCAATAAGGTAGCATAAAACAAAACCGAAACAGAATGAAACAAAAACGGAGCAAAGAATAGTTGTATCAATTTTCTCTTTCTCAGGGCCAAACAACTTCAAGCCTTGAGCCAACCATTTTTCCCAGTTTGCCTGAGAAAATTCTAGGGATAGGCAGCTTGAAACAAAAACAAAATAAATCAAAAGAAGAACACATTGTTTTTTGAAATGGTCACCCATTCTGTCGCCTTCCCTCAGGGGCGAGCAGTTTTACTCACCTCCAAGTTTCAGGCGCTCCCCGTACAGGGCCACCAGTTGCCACAGTCTGGCTGGGCACAAGATCACGAGCCACTCAAACAGAAACAAACTTTATTTGAAAAAACCGCCAATACCACGTTCGTGCCCGGGAAGATTCCCGATCCACCCACGCGGCGTTCCGCCGGTTTCTTCCCGGAACCCCAGTGCAAGCTCCTCCCCCGGAATTCCCTCCTACTGCACTTTCCCAACCAATGGGAACTCTCCAGGAGTCCCGCAGCAGGCCAAGGTAAACAGCAGGAGTCCAGTATCCATATGAATGTAATTTTTAACATAATCATATCATCTCAATGGCTAGCTGGCATCACCTTTCAATCAAAAATGCCATGCATCATATTAATTGGCTGTGGCTCCCCGCACACTATGCTAAACAAACTGTGAGTCTTCTCCAGATGAAGTTGACTGTTCCACTGACTGTCCTCATGGGCTTTCTTGTGGGTCTGCCAAAAGCCAATAGAAGGGTGTCCATGTTTCAAACCATGTGTCTCTTCCATCAGCTTTTGCCTGGCCCCTCGATGCTTTCACTAGGGGACACATAGAGGTGAAGGGTTAATTCTCATGGAGGAGTGTCCCCATCGTTCCATTATTCACTACGGAGAAGCTTTCCTTTGCAATTGGACTTGTCTGACCTAAACGTAGCTATCCCTGCTCCTTCTGGATCACTGTCAGAATGTTATGTCACACCTGTGACTTGTCTTCTTGTAGACAACATAGTTGGGTGGCTTTCCTAATAAAGGAAACTAAGCTGACCGGTGATAGCTCAGCTGACTAGGGTGCAATGGCCCTTAACTCTCCTACTACCAAACCAGTCTGCTTTTGCTCGGACTTTTGGCCCCTAAACCTTGTTGTACACATACCCTCAGGACCTGCCACCTCTATGGCATGGATCTCCAGAAGGGACTTGTGCTGGCTTCAAGAAGGTTCCATATTGGTGTTTCCAAAGGATACGCATGCTCTATTGAGTAGCACCTTAGTCATTGGAGCCAAAGATGGAACATAACCAGGAAATTGTCTAGGGTATTTGAAACCAAAGCACCAGGATCTCTCAAACCCAATCATGCCCTATGAGCAGGTGTTTACTGTCCTGATACAGTCTTCTGTTCTGTCAATGTCCTTGAATTAAGTTCTAAATGGGCACAAATGTCTCTAAGCAGTGTTCCTTGCAAGATATCTGCATAAGTTGGGTTCCTTGCAAGATGTCTGTATAAATTGGACTTGCCAAGGAGGCAAAGGAATCAGAATCTTGGTATTGATATACTTTTACCTTGAACATGCTTGAACTTGAGGTGATTGCCTGAACTTGAATTTCCATGGCTGTCTCAATGGCTGTCCTTACTGAATCCTCCTTTGAGACTTTAAGGCCCAGTCTTAGCTAATCGTTGGGCATAAGCCCAGAACGCTAATCCTCATTCTTACCGGGCATTAATAGACATGCACTTAGAAACAGCAACCTACTAACAGGGAAGCTACTCGGAGGGTTTCAGCCAGAGTGTTAAAACTGTGGCTCTGGAATGTGGGGCAGGATTTGCACAAGGGCTTTATCCTTGCTCACGCTCATAGGTGATTAATTTATCTGCATTACCAGTGCATCCCTGCTGTATGTGTCTATCAGACCCCACGCCCATAGCCACCTGGAGAGATGGCACATGCAATGCTGCAGAGACCTGTTGCCAGGTGCTTTATATAACTCCACTGGGGGACTGGGTGGGGTGGTCTCTGCCCACTTCTCAACAGCTCTCTGTAGCACCCTTGTCTGTCACTTGGTGATGACACCACTGAGCTTGCAGCTCCCCGGAATGTCCTTGCCACCCTGTGTCTGAATGCAGTCAGTGTTCAGGGATTAAGTGATGCCTTTGTCCCTGACCGAGGACCACCTTCAGGCATTTTCCCAGCTGGATAATCAAATGGCATCAGTGGGAATGTTTACAGCTTGCTGCCACTTAGGAAGCTTTATCAGAGCCCTTAATATCAACCCACCTGCCCAAAGCTGATAACAGGACAGGGGCCAGGGATGGGAAGCCTCCAGAGAGCTGGTGAAGACCAGAAAACAAGATGTCAATCTAATCAGACTTTGCCTAGGGCTCCTGCTTGGACTGGGAACAGCTTCCTGGGGATGACACATCACTGGCACCAGACAGATGCTCAGCACTTGGTAGTGCTGGCCTCTGTAGCCCTGGAGCACTGGTACCGGTACCACATGCTCGTTTCCATAGTAATGAGATGCTGTTCCTAACGCTTGCTAGAAACTGAGCCTGGGTGTTTGTCTTGCCTCTACATGACCTTGAACCACTTTTCTGGCCCTTCTTGACTCTGTCAAATGGGGGCATTCTTCGAATCGGTTAAGGGCATACACGACCTCCAGTCTCGTACCTCATCAGATCTGACTCTGTAGTCCTAAATCATGACTGTTGACCTGACACTGGAGGCCTACTGCCCCTTTTGGTAAGAAATCAAAGTGTCTCTACCTTCGTGTTTCCTTCTTAAAAGGTACAATGACTTGGAAAAAAACACCCTGTCACCATGCCTGAGTCTTATGACACTAGATAAATACTCGATCTTGGCAACATGTGACCACCTAACCACTAACAAGGCACAATCTCTGGTCTTGGGCAGACTTGGTGGCCTTGTATACAGTCTTAATGTGAGAGTGGTCACCCCAGTGACCAAGTGTGGCCATGATACCTAAACTTCCTTCCGTTCTAGGATAACATGCTGCTTGGAAACTGTTCTTGGTCAGGTGCAAATGCATGACTTAAGCCCTGACCACTGACTGCAGCCTGGACACAGGGTGGAAAGAACATTCTGGGGAGCTGCAAGCTTTTGGCCTCCACTGCTGGGCACCCGATTGTGGGCTGAAGTGCTGGCTCAATGCACCCCTGGCACCAAGTACGAACAACAGGCTGCTCTGTCTTGACACTGGGAGGTGGGAGGTAGTAATGCCTGCTCTACAAAGTTCACAAAGCTCCCTAGGAAGGAAAGAAGGGGAAGGGGACCCCCAACTCGGGTTTCAAAGTTGTGCTGCTCCTGTGGACAACTGGCTTCCCATGCCTGATGGTTGGGATGAAGATCTGGTGACTGCACAGACTGAGGAAACGCCTGATCCAACAGGGGCGGGGTTCTGGTAGTGGGGAGATGAAGGGTGCCCTGGCCTAGCATGCTTATTCTTCCTCTGGCTTATTGTTTTGAGGCCCTGACTGACCAGGCAGTCTGTGTTTTCAATGGCCTTTTTGGCCCAATGGTATCCTGTTGCGAGTTGAAATTTTAAGTGTCTTCTGCTGAGATCTTCTTAGACTTGTGTTTTGATCGAACCTTAAATTAATCTTAGTTTTGGGGAGTCAAAGATTAGCAGACTGGAATGAAACAACTGTCAAAGTCTCTTAGTAACTGCACTGTTATTGATCAGACCTGTGTCTCTATCCAAATCGCTGGCCAAATATTGAACAGAACGAGTTGGTTCCCTTGTGCCTGAATGTCTCCCTGGGGCTGTGACTCCATTAGTTCATGCTCCGCCACCACATCATCCATCTATGCTTGAATGGTTTCATCTGCAGAAATGTTCTTTTGGCTCAGGTGTTTCTGGGAGTTGAGATGGTTGCCTAAAACACTGCCCTGGCATTCTAGAACCTTCCTAGGACAACACAAAGCTTATCTCTGACCTCTGCCTTCTAACCCCTTTCGTTTCTAGGCTTTTAGGCAGCTTGGGGGAGTGATGTCTGAAGATGAGCCTGCAGGGTTAGGCTGGGAGCTCATGCTTGCAGACCTAAGCCACTGATAGACTGAACCTTTACTGGTGCTGATGGCATCGTAGCTCGCCAGGCACTCGAATAACCAAATCCAAAGTGTGAATGGAACATAAAGCAGAAACGCGATAGCTGCAGAGTCTGGGCATCACCCCCTTCAAAACTTGGTGCCCAGAGGCAGAAGGGAATCCAGTCTGGAACCACTTGGTTCAAGTGCTTGTGATCGGGGTCACCAGCAATGCCTGGTGCCCTCAGGTACTTGCTGTGAGGTGCCACCTTGGTGCACCACCTCCACCAGGCCAGGATGCACAACCCTGCCCATGGGAACACATGGCCCTCCCAAGGTTCGTGTTGAGGAATATGCTGCAAAATGGGCAGAACCCTTTAAATGGGTCAAGAATCACAAAAGATGAGAAAATGGACCCCGCAAAACCTGACATCCTAGAGCTGATTCTGGAACCGGGAAAAAACAGCATCGCTGAAAAGGGAAGTCGAGCTCTAGTTGCATTGAGTTAAACTTCCTAGTTCTTGTGGCTGCCTGACCCTTCTGAGGGCCAAGCTTGGTGACAGTTGAGGACCTCTGCCACTGTTCTGACCCTTCTCTTGGTGTCAACTATCCCAAGCCCTTACTGAAAGGGGGAGTGTGCTAATGACTAAGGAACTGTCCACAGGCTGCCCTTCCCATAAGGCTGTGTCCAGGTAGAGCAGGATTCTGAGCAGTGCCCAGTGCAGCCAACCTGTCCATCTTGCTGGAGAGCCAACAAAGGCTCAAGGGGAAAATATCCTGGTGGCGTAGCCATGTTGGTCAGAGTGGGTCTCCCTGGACTTAAGGGAGTAAAAGGGGTGTATGGAGGTGAACACAACTGGCTGGTGCCTCCCGTCATCTCTCCCTGCCCCCAGAGGGTCACTAGCTGTGGGCAGATGCCCGTGAACATAGCCTTAAATGCAGAGGCCTCTGGAGAAGGATTTCAAGGGCAGTGTTGACCATGTGGTGGCTGTGGGCACCCACGGATGCTGTGGTCTATTTCTGGATTTTTGTCATGGTTGACGCCGCTCGAACGCCATTGCCGATTCAAGTCTCCCACTCTGCTTGACCCAGTGGGGCCTTTGGGAAAGCGGCCTCAGAGTGAAATGTAAGGGGAATGATCATCTGGGTTTTTAGGGGTAATCTCGGGGAGACCAATCCAAGGCCCAAAGCTTCAGCCTCTGGGAAGAACCGGAGGTCCCTTGAGCTTCCAATGCCATCTTTATGGGGTCACTAGCTTTCTGAGCTAAATTGACTCTACTCTCTGTAAAAGGAGAGGGGAAAGAAAAAAAACTGGCAGAACATTGGCATTAGTGGAAGTCATGCTGACAAGAGGACGGGTTCCTGTGCCTTTAAAGACAGAAGGCTAAACTGAATCCAAAGGGAAAATGGGCCATAAAGGCTGACGGGCTATGGAGACTCGGGATGCCATGAGCCAGAGGGGTCCCCCAGGCCAGGGCTGAGTGAGGGCCAAGGTAGGGGCACATACCAGTGTGATGCCTGGCTGTTGTCACTGGCTAACTAGCTACTAAACACAACTAGGGGTAACTCCGATACTCGGGAGCCAGCATCTGATAGCATTTCTTAGGTGTCACCAAGAACCTATAGGAGACCAAGTCCTGATGTTCTCTTTTATCTAAAGACAAAGGAAGTTGATAAGGACCTGTTATGGTTTGGGATATGAGGTGTTGTGCCCCAAAAAACCTCATTTGGGGCAATCGATGTTCAGAGGTCAAGTGACCATGAGAGCTGTAATCTAATCGGTAGGCTAATCCACTGAACCAATGAACAACTTAAGGATTACTGTCCGGGTGGTAACCATAGGCAGGCCATGTGGCTGGAGGAAGTGGGCCTTGGAAGGTGTGCCTTTGTACTGTCCCTGACTGGCCTCTGCTTCTGCAGTGAGGGCCTCTCCTCCTCCACACCTGCCGCCATGTTCTGCCTCACCTGAGGCTCCAAGCAAGGGACTCGTCTAAGCATGGGCTGAGGCCTCTGAAGCCACAAGTCACCCTAAATCCTAAGTTCTTGCCTTAGGTTTCGGTCATGGGGATGAAAAGGCTGACTAAGGCAACCTACAACATGAGGCTGGAGTGGACGCCCAGTGTGAGGTACCAGGGTCATGGCTGTGAAGGGGAATGGGGTGGACAGACCTGTGCTGGGAAATCGAAGGGACTTTTCTGATAAAGAACATCCTCACTGTGGTCGTGAGGGATTTGTGGATTTTAACTGAGAAAACTAAGCCCCAGGGCTCAGATGGACCCCTCCTGAGGTCCTTCCAAGGACATGACTCCCTTTCTCCCTCTAGTCCTCAGACCTCTTCCTCCTGCTGCCAAGAGCTTGACCTTCTCATGTCAGACTTGAGCCTGTCAGTTCTCAGACCTCTGCAGGCATGTCCTTCAAGGGTTTGGGCCTCCCCCATGGTGAATGGAAAGATGAGGTTAAAAAGCCACCCTGGGGAGCAGGTCAGGGGCTCAGCTGCTCCCAGTGGGAGTGGGCTTAATGGAAGGTCTCAGGAACCTATGGCAGCTCAAACAGGAGGGCCTTAGCATTGGAACTGCTAGAATGACAAATTGGAGGCTGGGGATTGAGGTATTGACCCACACCAAGCTCAAGTTTGGCCTGGCATGACACTCTTGATCTATTTTCTACTTCCTGGCCCACTACGCTAGCCAAGTCTCAGGGGGGACGAGATTCCTGGCTCTGATAAGCTAACTTGAGTAGTCACTGATCTTAAGGGACAAGCTATCCAGGGCTGAATGGCATATCAAAGGCTTGAGTTGACCCATCATGTGCTGCTTAGCCTTATGACACTTGTCTCAGTCACCTACCTTCGTCGGGGTCCTGGGAGGAGATAGATATCAGTCGATAGTCCCTAGTTGATGGGACTGCATACTGGTCCCAGATTAGAGTCTGGCAGTATCTGAAGCCTTGGTCGTCTTTCCCCCACCTATCCGGAACCACACAGCTGAGTAGAGACCCTCAGCTACTGCTCTGCAGTGACTGTCCTAGGACACTTAAACAGTAACAACTGGTTAGAACCTGAACCTTGGCTCCTGTCAGATGACCTGTCATGGTAGCATCGCTGTGCCCGTCCTACCTGATGGGTGATAGTCCCTTGAGAGATGAGTGTACTTGGGGTCTGAGTGTGTGGGCTCTGGCCTGAGACACCAGACAACTCCGGGGCTGGACGCTGAACTGGGAGTGAGCAGGCGGGGTTGAGTCTCCTCATGGAGAAGGGAGCATTCCAGAAGAAAACTGGAAGTGGGCCCTTGTGGCCACAGTTGAGACTGGACAGAAAGGCTGTGAGCCCAGAGAAATGGGGTGTGGACAGAACACCTTGGAGTTGCCAGCACCGTGTTGGTCAGTGAAGTTGCTGGAAACCAACAGCAGCTCACGCAGCAATGGGTTGCCCCCGGGCTGCTGGAGCCGTGCTGGATCTGGGGATGGGGTGTCGGCCCCCACTCCCAAGCCCTAACTTGGCGCACTTCAAGGGTTTGACCTCCACTCTGAACTAGCTCTACTAACATGGCCTCCCCTGGTCAGTGACCAGGTGTGCCAGTGATGGCCAGGGAGGCCTCCAGTAATGGACGCCCTTATTTTCAGCCCATCAGGTTGACAGTCTGAGCACAGCCTGACTCAAATCTGAGTCCTACTGAGCCTCTCCTGAAACAGTGGAGTTTGGGGAGGCTGGGTTCCTTGGGCCCAGTCCCCAGGAGCCCCCTGTAAAACCCGAGCATTCCTTAGTCTTATCAAATCGAAATCCGCATTGTTGGAATCACTTTCTCTTGATGGTCCTATAGCCTCACATCTGTTCTCTATATTAAATCTTAAGGTACAACTTCTATCCAGTTGAGTAGATTGAGGTTTCCCAACCCTCTTCATTTGCCCTGTGGGAGGGACTTGCTGAGGCCTACCTGCAGGTCTCTAGACTGTTCTACCTCCTCAGAGTAGTCCTTATAAGGATGACCCTGAGGTCAGCCTCAGAAATGGTAACACATGCTCAGAAGGCAGTCATTCTCCCAAAATCCTACATAACAAGACTGGCCTTGGATCCCTAGGCTACTGTTTGGATTCTCTATCTTCACACAATTTCTTTAAACCTCAGCCTGAGCACAAAGTAATAGATACTAAACAGATTCTAGTGACCAACTGTCCCTAGAAAACCGCTGGTTTCCAAATGTTAAATTTTTCCTGATGAAGCCAAACTAGGGGTGTTTCTCCTGCCTTGCAATAGTGGAGAAGGTCACGGGAGGATGTTCACCAAGCTGGTGCTGTTGGCCACAACTGCATGAGTCTGGGAACTGGAAAGATGTTTGGGTACTTCAGGATACTTCTGCAGAGATGAATTAGAAGTGCTTGCAGGCCTCAGATTCAAACTGGTATTTAGAGTAAAGGTAAAAAGAAGCCAAGCAAGACTGGCAGCCAGGGTGTCTAGCGCACAATGGACCCAGAGATCTTCAAGAGTTAAAAGTTGACTCTAAGCTTCTTGTGGAATTAAGGGTGTAGTCCCCAGTGACTAAGGAGCTTTGTAAACCTGAGATGGCTTGGGTACAACACCATCTGAAGGGTCTCACTAGACCCACGCAGCCTACCCCCATGGTGAAGACGACCATGACTGCATGTTGGGTACTGAGCCGGTCCCATCTAATCCGAGACCCAGGTCGATGTCGGTGCCTCCATTTTACAGTGGAGGAGATGAGCTCGAGCTTCCGCCTCCCTGGAAGCCTGCGATGGCGAAATCGCCACTCGATCCTATGCCAGCTGGCCTCTACGTCCAGGGTCTTCATCAATGCTGCCTGTGTTGATTCCTAGCTGATACTATCCCTGTCCCCCGCACAAGCCAAGAGCAAGAGTGTCCAGGGAAGACTGTCCTCCTGGGAGCTGAAATGACCCACGTAGCCCCCCGGTTGGCAGAACCCATCACCTAGGGAAAGGGGTGCAGCTTCCTCCATGAGGTCCGTGGAGTTCCTTGCACACAGGCCTCTGATAACGGGACAGCACAGAGGGGCCAAGGGACAGTTTGAAATGACCCTGTTACTGTTTCCCCTTGTAACTCTCTTGATCTTAAGGGGATCAATTGCTTACTTGGCAATACTTGATTGCCGCAGTCTGGCTGGGCACAAAATCAGGAGCCACTCAAGCAGGAACAAACTTTATTTCCAAAACTCCCGTGAACGCCATACATGGCGGCCTTCTCCCGGGACACACCACACCAACCAGAAATCCCTCCTCCAGAAATTCCTTCTACCGCACTTCCCCAACCAATGGGAACTCTCTGGGAATCCCCAGGAGAGCTCCAAAGTAGCAGGCCAAGGCAGACAGCAGGGGTCTAATATCCAATTGAATACACATCTTAACATAACCATTATCATCTCAATGGCTTGCTGGCATCACCTTTCAACCAAAAATGCAATGTGTCATTCCTACTTGGTTATGGCTCTCAGCATCTCCCTTCTTCTGTTTAATTAAGCACCATGCATGTGGCTTAGGGACCGTGCCTTTTAGGTTATCCAATACTACATATGGCTCTTACCCGTCATTGGATGAGCTGACCTCAAGGCATCAGCCTCCTGTCTTAGGTCGGTACCACTGCAATTGGATCTTACCCGTCACTGACTACCAGTTCAGCATACAGCCATACTTGTGGATAGGCCTATGCACCAGTGGGGGGGTGGGGTGAAGTTCTTTGCCTCACCTCTGTTGGCCCCCAAATTTGGCCTTGGTGCCAGTGGGGGGGGTGAGGTTCTTTGCCTCACCTCTTTTTGTCCCCAAATTTGGCCTTGGTGCCAGTGGGGTGGTGAGGTTTTTTGCCTCACCACTGTTGGCCCCCAAATTTTAGACCATCACTAGCAGAAGGGAGGAGGATACAGAAATGCCATGACTCTAAGCCAATTGATGGCTCCTTTGAAAAATTGTACCACTGGTGACACCATCAGCAAAGATACTCCAGCATTACAACAATTTGCTGCACCAACAGATAGCTCACAATGTATACAAGTGATACATAGTCCAGGCAAGTTCTGCAAGCAGTTCAAAGTGGAGGAATCTATCAATAGTCCATTTCCTCCCAGAGTAAATCAACTCCTTGATTGAGCATTACTTGTTGAGTTATTATTCATTGGTGCATCCGTTTATACAGTTTACTGTAATAGCTATCAAAGAAGCTGTAGTTTGGCTTTATCTTTGCCTTCATTGGCACTAGGATGAAGATAGGAATTCTGGCAATGATGGCTAAAAAAAAAAAAAATGTAACTTTCCAACAGGTACTAAGAAAACAATTTTCTGAACAATTTACATTATCCTGAACAAAATTATTAAATATAATGAAAAGGAAAGGTGAAAGTAAACAAACAGATCTGTTAACCTCTGCTGCAGTCTCTGGCTGGGCACAAATCACGAGTCTCCACACAGCTTGTAGATTCAAACAGCAATTCTTTATTCCCGAACTCACACTGGCCGTCTACAAACACGTTCTGGGGGAATCCACGTTCTCTGCCCAAATCCACTTCTCCCAAATCCACTACTCTGCCCAAATCCACTCCCCATGGGCTTCTGTCTCCCAAAATATACTGTCTGACCCTAAGCACTCAAGAGGAACTCAGCAGCAGGATACGCCCTATTCTAAAGGGGGAACACCCTAATCTCCTATTATGCTAAACCGCCCTATTCTATAGGGGGAACACCCTAAACACGGATCCTGCCCTGGTCCTTGAGCAAGGTCACCTTTCAGAAGTCCTTCCACTAGACAGCATGGGAGTAAGCTGGCAAGGAATTTGTCATACCTACTTGGCTGATGGCTCCCAGCATCTCCCCCCTTCTGATTAATTAAACAACAAGTAATGTTGTTTAAGGACCGTGCCTGGTAGGTTGTCCAGTTCAACATATGGCTCTTACCCGTCATTGGAAAACTGACCTTTAGGCGTCAGCCTCCTGTCTTAGGTTGATACCACTGCAACTGGATCATACCCGTCACTGACTACCGGTCCAGCATACAGCCATACTTGTGGATAGATCTATGCACCAGTGGGGGGGTGAGGTTCTTTGCCTCACCTCTGTTGGCCCCCAAATTTGGCCTTGGTGCCAGTGGGGGAGTGAGGTTAATGTGGCTTAAGGACCGTGCCTGGTAGGTTGTCCAATTCAACATATGGTTCTTACCCGTCATCGGAAAACTGACCTTTAGGCAACTGACCTTTAGGCGTCAGCCTCCTGTCTTAGGTTGATACCACTGCAATTGGATAATACCCGTCACTGACTACCGGTGCAGCATATAGCCATTGGCCCCCAAATTTTAGACCATCACTAGCAGAAGGGAGGAGGATGCAGAAATGCCACGACACCAAGCCAATTGACAGTTCCTTTGGAAAAATTGCATCATTGGTGACACCATCAGCAAAGATCACTGGTGACACCATCAGCAAAGATATGCCAGCATTACCACAATTTGCTGCACTAAACGTAGTTACATAGTCTAGGCAAGTTCTGTAAGCAGTTCAAAGTGGAAGAATCTATCAATCTGTCCGTCTCCTCCCAAAGTCCGTTGCCTCCCAAAGTAAGTTGACTCCTTGATTGAGCATACTTGTTGAGTTATATTCATTGGGATGAAGATAGGAATTCTGGCAATGATGCTAAAAAGACATTATCCTGAAAAGAATTATTAAAGATCATGAAAAGGAAAGGTGAAAGTAAACAAACAGATCTGTTAACCTCCTTAAAAAACAATCCTTAACAGCTGTTTACCTGATTTAAATTAGTAAACAAGCAGATCTGTTAACCACCTTTAAAAACAATCCTTAACAGCTGTTTACTTAATTTAAATTAAGCCATTTAAATCACGTGAATAAAAAAAAAAATTCGGATCCATTTTCTCATGAGCGCTCCTCATATATGAAATACGCACACACAGACATACAACACAAAACACAAATGTGCAAACAAACGTACAACACATAAGATAATAGTAAAGGCCTTGTAGTTTCACCTAGGTGAAATCTCCATTGCAATGTTATAAACTCCACAGTCAAAAAATAAAACTGATCAGAAAAACATCAACCTAGGTCTGTATGAGCTCAAAAATAAAATAGAACTTTATGATGTGGGAAAAAGCAATAATAAAATAGATATTGAAAAAAGCATCCTGGTTAATCACTGTCGCAGATGTAAGAATGGCCAAGCTGGAGTTCTGGATATCAGCTGTTATGGATTTGAGTCAAATCATCTTCTTTTCGATCTGTAGAAATCGTTTTGGTTAGTCTTTCTGGAATCCAAATCGGCTGCTGTTCTCCCTGTGGAAACACGCAAACAGAGCCCCGACTCCAGACAATGACTGGGTCTGGACCTTTCCATTGTCCTGTTAGAATATCTTTCCAAAGAACTTTAGGCTTATGCACATTTTTTGGATACATATGCCTTTCCGCAGCACTAAGTCCTGATGAATCCAAATTTAAAAAGTTTAGAGTAAAGAGGGTTATTTTAAGTTTATCTTTGGGGGATATATACCCCTTTCCAATTCCCTCTTTTTGCTTTAATAAGTACGTTTTAATAGTTTGATGAGCTCTTTCAACTATGCCTTGTCCCTGTGGATTGTATGGAATTCCTGTTATATGAGTAACACCAAATGATGAGCAAAATTGTTTAAAAGAGGTAGAGGTATAGCCAGGACCGTTATCAGTTTTTAACTGTTTAGGAATGCCCACAGTGGCAAAATTTTGTAAGCAATGAGCTATAACATCTTTAGTTTTTTCTCCGGCATGAAGGGAGCCCATCAAAAATCCAGAAGAGGTATCAACTGTAACATGCAAATATTTTAATTTTCCAAATTCTGGCAAGTGTGTGACGTCCATCTGCCAAATATGGTTAGGTATCAGTCCTCTAGGATTGACTCCAAGATTAACTTGTGGTAAAAAGGTCACACAATTTTGACATTGTTTTATTATATGTCTGGCTTGTTCCTTAGTTATTTTAAAACGCTTTTGTAAAGTATTAGCATTAACATGGAATTTTTTATGAAAATTCGTAGCTTCTTCTAATGTAGAGAAAATATGTATGTCATGTGTAGTTTTATCTGCTAAATCATTGCCCAAACTAAGGGCTCCAGGCAATCCTGTATGTGCTCTAATATGTCCTATAAAGAATGGATCTTTTCTGTCCCAGATTAGACTTTGTATAGTGGAAAACAAAGAGAAAACAGTAGAAGAAGGGGAAATCCTACCAGCATCTTCAAGAGATACTATAGCATTAACTACATACTGACTATCAGAAAATAAATTAAATACAGAATCTTTAAACATTAAAAAGGCTTGTAATACTGCATTAAGCTCTACCTTTTGAGCTGATTGTTTGGGTACTAAAAATGTAAAAGTTTGATCAGGGGTAACTACTGCTGCTGTACCATTATTTGACCCATCAGTGAATATATTTGGAGCATTCATGATAGGGGTTTTTCTTGTCATTTTTGGAAAAACTACAGGATGCTTAGACCAAAAAGACAACAAAGGATTAGATGGTAAGTGATTATCAAATGAAACATTAGATTTACACATGATTATTGCCCAAGTATTTAACTCATTAGCTAACTCATCAATTTGATCCATAGTGTATGGAGTAATAATTTTATTGGGAGAAATTCCAAACACTCCCTTCGCTGCTTTTATTCCTTTGAGTATTAATTGTCCTACAGCCTCAGGATACCTAGTAAGAATGGTGTTAGGAGAATAAGATAAATGTATCCACAATAATGGACCTTCTTGCCAAAATACTCCTGTAGGAATATTTTTTGTTGGTAGTACAATAAATAATAAAGGCAAACTTATATCAATTCTATCCAAATGTATATTTTCCATATATGTTTCAATAATTTTTAATGCCTTTCTTGCTTCAGGAGTTAACATGCGAGGTGAGTTTGGATCTGATGGACCTTTTAGAATATCAAATAAAGGTCCCAACTCTCCTGTTGGTATGCCTAGATAAGGCCTTATCCAATTTATGTCTCCCAATAACTTTTGAAAGTCGTTAAGTGACTTGAGTTGATCTACTCGTATTTGAATTTTTGGTGGACGGACCATGGTTGAGGATAATAGAACTCCTAAATAATTAATTGGAAAATTTAATTGTACTTTATCTATTGCTATCTCTAGATTATAATTTTTTAATAAGTTTGTAAGTATGGCATAACATTCCAGCAATATGTTTTTATCTTTATGTGCCAATAATACATCATCCATATAGTGAAATATTTGTAGTTCAGGATTTTGATTTCTAAGTGGCTGGATTGCTTTATTAACATATATTTGACACATAGTTGGACTGTTAGCCATCCCTTGAGGGAGTACTTTCCATTCATATCTCTGATCAGGACCTTCATGATTTAATGCAGGGACAGTAAATGCAAAACGTGGACTATCCTCGGGATGAATTGGAATTGAAAAAAAACAATCTTTAATATCTATGGCTAAAACATGCCAGGTTTTTGGCAAAGCAGACAATTGAGGAATCCCTGATTGAGCAGGTCCCATAATAACCATCTCATTATTAATGGCTCTTAAATCTTGCAATAATCTCCATTTACCAGATTTCTTTTTAATGACAAAAATGGGAGTATTATGAGGAGATATGGAAGGTTGTATATGTCCTTCCACTAATTGTTGTTTGACCAGATCATGGGCTACTTGTATCTTTTCTTTAGTCAGGGGCCACTGAGGAACCCACACTGGTCTTTCTGATTTCCAAGTAATTTTTATTGTCTCAGTGGCCCTTTCTGAAAATCCAACCCATGTCTGTCTGTTCCTTGATCTATTTGAATTGGTGCTGCTATACCTTGTCCTTGTTTTCCTAATCTTTTTTCTTTCCTAAAACCTTGTCTAGCCCTAGTAGTGGGCGCATTAGGATTGATGTTATTTGTTAACGTCAAACCTAATTGATCTAGGACATCTCATCCCCATAAATTTATAGGAAGATGATCCAATACATAGGGCTGTATAGTTCCCTCACATCCTTCAGGATCCTTCCAATCTAATATCATTGCACTTCTATGGGGATTAGTCACCACTCCTAGGCCTTGAAGCGTTTGAGTGGCTTGTTGTAATGGCCAATGTTTTGGCCATTCCTTACTAGATATGATGCTAAGGTCTGCACCTGTGTCCAGTAGCCCATTAAAGTCGTGTCCTTGAATATTTAGTTTTAACATTGGGCGAGAATCTAAATTTAGAGGCAACATAGCCCAATCTACACCTGTGGAGCCTAATCCCCTGGAACCTCTTTTTACACTATGACTAGGAAATTTATTATGTAGGCTGGGTATTATTAACAACTGTGCTATTCTGTCTCCAGGTGAAATTACTGATATACCTCTTGGAGAACTAGCTATAATTTTTATTTCACCTACATAATCGGGATCAATTACCCCGGGACTTATCATAAGTCCTTTTAATGTAGATGAACTACGTCCCAATAATAAGCCTACTGTCCCTTGGGGAAGAGGTCCTTTTATTCCTGTGGGAATGATTTGAACTCCCATCTCTGGAGTTAGTACTGCTCTGGCATAGGCGCAGATGTCCAACCCTGCGCTCCCTCGGGTTTGTCTGATGAGGGATTTAATGGACAATGTGTCCTGGGCACTACTCTGATGGTGTTGCTGGGTTCCTCCACTGCCCCGTATATTTGTGGTTGTGGGCCCCGGAGCATTGGGCCCGGCTGTCCGTTTTTTGGCAATGGAGCCTGATGCCTTTCTCCACGATATAGTGGGTAAATACCTGGTCCTTGTCCATTTTTTGATAAGGGAGTACCCTCTATGGTAGTTTGAGAACGGCATTCATTAGCCCAATGTCTCCCTCTACGGCATCTTGGGCAAATACCCGGTATTCTATTTCTTTGATACCTAGTTTTGTTAAATCCTCCTCCTATGGGGCAACTCCTTTAAAAATATCCTGTTTGTTCACAATCATAGCATGTTTTTGGCCTGGCATCTAAAGCCTGTTGTACTGCAGCTGCCAAGACTTGCCCTTGTTTATTAATATCTCTACATAATTTAATATATGTGTTTAAATCTTCATGTCTCCATGGTCTAATAACCTCTCTGCAGCAACGATTTGCTTGGTCATAAGCCAGTTGTTTTATCAATGGCATTGCTTGTTCCGTATCCCCAAATATTTTGGCAGCCGTTTGAATTAGCCTATCTACAAAGTCAGCGTAAGGTTCATTAGTTCTCTGTATTACCTTAGATAGCTGACCTTGTAAATCTCCATGTCCTTGTAAAGTCTTCCATGCCCTAACTGCGTCTGCAGCAATTTGTGCATATATAGCAGGATCATATTCAATTTGTTGCCGCTGACCCTCATAAGGTCCTTTCCCTAGCAACATTTCTAGATTTCTTTGAGGGTAACCGGCTGCTGCATTTCTCCTAGCTGTCTCTGCACAAAATTCCTCATTGGCAACCTTCCATAACAAATATTGTCCTCCATTTAGCACAGATTTACACATGCTAGCCCAATCTGCTGGCGTCATGTCCAACTTAGTAATGTACTCGACCATGCTCACCGTGAAGGGAGCTTGGGGACCATAGGTTGTTACAGCCTCCTTTAACTGCTTCACTGTTTTAAAATCTAAAGCACGGTGAATTCGCTGCCCTCCTACCTGTTCAAGTACAGGGCATGCTAATCTTCGAGGTCCTGTCTCAGGATCCCAATTATCAACTACTGGGTTTGAGGGCCACTCAGCTGTCTCTATCGGTGGGACTGTTGGTTGAATTAAACCCTCTTGTGATAAAACGGAGTTAGTAACAGCCTCCTGTTGTGGCCTTTTTCCTAACAACCCCTTTTCCTTTAAATTTTCTTCCTCTGTCTGACTAGCTCGAGAGACCTTCTCTTTTGCTTGATCTAAAATGTCTTTCTCCATGTTCTGAACCTCTAACAATTTACTTAACATCTTTTCAGTTTGTTTTAATCTACTATAAAGATAACACAACCCCATAAGATAACACAAAACAAAACTGAAATTGAATGAAGCAAAAACGGAATAAAAAATCGTTGTATCAATTTTCTCTTCCTCAGGGCCGACAAACTTCAAGCCTTTAGTCAACCATTTTTTCCAGTTTGACTGAGAAATTTCTAGGGATAGGCAGCTTGAAACAAAAACAAAATAAATCAAAAGGAGAACACATTGTTTTTTGAAATGGTCACCCATTCTCTCACCTTCCCTCAGGGGCGAGCAATTTCACTTACCCCCAAGCTTCAGGCGTTCCGCGTACGAGCCACCAGATGCCGCAGTCTCTGGCTGGGCACAAATCACGAGTCTCCACACAGCTTGTAGATTCAAACAGCAATTCTTTATTCCCGAACTCACACTGGCCGTCTACAAACACGTTCTGGGGGAATCCACGTTCTCTGCCCAAATCCACTTCTCCCAAATCCACTACTCTGCCCAAATCCACTCCCCATGGGCTTCTGTCTCCCAAAATATACTGTCTGACCCTAAGCACTCAAGAGGAACTCAGCAGCAGGATACGCCCTATTCTAAAGGGGGAACACCCTAATCTCCTATTATGCTAAACTGCCCTATTCTAAAGGGGGAACACCCTAATCTCCTATTATGCTAAACCGCCCTATTCTAAAGGGGGAACACCCTAAACACAGATCCTGCCCTGGTCCTTGAGCAAGGTCACCTTTCAGAAGTCCTTCCACTAGACAGCATGGGAGTAAGCTGGCAAGGAATTTGTCATACCTACTTGGCTGATGGCTCCCAGCAACCTCCTTATTTTTTCACATTTAAAACAATCCTCAACAGCTGTTTACCCAATTAAAATTAAACCATTTAAATCACATGAATAATAAAAATATTCGGATCCATTTTTTCATGAGTGCTCCTCATATAAATATATGATCTATGGACATACGCACATACAGACATACAACACAAAACACAAGTGTGCACACATAACATACAACACATAAGACAATAGTAAAGGCCTTGTAGCTTTACACAGGTGAAATCTCCAATGCAATGCTTAAAAACTCCACAGTCAAAAATTAAAACTGGTCAGAAAAACATTAACCTAGGTCTGAATGAGCTCAAAAAATAAAATAGAACTTTATGATGTGGGAAAAGGCAATAATAAAATAGATATTGAAAAAGACATCCTGGTTACCACCTGGGTTTGACTCTCTTTTGGATATCCCATTCTTTTTCCTGTAACTTGCATAATGGGTCTGAAGGTATTCCCACAAGCAAGCCCCAAGGTTTTTTACATTTGAAATAGGCTTTAATGGTGTTCATTATTCATTAGCCTCCAGGTGTGGGAGAACCACTGTTGCAGATCAAGAATAGCCAAGCTGGAGCTCTGGATATCAGCTGTTATGGATTTCAGTCAAATCATCTTATTTTTGGTCTGTAGAAATCACTTTGGTTAATCTCTCTGGAATCCAAATCGGCTCCTGTTCTCCCTGTGGAAACGCACAAACAGAACCCGACTCCAGACAATCACTGGGTCAGGACCTTTCAATTGTCCTATTAGAATATCCTTCCAAACTACCTTAGGCTTATGTACATTTTTTGGACACATAGGCCTTTCTGCAGCACTAAACCCTGGTGAATCCATGGAAATGGAAGGAGACCCTCAGGGGTATACAAAATTACATACAAGAGGAAGTGAGGGGAAAGGGGGAAAATATAAGGGGAGAAATGAATTACAGTAGAGGGGGTAGAGAGAGAAGAGGGGAGGGGAGGGGGGAGGGGGGATAGTAGAGGATAGGAAAGGCAGCAGAATACAACATACACTAGTATGGCAATATGTAAATCAGTGGAGGTGCAACTGATGTGATTCTGCAATCTGTATACGGGGTAAAAATGGGAGTTCATATCCCACTTGAATCAAAGTGTAAAATATGATATATCAAGAACTATGTAATGTTTTGAACAACCAACAATAAAAATTAATTTAAAAAAAAAGTTTAGAGTAAAAAGGGTTATTTTAAGTTTATCTTTGGGGGATATATACCCCTTTCCAATTTCCTCTTTTTGCTTTAATAAGTACATTTTAATAGTTTGAGCTCTTTCAACTATGCCTTGTCCCTGTGGATTGTATGGGATTCCTGTTATATGAGTAATGCCAAATGATGAGCAAAATTGTTTAAAAGAGGTAGAAGTATAACCAGGACCATTATCTGTTTTTAACTGTTTTGGAACACCCACAGTGGCAAAATTTTGTAAGCAATGAGCTATAATATCTTTAGTTTTTTCTCTGGCATGAAGGAAGCCCATCAAAAATCCGGAAGAAGTATCAACTGTAACATGCAAATATTTTAATTTTCCAAATTCTGACAAGTGTGTGATGTCCATCTGCCAAATATGGTTAGGTATCAGTCCTCTAGGATTGACTCCAAGATTAACTTGTGGTAAAAATGTCACACAATTTTGACATTGTTTTATATGTCTGGCATGTTCCTTAGTTATTTAAAAATGCTTTTGTAAAGTATTAGCATTGACATGGAACCTTTTATGAAAATTTATAACTTCTTCTATTGTGGAGAAAATATGTATGTCATGTGTAGTTTTATCTGCTAAATCATTGCCCGAACTAAGTGCTTCAGGCAATCCTGTATGTGCCCTGATATGTCCTATAAAGAATGGATCTTTTCTGTCCCAGATTAGACTTTGTATATTGGAAAACAAAGAGAAAACAGTAGACGAATGGGAAATCCTACCAGCATCTTCAAAGGATACTATAGCATTAACTATATACTGACTATCAGAAAATAAGTTAAATACAAAATCTTTAAACATCACGAAAGCTTGTAATACTGCATTAAGCTCTACCTTTTGAGCTGATTGTTTGGGTACTAAAAATGTAAAAGTTTGATCAAGGGTAACTACTGCTGGTGTACCATTATTTGACCCATCAGTGAATATATAGGTGTTTTTTTTCGTCATTTTTGGAAAAACTACAGGATGCGAAGACCAAAAAGAGAACAAAGGATTAGATGGTAAGTGATTATCAAATGAAACATTAGATTTGCACATGATTATTGCCCAAGTATTTAACTCATTAGCTAACTCATCAATTTGATCCAGAGTATATGGAGTAATAATTTTATTGGGAAAAGTTCCAAACACTCCCTTTGCTGCTTTTATTCTTTTGAGTATTAATTGTCCTACAGCCTCAGGATACCTAGTAAGAATAGTGTTAGGAGAATAAGATAAACGTATCCACAATAATGGACCTTCTTGCCAAAATACTCCTGTAGGAATATTTTTTGTTGGTATTACAGTAAATAATAAAGGCAAACTTATATGGAAAATATGCATTTGGATAGAATTGATATAAGTTTCAGTAATTTTTAATGCCTTTCTTGCTTCAGGCGTTAACATGTGGGGTGGATTTGGATCTGATGGACCTTCTAGGATATCAAATAAAGGTCCCAACTCTCCTGTTGGTATGCCTAGATAAGGCCTTATCCAATTTATGTTTCCTAATAACTTTTGAAAGTCATTAAGTGATTTGAGTTGATCTACTCATACTTGAAGTTTTGGTAGACGGACCATGGTTGAGGATAATAGATCTCCTAAAGTACAATTAAATCTTCCAAATAATTATTTATCTATTGCTATCTCTAGATTATAATTTTTTAATAAGTTTGTAAGTGTGGCATAACGTTCTAGCAATGTGTTTTTATCTTTTGTACTAACAATACGTCATCCATATAGTGAAATATTTGTAGTTCAGGATTTTGATTTCTAAGTGGCTGGATTGCTTTGTTAACATAAATTTGACACATAGTTGTGCTGTTAGTCATCCCTTGAGGGAGTACTTTCCATTCATATTTCTGATCAGGACCTTCATGATTCAGTGCAGGGATAGTAAATGCAAAACGTGGACTATCCTCAGGATGAATTGGAATTGAGGAAAAAAACAATCTTTAATATCTATAGCTAAAACATACCAGGTTTTTGCAAAGCAGACAATTGGGGAGTCCCCGATTGAGCAGGTCCCATAATAACCATCTCATTATTAATGGCTCTTAAATCTTGCAATAATCTCCAATTACCAGATTTATTTTTTATGACAAAAATGGGAGTATTAGGGGGAGATATGGAAAGTTGTATATGTCCCTCCACTAATTGTTGTTTGATCAGGTCATGGGCTACTTGTATCTTTCTTTAGTCAGGGGCCACTGAGGAACCCATACTGGTCTTTCTGATTTCCAAGTAATTTTTATTGTCTCAGTGACCCCTTCTGAAAATCCAATCCATGTCTATCTATTCCTTGATCTATTTGAATTGGTGCTGCTATACCTTGTTCTTGTTCTCCTAATCTTTTTTCTTTCCTAAAACCTTGTCTAGCCCTTGTCTAATCAAAGTTACTATTTTTAGTTATAATTTGGCTTTTTTCTTTTTCCTTTACAAATTAATATTTTTTGAGCCAGACACAGTGGTGCACGCCTGTAATCCCAGTGCCTTGGGAGACAGGAGAATCTCGAGTTCAAAGCCACCCTCAGCAAAAGTGAGGTGCTAAGCAACTCATTGAGACCCTGTTTCTGAATAAAATTATAGGGCTGGGGATGTGGCTCAGTGATCAAGTAACCCTGAGTTCACTCTCTGGTACCAAAAAACAAAAACAAAACTATTTTTTAGTGTGTAATGCTGGGCATGGAAACCAGAGCTAAGCATGTGTTCTACTGCTGAAGCTATACTCCTAGCCCTCTTCAAGAATTCATGACAAATGAAGCTGGGGCACATTCCTGTAATCCCAGTTACTTGGAAGATAGTTCAGTTGAAAGTTCTATTCTAGCCTGGGCAGTTTAGTAAGACCCTGTCTCAGAATAAAAAGTAAAAAGGGGCTGTAGGTCAGTGGTAGAGGTCTTGCCTTGCATGTGTGAGATACTGGGTTCAATCTTGAGTACCACATAAAAATAAATAAAATAAAGGTATTGTGTCCATATTGTGTATAACTAAAAAATATATTTTAAAAGGGGTGGGGCAAGCCAGGCTCAATGGCACACGTCTGTAATCCCAGTGCCTCAGGAGGTTGAGGCGGGAGGATTGTAAGCAAAGACAAGGCGCTAAGCAACTCAGTGACACCCTGTCTCTAAGTAAAATACAAAATAGGGCTGAGGATGTGGCTCAGTGGTCGGGTACCCCGAGTTCAATCCCTGGTACCAAAAACAAAAAAAACACAGCATAAACAGAAGAGAGTAGAAAGCTACACAAAAGGGAATTTAAAAAAATATTTTGTTTTTAGTTGTAGTTGGACACAATATCTTTATTTTATTTTTATGTGGTGCTGAGGATCAAACCCAGTGCCCCGCACATGCTCTAGCCACAACCCCAGCCCCACAAAAGGGAATTTTAATTATATATGTGACATGATTTTTTTTCTTGGTACTGGGAATTTAACCTATGGGTCCATTACCACTGAGTCACATTCCCAGTCCTTTTTATTTTTTATTTTGAGACGGGGTCTCACAGAGTTGCTTAGTAAAAGACCTCATCATTGCTGAGGCTGGCTTTGAACTCGTGATCCTCCTGCCTCAGCCTCCTGAGCAGCTGGGATTACAGACCTGTGCCACTGTGCCCAGTTGATAAATGCAAATTTAGGTGGCCAGTACAAAATATTTGAATTATTCTTAATACTTCTTTTTGTGCCCCAAAGTACAAGCCAAGATTCTGTTTTCAAAAACAAACAAAGGGGGTCTGGGGCTATGGCTCAGTGGTAGAGTGCTCACCTAGCATGTACGAGGCCCTGGGACTACAACTAAAAAATAAATATTTAAAAGAAACAAAGGTACATTGAAGCCATGGGCTTGGTGGTGCATGCCTGAAATCCCAGTGGCTCAGGAGGCTAAGACAGGAGGATTGCAAGTTCAAAGCCAGCCTCAGCAACTCAGTGAGACCCTGTCTCTAAATAAAATAAAAAGTAGGGATGGAGATGTTGCTCAGTGGTGGAGTGCCCCTGAGTTCAATCCCTGGTATTAAAAAAAAAAAAAAAAAAGTACACTGATTTACACAGTGTTACATCTATTTCATGTATTAATTTAAAAACAATTTTTGGCACTAGATTGCTGCTCTCCCTCTGAAAACCCAGTTATTTGCATTACATTGTAAAAATAGGTAAAAGGAGTGATTGTAATCCAAATGAGTTAATGCCACTTTGTCCTAGCCTAGGAATGTTAAGAGGGAGGCATAATCCTGAAAATCTATCTTCTAGATTGGTGAAGAATGAAGATAGTAATGTGGAAATTAACAAAATGAGACAGTCTTATAATTTGGTTTAGCTCAGTTGATTTGAACATTGAAGAAGTTCAGTTGTATGGATTTTTTTTTCTTTTTGGTATTAGTTTTATTGTCCTGTGGCTAAATCCTTCCCTTACCCAATTATTACTAGTCTTCTCAAATATGTATACCATTCTTTCATTATACTACAAGGAACATGTAGACCAGTGAAGCTGGAAAGCAATTTGGCAACATGTATTAAGAACTCCCTGCAAGAGAGTTCCTTGCACTATTCTGTTATTCTTAACGGCTTGTTTGAATTTCTTCAAAATAAAAAAAATTAATAATACAAATGTGTCTACTTTTGACTCTACTACCAGGAGTCTGTCCTAAAAATAAAGGAGTTTTTGAATGGTTTTACCTTTGTAGTTGGGGCAATTTTTTTTTTTTTTTTTTTTTTTTTTGGTGCCAGGGATCGAACCCAAGGGCCTGCCCATGAGAGTCTAGCATTCTACCAACTGAGCTATTATCTCCAGCCCCATATATTTTTTTAGTTTTCGGCGGACACATCTTTGTTTGTATGTGGTGCTGAGGTTCGAACCTGGGCCACACTCATGCCAGGCGAGCGCGCTACCGCTTGAGCCACATCCCCAACCCAGCCCCATTTTTTTTTTTTAATATTTTTGTAGTTGGACACAATACATTTATTTTATTTATTTTTATGTGGTGCTGAGGGCCGAACCCAGCGCCTTGCACATGCTAGGCGAGAGTTCTACCTCTGAGCCACAACCCCAATCCCCACCACACACAATTTTTTAAGAACAAAATATTGGTGAGTTGTTTCCACTTAAGCCACGAAAACAAAATCATAATACTTTACGGTTTGGGCATACGTAAAATATTTAAACATTTTTAAAAACGAAAGGGGAGTAAGGCTGAAGAAATTCAAACTGCTCCGATTAATTTTAAATACACGAATTCCACATCGCCCTTCCCTCCTATGGAAGTCACCCAGGTCTAAGCAGAAGAGGCCAAGTCACCAGAAACGTCTCCAGGAGCTGTCCGCGCATGCGTCAGCTTAAGGAAGGGCAGGACTTCATGAGACCCAGGCTCTTTCCATTGGCTGGAAAGCCTCATAGGCTGGGCTGCACCGGCACCTAGCAGGAAGCGGAAGTAGGGTTATTAAAGTAAAGGAAGTCAGAGAACCTGCTCGGGTTTTGTTGGCCCTGTTTTTCCACCGCCCTTTTACTTAACTGAGTTCGGGCCAGTTGCCCACCGACCTAGCATCGCTTTCACCATGGCTCTCGGTGATGCTGACCTGCAGAAGCAGGTGAGGGGCTGGGTTGGGTTTCACGAATCTGAGGCGCCATCCTGGGGGAGGTGGGCAGAGTACGGCTCCAAGAAGGCTTGGGCCTTAGGCACGTCCATTGCTTCAGCTGGGTCCCTTACCCAAAGTCCTGGTGGTCTCTGTGGGGGATTTGCCCCATAGCTCATGTGACTTCTGCTTGGGTCCTACGTGCTGCCCGCTTGTCTGCACGCCTAGCTCTGCCCACCCATCTTAGTGGTCCCTAAGTACTCACTGTACTAAACTGGATAGAGATCTGCGCAAAGATTGAAAACAGTCTTTTCACTTGAGTTTTTAACCCCGAGTGAAGGGCTTACGATATATGATGGGAAAGAAACAATGTTGTAGGAGAGCAGCTTTCAATGTTGTTTTGAGGTCATTCCCTTTATGCACTTTGAATTTTTATTTTGAAGGAGTGTCTTCTGTCATAACGAATCTAGTTTGAATATTAATGCAAATACAAAAATCTTGTTTTCTTGGATTTTTTTTCTGTCTTAATCACGGGGTCTTTTCCACTGAACTGCATTCCCAGACCTTTTTTGTTTTTTTAATATTTTAGTTGTGGCTGTTAATACCTTTATTTATTTATTTGTTTTTATATGGTGCTGAGGATTGAACCCAGGACCTCGCACTCGCTAAGGCGAGGTCTTTACCGCTGAGCCACAACCCCAGCCCCCCCACACCTTTTTATTTATATTGGGAGCCTCGCCAAGTTGCTGAGGCTGGCCTCGAATTTATGACCCTCCTTCCTCAGCTTCCCCAAACGCTGGAAACCGGCATGTGCCAACACGCCTGGCTCTTTTTCTTAAATTTATGAGCCCCAGCACCTAATGTTGTTTGATACAAGGTCGGCGAGTCAGGATTTTTGGAAAAAATTGTCATGCAAGTCTTGAACTTACATCACTTTTGAAAGTGAATATACTCAATCTTGAGAAACTTGTTTAGCTTTTAAAAATGCACCATACCCTTAAGTTGCAGGCATTAGGAGTATTCTAAGATACCTGACACAGGAGGCTGAGGCCAGGGCACCATTTGAGCCTAAGAGTTCCAGGCCAGCCTAGACAACATAGTAAGAGCCCCAGAACCTTGTCTCAAAATAAGAAAAATGGAAAGGAATGTTGTAACTGCAAAAGCCTCTCCTAGGAGTATAGTGGTGTTGACAGGTCTATAACAAGGGAATGGTCTTGCTAATTGATATCCTGAAACAAGGGTTCTAGTGTTTAATAATCGTGTTGCCAGTAGATTTTTCAGAGAAGGAAATTTTAAGGCTGCAATTTAATATCTGTGGAGAACTGAACCTACTTTTTTCCCCAAGTACTTGGAAAATTCTCTGACTAAAGCACACTCAGTAGCTTATGAATCTTCTTAGATGAGCAATAAAATGTTTTTTTCCTTTGATGTTTCCATTTCCTTATTTAAAAATAATTCTTTTTATTTTATCCCTAACCTAATATTCCCTAAGAAGAATGAGGTAGTTCTTCATTTTTCCCTTCCTTCCTTCCTTCCTTCCTTGTTTTCCTCTTTCCTCTTTCCTTGTGGTGATCACAAAAGTGAAATAGGAATGACAAAAAATAGCTTCTGTGGAGAATTCCTACAATAGTAGAAATAGTAGAAAATGAAGTTTTTGGAACATTTATCACCACCTTTGAATCCGAATATAGGAAAATCGATGCAGTGGAGAAGTACAATGCTGTTAGTATTCACAGTACTAATTCCCTTCTTCCTCTTATTCCATCATTGTACCTTGTGGTATTTAGAAGACTAAGGTTTCTACAGGAAAGGTGGAGTGCAAAAGTAAGACAATGTATTTCCTTGGATTCTAGATTAAAGTAATTTTTTCTTTTCCCCCACCACTGCATTTAATTTCCAGTGTTTTGTTTTGTTTTTTGTGGTGCTGGCAATCAAATTCAGGGCCCTAAATGGGCTTGGTAGCACACACCTGTCTACTCCAGAGACAGGAGGATTGCAAGTTTCGAGGCTAGCTTTTACAACTTGACAAGACCCCATCTCAAAAAATTAAAAAATAAAAAGGGTTGGGGATGTAGCTCAGTGGTAGAGTGTAACTGGGTTCAAATCCCCAGTACTGTAAAAAAAAAAAAAAAGAAAAAAAAAAGAAAAAAGAAAAGAAAAAATATTTCAGTGACTTGTGCATGCTAGGCAAGTGCTATGTCCCCCACGCCAGGGTGGTATGTTTTACTCACTGTATTCTCAGCCATGAAAAGGCCAGGTGCCAAGCACATTGTAGTGCTGAATAAATCCTGAATTCCTTGACTGCTTCTCTATCATATTAAGATATTTGTATATGTTTGCTTGTTTTTTAAAAGTATTTTTTAGTTGTAGATGAACACAATATCTTTATTTATTTATTTTTATGTGGTGCTGAGGATTGAACCCAGTACCTCACATGTACAAGGCAAGTGCTCTTCCAATGAGCCACACCCCCAATTAATTTATTTTTAAACAGTTCTGAGAATTGAACCCAGTGCCTCACATGTACTATGCAAGCACTCTACCACTGAGCCACAAACCCCAGACCCCCCCTTTTTTTAATCTGAAGAGTATGGTTATTTTTTTTATTTTTTAATTTTTTTTAATTTAATTTTATTTTTTTGGTATTAGGGATTGAACTCAGGGGCACTCGGCCACTATGCCACATCCCCGGCTCTATTTGTATTTTATTTAGAGACAAAATCTCACTGAGTTCTTAGCGCCTCACTTTTGTTGAGGCTGGCTTTGAACTCAGGATCCTCCTGCCTCAGCCTTCTGAGCCATTGGGATTATAGGCATGTGCCACTGTGCCCGTCTACTTTAACAAATTTTCAAAGGAAATTGAATAAAATCCTTTGATAACTGGGTTAGCAGAAAGGGGAAAAAAGTATTTTTTTAGCGGTCAGGTCTTTCTGCCTTAGGGGTGGAGTTAAATGTCCTTTAAGGGATTGACTTTTTCTCTGGGAACCCTTGGTTGACTGTAAATAGGCTTCTCTGACCTGGGTTAAAATGAGTGCCTTTTGCTGTAGACTAGGCTGATCGAGTCAAATCTGGTACTTGAGTGTCCATTGTGAATGATGAAAGCAGATAATTCAGCTTGAATCAGATATCACATTTAGAGGCCAACCACATCTTGTAGCATTCATAAACATCAGTTTTGATTACTGTGTTTAGGTAATTCCTAACCCACCACCCTAGGCTCGGGATGGAATCCAGTACCTCTTGCATGGTAGGTCCTGGGTTGCATTCCCTAATCCTAATTAAACTACTTTAGAAATTCCAGACAAAATAAGTTCAAAGAGGCTTCAAATAGAACTTAGGGAGACACCATTCTTCATCATGACCATATATACATTCTAATTCTGTGGAGTCTAATTATTAAGCACAGTGATTTTTCTCTGTATGTTGCTCATGATTAGTTACCCACAATAGTTCAAGGTGTGATATTGTATTATCTATGAAATTGACTCTCATTATCACACTGTTTTGGCTCTTCCAGTAGAATGGCTCTGTGTTTAGCCACAGGGGTATAAAAGTCCCCGTTTACTGCTTTCTGATCCCAAAGAAAGGAATTTGGAGGACTCAACAGAGAGGTTTTTGGTAGCAGTCTGAGATACAGTGGGAGAACCGTACTATATCTATAAACAGCGAATACATAGATATATGGGATAGATTGCATACCCATTGCACAAGTGGATTTCTTCAGATGCTTTATGAATACATTCTTTTACTTTACAACCAAGGTCACTATGCTTTGATTCTCACCTAAAGATTGCAGATAAAGGGAAGTAGTTGGCTTCTCTTCTCCCATTTATTTCATTTATCACTTTTTTTTTCTCCTAGGCACTGATCTGTTTCATAGACTCTGATTATCATGTTTTGGCTCCTCAAGAATAGAGTGGGCTGGGATTGTGGCTCAGTGGTAGAGCACTTGCCTGCCATGTGTGAGGCACTGGTTTCAACCCTTAGCACCACATAAAAAAATAAAATAAAGTTATTTTTTTAAAAAAAGAAAAAGAATACAGTGTTTCCAGGAATGGAGACATATACCTATAATCCTAGCTACTTGGGAGACTTAGAAGGATCACAAGTTCAAGGCCAGCCTCGGCAATTTAGCTATACCCCATAAAGTTTTTCCTTTTTTTTTTTTTTTTTTTTTTTGCTGGAGATGGAACCTAGGACCTCATACATGCTAGATAAGTGTTCTACCTTTGAGCCCCAGTTCAAGCTCTCTTCTAAAATCATACTATGTTTTCTTTTAAGACTTTATGTATTCTCAACTCATTTTTAAAAATTTTTATTTAGATGTTGATGGACCTTTATTCTATTCATTTATTTATATGTGGTGCTGAGGATCGAACCCAGTGCCTCACACATGCTAGGCATGTGCTCTACCACTGAGCCACAACCCCAGCCCTCAACTCACTTTTTTTTTAAGTTGTGGTTAAAAATATATATATAACAGCCAGGTGCAGTGGTGCATGCCTATAATCCCAGCAGTTCCAAAGGCTGAGGCAAGAGGATTGAGTTCAAAGCCAGCCTCGGAAATTTAGCAAGGCCCTAAGTAACTCAGTGAGACCCTATCTCTAAAAAGGGCTAGAAATGTGGTTCAGTGGGTAAGTGCTCCTAGGTTCAATCCCCAATGCCAAAACCCACAACAAACAACCACAGGTGTCCATAATCCCAGCAATTTGTGAGTCTGGGGCTTGCAAGTTCAAGGCTAGCCTCAGCAACTTAGTGAAGCCCTAAGCAACCTAAGGAGACCTTGTATTAAAGTAAAAACTTAAAACAACTGGAGATGTAGCTTATTGGAAAAGCACCCCTGGGTTCAATCCCCAGTACCAAAAGAATAAAAAAATTTTAAAAACCCCACATAACAGAATTTACCATCTTAACCATTTTTAAGTATTCAGTAATGTAAAGTATAACCAATTATTGTGAAACAAAATTCATTTTTACATATCTATGTGTATCTTAGATTTATATCTTTGTGTTACATGGAGAAGTTGCTGTGGAAATTGTTTCCAGAATTTGAACCTAAAAAGTTCCTGGGAAATGACATTGCTGCACTCAGAAGGCTTAAAACTCACAGTAGATTCTCATTCATCCGCAAATGATTGTTGAACACTTACTGTGGTGATTAATCCATCTTTTGGGGTATAAATGACAGACAAGATCCCTATACTCATGGAACTTAACGTTTTAGGGGAAGAAACAAATGAATTAATAACATGGAGATTCTACATAAGTTTTTAACCCTTTTTTTTTTTTTTAACCAGGGATTGAACTTGAGCACTCAACTACTGAGCCACATCCTAGCCCTATTTTGTATTTTGTTAGACACAGGGTCCCACTGAGTTGCTTAGATCCTCACTATTGCTAAGGCTGGCTTTGAATTCGTGATCCTCCTGTTTCAGCCTCCATAGCCACTGGCTTTATTTATTTTATTTTTATTTTTTATTACTTCTTTTAGGTACAGTCCCTGTGAAATTGTGAAATGAAACTGCCATTCCACTACCACTGAATTTTTGATTAGCTATATGGGTTGGAATTTTACTTGAATATTTTACATCTGCCACTAGCGTCAATACATTATGAGTTTTAAGTTTAGGCATCAATTATCCCAAACTCCACTCAGAATATTTTAGTTGACATTATTCTCCAGTGATGTCAGTGATCCAAAACCGTGTAACAAGTTCCTAGTCTCATAATTTAGTTGAAGACCGGGGACATGTAAGCAAGCAATTGTGACTAAATGTTTAGCTGCTCTGGTAGAGGAAGAACAGAGTGCCCCAGGTGCACAGGAGTGGGAGGTTCAGGAAAGATATCTCAAAGGAGATGGCAGTTAAGCTAGCTGAGACTTGAGATGTACTGAGACAAAGAGGGGAAGGAAAGTGTGTTGTTTCAAGTAGAAAGTAGAGCATTTTGGAGTCTTGGAGGTAAGAGACAACTATAAACTCAAGTAACTGAAAATAAGCTTAGTGTGATAGGAACTAAGTCTGAAGAGTGGTGAGTAGTGAAGGGTTTGTCCATGTTAGACTTGAAAGGTAAGCAGTCATCAGATCAGGTCCTGAACCTTCTAAAATCTTTGCATTCTATATTAGAGTGGTAACAGGACTAGGGGCATTTGGGAGACATTTGGAAGCTGGTGTAATAGTTCAGCTGAGAGATAATGGAAGGAACTAGGTGATGGAGAGAGATGGGCAAATTTAGAAACTGTTAAAAAAGAATTGATAGGATTTGGTGATTGGCTGGATATAAGGACTGTAGTAGAAGAAAGGTCTTTTGTTAGCATTCATGCCTGGAAGGTTGGGAGGGGCGTGACCAGTAGTTAATAGCAAATGTGTTGAATTTATGTTAAGTGAGTAAGATATCCCAAAAGAGCTGTCTAGGAGCCAGAGGGAAAAAAGGGTGTGGCCCCAAAAGAGACTTGGGGGGAAAAGGAGGAAGTAATGGAAACAAAGGGAAGAGATTGCTCAAGAAGGCAAGTTGGGGGCTGGGGTTGTAGCTCAGTGATAGAGTGCTTGCCTAACATGTTTGAGGCACTGGGTTTGATTCTCAACACCACATATAAATAAATAAAATAAATGTCCATCAACAATTACATAAACAAATAAATATTTTTTTAAAAAAAGAAGGAGAGTTAGTCATCACATCAAATGGTGTTGAAAAATCAAGGAAAAGAATGCCAAGATTTAAGGACAAGGAGGTTGTTGATCATTTTATGAGACCACTTTCAGTGGACACAGAGGGGCAGAAGTCAGATGGAGAGTGTTGAGAGTTGAAGGTGAGAAACTTGACAGCAAATACAGGTAACATTTTTAATCTTTGTGGTATTTGGGATCAAACAAAGTCTAGGCAGTTGCTCTACTACTGGGACTGTACTCCCAGCTCTTGAATTTCGATGGCTTTTTGATGGGGAAAAGAAAGAGAGGGTGCTAACTGAAGGGCCATGAAGTAGAGGAGTCCTCCCAAATATTCCAGGTTCCTTGCAGTAGAATTATGTCCAGTTTATCTGTGTTGTTGAATATTGTATCTTGTTCATTTGCTAAAATAAATTCCAGATTATAAGCCTTCCTAAGAGCAGAAACTGTCTCATTTATCCATGTACTCCGCTTCTGGCACATGTTATGCATTCAATAAATGGTTATTGAATGAATCAGAAAAGATACATTTTCTTTTCCCGTCAAATTAAAAATATTATTTTTCTTTATAGATAAAGCACATGATGGCTTTTATTGAACAAGAAGCCAATGAGAAAGCAGAAGAAATAGATGCAAAGGTAAAATCCATTTTTTAGTTTTAAGAAATCATCAAAGTTTCATACTGTTTTGCTTTACTAAGCAATAATATAATAAAATTATTTAGCACCAAATTGCAAAGGACTAATAAGAATATATGTCTGTGGGCTGGGGTGGTGGCTCAGTGGTAGCATGTGTGAGGCACTGAGTTCAATCCTCAGCACCACATAAAAATAAATAAAGGTATTGTGTCCATCTATAATTAAAAAAAGAAGTCTTAAAAAAAGAATAATGTCTTTAATGTTAAAGAAATAAACAAATTTTTCTTTGTAGTTGTTCTGATTGTTAATAAGTGACCTGAAATTTTATCATAGGGGTAGAAAATTAATGCATGGTTTAATTTTCTTATGGAATCCGTAATTCATAATTGCAGTAAAGTTTGTAAGTAACATTAAAATGAAAGCCATTGTATATAACAAAGGTGACATTTAGTCAGCATCTAAAATTCTTATGAGGTAGTTACAGGCAAAGTGAAATTTGTCTGTAGTTGCAGATACTTGGGAAGTTGAGGCAGGAGGATCACTTGAGCCCAGGGGTCTGATAACAGCCTGGGCAGTATAGTAAGACCAAAACCCTGTCTCAAAAAAAAAAAAAAAAGCAAAATTTCCAGTTGTACATTGTTTATATCAACTTACGTTCCTTAACAGTGTATCAACTGTTTATTTTCCTTAAATATAATCATAATAGGCATTTAAAATATTATCAAAACACATTTTCTTTCTTCCTTTTTTTTAAAAATTTATTTTTTAGTTGTACACAATACTTTTATTTTGTTTATTTATTTTTATGTGGTGCTGAGGATTGAACCCAGTGGCTCCCGTGTGCCAGACAAGTGCTCTACCACTGAGCTACGGCCCCAGCCCCCAAAACATATTTTCTTATATATAAAAAATATATATATATATATGAGAGAGAATTTTTTTTTTAATATTTATTTTTCAGTTTTCGGCAGACACAACATCTTTGTTTGTATGTGGTGCTGAGATCGAACCTGAGCCGCACGCATGCCAAGCGAGTGCGCTACCGCTTGAGCCACATTCCCAGCCCAATATTTTCTAATATTTTAATTTTATCTTTTAAATCTACTATAGTTATATTTGTTAGCTAACTTTCAGGCATTGTATATTCCTGCTCAAAAACTGAAGCTCTCTGAAACTTTGAATTATCACTTAGGGAAAAAGATTATTTTAACTCCCATTAATATATAATAATTGATAGTCTATTTAATATTATTTTAGTGGTCACAGAAACACCACAGTTTCTTTCTTTTTTGGTTCTGGGGATTTAACCCACTCAGCTATATCCCTTAGAGCATTTTATTTTTTATTTTGAGACAGGGTCCCACTGAATTGCTTAAGTCTCACTAAGTTGCTGAGGCTGACCTCAAATGTGCAATCCTCCGTTCTCAGCCTCCCAAATTGCTGGTATTACAGTCGTGTGCCACCACATCTGGTGAAAGACTACAGTTTCTTTTATATATAATATATATATATATATATATATATATATATATTTTAGTTTTCAGTGGACACAACATCTTTGTTTGTATGTGGTGCTGAGGATCGAACCCGGGCCGCACGCATGCTAGGCGAGCGCGCTACTGCTTGAGCCACATCCCCAGCCCAAGACTACAGTGTCTTGTATGACTAGTTCCTCTCATTTTCTGTGGGCCAAGTATAAAAGTTTTATATGCCTATAATTCCAGCAGCTCAGGATGTTGAGGTAGGAAGATTGTGAGTTCAATGCCAGTCTCAGCAATTTAGTGAGACCCTAAGCAACTCAGCAAGACCCTGTCTCTAAATAAAATATAAAAAAGGGCTGGAGATGTGGCTCAGTAGTTATGTACCCCTATGTTCAATCCCTAGTACCAAAAAAAAAAAAAAGTTTTATTTCAGCTATTATTTCAGGAATTGTATTCTTGTTTAAAATAATCTTGCCAGGTGCAGTGTCGCATGCCTGTAATCCCAGTGGCTCCAGAGGCTGAGACAGGAGGATTGCAATTTCAAAGTCAGCCTCAGCAATGGCAAGGCGCTAAGCAACTCAGTGAGACCCTGTCTCAGCTTGGCCTGCAGATTTGCTTACTGGAAGGGCTGGTGGTAACCACCTAATATTATATGGAGTAACACATCCAAAAAGTGTATCCTAAGATATCCATGGCTACACGAAAGTTGAGTCCCCTGTCATTCTTCTACATGGGAATATTAATAATTTTTAGACTTTCTGGATAAGTTAAAAAGGAGACACAAAGATAATTATGAGATATTTGCCCCAGTTTAAAGATAAGAAAACCTGATTCTGTCCCAAAAATTTTTCCCATTTACTCTAAAAATGAGCAAAACCACTTACCATATTTCATCTAAACTTTAAATGTACATGGCCCTGAGAGAAGTGCCTGTTTTGCCTATTTTGTGGTGTGTGGTGTGTGTGGTTGTGATTCTCAGAAGTTAGTAAACATGTAGCCAATTTTTTTTCTTCTCCCCCCCCCCACCCCTGTGTGTGGGCTGAAGGGCTTAGATCCAACAACTGCAAAGAAAGCCTGATTCCTAACTATATGACCTCTAGCAATATATTTTAAGCCATTTTTATTTTTTAAAGTTAAGTGGAACCATTTCTTCCTTGTGTAAACATGATCTTCTATTGTATCTCAAAATAAAAACAGGACTAAGCAGATCTTCTCTGGAAGAACAGGGGCAGAGGTTCACTTCTCCCTCTCCTTGCCCCCTCGTCACCTTGCCCCCTTCAACTCTGCAGAGACCTAAAGCCCCTGACATATAGTCTTCACTGCTTCACACTCAAGACTCTAATTCTGAAGGTAGATTCTAGAACATTAATTTGTGCCAATGATCAGTTAGCCCCTGCTTTCAAAGGAGGAGAGAAGCCATAAATATAAATCAAAGAAGATTTTCTTTTTCTTAAGAATCAAGGGAATGGGGGGAGGCTTTGTAAGACACAGTGACAAAAAAAAATGTTTTATTCAGATAAATTAAAATGGCTATCACTGATATGAAATGAAGCTCAAACTGAGTTATAAAAACCTTGAATTCACACCCTAAACTGAACCAAAATTGCTTATATGTGACCAAAATAGCTCCACTAGAACAAAAGTAGATTTGCATTACTTCATATGGGAATGCAAGTTAGGTTAGGTTCATATAATAAAAAATACACTCTCTGTAAAATCTCAGGATACCCAAATGTGTTCTGGTTTGGATATGAAAGAAACAAAATCTAGTTGGTGTTGGTAAACAAGCCAATGAGATGCACAGCAAACAAAAAGCTGTCAATAAGAACTATTTGACAGGCCACTGATCCCATGGGAGTCAAAATTCTCCACTGTGACCAGCAGGGCCAGCACAGGGGGGTGGAGGGTTATGTGCAGCAATGCAAAGAAAGGAAACTGCAGTAGAATGCAACACAGCCAGCAGCAGAGGAAGGGTGTCCACTCCTCAGCTTTGTTGCCTCACACCCATTCCTGGGTGCCAGGTACATTACAGCATCTTGAAGCCAGGCACTTTATTCCTCTGGGAATTCTACAGGACCTGTTGCCTCTCTGAATAACGGAGAGGCTCTTTAAGTAAACATTATGATGCCAGATTTTATATATATATAATGAGAAAGCAATGCTTTGGGAAACTAAAGAAAGAAGCAGTAGGAGCTGCCACACAGAATAGCTAAAGGATTGCAAATGAAAGCCAAACTCAGATCACTACCCAATCTTTCTCAGAGAGCTGAGGATGTGGCAGTTGATGCTTGACTATAGCTCAACACAAGGACTAGGCTGGGTAAGTGAGGACCCCATACAGATATAAATCCCACATTCACAGTAAGTAATTGGTTTCTGGGGCTTGTAAGCTGGTCTTCTTAACTAGAACAAAGGAAGTTGACATAACGACCTGTGTCTGGAGACATGATAGTTTCTCTGGCAGAGTGACAAGGGATCACAGGCCTGAGTGCAGAATGGGTGCATGTGGCAATGACCCAGCGATTCCATTCCTAGGCATATATTGGGGGAAGAAAACATATCTACAAAACCCTGCACAATTATATTCACAGCAGTATTATTCCTAATAGTCCCAATGTGGAACAAATCAAATAACTCATGAATGGATAAATAAAATGGGCTATGTCCATACAATGGAATATTACTCAGCCAAAAAAGAAATGAAGTACTGCTACATGCTACAACATAAACAGGACAGCATTACACTACAAGAAGCATACCCAAGGCCACATATTATGATTTTGTTCATAGGAAATATCCCAAACCCAGAATCACTCTTAAAAGACCCTCCAGTCCCATTAATCATCACTCTCACTGTCTTTTTCTATCAGCCCTCAGTAACTACTAATCTACCTTTCATCTCTATGGATTTGCCTATTTTGAACAGTTCTTATAAATTATAAAAGATGTGACACTTTTGTCACAGTACAGGAACAAAATAGTGGCTCCATAAATATTTGCTGAACCAGTGGAGAAGCAGTATAGAAAGAAAGAATATATGGTCTAGGAAAAGGTCACACAGTTTTAGAGATAGGAGAAATGTCATCTAGTCCAAATATCTAATTTTGTAGGTGAGAAAATCTAGATCCCCCCAAATCCTGGACTGACCCCCGAATAGTCAGACATAGAGTGACAGAAGTGAGAATTAGAACACAAAAGGTTTGATTTACAATGTAGGAGTTTTTGTAGACTAACTCCTCAAAATAAAAGTTCCCTTTTTCTTTCACTTCTCTAATATGATGCAGTGATCAGTACCTCCTTGGGTGTAGGGCTTCCTTACTTGCTTGTGTCTAAACATGGTTGAGACTTTTTCTGGTATTTTAGGATGAATTTGTTTCAAGAAAAAGACCCAAATCCTTTCTCAATATAACCAGGCCCTTTCAACCTCTAGTATTTGGTTACTACTATTGTTTCTCCCTTTGAGCATGTGTTTTGTGGTGATCTCCTACTAAAGTACAAGCTCTGCTTAATTTTGAAAGCTCACAAGCTGGCAGCCTCAGGAAGTATGACTCTAGAGCTCACTCATTCTCGGAGAATAGCTCTGACATGTATTGTATCACCTTATTCTGATTCCTTATCTAAAAACTAAAAAGATATTTCACAACTATAGACTTTAGGAACAGAACTCTAAAATGTCTTTGCTTATATATTTGTTTGAATACTGGATCCACAAACATGTATTATTCACTCTTGTTTGATATGTTTTCTCTATGATGAGGATTAATGATCTTCTTGACAATAAATATTTCTGTGATCCTTTGAGGAAAAAAAATTGACTCCAGCCTTACCTCACTCTATTTTATAATCATGGAACAATTACTATTTTACCCCTTCAGTTTGTGAATCCAATACAAAGATTAACCAGCTGTTGCTTTTTTAATTGAGAAGTAAACCATCTTTCCCCCTCCATTCCAAGTTGCCACAGTCTCTCGGCTGGGCACAAATCACGAGTCTCCACACAGCTTGTAGATTCAAACAGCAATTCTTTATTCCTGAACTCACACCGGCCGTCTACAAACACGTTCTGGGGGAATCCAGGTTCTCTGCCCAAATCCAATCCGCCCAAATCCACTCCTGCCTAAATCCACTCCCCATGGGCTTCTGTCTCCCAAAATATACTGTCTGACCCTAAGAACTCAAGAGGAACTCAGCAGCAGGATACGCCCTATTCCAAAAGAGGAACACCCTAATCTCCTATTACTAAACCGCCCTATTCTAAAGGGGAAACACCCTACTCTCCTATTATGCTAAACTGCCCTATTCTAAAGGGGGAACACCCTAAACACGGATCCTGCCCTGGTCCTTGAGCAAGGTCACCTTTCAGAAGTCCTTCCACTAGACAGCATGGGAGTAAGCTGGCAAGGAATTTGTCATACCTACTTGGCTGATGGCTCCCAGCATCTCCCCCCTTCTGATTAATTAAACAACAAGTAATGTGGCTTAAGGACCGTGCCTGGTAGGTTGTCCAGTTCAACATATGGCTCTTACCCATCATCGGAAAACTGACCTTTAGGTAACTGACCTTTAGGCGTCAGCCTCCTGTCTTAGGTTGATACCACTGCAACTGGATCATACCCGTCACTGACTACCGGTCCAGCATACAGCCATACTTGTGGATAGGTCTATGCACCAGTGGGGGGGTGAGGTTCTTTGCCTCACCTCTGTTGGCCCCCAAATTTGGCCTTGGTGCCAGTGGGGGAGTGAGGTTAATGTGGCTTAAGGACCGCGCCTGGTAGGTTGTCCAGTTCAACATATGGCTCTTACCCGTCATTGGAAAACTGACCTTTAGGTAACTGACCTTTAGGCGTCAGCCTCCTGTCTTAGGTTGATACCATTGCAACTGGATCATACCCGTCACTGACTGCCAGTCCAGCATATAGCCATTGGCCCCCAAATTTAGACCATCACTAGCAGAAGGGAGGAGGATACAGAAATGCCACGACACCAAGCCAATTGACAGTTCCTTTGGAAAAATTGCATCATTGGTGACACCATCAGCAAAGATCACTGGTGACACCATCAGCAAATATATGCCAGCATTACCACAATAGCTGCACTAAACGTAGTTACATAGTCCAGGCAAGTTCTGCAAGCGGTTCAAAGTGGAGGAATCTATCAATCTGTCCGTCTCCTCCCAAAGTCCGTTGCCTCCCAAAGTAAGTTGGCTCCTTGATTGAGCATACTTGTTGAGTTATATTCATTGGGATGAAGATAGGAATTCTGGCAATGATGCTAAAAAGACATTAACCTGAAAAGAATTATTAAATATAATGAAAAGGAAAGGTGAAAGTAAACAAACAGATCTGTTAACCTACTTAAAAAACAATCCTTAACAGCTGTTTACCTGATTTAAATTAGTAAACAAGCAGATCTGTTAACCACCTTTAAAAACAATCTTTAACAGCTGTTTACCTAATTTAAATTAAGCCATTTAAATCACGTGAATAATAATAAAAAAAAATAATTCGGATCCATTTTCTCATGAGCGCTCCTCATATATGAAATATGGACATACGCACACACAGACATATAACACAAAACACAAATGTGCAAACAAACGTACAACACATAAGATAATAATAAAGGCCTTGTAGCTTTACCTAGGTGAAATCTCCATTGCAATGTTTAAAAACTCCATAGTCAAAAAAATAAAACTGATCAGAAAAACATTAACCTAGGTTTGTATGAGCTCAAAAAATAAAAATAGAACCTTATGATGTGGGAAAAATGCAATAATAAAATAGATATTGAAAAAAGCATCCTTGTTAATCACTGTTGCAGATGTAAGAATGGCCAAGCTGGAGTTCTGGATATCAGCTGTTATGGATTTGAGTCAAATCATCTTCTTTTCGATCTGTAGAAATCGTTTTGGTTAGTCTTTCTGGAATCCAAATCGGCTGCTGTTCTCCCTGTGGAAACACACAAACAGAGCCCCGACTCCAGACAATCACTGGGTCTGGACCTTTCCATTGTCCTGTTAGAATATCTTTCCAAAGAACTTTAGGCTTATGCACATTTTTTGGATACATATGCCTTTCCGCAGCACTAAGTCCTGATGAATCCAAATTTAAAAAGTTTAGAGTAAAAAGTGTTATTTTAAGTTTATCTTTGGGGGATATATACCCCTTTCCAATTCCCTCTTTTTGTTTTAGTAAGTACGTTTTAATAGTTTGATGAGCTCTTTCAACTATGCCTTGTCCCTGTGGATTGTATGGAATTCCTGTTATATGAGTAATACCAAATGATGAGCAAAATTGTTGAAAAGAGGTAGAGGTATAGCCAGGACCGTTATCAGTTTTTAACTGTTTAGGAACGCCCACAGTGGCAAAATTTTGTAAGCAATGAGCTATAACATCTTTAGTTTTTTCTCCGGCATGAAGGGAGCCCATCAAAAATCCGGAAGAAGTATCAACTGTAACATGTAAATATTTTAATTTTCCAAATTCTGGCAAGTGTGTGACGTCCATCTGCCAAATATGGTTAAGTATCAGTCCTCTAGGATTGACGCCAAGATTAACTTGTGGTAAAAAAGTCACACAATTTTGACATTGTTTTATTATATGTCTGGCTTGTTCCTTAGTTATTTTAAAACGCTTTTGTAAAGTATTAGCATTAACATGGAATTTTTTATGAAAATTCGTAGCTTCTTCTAGTGTAGAGAAAATATGTATGTCATGTGTAGTTTTATCTGCTAAATCATTGCCCAAACTAAGGGCTCCAGGCAATCCTGTATGTGCTCTAATATGTCCTATAAAGAATGGATCTTTTCTGTCCCAGATTAGACTTTGTATAGTGGAAAACAAAGAGAAAACAGTAGAAGAAGGGGAAATCCTACCAGCATCTTCAAGAGACACTATAGCACTAACTACATACTGACTATCAGAAAATAAATTAAATACAGAATCTTTAAACATTAAAAAGGCTTGTAATACTGCATTAAGCTCTACCTTTTGAGCTGATTGTTTGGGTACTAAAAATGTAAAAGTTTGATCAGGGGTAACTACTGCTGCTGTACCATTATTTGACCCATCAGTGAATATATTTGGAGCATTCATGATAGGGGTTTTTCTTGTCATTTTTGGAAAAACTACAGGATGCTTAGACCAAAAAGACAACAAAGGATTAGATGGTAAGTGATTATCAAATGAAACATTAGATTTACACATGATTATTGCCCAAGTATTTAACTCATTAGCTAACTCATCAATTTGATCCATAGTATATGGAGTAATAATTTTATTGGGAGAAATTCCAAACACTCCCTTCGCTGCTTTTATTCCTTTGAGTATTAATTGTCCTACAGCCTCAGGATACCTAGTAAGAATAGTGTTAGGAGAATAAGATAAATGTATCCACAATAATGGACCTTCTTGCCAAAATACTCCTGTAGGAATATTTTTTGTTGGTAGTACAATAAATAATAAAGGCAAACTTATATCAATTCTATCCAAATGTATATTTTCCATATATGTTTCAATAATTTTCAATGTCTTTCTTGCTTCAGGCGTTAACATGCGAGGTGAGTTTGGATCTGATGGACCTTTTAGAATATCAAATAAAGGTCCCAACTCTCCTGTTGGTATGCCTAGAATAAGGCCTTATCCAATTTATGTCTCCCAATAACTTTTGAAAGTCGTTAAGTGACTTGAGTTGATCTACTCGTATTTGAATTTTTGGTGGACGGACCATGGTTGAGGATAATAGAACTCCTAAATAATTAATTGGAAAATTTAATTGTACTTTATCTATTGCTATCTCTAGATTATGATTTTTTAATAAGTTTGTAAGTGTGGCATAACATTCCAGCAATATGTTTTTATCTTTATGTGCCAATAATACATCATCCATATAGTGAAATATTTGTAGTTCAGGATTTTGATTTCTAAGTGGCTGGATTGCTTTATTAACATATATTTGACACATAGTTGGACTGTTAGCCATCCCTTGAGGGAGTACTTTCCATTCATATCTCTGATCAGGACCTTCATGATTTAATGCAGGGACAGTAAATGCAAAACGTGGACTATCCTCGGGATGAATTGGAATTGAAAAAAAACAATCTTTAATATCTATGGCTAAAACATGCCAGGTTTTTGGCAAAGCAGACAATTGAGGAATCCCTGATTGAGCAGGTCCCATAATAACCATCTCATTATTAATGGCTCTTAAATCTTGCAATAATCTCCATTTACCAGATTTCTTTTTAATGACAAAAATGGGAGTATTATGAGGAGATATGGAAGGTTGTATATGTCCTTCCACTAATTGTTGTTTGACCAGATCATGGGCTACTTGTATCTTTTCTTTAGTCAGGGGCCACTGAGGAACCCACACTGGTCTTTCTGATTTCCAAGTAATTTTTATTGTCTCAGTGGCCCTTTCTGAAAATCCAACCCATGTCTGTCTGTTCCTTGATCTATTTGAATTGGTGCTGCTATACCTTGTCCTTGTTTTCCTAATCTTTTTTCTTTCCTAAAACCTTGTCTAGCCCTAGTAGTGGGCGCATTAGGATTGATGTTATTTGTTAACGTCAAACCTAATTGATCTAGGACATCTCATCCCCATAAATTTATAGGAAGATGATCCAATACATAGGGCTGTATAGTTCCCTCACATCCTTCAGGATCCTTCCAATCTAATATCATTGCACTTCTATGGGGATTAGTCACCACTCCTAGGCCTTGAAGCGTTTGAGTGGCTTGTTGTAATGGCCAATGTTTTGGCCATTCCTTACTAGATATGATGCTAAGGTCTGCACCTGTGTCCAGTAGCCCATTAAAGTCGTGTCCTTGAATATTTAGTTTTAACATTGGGCGAGAATCTAAATTTAGAGGCAACATAGCCCAATCTACACCTGTGGAGCCTAATCCCCTGGAACCTCTTTTTACACTATGACTAGGAAATTTATTATGTAGGCTGGGTATTATTAACAACTGTGCTATTCTGTCTCCAGGTGAAATTACTGATATACCTCTTGGAGAACTAGCTATAATTTTTATTTCACCTACATAATCGGGATCAATTACCCCGGGACTTATCATAAGTCCTTTTAATGTAGATGAACTACGTCCCAATAATAAGCCTACTGTCCCTTGGGGAAGAGGTCCTTTTATTCCTGTGGGAATGATTTGAACTCCCATCTCTGGAGTTAGTACTGCTCTGGCAGAGGCGCAGATGTCCAACCCTGCGCTCCCTCGGGTTTGTCTGATGAGGGATTTAATGGACAATGTGTCCTGGGCACTACTCTGATGGTGTTGCTGGGTTCCTCCACTGCCCCGTATATTTGTGGTTGTGGGCCCCGGAGCATTGGGCCCGGCTGTCCGTTTTTTGGCAACAGAGCCTGATGCCTTTCTCCATGGTATCGTGGGTAAATACCTGGTCCTTTTCCGTTTTTTGGTAAGGGAGTACCCTCTATGGTAGTTTGAGAACGGCATTCATTAGCCCAATGTCTCCCTCTACGGCATCGTGGGCAAATACCCGGTATTCTATTTCTTTGATACCTAGTTTTGTTAAATCCTCCTCCTATGGGGCAACTCCTTTTAAAATGTCCTGTTTGTTCACAATCATAGCATGTTTTTGGCCTGGTATCTAAAGCCTGTTGTACTGCAGCTGCCAAGACTTGCCCTTGTTCATTAATATCTCTACATAATTTAATATATGTGTTTAAATCTTCATGTCTCCATGGTCTAATAACCTCTCTGCAGCAACGATTTGCTTGGTCATAAGCCAGTTGTTTTATTAATGGCATTGCTTGTTCCGTATCCCCAAAAATTTTGGCAGCCGTTTGAATTAGCCTATCTACAAAGTCAGCGTAAGGTTCATTAGCTCTCTGTATTACCTTAGATAGCTGACCTTGTAAATCTCCATGTCCTTGTAAAGTCTTCCATGCCCTAACTGCGTCTGCAGCAATTTGTGCATATATAGCAGGATCATATTCAATTTGTTGCCGCTGACCCTCATAAGGTCCTTTTCCTAGCAACATTTCTAAATTTCTTTGAGGGTAACCGGCTGCTGCATTTCTCCTAGCTGTCTCTGCACAAAATTCCTCATTGGCAACCTTCCATAACAAATATTGTCCTCCATTTAGCACAGATTTACACATGCTAGCCCAATCTGCTGGCGTCATGTCCAAGTTAGTAATGGACTCGGCCATGCTCACCGTGAAGGGAGCTTGGGGACCATAGGTTGTTACAGCCTCTTTTAACTGCTTCACTGTTTTAAAATCTAAAGCACGGTGAATTCGCTGCCCTCCTACCTGTTCAAGTACAGGGCATGCTAATCTTTGAGGTCCTGTCTCAGGATTCCATTTATCAACTACTGGGTTTGAGGGCCACTCAGCTGTCTCTATCGGTGGGGCTGTTGGTTGAATTAAACCCTCTTGTGATAAAACGGAGTTAGTAACAGCCTCCTGTTGTGGCCTTTTTCCTAACAACCCCTTTTCCTTTAAATTTTCTTCCTCTGTCTGACTAGCTGGAGAGACCTTCTCTTTTGCTTGATCTAAAATGTCTTTCACCATGTTCTGAACCTCTAACAATTTACTTAACATCTTTTCAGTTTGTTTTAATCTACTATAAAGATAACGCAACCCAATAAGATAACACAAAACAAAACCGAAACTGAATGAAGCAAAAACAGAATAAAAAATCGTTGTATCAATTTTCTCTTCCTCAGGGCCGACAAACTTCAAACCTTTAGTCAACCATTTTTTCCAGTTTGCCTGAGAAATTTCTAGGGATAGGCAGCTTGAAAGAAAAACAAAATAAATCAAAAGAAGAACACATTGTTTTCTGAAATGGTCACCCATTCTCTCGCCTTCCCTCAGGGGCGAGCAATTTCACTTACCTCCAAGTTTCAGACGTTCCGCGTACGGGCCACCAGATGCCGCAGTCTCTCGGCTGGGCACAAATCACGAGTCTCCACACAGCTTGTAGATTCAAACAGCAATTCTTTATTCCCGAACTCACACCGGCCGTCTACAAACACGTTCTGGGGGAATCCAGGTTCTCTGCCCAAATCCAATCCACCCAAATCCACTCCTGCCTAAATCCACTCCCCATGGGCTTCTGTCTCCCAAAATATACTGTCTGACCCTAAGAACTCAAGAGGAACTCAGCAGCAGGATACGCCCTATTCCAAAAGAGGAACACCCTAATCTCCTATTACTAAACCGCCCTATTCTAAAGGGGAAACACCCTACTCTCCTATTATGCTAAACTGCCCTATTCTAAAGGGGGAACACCCTAAACACGGATCCTGCCCTGGTCCTTGAGCAAGGTCACCTTTCAGAAGTCCTTCCACTAGACAGCATGGGAGTAAGCTGGCAAGGAATTTGTCATACCTACTTGGCTGATGGCTCCCAGCACAAGTGAAGCAAAACCCACAATCTATTAAGTTTGTCCAAAAAAGTCATGCTTGATAGACTAATGATTTCTTTGTTTTTAATACTAAGAATTTCTATACATTTTCATCAAACTTCTAAAACCATAGTTTTTACAGGAAACTCTATCAACTGAACAATATCCAACAGATGAATTCTGAATTTCAACTGGATGACCTTTTTTACATATGATATGAAGGATAGCTTTGCTCAAAGGAAGTGCACATCAGAAAAAGTGGGTTGAAAAGATTCTTAAAGCTAGAAGGGAACAGTGATTTCCTCTAGTATAAATCTGACCCCTTCATTTGAAAGAAGAGGAAAGTGAACTTAGCAAAGGAAGGACAGACTTCTCAAGAAATAGTTGTAGAACAAGAGAATGTCCCAGCCAGACAGAAAGGAAGGAAAGGGGAGGGGAAAAGAACCTCACACAAACTCACACCAGATACAAATATTAATTCAAAATGATCATGGATTAAAATGTAAAACATAAACCCATAAAGAAAAGGAAAGTAAAGCTCAGCAAGGGAATTTGGTTTGCCAGAGTTCACCCAGGGACTTTGACTTATCACAGAGCTTGTTTCAATACATTATTATTCACCAGCTTAGCAAACTCCAGTTGGCCCTGATAATTCTCAGGCTCATTCAGAGTAAATGGTTGCCATTCTGTTGACTGGATATTTGTTCATGCTCTTTTGGTCTTGAAAAATCTGTTTCATGCTACTTCAATTACTCATTCAGCCTTCACTAAGCAACTGCCCTGTCCAGCCATCTTGCAGGATTAGAAGCTGGAAGTCATGTTTCCCATCTCAAGGGACTCAGAATTCATGGGGGAGAGAGTGGAGTTTCACCCTAATGAGATTTAAACCCCTTCAGGGCAACAACCATTTTTCCTTCCTTTTCTCCAGGTGAGCACAGCCAGTGGAACTCTAGGCACACCTGGTACATTTTGGTGATTGGGCAGTCTTGAGGTCCAGTAGCAAAGTAGAATGTCCAAACTGCACAGCTCATGAGGGCTGATCACATCTACTCCAGTGGTTCTGCTGTTAGCCACTGTTCCAGAAGGTCATAATCAAGACAAGTCAGAGCCCCAAGAGCAGAGCTAAAATTTCCCCTGGACTCACTCCCCTCTGCACTGCCAAGTGAAGAAACACAGACCTTAATCAATGTAGTCAATTAATTAACTCTTTTGTTGCTTGCAAATATAAACAAGCTAACATATGAAGTGATTCTGTTATTATTGCTAGCTGATGTATTCTACTAGGGAAATCTGAGGGCATTTCCTATCTCATTCCCCTTTCTGTAGAGAATTTTATCAGAGTAGATCACAAGAGGATCAATAAACAGCAAATCAGTGTGTTAATGAAGTATTTTTAAAATATCAAGGTGGTCACCTAGATGCAATTCTACTTTGACTCTTGTTTTTAACATAGAATTTCTGGAAAAAAATAGAGAAAAAGCCTGCCCAATCAGAAACATTATATATATATTATACATAATATGTATAAATTTGTTTTTGCTAGGTCATCTGTAAAACAGCGAGACTCAATTACAAATTTATCTTTTCAGACATGGTTAAAATCAGTTCAAACCTCCTATAAATGCTGGGAAAAAAGAACCCTTGGACACCTCACCACTACCGCAGTGTAAGAGTTTCTATGTGGGAATAAAGCCCTGACAGCACTCATATTAGTCTTCTTTCTTGCAGCAATTAACTGAAGTATACAGTTGAGTTTATACTCCACATGCAAACTGTATCCAGGACACAAATAACAAAAGAACAAGAAGCAAACCATAAAGCTCCTACAATATTTGAGAATTATAGAAACTTCCTAGGAAAGAAACAAAAACATTGTGCTTTGTAAAACATCACCAAAGGTTGCACTAGGAGTTGTTTAGTTTGATGAGAAACCGTGGTAGTTTCTTAATTCTGTAGAGGTTGGCTCAAATCCCCAGTGTGATGGAGCTGTAAATGTCTAAGGAGGATGTCTGATGCAGGCCTCCTTCCACCTGTCTAAAACCCCCAGAACCATGGGGTAAGAAGGAATGCATGTGACAACTTTGTGCTAGGACTTGCTGTGAGAGAGCCATCCAAAAGCAGCCCTCCCAAGTGAGCCAGAAGAATGTTGGTCATGCTATCTGCATCAATATCCATATGAACAGGAAGGCAGAAATGAAGGGTCTGAGGAGCAGGCATCCCCCAAAGCACCCCACTCTGCTCTTTCTTCTTCACCAAGGGAGCATTTGCACCAAGTCTGCAGCAGGTGTCCTTACACATGATTTTAACAGCACCCCAGTAGCAGACTATTCTCATCCTTCAACTAGCATTTAGTTAAGGACTACTGGGAGGTATGCAGAGTGCATGTGCTCATAAACAGGTCACATAGCCCATGAAGCTGATGAGACAAGAAATCTCAGAGGCTATGCACTGAATATTTGTACATGTTTAAATTCATATGCTGGAATCCCAAAACTTAGGAGATGGGTCCTTGGAGAGATGATTAACTCAGAATGGTAGAGTCCTTATGAAAGGGATTAAGGACTTTGTTAAAGAACTCAACGAGCTCTCTTTGCTTTTTTCTGCCACCTGAGGGGACGCCAAGAAGGCATCCTTCTGCAATCATAAAAGAGCCCTCAGCAGAACTCAGACACCCTAGCTTACTGGTCTTGAACTTCCCACAGCCACAGCTGTGAGAAATAACCTCTAACTGGTTAGAAGTCACCCAGCCTGCATTACTTTGTTAGAATAGCCTAAAGCTACTTAGATACCAGATCATCAGATTAAAATCTTGTGTTATTACCAGGACATGCCAAGTATGATAATATCAATTTTAACCAAGTGAAGATATGTTTGAAGTCATTGACTGTGATACTTCGACAAGTTGTAGGAGAGCTGTGAAAGACTAGAATCCCCAGAAATTCTTCTTATTTCAATGTCTGAGGGGCCCTGACATATTAATTGAATCATGCAGGTGACAGGGTGCAAAAACAAACTCCTCTGGAAAGGATCACCCCTGCCAGCATCTCTACTGATCAGCACAGGAAAGCAACACATCCCTTTTCAATGGGCAGCGGCACCCACACACATACACCCATGCACGCCTTCCTCAAAACCCAGATCCATGGTCAGCAATGATGGGAGGTGAGAAAGCAATGCTCCTGCCTCCCTAAGTCCTGGCCACAACCAGTTGGAAGTGTTATGAAATACTGTTTAACCACAATAGTTCTCTGTGGCAATTAGCAACTAGAACACTGTGAGAAATGCCAATGACAAGTAACACAGAAAAATATGGGGTCAGAACTTCTGATTGGGGGTAGAGACAATGCTGGGGAAGGAGAGTTGCCAACCACATATCTGGGAAATGGGCCACCTGGTTTTAAAGCCTCAGACACTACAACTGCTTGGGGGATGTAGACCAACCAAAGGAAATGGACCAGACTGTTCACAAGAAGGAGTCAGTGGCCAGGGCCACCAGGAGCTGCACTCACTTAAAGCCAAATTAGAAAAACATTCTGCAAAGTGAGAGAAGGCTTGGAAGGAAACCTCACTGCAATCAACAATGTTCTGTTCTTTGAGCTATTTCCTTATCAGCTTGGAAGGAAAAATAATTAACATAAACAGTAGCCACAGACTTGGCTGGGAAACTAGAGCACAGGATTTGCAGTCCAAAGATTCAAGTTCAAGCCCCAGTTTTCCTCCACTATTCTCAGATACAGAATAAATCAGTGGGAACTCTCTGAGCCTTAGATTCCTTATCCATAACACTATCCAGCAGATAGATGCATGGCAGGGCTGTTAACAGACCCAAGTGCCCTATGGGCTAGAAATAAAGCCTTAACTTCCTTATTATTCTTAATTGTTTGATATTTGGCAATTAGGTGTTACTCAAAGACTCAGAGGAAATAACTGTGAGAGGCCAAACTAGCAAGTGAATGTGTCTGTCTCCCCTGCTGCCCGTGCATATTGCTTGAAGTAATCTTGAGCATTCTTTCTTATTCCTCAGATCTATATTTTCACAGGGGTTTGCCCAGTTCATGTAAGTGTATTTGGGGATTAAAAACAGATGTTTATAATATGTAGCATAATTATCTACTTAATCAGTCATTTAACAAAGATATCAAGGATTTGATGTGTCAGAAATTACCCACATTAATTCACTTAACCTTTCCTCTTCACACTCCTACTATCTGCTATCTATGTTTGCTCTGTGCCAGGTACTTCTCTGTGAGCTACAAGATGTCCAATAAAATAATCAATGTCCCTAGGAATTAAATCTAATTTTAATACTACTCATACTCAAGAGTGTTTGAACATACATTAGATATGAGGCATTGCACTATTTTATTTTCTCAACACACTCTTGTAAAGTTCATGTGTGTTGTCCCATATCACAATTGAAGAGACTAAACCACACTGTGTTTCTGTGCTGGCCACCATCACCCAGCTCAGGACTGGCATGTGCTCTCAGGCTGCCTTGACTGTCAACATGAGAACACAGCATGCCACAGGTGAGCATTTCTATCCACATATCTCTTCTGTGTCTTACAAAATAGGTGCTGATTTACATCACCTTGTCTGCCCTGGGAGATTTACATTAAGTCTGCCTTCTATAAGATTTTATCACTTCCTGATTGATTATACTACTTAGTTTTGATTTCCATTCTTAAACTAGAACTTTACCTTATTCTCAACTCACAAAAGATTTATTTTCTCTTCTTGCACCCAGCAGACATGGAGTCTGGTCCTCTTTTGTGATATTATTTATCCCTTCAATTATTCTGGCTACCCTGTCCATCTATCTAGAGCATTTGAGCATTACAGATTCTAATGGAAGTTTATAGTGATGGACAATAAGGCAGAATGGAACAGCACAAAAATAAAGTCAGAAATAGAGAAGAAAAGAGAGACTGCAGAAGGGAGAGAGAGAGAGAGAGAGGGAGAGGGAGAGGGAGAGAGAGAGAAGTGTGTCTCTATTCCATACAGAACTAGATTTCCCATGGGCAACGATGTTGTGCAGACCTCTCCTATCATTTCATAACTGCCTATCTCAAAATTTATACTTATTTCTTATGCAGTCAGAATATAGGTAGAAGACTTTGTTCGACTTTCTCCATTTAAACCAGATTCCATGGTCTTTGCCTTTCATTTTCAAAATGGTTCATCAAAGCATTTTGATAAACATATGAATATCTATTTTAAAGTAAAAATCTACTAAAGGCAAAGCACCAATAATAAGTAGTATTGAAGTATAATTTGAGTTGTTCTCACTCTAGTGATGTAGCTACTAATTACCTGAGAATCCAGTGCCTTGTCCAAGATCAAGAGCCAGGAAGAGGCAGAGGTAGAGACTGAGCCACATTTTCCTACCTCAGCTCAGATCTCCTGATGGTTCCTCCTCTACACTAGGATGGCCTAGCCACAGTGTGTGATAAACAGAATGAATAGCACAAATCCACTAATACATGCTAAGTGAAATCAAAAGTCAATGATAATAGCTAAAAACTATGAAACAACTAGGTGTAAATTTAACGAACAGGTACAGGATTTGTAGACTGAAAACCACAAAATGCTGGTCAAATAAATAAATCACCTTTAAAATAATTTCAAGGGATGGGGTACAGCTTAGGGGTACAGAACTTGTCTAGCATATGTGAGGCCCTGAGTTCAATCCCTAGCAGTATAAAAAAAATTAAAAAAAAAAAAGAAAATTCAAGGATTGGGAACATTTGAAGCTCGGCTTAATCCCTTGTGTCACACCAAGTTTCTTGCTTTATTCACCATGTCTAATTTGAATTCTCCTAAATTTTCATTTTGAGCCCTGATGAATCTTTTGATGATTAGTCATGTACCTTATAGTCTACTTAACACTGTTTAGTAAACCTGCCAAGTTTATTCTTCCTGAATCAGAGGCACTGTATAGTTAAAATCAGAGATTTTTAAAGCCAGATTCTGTGGTTAAAACTTATATGTCATTTTGAAGACTTGGGAAAATAGACAGCATACTTATTTCTTTATGTTAGTATATTTGCAAAATGGGAAAATAATTGTGCCTATCATAGCATTTTTTGTGAAGATTAAGCAAGCTATTATGCAAAAATCAGTTTAAAACTTCTGTGACTCTAGTAATAATTATAATAGTATCACTACTATTAATGTCATCACTATTTCCTTATGGGTTTAGGACATAACTTTAGAGTCATACTGAGTACTACTGGGTCTCTGCACCACAACATTCAATTCATGGACATATGTTTCAAAATATAACCTAATTTACAAATTTTAACTAACTCCACCTCACTATCTTTTACCTCAAACCTGGACAATTGCAATTTGCCCTCATTAAGTCTCCTGCTTCTATCCTTGCCCTATAACTTTTTATTTTACACATTAGCTCTCTCTTTGGAAATGTAAACCATTCACTTTTAAACCTCCCTTTTTTGACATGGGTCATGTAGTCTCTACCAAGTTCCCTCAACCACCTGCAACCTTATAGGGGGTCTTCAGGAGTCAAGGATCATTAAACTTGCTGTTCTTTTCCTGATAAAAGGAAAATAAGTTGTTTTCTCTTGAACTCACACCAAATAAATCTCTAATTCTCCAGATACAAACTGTATATCCTACATTTAAACTCAATTCTGACACTACCAAGAGTTAATACAGACCCCACAGATCAGTGGCTCAGTCATACCATCCTGTCCATCACTTCAGATGATACTCACAAGTAGCTGTCTCCAAGTTAGCCACACTTTTGTTCAATTTACCTACCCCTTGGAGTTTCCCATGACCACCTCACTGTATTCCATAATGTGCTGTCACATCTCACAGTGGGGGAACACTTGACTTACTGTTGCAAGTGTATTATAAAGAAAACAACCCCAAAACAGTAAATGTATTTTTAATTTATAAAGGCCTAAAAGTAAGTTGGGTTTCATTTTCTTTCTAAAACCATACAAAGTAGGTAATTCCATATACATTTTAATAACATGTCTGAACTCAGTAGGTATGTGGTACAAAGACACATAGTTGGTAAATAATGAATTCAAATTTCAAATGAAAGGGAAGCATAGGACACAGTGTGTCATAAGGTGGACATAGCTTTCACATCCTTTCTGAGCACTCTACCTTCCCAGCACTTCCATGTGCTCACAAACCCAGAATCTCTTCCAAATTCTATCACTTAGGATTTAATAGAGTTTCCATTGTAAAGACACAATTAAATAAACTTACTGGCCATTGATGATTGTACTTAGTTTCTGGTCCATCTCTTCCCCAGAAATCAGGGGGTATGGCTGAAAGATCCAGCCCTCTAATTTCATAGTTGTTCTGTCAACCAGCTCCAATGCTAATCCACCTAAGGCCCTTCTATCACAAGATACCTATCTATTTGTTATAAACAGATACTATAACTCTAGAGAATCCAAGGGACCTAGAAGCTCTTGTGTTAGAAACCAAGAATTAAGAGCAAACAAAAGATGCTACTATCAGCTCATTACTCAGAAAATTAGAAAGGTTTTAGCAGCACTGTGTCCGGAACTGAAGGCAAAGCTAATTATATATAATTCTTATTATATATTCTTATTCTCACCCATGTGTTCTTCCAAGACTATGACTGATCTTCCCATTTCAGATATTCTGGTCTCTACTTAAGTGGCCCCCCACCTTGGTCACACTCCCACTTTCTATGCTATCTGAAACACCTTCCCTGCATCCAAGTGCACCATTTAATTTACTTGGTGGCTACTTTATCTCCTATTTTTTAATTGTTGATCTTTCCCCACTAGAAGATAATTTCTATCAAAGGTAAGTTATAGTCTATAGTATCTAATCCTCTGGCTCCAATGTCTAGAAGAGTGTTAATATGTATTGGGTTCTCAGTAAATGTATTTTTAATTTATAAAGGCCTAAAAGTAAGTTGGGTTTCATTTTCTTTCTAAAACCATACAAAGTAGGTAATTCCATATACATTTTAATAACATGTCTGAACTCAGTAGGTATCTGGTACAAGGACTCATAGTTGGTAAATAATGAATTCAAATTAATTACAAATATTAATTTCTCTGCCACCTACTCAAGCAATATTTTGCTCTTGTCATTGAAGGATGAAGAAGATTTACATGTACAGAAATAAGCTTAGAACTACTAAAGTAAGGATAAATATAAATTCTAAAATCCATGGCGATTTTTTCTATTCACAGGAAAAAAATGAATTTATTTAATCAATATATATATATATATATATATATATATATATATATATATACACACACACACACACACACACACACACACACACACACACATAAAGACATACTAAAGCTTTAAGCTCTTTTAAATATTAATTCAGCCCTCATAACAAACATATTAGCTTTAGTAATATTACCGTTCTATTTTACATATGAGGAAATTGAAGACTGATTCTTTTAAGTATCTTGCTCAAAGATTCCTAGGGTGATCCCATGATGAAATATGCTACAACAGTACAGAAAAAAAGAGCCAAGAAACATGTTCACAGATGGCACAGCAGATCAGTATATAAAGCAATTTTTTTAGGTGGGGGGGCAATTCTGGGGATTGAACTCATGGATGCTCTACCACTGAGTTAAATTCCCAGGCCTTTTTTTTTCAGACAAGATCCAACTAAATTGCCCTGGCTCACCTTGAACTTAAAAATATCCACCTCAGCCTTGAAAGTCACTGGGATTACAGGTGAGCACCACCACACCTGGCCAAAGGTGTTCTTTTCAGTGAATGTTGCTAGACAACTGGTTATCTGTGTGGAGGAAAAATGAAACAGACCTCTACTTCCACTAAACAAAAATTGACACTAAGTGGAATAAGATCAAAAAAAACACAAACCATGAACAAGAAGTATTGATAAATTTTAGCATGTTAAAATCTTCATTCAAGGAACTATCTTTTTTTTAAAAAAAAAAAAAAAGAAAAAAACACAAATTAGAAGATATTTGAAACTCACATAAAACAACAAAGTAGTAAAAAAACAAATGCGTGAACAACACCTGTAAATTAATGAGGATATGAAAAGGTACATGATCTAATAGAAAATGTGCAAAAGACCTGACTGCATACTTCAAAAAAGAGGAAATACAAAAGATTTTAAGTCATGAGTAACCAGAGAAATGCAAATGAAAACCACAATAAGATACCACTCATTAAGTACCCTTAAGATTGACAAAAAATAAAAACTCTACAACAGCAAGTGGGTGGTGAAGATGTAGAGCAACAGGAACTCATACTCTTCATGATGGTGCAAATTGGTACAACCACTTTGGAAAACAGTTGGTAGCATCTAGTACTACTGAAGATAGGAATAGTCTGTGACTCAGCAATTTCACTACTAGATTCATCATCAATTCTAAAAATACAAGTAGCTGTATACCAGGACACATACACAAAAATGTTTATATCTACACTGTAACAGTCCAAAGCTCCAAAAACAGTCATCTGTGACTGAATAACTTGTGGCATATTCATAAAATGGACTTCAATACAGCAAAGAAGATAAACCACACTCAATTGAGGAATCTCACAAACATTTAAAAAATGAAGCAAAACTCAAAAAATGCTAATAAAAACATAAGACCATCATGTGACAAGTTCAAGTAAATTTAGGAAGGCATACATATGGGGTAGAAGTATAGATAAGCAAGGAAACTACCCCAAAGTCAAGAGAATGGTTACCTATGTGGAGACAGGTGGATGTAACTGGGAAAGGACATGGGTGGTGTCAACATTGCTAGTAATATTCTAATTCTTACCTGGGTGAAGATTATAACACTGTTTGCTTTATAGTTGCTCCTGTGCATGTTTTTATACATTTTTAAATATGTACTTTAAAATAATAATAGGAATACAAGGGCTCTTCATTATGAAAATATTTCTTATCGAGCTAGGTGCAATGGCATATGCCCACAATCCTAGAAGCCAGGGAGGCTGAGGCAGGAGGATGACAAGTTAGCAAATTTTCAAGGTTCTGTCTTAAAATAAAAATAAAAAAATTTGGGGTGTGGGTCTGTGATAAATCTCCCCTGGGTGCAATTCCCAGTACTAGAGCAATTTTTCTGATCCCAATGCCAGCAACTCTAAGGTGGCTTAGGGAGCAAAAGCCATCATGAAAGGACATTTACTAATGTGCTGATCACTAAATGCTAATCACACAAAACTTCTCAACTTGATTAACAGCAGCAGTTTCTCTTGCTTGTTGTAAGAATCCATAATACAAATACATTTGCAAGTTCATTCCTTTAACAAATATTTACCAACTTCTAAGGCTTGTCAAACACTGTTCTCAGGGTACCAGCAAGGTCCAAAGTAAAAGGCCAGACAGAGAACCTGAGAACTTTCATTTTCACCCCCATTTGGCCTTGGCCTTCTTACTCTCCTACCAAGTTTTACACACCTAGAACCTAAAAGCAGCATTCCAAGGCTCACATCAAGTCATTATCAAAACCATTACCCTAGGGAGGAATCATCCCTTGGATTCATTTGATAAAATCATGATCTCCTGTTTTTAAGTAGGCAGAGATCCCCTTATCAAGAACTCTCAGTCAAGGCACTAGTTTTAACAATGGTGATGATTTTTACACTGCCCAAAGTGGGGTTAAAAACTTTCAAGGATTGCTTTGCCTGGGATTTAGAGACCAGAGGCTTGTAATATTTTAGAAATTATATACTAGATTTTGCATGTACTATAGTTTTTCTCAGGTTAAAGTCCATACCTTCATGGGATTCTCAAAGTTGGTCAACTAAAAAGAACAGCTGTGAATAAGAACAGCTCCCAACAGTTGAATAGTTCAGCTTTTGAGGGACAAGTCCAGGTAGTCACTGCTAGGTCATCTGAATTGAAACCCAGCTGTCCTGACTCCTAGGCCTGTGCTCTCAATGCCTGAGTTCTTTGAAGGCTTCACCTAGAGTGGAGAACTGGTGGCCCTGGTGAGCCTCAATGACCAGACACAGGAAACAGATGAGCTGCCTATCTTTCTAGCAATTGGGCTTAAATCAACTCCTGGCTGGACACTTCCTCTGGGCCGTACTCTGCTTCCTATTCTATTTCTGGGTGAAATTTGCTTTCTGCATTGGAATATTACTTAACACTAAAAAATAACCAGATCATGGCATTTGCAGGCAAATGGATGGCATTAGAGCAGATTATGCTAAGTGAAGTTAGCCAATCCCTAAAAAACAAATGCCAAATGTCTTCTCTGATAAAAGGGGGATGACTCAAAATGGGATAGGGAGGAAGAGCATGAGAAGAAGACTACCACAAAATAGGGAAGAGAGGTGGGAGGGGAAAAGAGGGAGAAGAGGAGTTGCATGGAAGATGGAAGGAGAACCTCATTGTTATACAGAATACATATATGATGTTGTGATGAGAAAAAGAAAAAAAAGTGTCTCACATTAGATTGGATAAAGAGAAAGAATGGGAGAGGAGGGGAAAAGTAGGGGGGATAGGAAGGGCAGAAGAATGGAATAGACAATATGATTGATGTATGTATATTCCATGTATGTTATTATGTCAAAATACATTCTGCTGTCATGTATGACTAAAAAAATAAAAATAAATTGTATGGTATAAATTAAAAAAAAAAAAAAACCTGGTGAAAGAATGGACAAAAGACCAGAATAGACACATTTCAAAAGAAGACATACAAATGGCCAACACACATGTGGAAAAAATGCTCAACATTACTAATCATCAGGGAATGCAGGTCAAAGCCACATGAGGTATCATCTAACTCCAGTAAGAATGGCCATGATCAAATTTGTGAAGTAGAGCACCCTCGCACACTGCTAGTGGGAATGTCAACTTCTCCAGCCTATCATAGGAGACAGAGGGGAAGTTCCTGATAACTAAAAGCAGGTCTACCCTATGATCCAATGACCCCATTCTGGATATATATGTAAAGGAAACAAAATCAGTTCATAAAAGAAGTAGCTCTCCTCCTGTGTTTAATGCAGCACCTTTCACAATAGACAAGATGTGGCATCAACTTACAAGTCCAAGAGATGAATGCACAAAAAGTGGTATACACACAATTAATGATATTCAGTATAAAAAGAAGGAAATCTGGTCATTTCTGATATCATGGGTGAACATGGAGGATAGTGCATTAAATGAAATAAGTCGGGCACACAAAGAAAAGCACCATATAAACCTCACTCGTGTGTAACCTAAAAACATTAATCTCAAGAGTGGAAAGTCAGAAAGTGTTTACCACAGGTGGCCTGGTTAGAAACAATGAGGAGCCTGTTGGGGCGTTAGTCAAATGTCACATAATTACAATCAGGCAGAAGCAATAAGTTCCAGAATCTAATGTATAACACTGCAAGTACAGATAATGGTGCATATTACATTCTTTAAAAAATGTGGATATTAAGTGTTCACCACAAACACAACTATTTAGGTAATGAATGCTATGGATGTATATTTTTAGACATGTTGTATTCAATAAGTATATATTTCTATATATTAATTTACCATTTTATCTAAAGAGCTATGTTATTTTATTTGAAAATGAATATGGCTCAGAAAAGGTGTTTCTTAGTGTAGCATCCCAGGATCTCCTGAAGCACTTAAAACAAGAAAGTCTAGGCTCCATGTAAAAAAACAAACAAACAAAACACACTTGCTTCATGATTAAGAAAACCTCCCTAGACAAAGATTATCTTAGAAGCAAGAGGAGGATGCAAGATGAATTAAGGACAAAAATTCAAGGAAGGGAGTAAGATGGGATCTTTCTATAGACATTCAGACACCAAGTAATGACAACTTGGTCTAACACAATGGATGGAAGGAAAAATGAGGAATTCCATTGAACAAGGGGAAGGAATCAAGTTAGAAGAAATAGAACACATACTTAGATTACCATTGGGGATGAAAATTATGATTACTGTAAGCCATATTACATTACATTTCTATATCCTTTCTCTTTTAAAAATAATATCCAGTTCTCAAGTCTGAGAACATTAGCATAAGATGGTGATATTAAGGTTATAGCTAAATCCTGACAGTGTGTATTTAACTAACTATAAAGGTACATTGGCATTTGTTGGCTAGTTTAGGGAAACATGGGCAGCATATTGAATTTTAAAGTACTTGCAAATGCAGATTTAGAACTAAAAACAGAAGACAAACAAAGTAGATAGATCTGTGTATGTCATGTGATATGCTTCTATAACACGATTATATGTAAGCTTGGGTTTTCATTTACTTTGTACCTAGAAAATAAGTGTATCATCTATTCTAAAGAGGCAAAGAACAATGAAATACAACATAACACTTCATGCGTGAATAAAATGCAAAACGGGCTATGATATAAACACCAACATGTGCATTTTAATTATTTTTAAAAGTAATCTGTAGATCAGGTTTTCCTTCTAATGAGCTTAGGTGTCACCATTCATATTTCAGAAGTAAAAAGCTAAATAGACCAACTGAAAAGAAAAATGAATGATCATTCTGGGGTCTCTAAGAGAGGTAAAGACCCAGGGAAAATGGCTAAAACAGGTAGCACAGGAGTCAGGCCTTACCTGAGCACCCCCGAGCATGCAGCCCAGGAAAAGAAAACAGACACCAAATGTAATTGACAATTTATTGAAATTGCTGAAGGCTCAGTGTGGACATCTGTGAGAAATTAAAAACAAAATGTATATGCAAGCTCAGGGAGGACCTCATAATTTTTGAAAGATTGAGTTCTAGATGAACCAGATTTTTTTTTTTATGAAAAACAGAGAAAAACTCCTTTATGGCTCCAGAAAGAGGGAGAAAGAAGTATCCTTCTGAAATATTCTATAGCATTCTTCTTCCCAGCAAGACTGGCCTGCATGAGAAACCAGTTATCAGAGCCTGATCTGTGGGGAATTAGCAGCTAACCTGCATAAGATAAGGGAAATAGCAACTCTAGCACACTCTAGCCATTCGTTCCTACCTAACCAAAGAGAAAAAAACTTAAGCACCTGTGAAGTTCAAGGTGCACAGGTTCAACCTCCCCAGAGATTGAGACCTAATTATAGGAGTCTAGTTTCCCTTCACCTTGCTACCACATAACCATTTACATCACCCACTTTGACCCAGCACATCATATCCAGCCATCAAGGAAAAATTACAAGGCATACCAAAAGGCAATAAACACATTCAGAAGAGACAGACTAAACACCAGACAAAACAATGGAGGTTGTCAGAACTCTCAGAAATTTAACTCAACTGTCACTCATTACCAAAAATATTGAGTAAAGAAAACTGAATCTTTAAAAATCAGTGGTGTCCTCACTCATGAACTCCTTTAACATTTTACTCAAAGTAAAATTTACTCATGTAATTACACAAGAAATTCAAACCCATAAACTTGTCTTTGTTTGCAGATGACATCTGTGAAAATAATTAGAATCAATAACCTCCTAGAATGGATAAGATTTTACAGTAAGATTTCAATATAGAAGGTTAATACATAAGAGTCAAATTCCTTTCTTTTAATTCTATCAATTAACAAAAGTAGAATTTGAAATTAAAAACTGAAATACTAAAAATGAAATAGTAAGGTGTAAATCTGATAAAGGTATACAAGACCTATCAAAGGGAAACTAAAATTCCAATGAATAAAAAAATAAAGAATGGAGCACATTCCATGTTCCTGGATAGAAAAATTTATTATGGTCAAGACGTCAGTGGGTTCTTTCCCACTTAATTTATACAGTCAATGCAATGCTAATCAAAATCAGTGAAGTATTTTGTGAATAGTGGCAAAATAATTTTTCCAAGGTACAGGGAGAAGCAAAACTTCCACTATAACCAATACAATATATTTTTCTCTTTCCACATTTTTATATTGGTACATTACATCTAATAATACAATATTGAAAAAGAACAAATATGGAGGAAAAATTATCCAATATCAAGACTTACCAGAAAACTACAATGGTTTGTGGAAAAACATGCATAAATTGGTAAATGGAGAAGACTTTATAGCCAGAATTACACTTAGGCCAATAATTGGACAGAGGAAAAAGACAATGCAATAAAGATAATCTTTTCAACAGATGATCCTAGAGTAACTAGACATCCACATGCCAGAAGAAAGATAAATGTACACACAAAAATTATACCCTTCACCCAACTAATGTGAAATAAATCACAGACCTAAATGTACACCACAAAAATTAAGAACTCCTACAGTTTTCTAGGAGAATATTTCAATAATCTTGAATTATTATGACAAGGACTTCATACAACATCAAAGACAAAAATCCATGAAAAAATAAATTGGTTAGTAGGGCTTCATTAAAATTAAGGTGTGCTCTGTGAAGGACACTGCCAAGAGATAAGCAAAAAGACAAGATACAGTGTAAATCATAATATTTGCAAAAGACATCTAATAAATGGCTGTTATCCCAAATATAACAAAAACTCTTACAACTCAACAATAAGAAAAGAAGTTGACTTTAAAATGGGCCAAATATACAAGAACCTTGCCAAGGAAGATTATTTATATATATATATATATATATATATATATATATATATATATATATATATGAAAAGATATAACAAGTTAGCATGTAAAAAGATGTTCCATATCATATGAGAAAATGCAAATTAAAACAAGCTGTCCCTCTATATCTATTAGAATGCCCTGAACCCTGAGCACCTGCAACACCAAATACCAGTGAGAATTTAGAGCAGCAAGAACTCTGATCATTCCCAAGTGGAATGCAAGTGCTACAGCCACTTTGGAATACAGTTTGGTGGTTTGTTAAAAACTAACATATTTTTATAAAATGATCAAACAATCATGTTCCTTGCTATCTACCCAAAAGTGTTAAACACTTGTGTCCATCCACACAAAAACTGACACAAGAATATTTAGAGCAGCTTTATGCATAACTGTCAAAAATTGGGAGTAATTAAGGTGTCCTTCAGTAAGGGAATGGAAAAATAAACTACATCTAGACAACATAATGTTGTCATTTAGCACTAAAAAGATGGGACCTATCAATCCAGAGAAATAATAGAACTTTAAATGTTTACTACTACCTAAAAAAAGCCAATCTGAAAAGTCTACCTACTACATGCTTCAACTATATGACATTCTGGAAAAGGGGAAAAAAATATTGAGATAGTAAAAAAAAAAGAACAAATAATTAGTTGAAACTACTCTTCTTGATAATATAATAGTGGACATATGTCACATGCACATATGTGTATGAATGTACAACAAGAATGAACCCAAATGTAAACTGCAGATTTTAAGTGACTGCAATGGATATTGGGGGATTGGGGTTCCAGGGATTAAAAACATGGACATTCAAACACTCAGCCACACCCCCAGCTCTATTTTGCATTTTATTTAGAGACAGAATCTCACTGAGTTGCTTAGTGCCTCACCATTGCTAAGGATGGCTTTGAACTCAGAATCCTCCCGAGTGAGCCTCCCGAGCCACTGTGATTACAAGCATGCTCCACCACCATGCCTGGTGATTGCAATCTATTAATGTACATTCATCCATTAGAATAAATGCACTACTTTGGTGGGAGATATTGATAATGGGGGAGTACACAGAAAGTCTCAGTATCTTCTTCATTTTTCTGTAAACCCAAAATTCCTATAAAAAGATTAAATTTTCTTTAAAAATAAGTTCAATTTTTGGAAACATGATTGGAGCCTTATTTTGTGTTGTTGTTCTTGCTGCTATTTGTTTGTTTTGTTTTGGTACTAGGGATTGAACCAAGTGGCATTCAACCCTTGATCCACATCCCCAGCACTTTTTATATTTTATTTAGAGACAGTGTCTTTCCATGTTGCTCGAGCCTTGCTAAGTTTCTGACACTGGCTTTGAATTTGTGATGTTCCTGCCTCAGCTTCCTGAGCAACATAGGATTACATGCTTGTGCTACTGTACTCAGTAGGACCTAGTTCTTAATATTCCCCATCCAGAACTGAAGACTCTCATTCTAAGTGAAATAAGCCAATCCCAACACACCAAAGGCCAAATGTTCTCTCTGATTTGTGGATGCTAGCCCAAAACAAGAGATGTTAAGGAGGGCAATAATAGAAATCCATTGTATTCTACAAAGGGAAACTAATGAAGGTAGGAGGGGAATAGGAAAGACAGTAGAATTAATCAGTCATAACTTTGCTAGCCTTATATATGTATACACAATCAGGGTAACTCCAGATCATGTACAATTACAAGAGTGGGATCCTAAATAGAATAAGTGATACTCTATGTATATATATATAATGTATGCTAAATGTATATAATGTATATAATATACACTGAATGTATATAATATATGCTAAAGTACATTATCCTGTCATGTAGAACTAAACAAATTTAAAAAGTATTCCCCACCCATTCACACCAAATTTCTAATTCCCATGCCTTCTTCAACATCTATCCTAACAGCCACAAACCATGTCATAAAATCCTATTCTGGTGTTTGCTGACTGGCAGACATTAACCTTTTCTTCCAGGGCTTCAGAGTTTTGATAAAATGATTCCTACATGTTGATATGCCAGGGACTCTACTTTCAGATGGTTAACAACTGATTTTGAATTGGAAATAATTGATTATTTATGGATTTTTAAATTGGAAATTTAAAATTGCCACTGTACTTACATATTTGATTTTCCCATAGTCATAACTCACTATTTCAACACAGCTCCTAGAATAAAGAAACATCCAGTCATTTAGTGACATCACTCTAAGTAAGGATGTAATTGTTGATCCTCTTAAACAATCTGCTAGTGGATCAGCCTCAAACTGAAAAAGAATCACAAGACATAAATTACTGCTTTTCCAAAATCAACATTATCCAAGGGCATTTCCATTGTATATTGGTGCTATTTTCTACTGAAATCTCATAATTCTAGTCTTAACAATGAGTGGATTGGAACATGGATTCTATCCTGGGTGATATGAAGTTTTAGTTGAGAGTTCATTAGACTAAGATGATTCCAGGGCTTCAGCTTCCTCCACAGGTACATGGAGAATTAATGTAAAAATGTTACACGGAAACTAGGAACCAGTTTAAGTTTTTACAAAATGAAACTAGGAAATTTACAAATTTACAGAAACTGCTAACCAGCATCTATGTAGGGTCTTTTGACTCTAGTCAAATATATTTTTTTTCATTGTACTTCTACATCAGCCTATGGAATCTCACTGCCCACACTGCTGCCATGAAACTCTGAACATCTGGTTCTGAGTGCTGCCTGATTCATTAATCCTTCTTTGCTCTAATACTGTTGAAACTTTAGTCTTTTCTTTTAATGTAGGTTCCTCTGCATCATTTTGATTCTATGTATCTGATCCTTAAGAATAGAATTGGGAGGTCAGTCTTCCAACTGCCATGAGCAAATGTCTACAATGTTAGATAAAGAGATGACATAGCTCCCTATAGCAAAGTGCTCTACATACATTCTGATTCAGTGTTTGCCTGTTGTCTCACAGAAAGAACAGGGATACTGAAAAAAGCAACAGTCATAGCTATAAACATGACTGCATGGGTTCCTTTGTGCATTAGTCTTTATTTGACCCCACAATGACCATGAATATCTTCAAAATCCATCTTACTGATTTGTAATGTTGGAAGAGTCTTACTTCTTTCAAAGTTCTTCCTAAGAAAATCTAGGTCAAGCCTGAAACATCAATGTTTTAAGTTCTCTTTTTGCATTCTGGGATCTGAAAATTAAAACATTCCTATTGTGATCAATCCAAGGAAAATAATCAATGACAATTAGATATTTGCAAATCAGGACTATTTTCCTTGAATAAATTACTGCCTGTTCTCAGTGCTGAAATACTGAAATTGACCAGTGGATGTGTTTCTGTTCATGATGGGAGTAGCTAGCTGAGGAAGGATGCTCTGTGTTCACTGCTGGGAGTGAAGTTACTAAGGAAGGATGTTCTCCCTCATTACAGGGATTTCAGCTAGCAGCTCAACAAGAGGGTCTAGGAAGAATTACCTTCCCCTCCTTACCCTATCATTGTATAATATGCAACTAGTCCATAATAGGAAAAAATCATGATCTTTACTGTTGAGATCTTAGAAGTTGGAAAATATCATGACTTGGATACCATTATCCAGCCTTCCCTCTGCAGAACACCTGCCCATCTGGAAACACCCATGAATCACTAACATAAGCCCCCTGAGATCAGCTTCCTAAGAGGTAGGGATTTGGATACAGAATCCCTCTTTCTTCTCACTGAGCCACTTTTAAAATACAGTCACTTTCTTTGCCTCAACTACTTAGTTGTCAACTTGACTGGGCAGGTGTGGGGCAAGCACCTGGATCTTAACCCTGGTAACAATATAGAACTCTGAAATAATCTTGTCCCTGGATTCACATTTGTACAGGCAATTCAGAGCATCTCTCTTTCATTATTCCTGCATCTCCTAACATTACAGAATCAGAAAACCTGGAATTGCTCACTCTCCTCCCCACAATAATACCATTTTCTCAGCCAGGTGCAGTGGAACATGCCTGTAATCCCAGCAGCTAGAGAGGCTGAGGCAGGAGGATCACATGTTCAAAGCCAGCCTCAGTAATGGCAAAGGACTTAGCAACTCAGTGATACTCTTGTCTCTAACTAAAATACAAAGTAGAGCTGGGAATGTGGCTCAGTGGTTGAGTGCCCCAGAGTTCAACCCTGGTACAAACAACAACAACGACAAAAAAAAAAAAAAAAAAAAAAAAAAAAACATTTTCTCCACATTAGCCATAGCCATTTTTTAATAAAATAATCTAAGATGCTAAGGGATACACACAGAGCTCAACCTCTGTGCACACACCATTCAGACACAAGCACAGTCAGAAAACTAGTACTTACTAGAGTCTTGACTTGACAAACTCCTTAGGTACTGTCATTCTTCTCATGGGACTCAGTCTCATATCTTTAGATAGAATCTCATCATTCTACAGTCTTTACACATTGCATCTATTAGACCATTTTGTAAAAAGTTAAAAATATGGCTACACAAGCAAGAATAAATTTATATTAGAGAAAACTATGGTAGTTGGGGATGAGAAGCCCCACCCAACCAACTTAGATGTTGCAATTCTGGGTCATAGACTTCTGCGAAAACACTATTTCTAAATCATGATTAAATAGTGACTTATTCTTTTTGATATTAATATTCAGAGACTAAACTGGGAAGGGGCTCTATCACTAAGCTACATCCTTGCCCCCCCCTTTTTTTAGGCAGGGCTTCACTAAGGTGCCTCAACTGGCCTCAAATTTGTCATCCTCTTGCCTTGGCCTGTGTAGCTGTGATTATAGATGCACATCATGACAACAGCTAAATCTAACTTTTTAAGACAGGGTTGTCTTCTACAGAGACTACATCAGTCACCATTACCTGTCAGGTAGCACAGCTCAGCAAGATGTACATGTGAACAGGGAATAAGCCTATGGCGCTTTTTCCATCTGCCTTTGCTGATCAAGAGACCATCATTGTGGTTCCTTTTGGCATACATGGCCCACATGGCATACATCCCACAAAGCATTACACTAAAGTGACTATTCTCATTTCTACCCTTGTATGCAGTGATGGCTGAGAGACACTTAAGAGTATACAGTGCTCACTGACCTTGCTTTGAAAATTCCTAAAGCATTCTGAGAACTTTTAAGAACACTTGCACTAATGGGGAAGGGCAAACCCTGACCCCTTTATAACATTTCAATTACAGATATACACCCAACATTTCTTCTCAGTCTTTCCCCCTAAGCTCATAGTTCCTCTTTCCAGGAGGAAAAGACATTTTTAAAACAAGATGTCACAAACACCTTCCTACACTTATGCTGCAATTCTCAAATGGCAAAGTGCCTTTTCTCCCAACAAAAAATAGTGATTCTGCTAGAGGCTTCCACATCACTCATCAACAAGGACCTTGCAAATGATAATCTGTCACAAGGATTCTGGCACCAGGTGTTTCTTTTTTTTCCACATTTTAAAAGCCATTTAATATTAATAGCATATTTTAATGAAAAACAGCATACTTTGCCAATAAAACATTAAAATCATCTCTTCAATGAAAGACAATAAAATACCAAAAATAACTTAATACATTACCATAGTAAATAAACCATCTATTAACAAAAACAAGAAACCAGGTCACGTACAGAACTCAAGACTTTGGAGAACCTCAAATGGAACAGCAATACAGCAAAATTTGTGAAATATATCTATATGTGCATCATTTTGAATGAAATATTTACAATAATAAGGTACTGGTCATTGTGTACCTAATTATTTTTGTTCCAAAAGAATTCTACCAAACAATGTGAATTTACAAGCAGTGCACTGTCTTTCAAATAGTTCAAATTCACTTTTCTACCAACAAACCTCCAAAAGGAAAAACTGAAGGGTTCCTACAAATGTTAAAATGTAGTCAACAAAGCAATTGAAAACTGGAAGATTGCAATATTTTGGTGAAATCTTAGAATCGGAGGGGCAAGCACCAACTGAAAAATGCACTAAATGCTAGAAAATGATGCAGGACTCATGCTTCCAATTGCCTCTTCTATTAGGGATGTGTGAATATGTGTTTGTGTGTGTAGACGTGTAAGGGTGAGAGAGAGAGAGAGAGAGAGAGAGAGAGAGAGAGAGAGAGAGAGAGAGAGCGCGCTCTGGTGTAGTGGGGACAATGTGGGAATCCCCATTAAATATGTAACAAAGTAAACAATACCTCAGGACAGTGAATCAGGTCTCCACGATTAAGACATCCATTACTGAGTGTCAACTCACAAATCAGAACACTACCAGTAAAAACAAAGAAAAAACAAGCTTAATTCAAAGTGAGAATATACAAGTAGGCCAAAAAGAACACGTTATATGAGGGAAGCTGTAAAAATTCAGTGAACTCATCAAACAAAATTTTTGAACACCACTAGCTATACGTTCCCCCCGGTTTTTTGTGTTTTTTTTTTTAGACTAAAGAAGTTTAATTAATTAGAATGTGCACAAATTAATTTGCTAGAGAGATAAATTAATAATTTACAGAGGGTTGTTCGGCAATAATCTAATAATAGCTTTCAAGATCAGTGAACACAGCAGGAGCAACTCCTTTCTTAAGCATTAACACTTCAGAGAAAGAAGAGGGTAAGAACCACAATAAAAAATATATATATAATATACAGTGTAAATGCAGAAAAATCTGCCATCTTTTTAAAATTCAAAATACTTTAGAGATGTCTCTATCCCATTAAGCATCAACTCTAGTTTAAAGTTTTCAGTTCTGAATCAATTTCTATTTCTGAAAAATAGCTGCAAAGTGTACTTTTAAACTTGAACAAGGGTGATGTCTGTAAGAATAAAAACAAATCTTACTTGCTTATTTTTGCAGACTTTTAAAAGGCTGTCTCTTCTGCCTTCCTGCACACAGCCAGCTCCACACTACCTCTGAAGAAGCAGAGGTGGGGTTAAAAGGGACAACTTTTCTACAACTTGACAAATCCCACCTTTTGTTTTTCTTTTCTTTCAGAAACCTTTTCACATTCTCTCTGGCTTGAGCTCAGTTGCTCGCTACTTCCTTCCCTCTTCAATCCTCGCTTTCTCTGGATTCACATTTACTGGAATTGTTTCTGGTCACCAAAAGTGGAAAGAAAAGAGGCAGGAGAGAAAGAGGGAGGAAAGGGGGGACAAGGAGTGGGCTGTGCCTGGAATGACCAAGGGTCTCCTATATGCCTGCGGAATATTTCATTTTTTTCTGTTTCTGCCTCTGGTTGCAGAACCAGACGCGCACCACATTTTTCCTAAGATCCAGTTTCTCTGCTATGGCGGCGATCTTCTCCGAGGAGGGTCGCGGCTGGATGGCAAAGTAGGCTTCAAGCGAGCGCTTCTCAGGCGCAGCTATGGACATGCGCTTGCGCTTCTTCTCAGCGCCATTGAAGAGCTCAGGCTTGGTGAGCTTCTCACTGTGGGACTTCTCTGCCTCCTCCAGCCAAGCCTGCAGGATGGGTTTGGGCGCGATCATGTTGTTGTGTGACAGCGTGAGAGACTCGAACCTGCAGATGGTGCTCTGGCTAAGCGAGCCCACGCCGGGGATTTTGAGGTTGGCTAGAGCGGAACCGACATCTGCCTGCATCACCCCCAGCTTGAAGTGCTCAGCGAACGCCTCCAGGTCCCGCGGGTCGGCGTCCACGTCGCTCATGCAGCCCATGTGTGAGGGCAGACCGTGCGCATGGGCCATGCTGAGCGCTGCTTGGTGCATGGGGTTCATGGTGGCCATGTGCGGAGCATGAGCCCGCGTGGACACCACCGCGCCGTCGGGGCCAGCCATGGCACCCAGGGCCAGCCCGGGACTCAGGCGCTCCAGCAGCTCGCCTTCGAGCGCCTGGTGCGGCTGGTGGTGGTGGTGATGGTGGTGATGGTAGTGGTGGTGGGTGCCGGCCAGTGCAGACGGGTGCCAGATGGGTACAGATGAAGAAGAGGCAGCCGACGTGCACGGGATGGTGTTCATGGTGTGGTAAGTGGCGTCCGGCTTGAAGGGGCTGTGGTGGGGCGGGTGGTGGTGGTGACTCTTGGTCTGGAAGACGATGTCCACAGCGGCCAGAGCCTCTGCAAGGGCCAGCAGACTCTCATCCAGCCCGCCAAATACATTGCTCCGTGGGGTTGGAAGACAAGCTCTCTGCATCGCCTCTGAGACCCCGCCGCCTCTGCTGTCACTGCTACTGGAGCAGCTGCTCCGGCCTCCACCGCTGCCAGCATTGCTGGAGCTGCTGGGGGAGCTGGCTGAGGGCGCTGCGGGCGCCGAGGAGCCGGGCGAGGCGCTGTGCAGTGCCGAGTACTTGGGCTCCACGTGCAGGCCACCGCCATGTGGCATGCTGAACGCCAGCTTGCTGTTTGGGGACATCATTATCATCTTCCCGCCCGCCAGGGCACGGTATAGCACTGTTTGGCCCCAGCTGCCGGGACCTTCCAGAAAAGTGTTCGGTTGGAGCGAGAGCCTGGAAGGGCAGTGCAAAGTTGTGCTCAGCCACCGCCGCCTCCCGGCTCAGAACGCCCAGTCACCACTAAGGGCTCCGCTCCTCCGCTGCCTCCACCGCCAGGCCGAGCGAATGCTAGGCTCACCAGATGTTTCCTAAGCACCTGGGAAGTTCAAGAGTTCTCACACCTCACAGAAGACAACTTCAAATCTGGCATTTGTGATTATTCTTCTTAAGCTAGCCTCCTAGTTTCAATTCTTAAGATACTGATATAGGTATAGATGTCTTTTCCTTAAAGAGGTTTGTAATTTTTTGCTGAGAGCCACAACCAAGTCAAGATGGCGCCTGGCACTTTGCCAGAGAGAGTGGTTTGAGAAGTAATGCCAGTGAGCTATTAAGATGATAGAGATTTTTGTTAGCTAATTGCTGTATCTAGATGATGTTAATTGAGTTAAGCTGTGTATAATTGTTAAGATGATGAGGATTGCTGTAACTGGATGATGCTAAATTGAAACAGGCTGTGTATTCAGTTAGGTATAAATACCTCTGCTGTCCTACAATAAAGCACCTCCCGCTGTATCAACCTTCACAAGTTTCTTGTCACCCCCCCCCTCCCCAGTTATTGTGCCCAGCCAGACTTCGGCAGATGGTGGCCAATACAGGGAGCCCCAGGACGCTCGGGGGTAAGTGACAAGGAAAAGCTGCACATTCCTGGTAATAGATAGGATGGGAGTAAATCTGCTCGTTCCTAGAACAGGGCAAGAAGAAGGATGGCCATTTTAAGAAAATGGAGAAGATTGATACAGTATGTTTGTGTCTTGTTTTGTCTTGGTGTGTTGTATTGTCTTTGTGATGAAAATATGGAAGGGGTGTTACATAAATTGTTGAAGGAAGGAGGCACCCCAGTGAAACCAAGTACAGTTAGGGCATACGATGAAAAAATCCCAGGAACTCTAGTCAGAAAAAGGAAGAAAGTTCAGAGGAGGAAAGATTATCCGGGAAAAAGTTGCAACAAAAGGCTACTACTAAATATTTTTCATTATCGGAGGATTTGTGAAGTGGCGCCTTGGCTGCCACATGCGCGAGCCCATCACAGCGCAGCAGGGACTTTCCAAGCAGCGGCAGTGGCCACAGACCTTTCCCTGCCCATCTCCCGGAGAGCGGGATGCCACTGCCACAAGCCCAAACCCAGACCTGACCTGGAGGCACAGTCTCCCGGGCTCTTGCTCCCTGTGCCCGGTGGCAGTTTGAGTACAGGACACTCCCCAGGGCCATCTGGGGCTGCTACAGCCTGCAGCAGAGGACCCGCCCGGTGCCCCTGAAGTTTGGTTATTTCCAATGTCAATAACTATAATGGTTCTCCCACACCTGGATGCTAATGAGTAATGACCACCATTAAGGCCTATTTCAAATGTAAAAAACCTTGAGATAATGTACTAAATTGTTCAGAAGGTTGTTTTTTTAGTGCCTGCTGGAATGCTACAGGATTTTATTTAGCCATCCAGAGTTCCTGCCTTCATCCCAGTGCCGGTGAGGACGAGGGTGGAAAGATTACCAGTGTTGCTGAGCACCGGGCAAGACTGCAGATCTAGCTAGCTGCCTGCAGAACTTACCTAGACTGTGAACTTACATGGACTGTGAGGCTAGCTGCCTGCAGAACTTACCTGGACTGTGAGCTTACCTGGACTGTGATTTAATTAGATACTGCTTTACCTGGACTGTGACAAAAAACTAATCTATTGAGGCAACAAATTGTAACTCGTTCTTTGCTAACATTGCCATTGCTGGTACAATTTTTCCAAGGGCTTCTTACTTGGAGCCATCAATTGGCTTGTTATCTTGGCATTTTTGTATCCTCCTTTCTGCTTGTAACAGATTATTTATGGTGTTTGTGGAAAAACCACTATGGTCGTTATTCACAAGTATGGCTCAGTGTGTTGGGCTGGTAGTCAAAGAAGGGTAAGATTCAATTACAATGGTACCAACCTAAGACAGGAGACTGACGATTTGAGGTCAGACCATCCAATGATGGGAAAGGACCATATGAAATATTGCACAACCTAAAACAGGCATGGTCCCTAAGCCACATACTTGTTTTTTAAATAAAACTAAAAAGGGAAATGCTGAGAGCCACAACCAAGTCAAGATGGTGCCTGGACCTTGCCAGAGGAAGTGGTTTGAGAAGTAACACCAGCGAGCTGTTAGGATGTTGTTAATTGAGTTAAGCTGTGTATAATTAAGATGAAGTAATACCAATGAGCCATTAAGATGATAGATTCCTTATTGGCTAATTGCTGTATCTAGATAATGTTAATTGAGTTAAGCTGTGTATAATTGTTAAGATGATGAGGATTGCTGTAATTGGAGGATGCTAAATTGAAACAGGCTGTGTATTCAGTTAGGTATAAATACCTCTGCCATCCTACAATAAAGCAGCTCCCACTGTTTCAACCTTCACAAGTTTCTTGTCACCCCCTGGTTATTTTGCCCAGCCAGACTGAGGCAATTATTTAGAAAAACCATGGGATTCACCTTTGTCCATGTCCTAGAACTTTCTCATGGTATGGAGTTCAATGATTCTGCAGTTTGTAACTCCATCAGAGCCTTTCATATCTCCAGCCCACTCAAGCCAGCTTCTTCCAGGCTCCCCAATCCCAGAGGATGATGCCATCATCCACCCATTTCCTCTCCTTTTTCTAGCACCCAAAGGATCCCACACCATCAACAAGTCCTACCCATTTCTCTCCAAGCCAGGACACCACCATTTACATGAGTCCCATTAACAACCTCCTCATTGGGTACCTTATCTCAATTTTTTGTGTAGACACTGCCCACACTTTGTACATATTGATAAAATAGTATTTAAAAAGAGATCTCTTGAGCTGGGGATGTGGCTCAGTGGTAGAGTGCTTTCTTAGCATGCTCAAGGACCCAGGTTCAATCCCAGGGCCGCAATAAAATTAAGCAAAACAATAACACCCCCCCCAAAAAAAACAGATGACTTGATTCATCTACATAACACTACAGGATCTCAGTAAAGTCCAATTTGTCCCACAGAACAAAGTTCTATACAAGGGGTTCCCTACCTTACCCTCCAATAAGGGTGGAGCCCCTGCCTGCTGCTACACCCCTGACCTGTATTCACCTTACTTCTCAAGAGAACACACCAGCTGTTTGAGAAAGGGTCACAACAGGCCGATCCTGAAAATTGTGTCTTTGTGCCTCTGTCATCCCCTTTATTCTCCTCTCCCTGATTTGCACACAGCTCACTCCTGACATGTATATTTTAGCTTCTCAGAAGTGTTCCACGACCACACAATCTAAAGAGCCATGAGAGAGTCCCCATAACATGAAATACTATCAGAATAGATCCATCTTATTTGCCTGCTGTGAGAACCCAAGTTCCTCAATCAGGAGACTCAACTGTCCTAGCATGCACAGCCAAGATACAACTGAGGCATTAACTGCTTTATTGGAGAAAATACAGAAACATTGAAGGTGGCCCACATGCCAGGGTAACATTGACACTGGGCCATTCCCTTGGATGCCACTAGAGTAGTGTATTTCCAATGGCTCCACATGGCTATATTTTGGATTCTTATAAACCAATAGAGCTCGTTTCCTTATGATTCATCTGCCACTTGTCTCTAGTTGCTCCAAGTGTCTGGCTTTCTTTAAATGATCATTCTTTCATTTGTCAAAACTAGAAAGTCAGCCATGTCAACTGGTGCTTCCTGGTTTACTGAGCTAAGTTTACTTATTTCTTTGTGCACACTCAAATTTGAGATTGGGGAACACATGAATTGTAAGGCTTAGCACATAATTGACATCACATCAAATGTAATTGATCAATTTTACTCTTTTTACACCAAGTACTACAGATCTAAGACTTCCAGACAATTACATTTTTCTGTCTGAAGACTGACCATATTTTATTTTTATCCAATAGTACATCTACATGTTGAAAACTATTCTAGCCACTTCTAATGCTGGTAGAGTGGCCCTGCTAGAACTGTCTAATGATGCCATATTGCCCCCTACACAGGCACTTGAACACATGGATAATGGATGAAGCAGTCCTAGGCCCCAAAGGAGACTATGTTAATACTGTATACTATGCTTCCTAAATAAGACTTCAGAGAATTTGATTCTAGTAAGGTTAAAAATTCTAAGATTCAAATATGTTTTATAAATAAAATTTCCTACCTGCTGGTAGAGGTCCACAATGCTGGTTTGGCTGCCATCTGTTTTTTCAAATGTATCTCTCGGAGTCTGATCCCAATTGACAGCATCCACCCTGTAGGTTCTGTTGTTGTATCTGTGGTGTAACCCCAACATAAGAGGATATTCCTGACTTAGCCATTGCATACAAAAGTATTTTTAATCCTCCAAGTAATTGGAGGATATATTAATACTCAATTTACATACTGTACAACTCACCCATTTAAGTGGATTAGCCAATGGCTTTCAGTGTATCTGCAGAGTTGTACAATCAACAATCTTAGTATATTTCTGCCTTCACAGAAAGAGCATCAGAACCACAAGCAACCACTAATTTCTACCCCAGTCTACTAACCCTAAGTCAGCTAGAAATCAACTTCCTACCTCCTAAGAGTTGCCTTCTCAAGTATCATGTGGATTGAATTATACATGTAATCTTTCCTGACTTTCACTTAGCTTTATGTTTTCAAGGGTAATTTGGGCTGTAGCAAGTGTTGGTAACTGATTTCTTTCTATTACCAAATAATGTCCTATTGTAACCAGAAGCAATGCCCCATGTGTATAATCCCAGAGACTAGAAAGACTGAGTTAGGAGGATGGCAAGTTCCACACCAGCCTGAGCAACTTAGCAAGACCCTTTTACCAAAAAAAGAAAAAAAAAAAAGGCTGGGACTTTAGCTCAGTGGTAGAGCACTGCCTAGGATGGGTGAGGCCCTGGGTTCCGTATCTAATATCAAAATCTTATATTCACCATGCGGCCAGCGCAATGGTTTCATTAATGAGGTTCTTGGCATAAAAGTTAGCTAGCAGAGATCGAAATAAACACACAGACTCAGTTACCTTTTTCTATGACCAGGTCCGAGACGGCTCCCCTCTCTGGTTCCCAAGTCTAACTGCCTGGTAGGGCAGCAAGGATTACTCGGGGCTAGCAGGAGAGAGAGGGAGCACGCCAGGGAGTAGCCTTTTATTGGGGAACAAGAAATTAGGGGGAGAATTCCATCCAATGAAGGTTGAAGGGGGGCTGCACTCCAAGGTCAGGGTCAGTGATTGGGCCCCTGGGGTCAGTGGTCAGTCACACCCCCACACGGACAGGTTCAACAGGAGAGGGCCAGGAAAATTCTGACACAGCCAGAAGCCTCAGACCCAAACCGGGAGTCACCCAGTCACGTGTGAGAATGGCTCCCGACACTTACATACATACAATGCATACGTATACACACAGATACATACATATTTTCTGTTGGATGGATATATCACATTTGTTTATCTGTATACCAGTTGATGAGCCTTAGGGTTATTTATACTTTTGGTAATTATGAATAATGTTATGGACATTCTAGTACCAATTTTGGAAGGCAAAAATTTTCATTATTTTGCATGGGGCTGTGGCTCAGTGGTAGAGATCTTGCCTACCATGTGTAAGGCACTGGGTTTGATTCTCAGCAAACCACATAAATAAATAAAATAAAAGTCTCCCAACTAATAAAAATATTTTTAAAGTTTTTTTTAAAGTTTTCAGTTCTTTTAGGTATATAACTAGGAGTGGAATTTCTGGGTCATGTGGTGTGCTATCTTTAGTTTGACATTTCCTCAAATAATATTTTTCAAATAAACTACATTATTTTACATTTCTACTGCAATGTAGGAAGGTTGGTGCTACCTTTCCCAAATCCTTACCAAGTTGTTAATATCTGGTTTCATTTTAGCTATCCTCATGGATGTGGAGTAGTACCTTATTTTGAGTCTCACTGGCTGATGATGTTGAACATTTTTTTTATGTGCTCACTGGCCAGAATATCTGCTTTGGAGGAAGGTCTCTAGAGAAAGGTCTACTCAGATGATGTGTCCATTATTTAAACATTGGCTATCTATGTGTTGGGTTCTGTTCTTTCTTTATTCTGGATACATTTTCTTTTAAGACATGTTACTTGCACATATTTTGTCCTTCTCTGTCAGTTGTCTTTCCACATTTTTGACAAGATACTTTGAACAAAAGTTGTTAACTTGAAGTTCAATCTACCCATATTGTTCTTTATCACTGTGCTCTTGGTGTCCTATCCAAAAAGAATTTGCCTAATAAAGTCAAAATTTACTCCTATACCTTTAAAGAAAATTTCCCCTTTAGCTCTTACATACATATAGGTCTATTTGAGTTAGTTCTGGAATTAAATTTGGCTAAACTCTGTGCATCGTGTGAGGAGTCAGGTGGATATCCAGTCACCCCAGCATATAATTGAGAAGACTTTTTTCTCCCTTGTTTAATTATCTTGACATTCCTGTCAAACTAAGTAACTACAAAGATGAGGGCCAACATCTAGACTAAGCTCTTTTACGGTGGCCTGCAGGTCAATCATTGTGCCAGTATCACCCTGTCTCAATTATTGTCACTTTTTAATAAATTCACAGTTGGGAAAAGTGAGTTCTCCAGCTTTGTCCTTTGAAGATTGCTTTGGTAAAGTAAATTGGTTATTCAAATCCATTGTCTTATCAAGGTAATACTTCTTGTGTAGGAGAAAAATTAAGATAAAATGTTCCAATAAAAGTAGCCAATGCATTATACTTAAGTGCTGATTTTTAAAACAGCCTGTTATTCACCCAAAAAATAAAAAGAGAAAAGAAATGCAGAAAAAACATGCTGCTCTGGGCAAGCAGACCCAATGAATGGACATCAGGGACTGAGGGACCGTAGAGCCTAGAGACCCTCTACCAGGCTGTGTAACCAGAAGAGATGAGCAGCAAATAGTTCTTATGATGTATAGTTCATGCTATTTCTAGTCCTAAACTTCAACCTTCAGTGACTCAACAAATATAGGAACATCTTTTATTTGGGAAGAAGCAGTAATCAAATTGATGATTGTGTAATTTTTTTTTAAAACTTACTTTGTAAAAACAACCCAACGAATTCTTTGAATACTTTCTCTTTGGTATTTCTTGCATTTTTTTCAAATATCTTCATTACAAAATCATAAGTAGTTTCCATTCAGAGTACTTCATGGCTCAGGTTGGCACAGAGAGTACGGCTGTTTTCATATGGAAGAATGGAAGGAATATAACCAGACCAGATTTCCAACCAGCAAGCAGAAGAAACTGCAGGACAGGATGAAGGGCAAGCTCTGCACAATAAGCAAAATGTTTCAGGGACTGAGCTCTGGGTCTAAAATAGATACAAGTCAACTGGTTTTGATTTCTTAATTTTAGCAATAATTTTATATATATATATATATATATATATATATATATATATATATATATATGAATGTAGATATATATATACATATGTACACATATATAGATACATATATATACATATAAATATATGTAGACATACATATGTATATGTATTATATATTTTATATTATACATATATTATACACAAACATATATATGCACATCTCAACAAATAATATAGATGTATAAAATAAGTAAAATTGCTATTAAAATTTTTTCAGAGAGAAAATAATTTTCAATTTTTAGTTGATTTAGGCTTCCTACATTGTTTATTCAATAACTGAATACTGGGGTCCATCCCTAATATCAAAATCTTATATAAATATAATTTATATATATACACACAAATCCACACATATTTTCTGTTGGATGGATATGCCCATTTGTATATTTATATATCAGTTGATGGACAGAAGTTTAATTACTTTGCAAGCAAAGGAAAAATGCAAGGGACTCTTGTCCCAGAGGCTGTGATTCTGCACATCAGGGGGAACAAAGTGTTTTTAAAGATGTGATTTCAGGTGTGCCCGGTCCTATTTCACTTCTTAATCTGGGATATAATCATTTTCTAAGTCTTCTGCTGCCATCTCCAACTCTGAATTTCTTCACTCCTGTGGTGGGTGTGTGCTCAAGGACAGATAACTGAATGGGGACAAAAAGTAATCCTGTTCCAGGTTAGGGATGGGGGAGAAGGGGATGGAAAATATGTTGATTTTAAAATAAGCCTCAGTGGCAGAGCATCAGATTAATTTTTTCAGTTTAATTTATACTTAACTGAACTTTAGTTGTTCATGGTAGGTGAGGTATTATTTAAAAGGGCATCACTTTTATACCAGTTCAAATAGAGCAACTTTCTAAAAATAATATATTAAATCTGTAGAACACTATATTTTCCACTTTATACAAATTTATAGTTGTTGAAATCAATTTGATTCCTGTCCCTGGGACCAATTTGTTTCAAATTTATCTGCTCCAGAGTTCTAGAAACTGGGAAATCAACTGAAAGAACTATTTGTATCAGAGTTGGGGAGCTGACCACCTGGGAGGATAAGGAGGTGTTCGGTGGTGGAAATGTGGTGAGTGACACTCCTGAGTGAAGCAGCAGTCTGAGCCAAAGTTTAGAGGGGAATAAGCAGGGTCTGTGGGAATCTGGCATGCCCAGGGCTGAAAGGTATATGACAGGTGGGGAGGGAGACGGAGCTGGAAAGAGAAGCAGATCACATACAGGGGAGATCCCACAAGACCTGATGATGCCCAAAAAACACTTGTTGAAGAAACAAAGCAGAGATGGTAGGAGCCAAAGGAGGAGGTTTGTACCACATGGTTCTTCTAAGTCATTTTGTTCCCTGACAACTGGGTAAGACACTTCTTGAGGGTAGGGATGTCCAATGCTCACTGTCCTCCCTGCTTCACTCCCCACTGGAAAATGGCTCCCTAACAACTGAAAACACAAGTAGAAGCTCCTGAGGGTGTAAGGACCCTTTCCTGGGAGCTGCCTGTGAGTTCACCACACAAAGTTGGGAACAGACAATTCTATGGTGGACCAGTCTTTCATGGAAGACAACATGCTCATGAGATGTCATAAGATGGAGTCCCTTATTCCATCAACTGCCAACCACTCTACAAGCACCAGCCCAAGAATTCCTGATGCTCAGAACCCAGTGATCTCATCTTTAGAGAACAATGGGACTGGGCCTTCTGGGGACTCCCATTGGTGGGCAGAGTAGTGGGTCAGTTCACTCTTTGCAGAGCCCTAGGCCTGGTAACCAGAGTGAACCTTATGGATTCGCAAAAGGAGGACATGGGCCTCCCTGGTCGTAAGTACACCCAGTCCTTGTGAGTGTGAGTGACAAACTTTCAGGGAAGACCCTTTGCATGGACGGGGAGGGGGAGGGGGGGCTGCCTGAATGGAGTGCTATTTAGTTAAGAGACAGACTCCTCTAGGAAACTAAGGACTCCTCAAAGGCAGAGACCATGTTCTGCCCAAGCAGAAAAGATACAATTGAGGTCCTTGCCCTTAGTGAGGCTTCTTGGTCTGAATGACTGCATGGGTCCTGGACTGCGAGCCAGAAGGCCTGACTTGAGTCTGGGCAGGTCTGGCCCCTCTACACCTAGTGTTCCTTATCTAAAGAAGGCTAATGGGGTCTCTTATGTGCCCTGAAAATATAGCTTTGACTGAATCAGGAAATTATTAGGCATGTCTTTGAGAAGGGTGGGAAGGAATGAGAGGATGAATGAGCCAAATCCAGGAGAGGAATGAGCACAGTTCAGGTCCCAAGCTAGAGCTGTCAGTCAGCTTGCCTTTTTTTTTTTTTTACTGCCTCAGCGTGGGTCCCATGGTACTTCGGATTGTTGGGGCTCTGCACCGTGATAACTGGTGGCAGCATGCTCGTACTCCACTGGAGGAAGAACCTGCGGAGGAGACAGCGTGCCCAGCAGTGGGTGGAGGTGATGAAAGCTGCCACCTTTAGCTACAGCCCACTGCTGTACTGGGTCAACAAACGACGCAGATATGGCATGACGGCCACCATCAGAATAGATCCTCCCCGGGCTCTTGCCTATACTGATATTGAACTCGAAATTCCGGATCTTCCATCAGAGCCGCACTCCCATGAAGACAGGCCTCATGCCTTCAGAGGCAGCAGCCCTGAGGCAGAAGCCCCTGTTACCCTCCAACCTGCTCTGGTGGTCCCACCGCAGCCCTCACCTAAGGGGATGCCAGAGCGCCAGACCCCATCGCCCTTCCCGATTATCTTTCCAGAGATCCCCTCTGCCCCTCCCCTCCGCACCCTGAACTTTCCTCGCATGCTACCCCACTCGGCCTCCTACCCCTTTATCAAGGCTCCTGAAAGGCAGGTCCACTTCTATTCCCTTTCTGCCCTGGAACAAGGGCTGAACTGACCCAATGTGTAGACTTTTACTACAGGGTTGAAGCCTCCTCTCACTGAAAGGGAGAGTTTCAGGGGCCAGGTATTAGAAAAAGGAGTCAAAGACTGTGATGCTGATACACAGGTCATAACCTTATAGATGTTACGTAGTAAAGTTTTTTTGAAAAATCAGAGTCATTGCATCTCATTTGCCAGTAAGAAGGCAACATCCTTCCCCAGTGTGATGGTGGCACAAGTCTCACCAATACAATGAGAACTGGAGGCTGGCTCTGAAGAGACACATTGAGCCAATAGTTGTGGATGAGCTCAATTCCCTCCAAGTATTCAATGTGTTCAAGACCCTGGGCTAGGTCCCCAAAGGCACTGCTCTTCTGCAGGATGGGAAGTAAAATTGCCACAAGAGTAACAGTTGCCAATGGCACACGGCTACAGCAGTCCACAGTGGCTACGCCACTGGCCAAGCAAGTCATTATGAGGTCAGTGAACCACACCACACTATGTGCTGACTGGGTGATATCTATGATGTATCGATTCTTAGCTGGTTTTTCTCTACATTATTTCTAACAGAACAACACTGCAAAATGGTTATTATGATTTTTCTTTTACTGATGAGGAGACAGGTTCCAAGGTTTCTTTTTTGTTATTTTCTCTGAGCCTCTTCTCCCATGTACATCTGCCTGGCATTACAGTTCCTGCTCTTTCACCCCATGGTATCCCTTCCCTAATCACATCTTCTTAAAACATCCTTGGTGAATGAATGCTTCACTGTGTGTACAGGGTCATCAGCTTGGCCTGCAGATTTGCTTACTGGAAGGGCTGATGGTAACCACCTAATATTATATGGAGTAACACATCCAAAAAGTGTATCCTAAGATATCCATGGCTACATGAAAGTTGAGTCCCCTGTCATTCTTCTACATGGGAATATTAATAATTTTTAGACTTTCTGGATAAGTTAAAAAGGAGACACAAAGATAATTATGAGATATTTGCCCCAGTTTAAAGATAAGAAAACCTGATTCTGTCCCAAAAATTTTTCCCATTTACTCTAAAAATGAGCAAAACCACTTACCATATTTCATCTAAACTTTAAATGTACATGGCCCTGAGAGAAGTGCCTGTTTTGCCTATTTTGTGGTGTGTGGTGTGTGTGGTTGTGATTCTCAGAAGTTAGTAAACATGTAGCCAATTTTTTTTCTTCTCCCCCCCCGTGTGTGGGCTGAAGGGCTTAGATCCAGCAACTGCAAAGAAAGCCTGATTCCTATCTATATGACCTCTAGCAATATATTTTAAGCCATTTTTATTTTTTAAAGTTAAGTGGAACCATTTCTTCCTTGTGTAAACATGATCTTCTATTGTATCTCAAAATAAAAACAGGACTAAGCAGATCTTCTCTGGAAGAACAGGGGCAGAGGTTCACTTCTCCCTCTCCTTGCCCCCTCGTCACCTTGCCCCCTTCAACTCTGCAGAGACCTAAAGCCCCTGACATATAGTCTTCACTGCTTCACACTCAAGACTCTAATTCTGAAGGTAGATTCTAGAACATTAATTTGTGCCAATGATCAGTTAGCCCCTGCTTTCAAAGGAGGAGAGAAGCCATAAATATAAATCAAAGAAGATTTTCTTTTTCTTAAGAATCAAGGGAATGGGGGGAGGCTTTGTAAGACACAGTGACAAAAAAAAATGTTTTATTCAGATAAATTAAAATGGCTATCACTGATATGAAATGAAGCTCAAACTGAGTTATAAAAACCTTGAATTCACACCCTAAACTGAACCAAAATTGCTTATATGTGACCAAAATAGCTCCACTAGAACAAAAGTAGATTTGCATTACTTCATATGGGAATACAAGTTAGGTTAGGTTCATATAATAAAAAATACACTCTCTGTAAAATCTCAGGATACCCAAATGTGTTCTGGTTTGGATATGAAAGAAACAAAATCTAGTTGGTGTTGGTAAACAAGCCAATGAGATGCACAGCAAGCAAAAAGCTGTCAATAAGAACTATTTGACAGGCCACTGATCCCATGGGAGTCAAAATTCTCCACTGTGACCAGCAGGGCCAGCACAGGGGGGTGGAGGGTTATGTGCAGCAATGCAAAGAAAGGAAACTGCAGTAGAATGCAACACAGCCAGCAGCAGAGGAAGGGTGTCCACTCCTCAGCTTTGTTGCCTCACACCCATTCCTGGGTGCCAGGTACATTACAGCATCTTGAAGCCAGGCACTTTATTCCTCTGGGAATTCTACAGGACCTGTTGCCTCTCTGAATAACGGAGAGGCTCTTTAAGTAAACATTATGATGCCAGATTTTATATATATATAATGAGAAAGCAATGCTTTGGGAAACTAAAGAAAGAAGCAGTAGGAGCTGCCACACAGAATAGCTAAAGGATTGCAAATGAAAGCCAAACTCAGATCACTACCCAATCTTTCTCAGAGAGCTGAGGATGTGGCAGTTGATGCTTGACTATAGCTCAACACAAGGACTAGGCTGGGTAAGTGAGGACCCCATACAGATATAAATCCCACATTTACAGTAAGTAATTGGTTTCTGGGGCTTGTAAGCTGGTCTTCTTAACTAGAACAAAGAAAGTTGACATAACGACCTGTGTCTGGAGACATGATAGTTTCTCTGGCAGAGTGACAAGGGATCACAGGCCTGAGTGCAGAATGGGTGCATGTGGCAATGACCCAGCGATTCCATTCCTAGGCATATATTGGGGGAAGAAAACATATCTACAAAACCCTGCACAATAATATTCACAGCAGTATTATTTCTAATAGTCCCAATGTGGAACAAACCAAATAAATCATGAATGGATAAATAAAATGGGCTATGTCCATACAATGGAATATTACTCAGCCAAAAAAGAAATGAAGTACTGCTACATGCTACAACATAAACAGACCAGGAAAGCATTACACTACAAGAAGCATACCCAAGGCCACATATTATGATTTTGTTCATAGAAAATATCCCAAACCCAGAATCACTCCTTAAAGACCCTCCAGTCCCATTAATCATCACTCTCGCTGTCTTCTTCTATCAGCCCCCAGTAACTACTAATCCACCTTTCATCTCTATGGATTTGCCTATTTTGAACAGTTCTTATAAATTATATAAATGTGACACTTTTGTCACAGTACAGGAACAAAATAGTGGCTCCATAAATATTTGCTGAACCAGTGGAGAAGCAGTATAGAAAGAAAGAATATATGGTCTAGGAAAAGGTCACACAATTTTAGAGATAGGAGAAATGTCATCTAGTCCAAATATCTAATTTTGTGGGTGAGGAAATCTAGATCCCCCAAAATCCTGGACTGACCCCTGGATAGTCAGACATAGAGTGACAGAAGTGAGAATTAGAACACAAAAGGTTTGATTTACAATGTAGGAGTTTTCCTCCAGTCCTGCCCCACCTGCCTAAAGGTACCCTATAGTTACTATCCAGTCAGTCCATTCAAAGTAGGATGGACCAATTAGGCTATTGCTCTCAAAATCTAATCATTTCACCTTTAAATATTCCTGCATTACCACAGGATCTTTTGGGATACACCTTATATCCAAACCATAACTCCACATGATCTCTCTTTCTCATACATGCCGCAGTCTGGCTGGGCACAAGATCACGAGCCACTCAAACAGGAACAAACTTTATTTGAAATAACCACCAATACCAAGTTCGTGCCCAGGAAGATTCCTGATCCACCCACGCGGCGTTCCGCCGGTCCCTTCCCGGAACCCCAGCGCAAGCTCCTCCCCCGGAATTCCCTCCTACTGCACTTTCCCAACCAATGGGAACTCTCCAGGAGTCCCGCAGCAGGCCAAGGTAAACAGCAGGAGTCCGGTATCCATGTGAATGTAATTTTTAACATAATCATATCATCTCAATGGCTAGCTGGCATCACCTTTCAATCAAAAATGCCATGCATCATATTAATTGGCTGTAGCTCCCAGCATCTCCCCCCTTTTGTTTAATTAAGCAACAAGTAATGTGGCTAGGGACCGTGCCTGTTAGGTTTGTCCAATTCAACATATGGTTCTTACCCGTCATTGGAAAACTGACCTTTAGGCGTCCGCCTCCTGTCTTAGGTTGATACCACTGCAATTGGATCATACCCGTCACTGACTACCGGTCCAGCATATAGCCATACTTGTGGATAGGCCTATGCACCAGTGGGGGGGTGAGGTTCTTTGCCTCACCTCTGTTGGCCCCCAGATTTGGCCTTGGTGCCAGTGGTGGGGTGAGGTTCTTTGCCTCACCTCTGTTGGCCCCCAAAATTAGACCATCACTAGTAGAAGGGAGGAGGATACAGAAATGCCACGACACCAAATCAATTGACGTCTCCTAGGGGAAAATTGCATCACTGGTGACACATCAGCAAAGATACGCCAGCATTACCATAATTTGTTGCATCAACAGATAGATCACAGTGCATACAAGTGATACACAGTCCAGGCAAGTTCTGTAAGCAGTTCAAAGTGGAGGAATCTATCAATATGTCCATTTCCTCCCAAGATAAATCGACTCATTAATTGAGCATTATTTGTTGAGTTATTATTCATTGATGTATCAGTTTATACAGTTTGTTGTGATAATTATCGAAGAAGTTGTAGTTTGGTTTCATCTTTGTCTTCACCGGCACTGGGATGAAAAATAGGAATTCTGACAATGATGTTAAAGAAAGAAAGAAAAAAAATGTAACATTTCAACAGGTACTAAGAAAACATTTTTTTTTGAACAATTTACATTATCTTGAACAGAATTATTAAATACAATGAAAAGGAAAGATGAAAATAAACAAACAGGTCTGTTAACCTGCTTATTTGTACACATATTAAAATAATCTTTAACAGCTGTTTACCCAATTTAAATTAAACCATTAAAATTACGTGAATAATAAAAAATACTTGGATCCATTTTTTCATGAGCACTCCTCATATATGATCTATGGACATACGCACATATAGACATACAACACAAAACAGAAGTGTGCACATATAACATACAACACATAAGACAATAATAAAGGCCTTGTAGCTTCACCTAGGTGAAATCTCCATTGCAATGTTAAAAACTCCACAGTCAAAAAATAAAACTGATCAGAAAAACATTAACCTAGGTCTATATGAGCTCAAAAATAAAATAGAACTTTATGATGTGGGAAAAAGCAATAATAAAATAGATATTGAAAAAAGCATCCTGGTTAATCACTATCGCAGATGTAAGAATAGCCATGCTGGAGTTCTGGATATCAGCTGTTATGGATTTCAGTCAAATCATCTTCTTTTTGGTTTGTAGAAACTGTTTTAGTTAACCTCTCTGGAATCCAAATCGGCTGCTGTTCTCCCTGTGGAAAAACACAAACAGAGCCCCGACTCCAGACAATCACTGGATCAGGACCTTTCCATTGTCCTGTTAGAATATCTTTCCAAAGTGTTTTAGGCTTATGTACATTTTTTGGATTCAAATGTCTTTCCGCAGCACTAAGCCCTGATGAATCCAAATTTAAAAAGTTTAGAGTAAAAAGGGTTATTTTAAGTTTATCTTTGGGGGATATATACCCCTTTCCAATTCCCTCCTTTTGTTTTAATAAGTACATTTTAATAGTTTGATGAGCTCTTTCAACTATGCCTTGTCCCTGTGGATTGTATGGAATTCCTGTTATGTGAGTAATTGCAAATGATGAGCAGAATTGTTTAAAAGAGGTAGAAGCATAACCAGGACCGTTATCTGTTTTTAACTGTTTTGGAATGCCCACAGTGGCAAAATTTTGTAAGCAATGAGCTATAACATCTTTAGTTTTTTCTCCAGCATGAAGGCAGCCCATCAAAAATCCAGAAGAAGTATCAACTGTAACATGCAAATATTTTAATTTTCCAAATTCTGTCAAGTGTGTGACGTCCATCTGCCAAATATGGTTAGGTATCAGTCCTCTAGGATTGACTCCAAGATTAACTTGTGGTAAAAATGTCACACAATTTTGACATTGTTTTATTATATGTCTGGCTTGTTCTTTAGTTATTTTAAAACGCTTTTGTAAAGTATTAGCATTGACATGGAACCTTTTATGAAAATTTATAGCTTCTTCTATTGTGGAGAAAATATGTATGTCATGTGTAGATTTATCTGTTAATTCATTGCCCAAAATAAGGGCTCCAGGCAATCCTGTATGTGCCCTGATATGTCCTATAAAGAATGGATCTTTTTTGTCCCAGATTAGACTTTGTATAGTGGAAAACAAAGAGAAAACAGTAGAAGAAGGGGAAATCCTACCAGCATCTTCAAGGGATACTATAGCATTAACTACATACTGACTATCAAAAAATAAATTAAATACAGAATCTTTAAACATCATAAAAGCTTGTAATACTGCATTAAGCTCTACCTTTTGAGCTGATTGTTTGGGTACTAAAAATGTAAAAGTTTGATCAGGGGTAACTACTGCTGCTGTACCATTATTTGATCCATCAGTGAATATATTTGGAGCATTCATGATAGGGGTCTTTCTTGTCATTTTTGGAAAAACTACAGGATGCTTAGACCAAAAAGGCAACAAAGGATTAGATGGCAAGTGATTATCAAATGAAACATTAGATTTACACATGATTATTGCCCAAGTATTTAACTCATTAGCTAACTCATCAATTTGATCCATAGTATATGGAGTAATAATTTTATTGGGAGAAATCCCAAACACTCCCTTTGTTGCTTTTATTCCTTTGAGTATTAATTGTCCTACAGCCTCAGGATATCTAGTAAGAATAGTTTTAGGAGAATAAGATAAATGTATCCACAATAATGGACCTTATTGCCAAAATACTCTTGTAGGAATATTTTTTGTTGGTAGTACAATAAATAATAAAGGCAAACTTATATCAATTCTATCCAAGTGCATATTTTCCATATATGTTTCAATGATTTTTAATGTCTTTCTTGCTTCAGGCGTTAACATGCGGGGTGAATTTGGATCTGATGGACCTTTTAGGATATCAAATAAAGGTCCTAGCTCTCCTGTTGCTATGCCTAGATAAGGCCTTATCCAATTTATGTCTCCCAATAACTTTTGAAGGTCATTAAGTGATTTGAGTTGATCTACTCGTATTTGAATTTTTGGTGGACGGACCATGGTTGAGGATAACAGAACTCCTAGATAATTAATTGGAAGATTTAACTGTACTTTATCTATTGCTATCTCTAGATTATAACCTTTTAATAAATTTATAAGTGTGGCATAACATTCTAGCAGTGTGTTTTTATCTTTATGTGCCAATAACATATCATCCATATAGTGAAATATTTGTAGTTCAGGATTTTGATTTCTAAGTGGTTGGATTGCTTTGTTAACATAAATTTGACACATAGTTGGACTATTAGCCATCCCCTGAGGGAGTACTTTCCATTCATATCTCTGATCAGGACCTTCATGATTTAGTGCAGGGATAGTAAATGCAAAATGTGGACTATCCTCAGGATGAATTGGAATTGAAAAAAAACAATCTTTAATATCTATAGCTAAAACATACCAGGTTTTTGGTAAAGCAGACAATTGGGGAATCCCTGATTGAGCAGGTCCCATAATAACCATTTCATTATTAATGGCTCTTAAATCTTGTAATAATCTCCATTTACCAGATTTTTTTTTAATGACAAAAATGGGAGTATTATGGGGAGATATGGAAGGTTGTATATGTCCTTTCGCTAATTGTTGTTTGACCAGATCATGGGCTACTTGTATCTTTTCTTTAGTCAGGGTCCACTGAGGAACCCACACTGGTCTTTCTGATTTCCAAGTAATTTTTATTGTCTCAGTGGCCCTTTCTGAAAATCCAACCCATGTCTGTCTGTTCCTTGATCTATTTGAATTGGTGCTGCTATACCTTGTTTTTGTTTTCCTAATCTTTTTTCTTTTCTAAAACCTTGTCTGGCCCTAGTAGTGGGCGCATTAGGATTGATGTTATTTGTTAACGTCAAACCTAATTGATCTAGGACATCTCATCCCCATAAATTTATAGGAAGATGATTCAATACATATGGCTGTATAGTTCCCTCACATCCTTCAGGATCCTTCCAATCTAATACCATTGCACTTCTATGGGGATTAGTAGCCACTCCTAGGCCTCGAAGCGTTTGAGTGGCTTGTTGTAATGGCCAATGTTTTGGCCATTCCTGACTAGATATGATGCTAAGGTCTGCACCTGTGTCCAGTAGCCCATTAAAGTCGTGTCCTTGAATATTTAGTTTTAGCATGGGGTGAGAATCTAAATTTAAAGACAGCATAGCCCAATCTACACCTGTGGAGCCCAATCCCCTGGTACCTCTTTCTACAGCACGACTGGAAAATTTATCATGTAGGCTGGGTACTATTAGTAACTGTGCTATTCTATCCCCTGGTGAAATTACTGATATACCTCTTGGAGAACTAGCTATAATTTTTATTTCACCTTCATAATCAGGATCAATTACCCCGGGACTTATCATAAGTCCTTTTAGTGTAGAAGAACTGCGTCCCAATAATAAGCCTACCATTCCTTGGGGAAGAGGTCCTTTTACTCCTGTGGGAATGATTTGAATTCCCATCTCTGGAGTTAGTACTGCTCTTGCAGAGGTGCAGATGTCCAACCCTGCGCTCCCACTAGTTTGTCTGATGAGGGATTTAATGGATAATGTGTCCTGGGCACTACCTTGATGGTGCTGCTGGGTTCCTCCATTGCCCCGTATATTTGTGGTTTTGGGCCCTGGAGCATTGGGCCCTCCAGTCCGTTTTTTGGCAATGGAGCCTGATGCCTTTCTCCACGATATCGTGGGTAAACACTTGGTCCTTGTCCGTTTTTTGATAACGGAGTGCCCTCTATGGTAGTTTGAGAACGGCATTCATTAGCCCAATGTCTCCCTCTACGGCATCGTGGGCAAATACCTGGTATTCTATTCCTTTGATACCTAGCTTTGTTAAACCCTCCTCCTATGGGGCAATTTCTTTTAAAATGTCCTGTTTGATCACAATTGTAGTATGTTTTTGGCCTGGCATCTAAAGCCTGTTGTACTGCTGCTAAGACTTGTCCTTGTTCACTAATGTCTCTACATAATTTAATATATGTGTTTAAATCTTCATGTTTCCATGGTCTAATGACCTCTCTGCAGCAACAATTTGTTTGGTCATAAGCCAGTTGTTTTATAAATGGCATTGCCTGTTCTACATCTCCAAATATTCTAGAAGCTGTCTGAATAAGCCTATCTACAAATTTAGCGTAAGGTTTGTTAGTTCCTTGTATTACCTTAGATAACTGTCCTTGTAAATCTCTATGCCCCTGAAAAGTTTTCCATGCCCTAACCGCATCTGCAGCAATTTGTGCGTATACACCAGGATCATATTCAATTTGTTGCCGTTGACCCTCATAAGGTCCCTTTCCTAACAACATCTCCAGATTTCTTTGAGGGTAACCGGCTGCTGCATTTTGCCTAGCTGTCTCCGTGCATAATTCCTCATTGGCAACCTTCCATAACAAATATTGTCCTCCATTTAGCACAGATCGACACATGTTAGCCCAATCTGCTGGTGTCATGTCTAAGTTGGTAATAGATTCGACCATACTTATGGTGAAGGGTGCTTGCGGGCCATAGGTTGTTACAGCCTCCTTTAATTGCTTTACTGTTTTGAAATCTAAAGCACGGTGAATTCGTTGCCCTCCTGTCTGCTCAAGTACAGGGCATGCTAATCTTTGGGATCCTGCCTCAGGATTTTGTGCATCAACTACGGGAGTTGAGGGCCGCTCAGCTGTAGGTGGAGCTGTTGGTTGAATTACACCCTCTGGTGATAGAACGGAGTTAGTAGCAGCCTCCTGTTGTAACTCCCCACTTCATGGTCGTTTTTCCTCTAAGCTTTCTTTCTTCAAATTTTCCTCTGTCTGACTAGCTGGAGAGACCTTCTTTTTTGCTTGACCTGACATGTTTTCTACCACAGTTTGGACCTCTAACAATTTACTTAACAGTTTTTCGGTTTGTTTTTTACTAGTTTCTAATCTACTATAAAGGTAACGCAACTCAATAAGGTAGCATAAAACAAAAACGGAGCAAAGAATAGTTGTATCAATTTTCTCTTTCTCAGGGCCAAACAACTTCAAGCCTTGAGCCAACCATTTTTCCCAGTTTGCCTGAGAAAATTCTAGGGATAGGCAGCTTGAAACAAAAACAAAATAAATCAAAAGAAGAACACATTGTTTTTTGAAATGGTCACCCATTCTGTCGCCTTCCCTCAGGGGCGAGCAATTTTACTCACCTCCAAGCTTCAGGCGCTCCCCGTACGGGCCACCAGTTGCCACAGTCTGGCTGGGCACAAGATCACGAGCCACTCAAACAGGAACAAACTTTATTTGAAATAACCACCAATACCACGTTCGTGCCCTGGAAGATTCCTGATCCACCCACGCGGCGTTCTGCCGGTCCCTTCCCAGAACCCCAGCGCAAGCTCCTCCCCCGGATTCCCTCCTACTGCACTTTCCCAACCAATGGGAACTCTCCAGGAGTCCCGCAGCAGGCCGAGGTAAACAGCAGGAGTCCGGTATCCATATGAATGTAATTTTTAACATAATCATATCATCTCAATGGCTAGCTGGCATCACCTTTCAATCAAAAATGCCATGCATCATATTAATTGGCTGTTGCTCCCAGCACATACACACTACTGTCATGATTCCATCTACCACATGAGACACAGCCAGGGAAGCCCTTGCCAAAAATGGTGCCATACTGTTTTGATTTCCTAAACTCTAAAACTATGAGCCAAATAAACTTCTTTATAAGTTACTAAACCGGGAGCATTTTGTCATAATAACATAACATGCATACCTTTTACACATTGAACATTTATTTGACAAATATTTTTACTTACTTATTTATTTTTAATTTTATTTGTTTGTTTGTTTGTTTTGGTGCTGCGGATTGAACCCAGGGCCTTTATGCATGCAAGCCAAGCACTCTTCCAACTGAGCTACACCCCCAGGCCCTTGACAAATATTTTTAAATTAAATAAATAATGCCCAATCACTCACTTCATGGAGCTCAGAAACTAGCAGAAAGTAACTTAAGGAGAGTATCTACTTACAGAGCACTTACTTTATTCCAGTTTTTGTGCTTAACATTTTTCATAGTTGTCATTTAATTTTGACAATCACCACCTCAAGTAGTTTCTCTTATGGTCTCCAGTTTATGCATGAAAAAACTTAAACAATAGAATACTTGAATAATTTGTAACCAAGCTTTGCAAGCACACTCCAGCTCCAGAGCCTATAACCATCAAATTCTACTATGAAATGTGCTAAAGAAGCTTTGTCCAGAAGTGAATGAGAGTCTAAATGAAGAGTGTCATAGGAATTAACATCATTAAAAGGTAACTCCCCTCTTTTTTATTTATCTGCTTGTCTCTATCCTTATTTCTCCAAGGCCAATATTCAAATACTGCAATAAGTAGGCTAGGCTCCTATCCATGTTGCTATATCCTACATTTTTCTCTTCTAGGCTGAAATACCATTGTTTCTCTCTCAAAATATTTTTCTATACTTTCCAATGGCTTTTCTTTTCTACTTCCTTTTCAGATTATTCCTGCCAACACTGAACTTTTCTTTTTGCACCACTTATGGGTAATTAACTAGCATATATTTTCATAGTTGCTTAAAATCCAACTCTATTCTCTAATTTTTTCACATGCATAAATCCCTTCACCTGAAACAAATTTTATATCACCTTGTCAGAAATACATTTGCATCCTCCAGAATATCTAGACTTACAGTAGATGTTTAACAATAAATTATTCCATAGGATTAAATTAAGGAACAGTTAAATTTAGGCATACAAATTGAATAATCACATGAATTCTTTCTCTCTAAATGTCTAACCTGGATTCTTTTTCAAAATGGTATTTTTTTCATTCCATACATACAGTTAAGGTTTAAGACTTCTAACTTTGCAGTCTAATTGGCCTAATTTAAAAATCATGTTGGCAGCAACAGTTTCTGTAACTATCAAGAGTTATGAAGCAGTTAGCCAGAGAAGTGTATTTGACACCTGAATTATTTTTCTCCAGAAATGCACTGAAATTTGAAAAGGGCTCAGTTAGTCTTGTAATTTTTACTGTTTTTTTCTAATACCCTTTTCTCCCCATGGTGTCTGCCTATATCATTCCCCCAGGATCCCAAACACAGACACTTCTATAAAGTACCTCATGATACATCATACCTAATATTTCAATAATCCTTTGTAAAATGTCTCTATGGAGTGCTGATTCTCACATCCACCCTCTTGTCTCACAGCCCTACTTTATTCAAAAATTTATAGCATTGTCTAATCCATCTGTGCCTGTGTCCAAACCTTCAAAAGCCAAGAACTTCCATCCTCCCTGAGGATGTTTGTAAGAATTTCTCTGTTCTCATGCACACCAAGAATTATTTAGAATATTTGCAGAATAAAGTATCAGCTATAATGGAGAGATGCAGAAAATGAGAGTAATTGAAAAAGAGGAGCATGAGAGAGAAGAGAAGGATCATGGACATGAGTGGAAGGATCTTATAAAAGAAACCAGAGAATTCTTATGACATGAGTAAGAAGGGATAATTAAGGTATAAAAGAGAGCAGAAACAGGATAATGATTTCTTAAATTTTTTGAGGTGGAGAAAAGAAGCTACATTAAAAATGGCCATAGATAGCCATACATTTTTCCTTAAAAGAAATTGGGAGTAAGATCACTTCCTTGGAGCATTTCTCTAATATAAGATAACTGTTATTATGTGGGTTAGACTCTGTGTCCTCTATTCTGTACCATTGGTCTACTAGTCTATTTTGGTGCCAATATCATGCTGTTTTTGATAGTATTACTCTGTAGTACAGTTTAAGGCCTGTTACAGTGATGCCACCTGCTTCACTCTTCTTGCTAAGAATTGCTTTAGCTATTCTGGATCTTTTATTTTTCTAGATGAATTTCATGACAGCTTTTTCTATTTCTATGAGGAATTTCATTGGGATTTTGATTACAATTGCATTAAATCTGTATAGTGTTTTGGTAATATGGTCATTTTCACAATATTAATTCTGCCTATCCAAGAACAAGGGAGATCTTTCCATCTTTAAAGGTCTTCTTTAATTTCTTTCTTTAGTATTCTATAATGTTTGTTATAAAGGTCTTTCACCTCTTTTGTTAGGTTAATTCCCAAGTATTTTTTCTGCTATTGTAAATGGGATAGTTTTCCTTGTTTCCCTTTCAGAGGATTTGTCCCTGAAATATAGAAATGTCTTTGATTTATGGGTGTTGATTTTTGTGCCCTACTACTTTGTTGAATTCATTTACTAGTTCTAGAAGTTTTCTGATAGAAATTTTTGGGTCTTCTAGGTATAGAATCATATCCTAAGCAAATAGTGCTATTTTGAGTTCTTCTTTTCCTATTTATATCCCTTTAATTTCTTTAGTCTAATTGTTCTGACCAGTGTTTCAAAAACTATTTTAAAAAGAAGTAGTGAAAGAGGGCATCCCTGTCTTGTTCCAGTTTTCAATTTTTCTCCACTTAAAGGCATCCAAAACATACATTGGATAAAAGGTAACCTCTACAATAAATGGTTCTGAGAAAACTGGAAATCCATATGTAACAAAATGAAATTAAACCCCTACCTCTCACCATGCACAAAACTCAACTCAAAGTGGATCAAGGATGTAGGAATTAAACTAAGGATCCTGAGTTTAATAGAAGAAAAAATAGGCTCAAATGTGGGATTAGGCCCCAACTTCCTTACTAAGATTCCAATAGCACAAAAATTAAAATCAAGAATCAATAAATGGAATGAATTCAAACTAAAAAGCTTCTTCTCAACAAAAGAAATAATCAGTGAGTTGACTAGAAAGCCTGTATCCTGGGAGCAAATTTTACCACTCGCACATCAGAGCACTAATCTCTAGGGTATATAAAGAACTCAAAAAGCTAAACACCAAAAAAAAAAAAAATCAATAAGTGGGGCAAGGAACTGAACAAACATTTCTCAGAAGATAGTATATAACATATACAACCAATCAACAAGTATATGAGAAAGTGTTCAGCATCTCTAGCAATTAGAGAAATGCAAATCAAAACTACTCTTAAGATTTCATCTAACTCCAGTCAGAATGGCAGCTATGAAGAATACCAACAATAATAAGTGTTGGTGAGGATGTGGAGAAAAAGGCACACTCATACATTGCTTGTGGGACTCATATTGGTACAGCCAATATGGAAAGCAGTATTGAGATTCCTTGGAAAACTGGGAATGGAACCACCATTTGACCCAGCTATCCCACTCCTCAGTCTATACACAAAAAAACTTTAAAACAGCATTATACATGGCACAGCCACATCAATGTTTATAGCAGCACAATTCACAAAAGCTAAACTGTAGAACCAACCTAGATGCCCTTCAGTAGATGAATGTATAAAGAAAATGAGATAAATATACACAGTGGAATATTACTCAGCAATAAAAGAGAATAAAATCAGGGCATTTTCAGGTAAATGGAGTTGGAGAATATAATGCTAAGTGAAGGTAGCCAATCCCAAAAAACCAAATGCCAAATGTTTTCTATGATATAAGGAGGCTGATTCGTGGTGGGGTAGGGAGGGGAAACATGGGAGGATTAGATGAATTCTAGATAGGGCAGAGGGCTGGGAGAGGAAGGGGGGCATGGGGGTAGAAAAGATGATGGAGTGAGATGGACATCATTATCCTAAGTACATGTATGAAGATATGAATGATGTGAATATACTTTGCATACAACCAGAGATATGAAAAATTGTGCTCTATATTTGTATTATGAATTGTAATGTATTCTGTGGTCATATATAACAAATTAGAATAAAAAATGAATTAAAAAATAAAAATAAAATAAGACTAGAATTCATATATTAAAAAAAGATCACTTGCTTGCAAGGGGCAGTGGAGTATGAAAAAGACTCCTTCCTCAGAAATGTAATCGGGTATATATAAGAAGTTAATAGCTGCGGTGAGAGCCATGTGAAAGTTACTGGCACAGACCTATAATGTTGTAGTCACTGGAACTACATGGTTCTGGGGAAAATCTGGACAGGGAAGGGGTAGAAAACACAGACAATGGCACCAATCATGGGGGCAAATAATTCTGGAGTGATGGAAATGGAAGGCATTGGCATGGCTGACTAGAAGGGTCAGGCATGGAGGATGGAGGGTGAGAGAGGAGAATGGGGGGTGAAAGAGGAGCTTGCAGGGCCTGCATATGAGTGTGAGCTATCCAAGGTCAGTAGAGATGGGAGTGACAGAGCATAGCAGACACAGACTCCATTGCCCTCTTTATGCTAAAAGTCAAACTTGACTGGGACATATCATTATGAACAAACTTCCACAAAGAGAGACAATTAGGAAAAACAGTGGAGGTCAATAACTATGCTTTCTACATACAGTTGAAAGAACTTACATCTCTTAACATAATCTGTGTTTCTCCTAAAAACAACCGTGGGATCTAATATTTGAAAATATGTATTACTTGTGATTACATACTACTATTTTGTAAATAAAATTTACAAAATATTTAAATAAAATTTGCAAAATTATGTATTTAATCAAAATTGCAACAGAACTTAAGTGACCAGCTCTTTTGGATAATATCTAAAAAATTTTATGGAAAAACACAAAGAACATAAATTTAAGATCAAACTATTTACTTTTTCTGGATTTAACTCAAAAGAACATAGGTAGGTGGGTTCTTTAGTTGGATGGATGATGCCTGTCATAACCTTAGTTTCTGTGCTATTACTCAGTTTTCCACAGGGAAGGGTAAGCTCGTTCCATATTGTGAGGCTAAAAAAATGTATTCTTCAGAGACCAATTGTGTCTATACCTGATTATTTCAGGCTCAAGTTCTAGAACAGGGGAAAATACTTGATTCACAGAAGTTTAAGGTTTGATTCAACCTGGGATGAGTCAGAGTTATAGAATGTACTCGTGGGCTTTGCCTCTATGCTGGTGACCTGCTTTTCTGATGCGCGGTAGAGGCCAGCACTTACCTCCACTGGCTACTTTGCAAGGTTCGTGGCCAAGATAAGAGTCATGGCAGATGTAACCATAAGTGAGCTTTAGATTCTCCAGTTACTTTCTATGTCCAACACTGCAGGATCATTTGCCTCTGGGCTCAGCTCTGTTACCTATGCTTTCTCTTTCCTTTTCAGAATTCCCTGAAGGCCACAGAACTCCAGTGAGTTCATCATTACACACCTGTACAAGTGCATTTCCTTGGCCTCTCACCAAAATCACTAACTCCTTATGGTTAAGTTTGAATGAAACTCATTTTCAAACTAACAGTTGCTTACCAGATACTAAAAACACAGAAGGTTGAATTCCGGTCAATACTAGAATTGCAGACCAGATTGTAAGACAGGGTATTAAGAAGGAAAAGATGTTGAGACCTTTTGTCCTGGCTATTTGTGTGACATACATGTAAAAATTACTTTCTGCATGGTACACGTGGCATCAGTCATCAACATACAAACAAACCCTTTCCCCAGTCAGAGCCATGGTGAATTGTTCTCTCTCTTCAGAATGTGATTTTCAAGTATAGATGTAATAAGGCCGAGATGATCTATGGTTTCTTCTTTTACACATCTGGTATTTTGGAGATGTGGCAGGCAGGGGAGACAGGCCAAATCAGAGAAGTTTATGTTTGTTTGTTTTAGTCAATCAGCCTATATATGTCTTCTCCTCTTCCTCTGCAATTTTTTTGTCTCATTCATTCATTCAGAGAGAGAGAGAGAAAACTTAAATGGGCAATAACTTCAAACACATATCTACTGAAAAATTAATAAGTATGGGTGCTGCTGGAGTAGCAAAATCTCTGACGATAAGGAGTAGATAGCAGGAACCTTACAATGTGATATTATTTCACTAATATACTCTCCCACAATTGCACAAGACACACATTAATACCCACCCAATCCTTCTCTGAGAATACCATGAGATCTTTCACCCCAGCCTCTTCCACTGACATGTGCAGTTTAAGGGCAGAAATCACAAGTCAAGAGGCTGACGACTTTCCTAAAGTCATATACAGAATAGCTAATTATTGCACAAGATTGAAAGGAACAACCAAACAAATTACCCCAGCAGCATACAACAGTAAGCACTTGATTTCACTCACATCCATGGTTCAACCAGGCAGCTTGACAGGTATGAGCTAGCCTCAAGGACTCATTTCATCTATTATTCATGGGTTGACTGGAGATCAGCTATGCAGCTTTGCTGCTTTGAGAAGACAGCCACAAATGTCTGTGGACCTTGTTTGGACAGTGTATAAAAGTAGAGAAGCAAGAGAGAATAAAGAGTGTCCAACAGCCTGAAGAGTAAATAGCATCACTTCCTCACATTCCATTGTCCAGATTTAGGAAATGGAAAAATTGATTTTATCTCTTGATGAGAGGGGCTCCACAGTCCCACTGCAAACAACTTGGATCCTGGAAAGAATAGGAAACAGAAGACACTTTTACAGTTAATCCACTACTCTATGAAACATCCAGCCTGTGAGAGAAAAGGCATGTGTTAGTCAGCTTCACATTTCTACTATGAAATATCTGAGGCAACTAATTAATAAAGAGAAGAGATTTATTGATCTCACAGTTTTGAAGGTCCAAAGTCATGAAGCCTGAATTGACCCAGTTTTTTATGGGTTGTTTATGGTGGCACATCCTGGCAGGAGCATATGTAGAAGGAAAATGGTCATTCACAGGGCCAAAATACAGAGGGAGTGAGAGAGAAACATCAGGATACCAAAATCCTCTTTGATGGTATACCTCAAAGATCTAGGGACCTCCCACTAAACCCCATCTACTAAAGGCTTCACTGCCTCCTAACAGCACCACCTTGAGGAACTTGCCTTTAATACTTGAGCCCTGAGGAACATCCAGCATCCAATTAATAGCAAACCAGTTGTCTGTAATGCAGCCAAGTTAGGTAAGCTAACACTCAGTCAGATTTCAGTCACTCAGGAAATCTGCAAGGAGAGGTTTCATGTGTCCTTGCTATGCTAAGTCTAGGTCAGCAGAACCAGCAGATGTGCGAGAACCCATGTAGGTCTCTAATACACACAGCAAGTGATTTGATTCAGTCTAGAAATTGAAATGTTTTGATCCAATTAAATGTTGCTACCCTGAAGTCTGCTACCATTTGTAATATTTGTTGAATGAGTTAAGCAATGAAAGAATATGTGAATCAAAATGAATAATTTAAGGCCTAATTCTAAAGCAGTGTGTTGTTATTTTTGTTTGACATAATTTCTACCAGGATAAAGGCTTTATAGATCAGGGATTTCTTTATTTTCTGCCTTCGAACTTAGAAGGATGACAGTCACTCAATCATAATAGAAAAACATATTTGTAGTTTTGTTATAAGTTTCCAGTTGTTGTGAGTAAAATTTCTTCAAAATGCATTTTATTTAATTCACTCGGGGTAAATTTCTCTCATACATAGACTGGAGTGGAGAAGCAAGGTACCCCATGTAAAAAACATACTCCAAGGCCTTCCTGACTCCCCAGCTCCACCAGCCACATAGCATTATAAAGATTAACAAAAAGGGTATATAATACTAAGTGAAGACAGACAGGAGCTGGGTCAGTTGTGTGACCTCATTTAAAAAAAAAAAAAAAAACCTTTTAGCAAGAAAAAGTTGAATTTAAAAACTCAATCAAAAATGCCAAAGGTGATTGTGAAAATATACATCAGTTGTTACTCCTGTACAATAGATAATGAATTTTTATTTAGTAAGTGTTCCTGAAACATATTTATTCTGAAGCGGAAGAATCCAGAAAGATGGTTGAGGTATTTAGTATTTCTATATTTAGTACTTACTTAAAGCTTATAAATATTTGATAAATGTGAAAATTCTCCTGGCACATGTATGATCATAAAAATTAACATCCCATTACCCTTACAAATCCCCAGAGACTAGTAAGACTCTTCATCAGTCTTTCTTATTGGTAAGGTTTAAAAAAATCAATTTTTAGAGTCTGAAAGGTTTATGAGATTCTGGTTTGGGGTACAGAAATAAATATTGTTTCAACCCACACTAAAAATATCCAGTTTTCTTATTTCCAATCAAACATACACAGAATAATTAATTGTTGCACAAGATTGACAAGTTATTGTTAATTGTTGCACAAGATTGATATACATATACATATACATGCACACAAAGGCTTCTCCCAGAATATTTTAATTTCCCTAGACCTTATGACAACGATAAGCCTGCCGTCATGGGGTCCACAGGTGAGGGACTCGGCACTGACTCTGTGGCCTCTGTCCTCAATGAATTGGGGATCCTGGAACAGAAAAAGGACATTATATAAAAGCTAAATAGGAGAAAGCTTGTACTTCAGTTAATAATACTGTGTCACTACTGGCTCATTTACTATAACCTTGGTCCCACTTCCAATTGAAGATGTTAATCGTAAGGGAAAGTAGGCACAGGTTCATGAGGGAACTCCATTAGCTTCAGTTTTTTGTAGATCTAAAACTCTTGTAAATTTTTAAGTGGGGAAAACACATCGGAATTCGCTCAGAACTGAGGATTTGCTGGTCAAGGGTGCAAAGACCTACCTTTGTAGTAAATATTAGGTTGTCATTATTTTCTGTAAATGGGCTCTGGTATACTCATGGGACAGAATGATATATCCACCCTATTAACAAAATCCAGGATGGCATTCTTGGTAGCAGCATTAGAGAACGGCTGCCTGGGAGCTCTTGTTAGTTGTATTGAGTTAACTATGATTAGTTTGCAGGGCGAGTCTGCAGGCTTTAGGGAACATAGCATATTAAACTGGGAGCCTGATTTAATAACCAGATAGTATATAAGCAAAGTGAGGTATCTGAAGATCAAAATCTGCATAGCAATCACTCCCTCTGGAAGCTCTAACCCTGTATGTATAGGGCTCTCGTGAGGTTTTTGTGCTGGGGGTAAACGTGTTCTGACATGAGACAAAAATCATTGTGCACATTTCTCTGGTGGTTCGTACCATGCACTTGACTGAGGCTTAATTTGGGCAGAGGAGCTTTGGCAGCCTAGAATCCCATACTCTGCAGAAAGTATCCATCCTATTTTCCCAGGAGCTGGGATATACATGTCCATCCCCCCAGTAAGGGGAGTGTCCTGGTCTATCTCTACTAGGGATGCCCTCAGGGGGATTTGAGTTCACCAGGATAGAAAAATGACAGGTCACATCTGCATGTGACACTCAGCAATCCTACAGGATGTCTCAGTTTATAAATGGCTCCTTAAAAAGGTGCCTGTAGAATGGCGGGAAGTGGGGTCACTATTATGCCTCCTTCATGGGACTTTGATGCAACCTCTGGAGACCTAGAGACCAGAGGCCTGCGCCTTGTGGCTCGGGCTGATTTCAGTGGACTGGAAGTTGGGCCCGGGGCCTCTGGACACACACACACAAAGGACCCAAGGGATTCTGCTGTCATGTTGCCCTGTTTCTCTCAGTCCACTTTCTGCAAAAGCCCACTGTGGGACCCTCTGTGATAAACGGGAGAGAACTGAAGCCGTGATGCTCCGTGACAAAATTCTGAGGGGGCTTGTGACAGAAGTTTACAGGTGAGCCTCATGGCTTGTGCTATCAGGGGAGACCTGTCTCAGGTTGGACCCTGCATGAAGGGGCCCATGCACCTGGCTGCATGGCCAGCAACAGCAGATCTGCCTTGCCAGGGCTGCAGACCCCACCTCTGAGCCAAATGGTTGAATTTGATCAGAAACACCAAGAGGAGGTGGGGGGCCCAGAGTCTGGCCTGGGACTCCTCAGTTACTTGGTGCTTTCTGTGTCTAGAACACAGCTGTCTGCGAGTGTTCACATCAGCAAACAAGAAGATGGACCAAGTACAACCTGCCCAAGATCACACGTGGGGACAGTGCAGCCTGGTTTGGGACAAGCCTGGGTCGGAGAACACAATCTCCCTGAGCTGGTTCCCACAGAAATGAGGCTGAATTTCCGCCACGGGCATTAAGAACAGGGGTCTAGGTAGGAGAAGGGCTAGATCCAGGGGTTTAGCTAACAGTGACGTAGGAGGGTTAACTTCTTAAGATTCCGTGGTAAGATGCAAACCGGGGGACCCAAGGGGAACTTCTGTACTATCTGAATGCAGGCCTGTGGCAGATGGGCTGGGGCATGTGCTAGGGTTGTGGACTTCCGGCCAATTTCAAGTCCTGCTCTGCCACTGAGCAGCTGGATGTTTTAAGAGAACAGGGTGAAGTTCCCTAACCCTTCACCTCAACTCCCCCACCTGTGACATGGGGTTGGTGGAACCAGCCAATGAGCTGTTAAGGACTAGATGCATGACAGAGGCTTCATGTGGTAAATAGAAATGGGAGGCTGCATTGTATAATCAGGACCTGCCACTCAAACCACCCAACTGTCCCCTCAGGACAATTCATCGCAATTTGATGGCCTGATCACCATACTGTTCTGTCTGCAGGGGCCAGTGGATGTCTAGCCCCCTGCTTTCTAAAAGGGCTCGAAACACGTGGGAGACCAGGCATCCTGCTCGCTCGCCAAGGCTGCAGTCTTGCCCCTGAGTGTGGGTGCTGGCCTCGGCCACTCTACCCCCAAGTTAAATCAACCCTGGACTTTCTCGGGATGGCTACAGACATTCCATGTAAACCTTCTTATGACAGGAATGAATTGGGGATGACATAAGTGCCCATCACGAGGGGGTGACTTAGGGGTCCACTCCCACCCCAGGCTGGCAAAAAGCTGGTGAATGAGGCTGGACAGGTGCCCCTGTGGACTGAGCTCTGTAATGCTCTGGGTGAACCTCTGCATGCAGGGTGGGCTACAGCCCCCCCCGACCCCCGACAAATGCAAAGCAATCAAAGGTGTGTATTTACATATCTGTAGGAAACAAAGGTCTAGAACAGGGGAGTTGGGAGTCTGCTATCCAGAGCTGTGGCCACTAGCTATGTGGACAAGTGAGTGCTCAAAGTGTAGCTAGTGTCACTGGGAAACCCAATGCTTCTCTTGTGGTTCACTGAGGTTGAAACTGCACTGCTACCTGACAGGTGCCGAATTGTGTGGTATAGGGAGGTAGGTCCAGAAGGTGGCAGAGGATGGACGGCCACGGGGAACTATTTTTTGTGGCCTGGCTTAAGAAATAAAACCCTGTATTGTATTAGAAATATTCTCCAGAAGCGCTGGCTGGCTCTGGGCTCCACGTGGGAACCTCCATGGGGACGGGAAAGCCGAGCCCGTAGGAGCAGGGTGGGCTCCAGTCCTGCTGCTGTGGGGCCTCCGCAGGTGTCTGAAGACTGCAGGGAGCTTTGGCCAGAGACCCAGCTGCGTTCTGTTGAAGGGTGGCGGAGACTCTGGTGCCTGAGGCCCCTTCTAGTACCTCTATGAAAACCTACGGGCAAGGGCCACCTGCCACCTTGGCCCATGTGTCCTTCCCAGAACCTCCTTGCCTTGGGAGGCCAAAGAGGTTTCCCTACTTCCATTTTTAACTGCAAAAAACAAAACAAAACAAAACAAAAAAACTAGGAAACTCCCCACCCTGAGCTTCGAGGGCGGGATTTTGCCAAGTGGGACACCAGGGCTTCTGACATGCACCCGACTGTTCTACTGGGTGGGAGCTGGCCAAGGTCACTGCCCTTGGAGAGCCCCGTAGAGCACCATGGAGCCTGGGGAACCCGGATTGTGTCCTATCTCTATGTTTTTGTGTCCTCACTATACGCACTTGGGGGAATCCTTTCTCATGAGTTGTTCTGAGCCTGTTTATCTGCCTATTCTGAGAATCAGTAAAAATTGAGTGGTCTTAAAACTCAAAACATCAAGTGAGACCTGATACTTCATGACGGCTGACATTTCCCAACTCCCACCCTCCTACCCAGAGCGCCAAAGATTCCTGAATCACATCTTCTGGGAAGTCCCCAGTTGCGGACACCCGTGGTACCTTTTGATGCCTCTCCCTTTGGGCTTGAGTATCACTGAGTCCTTGAGGTCCCAGCAGGAAACGGTCATCTGAAATCTCTGCCTGGGGTCTGATTCCTAAGTGCTCTGAGTAGTGGCCTCTTCTGAAAGCCTGGTGACAGTATCCCAAGTCCCAGACTAGATGAAGGGAAGGTGTAAGAAGCACCAATTTGAGAAGCAGGTGCTGCTGTGCTTTTGTGGAATGGTCCTCTTGGAAGAGGAAGAGTAGAAACTTGACTCTGCTTAAAAAATAAAATGAAATGGACTCGACGTCAACCCAGCTGCCTTAGTGCTGATGAGGCCTGGTGTCCTAGGATCTGGTGGCAGGGGAGGGAGGGGGCACCCAGAAGGGTGGGCCATGGACCACAGTGCCATTCACTCAAACCTGAATGGCATCAGCACCTCTTACTCTGGGACAGCCCTCGCCCCTGCCCTCATCCCAGCCCTGCAGGGCCTGGGGTCTCCGTAAAAGGGACTGGGTAACTGTTCATGGAGGTCCTACTGCCTGGACACTTCCTATTCTAGTTGGGTGTCTCCAGGGGAGATGCTTCAATCCTGCTCATTTGCATCCCAAAGTGCCCTTCCCCAGAGGGTATACACAAGGCAGCTTTGCAATTGGGAACTAGGTTTAAAGTCCTAGAAATGCAGAGACTTAATAGCGTCCTATTTCTGGAGACCTATTACAGCCCCTAGAAACAGGCTTACATACCTTTGTTCACCTCTGAGCCTCATTTCTACCCCCTGTTAAGTGGGGGTACTGGTATGTATCTCATGGGCTTGTTCTAAGGGTCAAATGAGCCAGGATGTGTCGGGCTCTGAGAACAGCACCTGGCACGTCCTGTCGGAGAAGCTTTCCTCGAGGTCCCGCAGAGTCGTCAAAGGTCTCGCAGAGGAAGGATCTATTTGCTGCTGGCTGAAAAGGAAGCAGGGCCGCTGGTCCCCGTGCTTCAGGGTCACAGCAAGTGCAGCCTGGATTGTCAGCCTAGGCATCTGGACTGCAGTCTTGGCATTGGTACCGAGTTGAATGTGGTGGTAGCTGATCTGATAGTCACTGGGGACATGATGGCCATCATCTTTGAAGGTGACTCTTCTTGGTCAACAGGAAGCTATCCATGATTTTAACGGAACCCATTTGGATGACAACTCACTTATTAGCACACAACTAGCTGGTCTATGAAGACGGGTGGGCCAGTGCCCTAAGCTCTTCTGATAACTAGAAAATCAGAAGAGAGTTGATCCCAGGAGCCCTTAGCCAGTCTCCAACCATCACAGGAACAGGTGTTGGATTTACTGTGTGGCAGGCACCTCAGCCTGTTGGCAGACATTAACATCTCTGAGCCTCAGCTTCTCCGTCTGTAAAGTGGGCACAGAATGGACTTGAGGATCTGGAGTCCTCCTGCCTGTGAGGGCCACGCAGTGGCGGAGGCAGAGCTAGAGTCTGAGCTCTGGTGTCTGGCCGTGAGCGATGCCTCCAGCCACCTTTTCCTAAGCCCTCTGGGGACACGCATCCTCAGGCCCTCCACCTCCATCTGTCCTCTGAAAGCCAAGTGTACCGTGAGCAAGGAAAGATGGGCGTCTCCTGCAAAAGTGGAATGGGGCAGTGTCATGGGTAGGGGACTTGAGTAATAACCAGAGAAGGGGGGACTCTGGTTCCCAAATAAACAGGCTCATGAGTGATGAGGGGACCTTCGGCTCCTGCCCCCACCCGGGCAGCTGTCCTGCCAGCCCCACGTGCATGCCCCTCCAGGAGGGGGACGAACACCAGCAGGACCCACTTCAAAAGGCTCCGGGCCTCGAGGAGGGGCAGCTGCTGGTGATGGAACCAGTGTGCTGGGGGCTGCCAGGGCGGAGGCTGGGGTGGCCTCTGCAGCAGGCGGCCCCGAGCCGTCCAAATACATCAGCGTGGAGCCCTCAAAAGCCCAGAGATCGAGAGCAGGAAAAATAAATAATTCGCTTATCTCTGACCAAATTTCTCCTTTGATCTCACCCCCCCCATCGCTCTTCCCCCACCCCTTCCCCGATTTTTCTTTCCTCGCTACCTTCCCTTAAACCTTCTCTTAAAAACCTTTCCTCCTCCTCCGTTTGATTTATGTCCCAAACAGCTCTGGAAGCCTGATGTCCCCTGATGAATTGTTGGGGTTGTTCTGTCCCTAACCCTCCCGAAGGCGGGATCCTATGATGAAGTTAATCCTCACGTCAATCATTGGTTAATTAACAGTCCTGAGCCTCAGGTGTAGGGCTCAGCGGGAAGGCTAGTCAGAAGGTGGGCCTGGAGAGGAGCCATGGGGGGGAAGCGGAGGTCCTGGGTCACTCTGAGCCCCACTGGCTGGGGACTCCCCCTCTTTCAGGGGTGTTGCTTTCCATGGGATTTGAATTTGTGGAGTACCAGAAGCAGGAGCAAGCCCAGAGAGCCCTCAAACAGCTGCAGGTAAGTGAGGCTCAGAGCTGAGGTCTGGGGGGAGGCCTTGGCAGGTGGCAGGGGCTGTGGGCCTCTGCCACTGGGGTGCACTGGTCATCCTTTGCTGCATGACAGACACCCTGGGACCTGCAGCTTCTGCAGTAGCAGGTTCTGTGGTTGGAGCTCGGCAGCCCTGCTGGGTGCTGGCTCAGGTCTCCCCTGAGGCTGCACTAGGTGCCACCTGGGTCACACTGGAAGGCCCACTAGCACTCAGGACTAGGTCTATGTGAGGATGTGAGGATGTCCCTACCATGTTCCGAAAGGTACGGCTCAGGTGCCTCCCCCTGGTGCTGTCTGGCGAGCAGCCTCTGGGTCCTGTAGGGACATCAACTTTTGTGTCCCATGACACAGCCCCGTCAGACCAGACACGCTCCCCTCCCGAGTGTCCCCTGGGGGAGAACCCCCTACCCTGTGCACACCCCCTGGGTCTGCACAGCAGCTGAGCGCACCCTGACCTATGTGCCATCTCCCTGGGGGCCACCACCCAGGGTCCCTGGCTCCAAACAAGCCGCTGTTCTCAGAGACCCGCCTTCTGCCTCCACTTCCCAGGGACTTTGACCTCAGTTTCCTCACCTGTGCAAGGGGAGAGTCAGCCCCGTCTCACGACCTTGCCAAGACTTAACCCAAGGAGGGCCGGAGGGAGGGAAGGAGGGACTGCCATGAGGCTTTGTGTGGCGGGGGTGGGGGGCCACGTGGGACCCCGAGGCCCGACAGTTCCCAGGATGCAGAGCAGCTGCTGCCTGAAAATCTGCGCAGCAGGAGGAAGATCTGCTGCTGGCCCCGAGCCCAGAGCTGGGGCCTGGTGACCCGGCGGAGACTCCTCGGCCTGCTCCCAGGGACAGGAGTACTGACCCCTCCTGCCACACGGCTGAGACTCCCCAACAAACGGCACCCCGTCCAAAGCAAGGAAGCTGCTCCTCTGGGCAGGGGGACCCCAGCCCAGCTCCCCCTCACATTGGCTCCACGACTCCATTCCAGTGACCCCAGCAATGGTGACAACAGCCACAACCGTCCAGGGCTTCCTAACTGCCGGAGCATGTGTTTCAGGGCCCGGGCCCAGGGTCACTCGGGCCCCTGTTCAGACTCCAGGCTGTCCCCTGTTCAGACTCCAGGCTGTCCCCTGCACAGAGAGCTGTGGTTCGGGAACCAGGCCCGGGGACAGAGGCGGGGCTGAGGCTGGGCTGGGGGCGCTATCCGTGCTGGTGGCATCTAGATGGGCTCAGGAGGAACAGGAACGACGAGGGTGGACGGGACCCCAGGCAGGGCCTGGGGCTGGGCCTGGGAAGGAGGTGACCTCACTCATGTGGGGAGGCCAGGGGGGTCAGACTGGGTCGGCCTGGTCCAGAGCGCAGTGCCAGCAGGTCATGCTGGCCACCTGCAGAGGGGGGTCTGCGTGGGTGATGGAAGGCCGGGGCTGGGCAGTCTGGGGCCTCTGTGGGGAGTGACTTCCTGTTTATCTAGGGGTCTGTCCCCACTGGCAAAGTGAGGCCAGGAGGCAGGGCCTGGGCCAGGCCGAGGTCAGTGTCCAGCATGCCCACTGCCCCCATGGCTCTGAGCAGGCCTGGTTGGGGCTGGGCTCTCCTTGTTCTGCTCCTGTCTCGGGGTCACTCAGGCCTGGCCTGCGTCCTGCCAGCAGCCCTCACTCGCACTGGGACCCCGGACAGGCACCCGGTGCTCTGTGGCCTCCACGATGGGGCTGCCATCCCCATCATCCTGCTTCAGCAGCAAGGAAGGGACAAGGGTGCAGTGGCGCTGGGCAGGAGCCGCCCTGGGTCCAGTGTCCCCACTGTGCCCAGGGCCGAGCCAGGCCACTGAGCGGCACCCACGCCCGGGAAGCAAGCTGAGCGCTGGGGAGCCCTCCTCGGGACCCAGCCACCTTGGACACTGGACAAGGACCGGAACCTCGTCCCCACAAACATACAGAGCGAGCTGACCAGAGCCCGAGGGGCCCTGGGCTCACCCGGGTCCCCGCCCAGTGGCCCCGATTAGGAAGCAGACGGAAGCGCGGGAACATCCTGAGCTTTACTCCTCGGCTCACTGACTGTGGTCACCCCCAATGACAGAGCAACGACTGCGGCTCCAGGGTGCCTGGGCCTGTGGTCGACGGGCCAGGGTGGCTGCTGGGTCTCAGGTGCAGGCTGCGGCCTGGCCATTTCTGCTGGGCAGCGTCTCGCCCGCTGGCCAGCGTTGGTGCAGCCCCGCCATGGGAGCTCCCCTCAGGCTGCAGCGGGAGCGGACGCGCTACACGCAGATGCCCGGCTCTGGGCAAAGCCTGGGGTCGCTTCTGGCCAGGAGTGAGGTTTGTGATGTGTCCACAGCCCTGCTTGGGAGTGGATGCTGCTGGCGTTGGTGACAGGCTCGGCTTGGAGCCCGAGGCCTAAGTAGCTGCTCGGAGGTGTCCCTGGAGGAATCCAGGGTTCCCGATCCCACTGATGTGGACATCTCTGGGCTGCCTGCTCTGTTAGTCCTTCTGCTAGTCTAACCACTCACTGGACGGACGTAGGTGGGAATTCTTGTACGGCAGCCTGGCGGAAGGAAGAACAGAGGCTCCTACCTGTTCAGCCCATGGGTGACCCTTTCATGGGCCGCCACCAGGGAACGAGGTGGCATAGGGGTCAGGGGGGCAAGGGAACTGGGTGGGGACCTCCCAACTGAGCTGGGGGTGCAGGGTCCTGGCTTCGTGTGGCTGTGACCCCTGCATGGCTGCTCCCGCCCCTGCTCCTGGGGCACAGTGCAGGTGTGGGCTCAGTGTCACCCGCGAGGCACCTGCCACCAGGATGCCCAGGTGTGGGCATCAGGCCCTGGCCCGAGGCTTCATCCCCGTCCACCCTGGACCTGTGAGGTGGGGCACACAGGGGTGGGGACGCCGTCCCATCCCAGCCCCTGACCACCTACCTCTGTGCCAGCTCACAGCTGAAGTGTCTGCTCGTCGCCGTCACAGTCACTGTCCTCCAGCTGCTCCAGGATCCCGTCCAACACCACAGACCGCTTCTTCTTCGGGGGCTCTGTGGGAGCCCAGATGCAGGAGAGGAGGACGCGGGGGCGGGGAGACGCAGGTCCAGGAGGACATAGACAGATGGGACATGCACAGGGAGGAGCAGGGGAGGCCAGGCAGGGGACATGGGGAGGGAAGGAGGGGAGAGGGAAGGCAACATGAGGAGAGGGAAGGGCAGGCAGCCTCTGGCCCCAGCCTCCCCGGCATCCTCTGTCCCAGGCCTCCCCGGCATCCTCTGCCCCCCCCCTCCCGCAGGCCTCCTCTGTCCCCCCCCCCACACCCCCGTGGGCCTCCTCCGTCTCCCCCCCCAACCCCCAACCCCCAACCCCGCGGACCTCCTCCATCTCCCCTCACACACCCCCGCCTCCCCCCACACACCCCCGCCTCCCCCAACACAGCCCCTCGGGCCTCGTCCGTCCTTCTCCCCTCCTACCTCTTCCCTTCCCCAGGTCCCAGGCCAGTCAAGTACGCTCCAGGGCTGAGGAGAGGAGCAAAAGCCACTCCTCTGACTGGAGGCCAGAGGCTAATGGCGTAAGAAGTGGCTGGCACACAGTAGGAGCTCAAAAATAAATCTGGGCGCACAGCTGTAGAACCCAGGGACCCCAGGGGTGGTGCAGAGTGACGATGAGGAGCGGCTTTGGAGAAGCGGGGACATCTGGCTTGGGCTTTGATGCAGGCTCCCCCTGACGGAGCACCTACTGCGTGCCATGGCCCTGCTCCTCTTAACGGCCCACAGTAGGTGTACAGAGGGGGAGTCAACCAGACGGAGGTCTAAGGCTATCCAGCTAGGAAGTGGCAGATCATGGACCTGACCTCCAGTCACACTTAAGTCACGTCCTCTCTGCTTCTCACGACTCTGGTGCTGGCCAGAGAAGAGCCAGGAGACCACAGCAGTCGGAGCGGGGGTGCTGGTTCCCTGGCCCTCCAGGTAGGAAACGGGACAGGGAAGCTGAGCTCTGGGCTGCCTGCTCTGTTAGTCCTTTTGCTAGTCTAACCACTCATTGGTGGGCAGCCTCACTCAATTTAAGGCTTTCTTTGTACAGAGGCAGCCTGAAGAACCTCATGTGCTCCCACTCCTCCTCCTCCTCCTCTGAGTCTGCAGGGGCCTCGTCCCCCCAGAGCCCTGGCCTCCTTCCACACTGGCCTGAGGACTCCCCAAGGGTGGTATCACAGTGCTTGGCCCAGGGTGGAATGTCTTGGTGCCCTTCCAGGGGCCCGGGGGGACTGACTGAGCCACCTCCCCCGTCTTACTGTCCGTCACTAAAGGGGACGTGGCCCTTCTTGTCCTCTCCACGCTGTGGTCTCCGTAAGCCCCTGTCACCTTCTCTCTGGGAACCCCAACCTCTTAGGACCCCTCTGAACATGTGCCCCAGGCATCTGTGACCTAAGAGACCCCATGTCCTCTGGGCATCACCTGAGCTGGCCCAGGCTGCAGCAGGTGCCCACCTGGAGCCCTCGCCCAGCTCCCTGCCCACCCTGCCCAGCCCGCCCACCAACGTGACAGCCTCCTTTGTCCTGTGCACCTCTGCGTCCCCAATCTGCGCCTGGCACTGGGTGGGCTCCCGAGTTCCCTGGGGTGAGTGAGTGGGCTCAGGTGGGGACACGCTGAGTTGCCCATGGGGACACAGAGGAGGGCCAGCGGCTGCATCGACACTGTTGGCCATGGAGAGGGACAGGGGACAGGATGCGGGGCTGGCAGCCTCCTCCCCCTCCCTGCCGCTGCTCAAGGCGAGGGCCGCGCTGATCGCCAGCCTCCGAGGTGCACAATGGCCTCTGAGATTGGATCCGTGGGCAGGTTACGGGCACCAGGAAATGGAAGGTGATGACACAGGCTGCGGCTGCCACCCACGCTCACGTGGGACACCCAGCGTCGGGGCAGGTGCTGGCTACACCCATGCAGAATGCACACCAACTGGCACCTGCACCTGCACCTGCACCTGCACCTGCACCTGCGCCCCCTGCAGCTGTGTCAGGTGTCAACACAGAGAGCCCAGTCACTCCAGCCTTCGGACAGGACAGTGCTTCCTAAGAGGGACCACAGGTCTTGGGGACCCAATTCCCAGCCTCTGTGGGGCGCTGCATGACCTAAGAGCCCTGTGTTCTGTGGCTCCTCCCAGGAGGATGGGCAGGGAGACGGGCCAGTTCAGGAGAAATTGAGGCTAAGGGACTCATTCTGGGCCTACAGAGGTCCAGAAAAGCCCAGGTACCCAAGATCCTGCTGTGGTCCTACGGTGATCAGCTGGGGACCGGGGAGCCCAAAGTCCCCAGGCCTCAGCCTCCCCATCTGTAAAATGACGAAGAAGAACACGGGGATCCTGGGTGGGTTCAGCCCAGCAGCGCAGCCCCTCTGAACACAGGGAGGACAGCAGCTGTCACCTGGCCCTTCCAGTGGGGAACACTCTAGCACCCACGACCCCACTCAAAATGCTTCCCCCTTGCAGATGCCCACAGCAAGCTGCTCCTTAGGGGTGGCCACCTGCAGCCAGCGGAAAGCCGAGTGCTGGGCTCTGGGTCTGGTCTGCAGGCGGCGGCCCACGCCCGGTCTCTGCCTCCTGCTCTAGGAACGCTCCCCCTCCCTCTTCAGACAGGAGACCAAGGCTCTGAGAGTTGGAAACACTGCCCAGGGCAGAGGGAGCGGCCGGGGCTGGGAGCCGCGATCCCAGGGCCACAGGCAGAGGTGACCAAGGGACCTAAGGAGCCTGGTGCACAGCCAGGCCCTGGTTCAAAAACGGAGGATTCCATGACGGCCGGAGCAGAACCCTAACCTCGGCCTGTGTGGCCGTGCAGTCACCTGCCCAGGGGCCAGCTGTGTTCCAGAACCTCCTTCCTAGAAGAGGGAGACCACTGCCTTCCAGAAACCAGGACTCAAAGCAAGGCCACCCTAAGGAAGGCCACTGACACAAGGGGATGAGGCCTCTAGGGACCTTTGCCGGCGCCAGGGCCTCGGCCAGAACCAGTGTCCAACAGGGCTCCTAGCACACTGGGCTGCAGGGACAATGAACGAGAGCATGGGGACATGCCCAGCCCAGCCCAGCCCAGCCCCAAGGCCTCCCAAGTGCCCTCAGTCCTGGCCACCTCTGTCCCAGCACCATCCCCACAAGTGCCCTGGTATGGAAGGCCATCATGTGAAACATGGGCAGAAGTGAGACCTGTCCAGCGAGTCCTTCAGCTCTGTGCACAGGGGCTTGTGCCTAAGGGCAGAGGCCCCAGAGCCTGCCCTGCATGCCCCCAGCCCACAGCCTCTCCGCCCGGGGGACTTTCAGGTGGAGATTAGGGAAGGGCACATGGCAGACCAGACAGGGACGTCTGGACCAAACCTCCTTCCTTATTTAGGAATCTGAAGTGACTTAGGTCTCTGGGTACATGCTGGGGGCTGAGGCCCCTTCTGCCCTGCCCCTGCTGTGGGGTGGAGTCTGCTGGAGCCACTGTGCGCTGGGGCCCTGCAGAGTCTGGGGCCCCCAGCTGTGACCACAGTGCCTTTGAGCAGGTGGCAGGGGCAGCAGAACTGGGGGCAGGTTCCCTAGAGCCTGACCCAAGGCAGCTAGGGAGGCTAGGAGGGTGGGACGTGACTAGGGAGGGAGGCAAGTGGGAAGGACTCGGTCCTGCCACTGATGGCAGGTCCTCCCGCCTGCTGCTCCTGCCAGATGCCTCATCTCATCTCAACCTCTGAACAGCTCCAGGGAGGGTAGCCATGCAGTGAGGGAAGGAGGAGGGTGATAGTCTGAGGTGCCTGAGGCCTGAGGGGACAGGGCTCGGGCTCAGGAGCTGGTTTCCCTACTGGGAAATGGGGCTGAGGACAAATCCCAGGCTCTGATGACCACGGGACCCGAGGATGGAAACAGCCCGGTCCCCTAGCCTGGCCCAGCATGCAGGACCACCAGATCGCCCCTGCGCCATCGGGAACCACGGTGCCTGCCTCATGAGCTCTGCACGGTCTGAAGCCAGGAGAAACCGAGGCCCAGGAAGCCAGTGGCCGGGCAGGGGGTGGAGCCGCTCTGCCCACCCTGCTCCACGGTGTGTGGACTCTGAGCTTCCCACAGCAGTCCCTGAGCCGCCCACAATGACCCCAAGGAAGTGAGGGTCCGCAGGGCCTCTGGCGCCCGTCTGGGCATCACCAAGGATGGACTACTCACAGGTGGGAGCACAGCGAGGTCAAGTGCAGAGGGCAGAGCCCTGGGGGGCCCAGCCGAGGCCTTTGGGGCCGGGGAGCCTGCTGCGTGGGCTCCCTCCTGAGTCTCCACAGGCTCTGGGCTGTGGAGGGCCTGGGGCTGCCTGAAACAGTGCCACGTGGTGCCCCACACGGCACCTGGTAAAAACAACACGCTGGCGGAGGCACAGCGTCCCCAATCAGACCAACCAGGGGACGACAGGCCCTTCCAGACCCAGGAGGAAGACAAAGGGTGGCAGAGAGGAGCCTTCCCAGCCCGGCTCTGGGTCAGACCAGCTGAAACCCTCAGCCGTCGTGGTGGTGGGATCCCAGGCAGGACTTCCCTCCTCGTCTCCAGTCTCCCTGAGGGTGTAGGGATGGTGGCTGCTCCTCCCTCACAGGGCTGCATGTGGCACAGGGGGACAGGTGCACAGAAGGCGCTGGGCACAGACACAAGACCGAGAGCGTGCCACACGGGCTGGTGGTTCTTCCTACACCTGGGAGGGCAGCCTGCAGAACCAGCCTGACACAGAGCACCAGACTGTCCCCCGGCCCTGAGTTCCTCCCCTGGCAGGTGACCTTTGCTGGCTGGTGGCTTTGTCTAAGATCTGGGGCTTCCCTGGAGGAGCCTCAGTCCTTGAGCAGGCTCACAGCGACCCCTGCTGTCCGCCACTCAGAACTGCCTCAAACCATCAGCCAGTGCCACCCAGGAGGCCTGGAGAGGGAGCAGGGAGAGGGAAGGGCCTGGTTCCCAGGTCTGGGAAACTCCTCCAGGACAATGCAGGGAGGGGATGCTCCTATAATTAAGTTCAGGAAACACTAAGTCCTGAAATAGGCAGGGAGCTTGAGATCAAAGAAAGTCCTTCCGCCCTCACTGCCCACCTTTATTCCTCTGGATAAGTGTCACCTAGAGGCACCAGGGAGCCTAGAGGAACTGTGTTTCCCAGGGACATTATTTCCTGATCCACACACGCTGTTCTCAGCAGCCTGTGCTGAACTGGCAGGTCTTAAATTGGACTCTTTAAGCAGCAGACACCAAGAACTGCCCCAATGTGGCTCAGAACCACGGGGACAGGCAGTGTCCCTGTGGCAGGCACAGAGCCGACAGCGAGTCCAGCCCGATCTACCTGCTGCACTTCAGGGAGGACTCCTCTCCTGGAATCCCCAGGCCTCGACCCTCCTACCACTAATGTGGCACTTAGCTGCCCTTCCTCGTGTCCCAAACTGGTCTGAAGTGCTCAAGAACAGGGACAACAGGGGCGGAGCCGTGGTCTCCTGGGTCTTGCACTGGAGGCCTGACCCCAGGTCTCAGAATCTCACTTGAGACCAGCTCCTTGCATCAATAATCAAGTCAATCGAGGTCACTGGGGTGGGCCCTAAGCCAGAGTGACCGGTGCCCTTTAAAAGGTATGTGGGCATCGAACCCAGGACAGGCCTACGCAGGAAAGCCCCCTGTGGGCACTGGGATGCCATCACAGCCAAGGAGGGCTGGACAGGCCGCCCCTCACCGCCGAGCCCTCGGAAGGAGCCACTGCTGCCAACGCCTGGCCTTGGGCTTCTGGCCTCCAGAACCCTAAGGCAGGCAGTCTTTGCCGATGAAGGCCCCAGGCATGGCCCCCTGCTCCAGCAGCAAGAGCAGACGGAGGCAAGGGACTCTAACTTCTATGCCACAGAAGTGTCTGCTAAAACTCTCGGTGGCTGCCCACCAGGCCGCTATCCAAACCTCTGCCGGGCACAGAAGCCACTTCTCAACGGGAGTCTGCCTCCCTTTCCAGGGCACCTCCCGCCTCAGCCTCTGCCACCAGGCTGCTTGGCCTCCTTGCCTCCAGGCCCCAGTCTGACTTGGAGACCACATGGTCCTCCTGGTATAGCCTCCTGCGCTGAAGCCACCAGCTCACATGTCCCCGGCTACTGTGGGTGCCTGGGGACAGGGACCGTATCTCCTCTGGTCTACTGTCCTGGGTGCCCACGGCCTGGTGGCCCAGGGCCTATTGGGAATGAAGGAGCAGCAGTCACTGTGGCCACACGCACAGGCACCCAGGACGGTATCGGGCTGACTCACACTGCACCCCACCAATTCTGCACCCACCAATTCTGCAAGGCCAAGGGCTGCTGGACGGGACTGCATGGCTGTGAAAAGGACAAAGGACCGTCCCTGCTCATGCTCTGAAGCCTCAGGGCTGGACAACACAAGAACAGAGGCCAACAGCGTCAGGACAAGGTCCAGGGCTAACGGAGGGGCCAGGAGGCCTGTGCCTGCCGATTACCTACTGGCCAGGGAGATGCAGGATTACTGACGTGGTGGAATGTTCTAGAAGTTCCATATCGGGGTCTTTTCCCTTGGAACTGAGGGGGAAGCCCACAATCCATCCTTTTTTGCTATGCCTGAGGATTCCCTGGGTGCCAAGGCGTGGGAACAAGGGAGGCCTTGGTTGCTGATGGGTGCTGATGGGTGCTGCTGCTGCCCACCACGCACACAGCTCAGGACCACCTGAGGACCTGCGAAGGCTCTGACTCAGAGCCTGGGCCCAGGACCTCTCCAACAGCACGGCAGGGGTCCCCAGGAGAGGAGGGGCTGTTCTGCACAAGCCTGGACCCCCCAGGGGTGGTCTCCCCAGAACCGCGTCCTTCCACGAGAACAGGGTACCTGCTTTGTTCTTCTTCCTGTAGACGCAGCAGCTCCTCACGGCCCCCACTTTGGAGAACACCTGGAAAGAGGAACATGCAGCCCCTGCACTCCCAGGCCCTCCCGCCAACCGCGTAGGCATAGCTCCTTATGGGCTACGCGCCCACCGCAGGAACGGGGAGCAGGGGGCATGCAGACTGCCCTCAGGTGCTGCTCCTGATGTGCTGGCCTGTGCCAGGTCCCCATGCACCCACCCATCCAGTGACCCCGAAGGCACATTCAGATGGGTGGCTGAGGGTCTGGGGTCCTCAGCTGCCAGCCAGGCTCTGAGCCACCACGCAGCCCTCCCCCCCAAATTTGCCTTGTGGAGACCTGGGTCGCTCTGAGGGGGTGAGTGATGGCCAGTCCCCCAGGCCTCCCGAGGTGGCAGCTAGGCTGGTTCTTGCTCCACTTATAGAAGGAAGAACTGGGGCACAGAGCCGTTGAGGGGTTTGCTGCAGAAGCCGGGTGTCAGTCTGGACACGTGGAGCCTACTGACCCCAGGCCTGACCTCACTGCCCTCAGTGCTTAAAGCCAAAATAATTAAACAACAACAACAAAAAACAAACAAACAACAACAAAAAGCCTCTAAGTCACATCCCACCCTGTATTTCCCTTTCCCTTCTCTGTCTCCCTGGGGCCTGGCTGGGGACAGCTCCATGTGGCTCTGTCTGCATCTTGAGGACCAAAGACAGGCAGGTGCTCAGTACCGTCTAGCAGGCAAGCGACGGGGAGCAGGAGGAGTGGGGACCCCAATGCACACACTCGCAGCAGGCAGGTGCGTCAAGCATGGGGCTCTGTACTGCAGGGTCTCACTGTCCCAGTCAGACCTTCAAACCACCCAACGGGAACTTCTACTCATGTCTCATGACCTAGGCACAGACAGGCTGCAGGACTCGCCCACTTCAGGAGTGAGGCCAGGATCCAGACCCGAGAGGACTGACCCCAATCACGGCTCTACACTCAGGTGCTGGGACAGGAGTCCTGTGCGCTGGGTGTGCTTCTAATGAGCTGTGTGACCTCAGGACAGTGAAGCAGCCTCTCTGAAGCTCAGTCTCCAATCTGAACTAGATGGTCCTGGCTGGGCCTTCAGCTCCAGGGCCTTTACTCCTGAGGATGCTCTTGAGCTGCTGTTTGCGCATCACTGAGAAACGCTGATCCCTGATGTCCCACACCACGCCAGGAGTGACCGTGACACCACAAGGATCACAGCTGGCCCGAGAGACTCAAGGCCACCTGCCTGAGACACTGCTAGCTGCACCTCTAGAGGCCAAGCCAGGCGTGGAAGTCGGTGGCTGAGAGGCGGACTGTGGCACACAGGCAGATTCAGGGCTCGGGCTTCATTACAATCAGGTGCAGAATGTGCTTGCTGCCCCCTCCGGGCTCCCTTGGCCTCCAGCAGGGCTGTTATCAGTCGTGAGCAGCTTTCCAGGACCCCCCCCCCCACACACACACACCCAGAGCCCTTTATCTGGAGGTGCAGGTCTTGGTGGTGGGGAGATAACATGGCCGCCCCCCTGGAGACCAGAACAGAAAGCCGAGCAGAGCTGCCAGAGATGCCCTCCTGCCCCGCCCAGCCCAAGACATGGCAGGTCCCCCTCCTGTCATCCTGGGGAAAATGACATCTGGAACAACGGGCAGAGAGCGGGGTGGGGAGCAGCAGGGGAGAGGGCACAGCTCAGGGGACCAGGACGGGGGGTTGTGTAGGCAACATGGTCAGAAGAGAAAGACGGGCTCAGGGCGCTGACCCAGGAGGTTACGTGAGCCCAGCGGGTGGACGTCACACCACGTCCTGGAGCAGATCCAGGCTGAGGCCTCCTCTGTCATCCAGTGAGCAGAAGCCAGACCCTCCAAGAGGCTGGACACTGTCAGGACACTCAACACCGACCTGAGGACAGGGGACAGGGCCTCAAAACCAACCAGAGGACTGGGGACAGAGGAGCATTCTGACAGGGTCCAGACACGGGTACCAGGAAGCCATTGTTCATGCTCTAGAGCCCGTATGCCCCCAGGGCCCCCCTCTGACACCACCTGTGACCAGCTGAGAGATGCTGGGAACAGTCGTTTCACGCCTGTCTTGGTCACCCTGGGCAGCAGCCACCAGTTACAGACAGGTGTTCCCACCACGTGGGGGTGTTGGTGGCCAGCAGGCTGCATCTCCCGCGTCCTCAGGAGGGTGCCTGGGCACCACTCTCTCTGTCAGGGTCAGAAACAGCCTGAGAGGAGGCAGCCAGCCCAGTCCCAGAGCGGGGGCCGAGGATGGCACTACCCACGTCACTAGCATGGCGGCCAGTTCCCCAGCAGTGGCTCCTGAGTGGAAGGACATGGAGGGCAGGCCAGCAGGCAGGGAGCAGATGTCACTCTGCCTTCTGTCACTGCTGGGGCCTGGCACTCCGCAGGGTGCTGTGGTCAGCAAGGCAGATGCTGCTGTGGAGTGGACCCTCTGGTGGGAACAAACTCAGGCAGCAGCCAGCCGCGAGGGGCGGTCACCTCACGTGGCACAGACGGTCAGTCCTGAAGACCCATGGGGAGTGGACATGAGCCGCGGGCATGGCAGAAGGCCTGTGCTCAGAGAAGGCTGCGGAATTCAACTGACACTGGCTGACCAGAGACGACTCCTCCTCTACTTTTTTTTTTTAAACCGTAAAACACTTTAATTTTTTGTAAATATACGGGAACAACGAGGGTGGTAAACAAGAGACGGTCTATCTTTAAGAGGAAAATCCTCATCTTAGTAAACTGAGCAACTGGAAGCCCTGTGTGTGGGGGGGGTGGGCAGAAGGTAAAATCTTAACATCTGGGTCAAACAACCCAATACTCAGAACCTCCCTCCAGGTGTCTATTCTAAGACGTGGTCGTGGTCTCCAGACTACGTGGTTCCATGGGAAGCTGCCTGGCTCCTAGGGGCAGCTGGGGGACGGGGAGGGTCTCAGGTTTTGGCATCCTGACGGGGCGAGGGCCGGGGCCCAGCCATGACCTGCAGTGTGCCCCACAGTCCTGAAGGACATCCTCATCCTGCCTCAAATGCCCCACTGTGAGGGCTACCCAGGGGGCTGGCACCCCTGTGGCTGGGGACACACATTGGTCTTTCCTTTCCTGCCTGGGCAGTCGCTGGACACCAGAGGGCGCTGAGCCACTCCAAGAACACACCCCCAGCCCCTCAGCCACCTGTGGAGCTCTGGGCTTTCATGGGCTCTTCTGGGTATGAAGAGATCTAGGTTTTCTCCCCTTAACCGTTAGCTGACAAACTAAAAATATGCTACATTACGTTGCACTCCTAATTCTGATCTCTTTTTCTTTTAGTACCAGGAACTGCATTCAGGGGTGCTTCACCACTGAGCCCCAGCCCAGCCCTATTTTGTATTGTATTTAGAGACAGGGTCTCACTGAGGCTGCCTTTGAACTCAGGATCCTCCTGCCTCAGCCTCCTGAGCTGCTGGGGTGACAGGCGTGGGCCTCATCACCCGGCTCTGATGCTGTTTTTCAGGGATGTTTCAACACCTGCATAATCAGAGACCCAGACCCGCTGATCTGCGGATTAACAAAGCCGTAAAGCAGTGGTCTCCTGAACAGCTCCTGGCTCTCCGCCCACCCCTCGCCTACCCTCCCACGATATTGACCTGTTCTTGCGGTTTCTGGCTCCACCATGTTTTTTTTCCCCGCAGATGCTTCTTGGGCTCTTTCCCCTGTGGGGCTGTGCTGGAGAAGACGCCAACTGGAGCCCACTCAAGATACAGGGGGACATGGTGGAACTGCAGAGGCAAAGGTGCCAACACTGTGGGTCCCTGACACGGGACACAGCTGAGAGGGACTCAGTCCCATGTGCAGATGACGCGCTCCAGGGTCGAGAAGATGGGTGCTCGGCAGGGCAGAGGAGCCAGGATACGTGCAGCCCAGAACCCCAAGTGCTCTGGGTGCCTGAGGAAAACACTCGGGCCCAGGCTGAGAGGCAAAGGCCACGTCTCTGTCGCCTTGACCTGCGGTGGGTTCCAGGTGCCCTGTGCGCTTTCTCTAGTCAGAGGATGAAATGGGGACTGTGACAAGGGGAGGAACTGCTGGCACAGGGCAGTTCCAGGGGAAGTCAGCAGGTCGCAAAGCCAAGAGCGTTCGTGTTGCCGTTCAGAGGCGACCTGTGTGCCAGGGGTTTCTTAAAAAAGGTTGAGACAGCCACTGCTAACAGCCACCTCAGTAGAAGGCCCCTGAATAGCTCAGGGCAGGGTGGAAGGGAGACTTGTCAACTTACAGCCTTTGGGACTCTTTTAAAATTTCATACTGCATTCAAGCCTCAAAGATTAATTATGTCCAGGAAAAAAAAAAAAAGCAGCCGGGGGCGGTGGCGCACACCTGTAATCCCAGTGGCTTGGGAGGCTGAGGCAGGAGGATAGCAAGTTTGAGGTTAGCAAGATCCAGATCAGCCTCTACAACTTGGTGAGGCCTTAAGCAACTTAGTGAGACCCTGTCTCAAAATAAAATATAAAAAAGGGCTGGGGACGTAGTTCAGTGGGTAAACACCCCTGGGCTCAATCCTTGGTATAAAAAGAAAAAAGAAAAAGAAAAAAATGTGCTCGGGAGGGAGAGGGAGCAACCTGGGGGTGGGACAGTTGGCGGTGCCACTTAGGAGTTGTGTGGCTTCAGGTCACTGGGCCTCAGAGGAGGTAGCTGACAGGGGCGGTCAGTGAAAAAACACCTGTCAGAGTCAAAGGGGAGGCTGCGCCTGGACAGTGCCTTTGCCATCGTCCACTCTGGTGATGGGGACTCCTTCCCAAAGCAGCGGGGAAGGAAGGGGGCGGCCGCAGTCCAGGCACAGCTCCTGGCCGGGCCACCAGAGACATTGCAATTTCACGGGCCAGGCTCTCACCAAGCCCTGATGGTGCAGTGGGCAGGGCCCCAGCTGGGAACCCCCCAGGGCTGGAGGGGGCCAGGAAGGCCTGCCTGCTGGTGACTAGGGATCACGACCTGCAAAGCACTAAGGGGCCTGGCAGACAAATGACCTGTGGTGGGTGAAAGGTGGCTCCCCAAGAGATGGCCATCTAGACCCCCAAGACCTATCAGTGCATCCCCTGCAAGTACCATCAAGACCCCGAGATGGTCCAGGGTTATCTGGGTGGGCTATAAGCCCAGGAGAGGGATCTGGGACCAAGAAGAAGGCCACGTAAAGATGGGGCAGGGACGGGAGTGGCGCAGGGAGCTGACAGACGCCAGGAGCCCAGCAGTGGGCAAAGGCAGGACAGGTCCTCCCCAGAGCCCATGGAAGCCCTGGCCACACCTTGCTCTTGGACGCCTGACTGCCTGCCAGCTCTGTGACAGGTGCACTGTGTGGTCTTAGGCCACCTGGCTCACGGCCACTGTCATGGAGCCCCAGAGGCCCCTGTGCTGCGGATACACACGTGTGCACACGCGGATGGCCCTGTATGCAGGACAGGCCGCAGCTCACCACAGGCGTGGACGGCGCCAAGCGAACCAGGGAGACCCAAGTCGGGACAGGAAAGGAAGGCCGAGGATGGCCGGAGCTGGGCAGGGGCCCAGGGAGCTTCCTGTAGCGCCCTCAGGGAGGGCTGGGGGGCGGGACCAGCACCAAGGTGGAGCCAGGTGGAGCCCGTGCTGGGCAGTGGGCACACCAGCTCCCGGGCCCTTTCCCTGCAGAAGCTCCCAGTGGCCTACCTTGGAATAGGCCAGGTGTCAGAAGGCCTTGCGGGCCTCCAGGGGCTCCAGGAACTCCACGATGGCAGTGACGCCATCCTCGGGCAGCAGCACGCGGTCCAGGCTCCCGAAACGGCCTACGGTCTCCTGCACTCGGCCGCCAGGGTGCCTGCCGGGAGGTTCTTGGCCAGAATCACAGTCTTGCTTCGTTCTGCTGCCGCCTGCAGGGAGGAGAGGCCACATGAGGGACGGCAGCAGGGCTCTTCAGCTGGACACTGGCACTGACCTGGTGGCCTCTAGTCAAGGTGCGCACCTGGGAGCTCAGTGGCCAGGCACCTGGGAGGACCCAGGAGGCGCCACCCGCTGGCTCCACAGCCAACAGGCAGCTCCGCTGAGGGCGAAGGCACAAGGCGCCTGGTGAGACCCCCAGGATCGAATCCCAGCCCCAGCTGAGTCACCAGTTCCTGACAGTGACTGACCACAGCCCAGCTGGACCTCCCAGGCACCCTGCCACTGGGCAGTATTTGAGATCGGCACCTCACCGTGGAGGGCTCTTCCAGGCACTGAGGACCACCTGCGGCCACAGGCGTAGGAAGCAGAAGCACCAAGGAGCCCGTGCCCCCAGGAGCAGCCCACTGCCCACAGGAGCTGGCTGTCACTGTCCTTGGGAGGGGCAACTCTGAGGTTGAGCCCTAGGTTTGGTTCCAGTCACCACAGGACCCCCCCACACCCCCAGCCTCCCCTGAGGCCATCCCCAGCTCTTCAGCAGCAGCAGTCGACTCCCCAGAGGTGGGGTCAGCGGGGCAGTGGGCACCCACCTGGCTGAAAAAGTCCAGGCTGACGCCATTGTCGATGAGGAAGCACTTCTTGGACCAACTGAGTCTCCCAGAGGGCCACAGGCACAGCCACACTGCCCTTGGTCTCCTGTGGGGAGAGGAAAGGAGGCCGGGCCCGTCAAGCAGGGCCTAGCCAGCCGGGCAGGCCCAGCGGGGAGGGGATTCAGGGTGCTGTCGCCCACCCACACTGAGGTGGGGCCCATGCTCTGGCGCTACACCAGCTCTGCCCTCCCCAGCCACGCATCCCCACCCACCCTGGGGCTCTTCCCTTCCCACAGTGGGCAGGTCTCTGTGAGGCTCCTCTTGCAGACCTGGGGCTTCTGCATGCGCTGACCTTGACCCCGTTACAGCAGTCCTTGCTTCTGTCACCTCCCCACTCGCCCAGTTTCCTGCCACAGCCCCCCCCCCCAAGCCCTCCTCTCTTCCCCTGCCTCCTCAAGGTGGCACTACAAGGCGGGACCCCTGTCCCGGGACTGCTAAGCCCCAGTGCTCAGAGGACACATGCAGGACCTAAGCGGCTATGGCTGTCCCTCCAACTCAGGCCAGGCTGCCCTCCCCAGTCCAGCAGCCACAAGCCACCACAGGACCAGGCACCTGAAGTGTGGCATGTTCAGATCCAGGTTGTGCTACCCACAAAATACAGTGGAATGGGGGAAAGAAGGGAGGAAACACAGTGTGGCTTTTTACGTTGCTCACGTCAAAGTGACGAGGCTCTAGACGTCAAGTTGAAGACGGTGTCTCGTTAAGACTAGTTTTGCCTGTTTCTTTGTACACTTGTGGCCACTGGGACGCTCACAATTACACGCGGGGCTGACCTTCTACTTCCAACGGACAGCACTGACCCTAGTGCCGTGAGGGAGGGTAAAGGACAATGGAGAAAGCAGCTAATGGGCAGAACCAAGGGACTTCCTTTGCCAAGTGGCTGAAAAACACTCTGGGGTTTGCTTGAATCGATCCCAGCAGAGGGCGACCGTGGACAGCATTTGGAAGGAAGTCTGTGGACTCAACGCGCACAAGACCCTCGTGCTCACTCACGTGGTCGAACACTTGGCTCTTGGTGGCACTGTACTTCTGCGCGATGGCATCGGCCACAGCATTGGGCTCCATGAACAGCGTGTTCCAGCTGTGGGAGCTGAGGGCAGGGGCAGGCAGAACTGGTCAGGCTGGGACCAACAGAGGTCTTTCGCAGACACCAAAACTGCCATGAGCCTCGCCGGTCTTCCCTGCCCGCCCCCCGCCAGCTCTCCTGTCCTGGGCGAGCACCCGGCCTGCAGTGAGGCCGCAAACCCAAGCCCTGACAAGTGTCGGCATCTGCCCTGTGCCAGGGACCCAGCCCTTGGTGACACCTCAGAACCTATGTTGGCACAGTCCCACTCTCCCAATGTGCAGCGGGGACACTGAGGCCCTGAAGGCCCCACCCTACAGAGGGAAAGGGCCCAGGCGGCTGAGCCTGGACGGGTGCAGAGGCCACGCAGGGCGGACGAGGACCTGGAGCTGCGGGCTTTGTCCTCGGACGCCTTCTTCTTCTTGTAGGACTAGCCGAGGACGTCCGCGTCCTCACTGGCTTCCTTCCTGATGGTGGACGGCAGCACGTGCAGCATCCTGCCCTGAGGAGACAGAGCAGGAGGTAAGCAGAGCCCTGCCCTCCATTGTGTCCCCTCCTCATAAGCCAGCTGGACTCAGCACTGAGCCCTGATGGGAGACGGGGACGGCAGACAGAAAGCCACGTGGTCACTCTCCGTCCATCTGAGGCTGGGGGTACCTGACACAGCCACGCCAAGGGGACTGTACCCTCTGTGAGCACCCCACGGGCCCTGACTCCCCCAGCAGACCCAGCATAGGTGTCACTTTTAGCTGCACACGGCAGGGGCCAGTCTGGCCCAGTGCTTGCGAGACCAATATGCCATGAGCAGATGGATGGAGGAGCACTGGAGATGGCCTGGCCTGGGCCTGTGCACACCGCAGGGGGACACTGGGAGAGCAGCAGCTCCCTGGTTCCTCAGGGCCACCCACACGCCCCAGCAAGCTCCCCTCTCACAGTCGTCCCTTCGAGTAGTTCACTGGGGGTGACCGCATGGCAGGCCACTGTGGGTCCTGGGACCCAGAACGTGGACGCACGCCTTGCGTAGCCTTCTCCGTCGCCAGGCTCAGTGACCCGGTGCCCACAAGCCACCTGGAACACCTGTCCATCCACGGCCGAATAGGCCTTCACCGCGAGCTCGGGGAACATGAAAGTGACAAAGGCGAAGCCCTTGGGCTTCTTGGTCAGGCAGTCAATGGGGTAGTGGAGCTCCGTCAGGGGACCTGAGGACAGGGAGGCGTCAGCCTGCTGGAGCTGGAGCTGGGGCTGAGCTCAGGTTGAGAGAGGACCGGGCACTAAAGGGTAGGCCACACGAACACAGAACAGCTGCGCTGTGCCAGCCACCAGGCCCAAGGACAAGGGCGTCATTTCATAGTCCCTCATGTCTACTAAGTGGGGGAGGAGGGGCACTTGGCTCCATCCCGCTTCACATGCAGCCTGCCCTGGGCCGGTCACCTCACCCACTCAGGCCTCCTCCTCTCGCCTGTGCATGGCATCACAGTCTCCAAACGCAGGGTGGCCTCAAAGGTCCAAGAGTCAGTGTGTGGTTACTACCCAGCACCAGCTACACTTAGTGCCGCAGAAGTGTTTGTGACTCTGTCCTACTCAGAGGACACTGTCTGCAGTGGACACTCTGAACACCAGGGTGTGACCGCGTCCCCTCTGTGGGTCTTCCTCTTCCCAAATGGGCACTTGGAGCCTATGGACAATCCCTCTTCTGTCCTGTGCAGCACTGTTGTGTGGCCAGGGCACCAGCCTGTGTGGGAGGACCTGGGGAGCAGGACAGCATGGCCAGACCTTGAGGTCCCATGTGGAACCTCTGTGGACGTCACACTGTCTCTGATGCTCCATATCCAGGTCAGTCTCCCAAGAGACAGGGGCTCGGGCAGCACTTCCAGACGGTGCCCCTTGAGCCACCCCTCCCCACAGACTCGGCCCAGTGTGGCCGAGCGCGACCACAGGCCTGCAAGTTCCCAGTCCAAGAAGTAACGACCACGGCAAGAACAAAGGTCCCTGGCTGTGGCCTCTTCTCTGAAGCTCATTTGGATGGAAGACGAGAAAGGACAGCCTTCCCAGGCAGAGGAGCACTGCAGGCACGGGGGGCTGTGCTGCCACTGGATCCCATCACCGAGCAGCCAAGGAAGCCCAAGAAAACACCTCCACCTCTCTAGCTCGGTGCTTGGAGAGAGAGTGAGAATCCCAGCTCTGCGGGCGTCTTGGCTATGCCTGTAATCCCAGCGGCTTGGGAGGCTGGGGCAGGAGGATCAAGGCCAGCTTCATTGACCTACCAAGACCCTGTCTCAAAGTCAGGGAGCCCGGGACGCAGCGCCGCGCCTCCTTACCCAGGTACTCCCAGTTGCACTTCAGGGCTCTCTTCACCTCCTCTTCACTGCTGAAATCCTCAAAGATGTAGCCTGAGAGGGGACCACGACAAGGTAACTGCCTGCCCTGCCAACGCTCGGAGTCAGAGGACGTGGGCACCTGGCTAGGTGCAGAAAGCGGGAGCCGTCACGGCACAGGCTGACCCCCCACCTGGACACCCTTTGGAGGAGCACTCAGCACCCGACTGGCATTGCGGGTAAAGGCGCAAAAACCAGGCCCCTTCTGCCTTCCTCTCAGCCTCACCCCTTCCCTGATCATGTTCTGCAGAGAAGAAACGCTCACGATGGCCGCTGTGACCCAGCCCAGCACTGGAGGGTCACCTCCACACAACCCTGCCTGCAGCTCCAGAGGCCGTGACTACACAGCAACAAGCAGGTGCGGAGGCCTCCACAGCCTCAACCTCACTGGGCCTTGACCCGTGAAGCCGCCAAGCAGCACCCCGTCTACACCACCACAATCTCCCCCAGTCTCCCCCACCAGCGCACACAAGCAAAAGCCTCCAATGCCTCCGGCTGCCAGCGGGCCTTTCTAAACCCGAGGCTGTCCTAAGCCCTGAGCCGCCACTGGGCCCAGGCTCCCCCATTTACTGCAGCCCCAGGGCCCAGCCCAGCTCTCGCCCCCGCACTTCCACCTGGGTCATTTGGTGCTCTCAACAGCGTCATGCTCAGGTGCTGGCTCTCTCCAGCACCAGGGCCTTCAAGATGCTGTCCCTGAGCCCCAACAAGGCAGGTACCTTCCTCCTGGCTCCCTGCCTGGTTTCTGAGGTGCCATGAACCAGTGGCCCTGCCACCAGCACCAACACCAACAGCTGCACTCTGAGCGTGCCCAGTGCTCACACTGTCCGGGGCTGACCCTGACCCTTCCCAACTGCACGATAGGTCTGACCCCTTATGCAATCGGGGAAAGAAAGCTGAGTTCCTGTCCCAGGTCACAGGGCTCCTAAGTGGCTGGCTGGGCTGAACCTGGGCAGGGGCTCTGTCCCCCGCCCCTCATACTGCCCTCTGCTGAGCTCCAGCAGTAATGGCTGCCTGAATGATCAGCCTGGTGAGCTGGGCGGGAGAGCTGGGGAGGGACGAGACCCGACACAGCAAGGGCACTGGACCACCCCGACGCAGGAGCACCTTTCTCCTTGGGTGCCAGCTCAGCCAGACCTGACCACTCTGCCCAGGTGGCCTCTTCCTGCCAAGGCACTCCCAACCCCAGGGTCCAGACATCCAGTGGCCACAGAGCCTTAGTATGGTTCTCTGAGATGTGGCTATTCTGCCAGCGGACATCTGGGGAGATGTGGTCTGGGGCAAAACCACGCATGCGCAGAGAGGTAGAGCACTGCCCACCCACAGAGCCGCCCATGGACTTAGCCCAGCAAACCCAGACCTGCGGGCATCTACCTGAACAGAACAGGGGAACCTACTAGAACAGTGGAGGAGAGAATTCTGAGACTATACACCAGGCTGCCAGAGGCAAGGATGACACAGATCCGCGTCTTGACCAGTTAGCCACATCCACAGAACTGAGGACGCCAAAGAGGAGAAGGGACAAGGCTGCCTTGGGACCTCCCCAACCATGTGGCCAGCTTTCCCTTGCACATCTGCCCAGCTCCCAGGCCTTACCTGTCTTGTTCCTGTGTGCATTTCTCACTAATCAAATGGCCACTGGTTTCAGGGGCGCCAGGAATTAAAGAACATTTTTCTGCAAAGACAAGTTTTGTCTCTTATCAGTCCCCCAAGAAACCATGCAACCAGATAAAGAGATAAGGAGCAAAGTGTTGGATTAGAAAAGATAACGAAGTGTTCATGGTTTTTCTCCTTCTTTTAAGTCACACTCATCTCTCCCACACCATAAAGTAAAAAAAAAAAAAAAAAAAAAGGGAAAAAAATTGAAGAAGAAATGAATAATGTAATTATAAAATAGTAACATTAGCAGCACCATTTTAAGGCATTACATCTGGTCTTTTGTTCCTAAGGAGTTTTTTTTTTTTTTTGGCTTTCCTCACTTCTCTTTAAAGCAGGGATATTTGTCTACGTTAATCACAGTGACAACCCTAAATTTCCTTCTTACCTACTCCCTTCTCTGAACATGTGTGAGATTTAAACACATTTTTAAATATATGTGAACATTCAGGGTGTGAAATTATAACAAATACTAAAAAGTACAAATCAGGAAACCAAACTGGTTCCTAATTCCGAGGCCAGCTCACTCTTCCTGGCTCCTTCTGCAAATCAAAAGCTGCAGATCCATTTCCCATCTGGGCCCTGGGGGAAGCCCTTGAGGCCCCGCCCTGAAGTAGCTTGTCCTACAAGGTGACAGAAGGACAGAAGGACACATCTGGGCGCTCCAGGTCAGTGGAAGAAGCCCAGCCAAGTTCTGAGCTTTCACATTACTGCATCCAAGTTTGTAATTACTAGATTCTTTCCAAACCTTCCCCTGCCCAGAGGAAAGCCAGCATGGTGGGTCACACACAGCTAGGTTCCTCTGGGGATGAAGCCATGTCCTGCTCCACACCTGGCCTTTTCCACTGGCCATGGCACCTTGGGGGTCTTCCCTGTCATCATGTTCCTTTCTGTGATACGTCATCTTACACCATTTTCACGTGTTCCCATGAGTTAACCTAGGTTTAACCTGGCACTGGTGACATTTTGGGCTAGTGATTCTTTGTTGTAGGGGCTGTCCTGTGTGTGGCAGGGCTCAGGCAGCACACCTGGACTCTGCCCACTAGAGGCCAGCAGCCCCCTACAGATGTCACCATCAAGAGCACCTCTGACCACGGCCACATGTTGTGCAGGGGCAGACCACTCCTCTCTGAGAACCACGGACACATCACTTCCCCAGAAATGGAGCTTCAGGGTTGATTTGGTTTTTGTTCTTATCAATGACTGCAAATCAACACGTTGAGTTATAAATAATAACAGGAAGGCTGCAAGAACGTTCCCGCATTCAGACTCTGGTGTGCCGGGATTCACCTGGGGGCAAAGCCCTGGCCAGGCACCAGCTCCGCAAAGGCCTGGATGTCCGTAATGTTGCCGGGCAGCTCCACGTGGCCCTCTAAAAGACAAGAAAATGTTTATTGCCAAACATGAACGATGCGTACCATTTTGGCAAGTGAAAAATGTGAACTCCAGTTTTGATTTTGCTTTTTGATAATCATGACAGAATCCAAACATGTGCACTGGCCACCCCAGTTCTTGTTCTTTGAAAACCTTTTGTTCTTTGTTTTATTTTTCTGTTGGGTCATAAATCCTTCATAAAAATCTCTGTAAGTTACAGAAACTAGACTCTCTGTTAGGCTATGAATCACTGTGACTTCACGACAGCTGCTGGCTTCCAGAGCTCTGGGCTGGTGGGCAGGTAATCAACCCATTTTTTTTTTTCTTTTTTCCCACAAAACTTTACAAATTGCTTAGAAAGAAACTTTTTCAGTTCAAATCCTTGATGTATCTGAAACTGATTTTATCAGGAGGAGTAGGGCAGGGGTTCATCTTTTCTTCAAAAACAGTTAACTAGCTGGGCACAGTGGGCAGGCCAGTAATCCCAGTGGCTCTGGAGGATGAAGTAGGAGGATCACAAGTTCAAAGCCAGCCTCAGTGACTTAGTGAGACCCTGTCTCAAAACATAAAAAGGGATGAGGATGTGGCTCATTAGTTACATGCCTTGAGGTTCAATACTGGTACCCCCCCCCCAAAAAAAAACTGACCCTTAATCACAAGGAATTTCTTCAGTATTTCTAACAGCATAAATTATAAGTAGCTCCCAAGTCCACTTTATGAGATCAGGAAAGTATATCAAGGCGTCTCCTGAGGAAGGAAGACTACACAATAAGGCAGTGGTGGGCAGCAAGTGCGGTCCTGCTGCAGGGACACTGCAAACCAAAATGGGAATGAGAAACCAGACCAGTGTCAGTGCACCGGAAAAAGCATCTAAGAAGGCATGTCCCAAAGTATCAGTGGTTGCCACTGGGTGCGACACAGGAGTGCTGAGCAGGGTTGCCCACTGTGCCAAGGACAGTTGGCACCTCCAGCTCTAGTCCTTAGACCTTTAGTAATTGTATTACACCCTGGCACCCCATCTGGCTACACTCCAGCTTTCAGCTCAGTGTGGACGGTAACCCACATGGTCGTCCCAGTTGTAGGTGACTTTCACACTCTAGTCACGTAGCTGTGTCCTTTAGAATTTCCTCTGGTGAGCTTCTCTGACTGTCAAGGAGGGAAATAAAGCAAGGTCCTCTGCTGGCGCAGACCTAGACAGGCTAGCTGCAGTGCGTGCTCTGTCTGGCCTGTGGCCTGTTTCTGGAAATAGTGTTGAGCCAGACTGCAGCAATATCTACACCCTAACCTGTGTCTGAGACGGCTGCCCCTACGGCAGCAGGGTGAGGCCTCCCAACAGAGACCACACTGACCACTTGGCCTTCCCCAGGCCCCAAGCCCTTTTGTTTAGTTGTAGACAGCCATCTTGTTTCCTTCCCTGAAGTCATCTGTCAGCCCTCTGGGCCTCATATTCCTTCTTGCTCTGGACCCTAAGATACTAATGGCCTCAGGCAACAGAACCTCCCCTCCCACCCACCCCCGCCCCCCCCCACCCCCCCACCCCCACCCCCACCCCCCGCCGTCTGTGCCCGCAGGTGATCTTCCTGTCATCAGAGCACCTACCTCTGTGACACTGGTTCACAGTGTGGGCCGTGGTGGGTTCCTTCTGGTTTGCTGGTTTCTCTGTCTGAACAAAGAGAAACGACCACAGTGGATTCCCTGGGGCAGTGGTGGCAGGGGACAGACTGGGACATGGCAGCTCTAGGAGTGGAGGCTATGGGGTAGCATGAGAGTGCCGCATCTGTGCCTGCCACGGGCTCAGGGTACAGGCACAGGTGGAGGTGGCGGCTGTGGGGTCTCCATTTGCCTCTGAGGGCGGTAGCCAGGGCTCAGGGCACCATGGCCAGGCAAGCAGTGCCCCAGGCCATCAAAGGCCAGGGGAGATGGGAGGAGCCCCAGGGCAGAGACCTGGCTACCACTGATGTCTGCTTGCCTGGTGACACACAGGTGCTGCGAGGAGGTCCCTTCCAGATGAGAGTCAGAGAGGCCTGTGGAGCTGCAGCACCCTCGGGCCCAGCAGTCACACAGGGTCAGAGCTGAGAGCTGAACACTTCGCCCTCTGACCTCCCTGGACAGGGACAGGGACAGGGTGGGCATTAGAAAGGAGTGCGGAGAAGAGCAAGGGGAAGAGGAGGCAGCAGACGGAGCCCCTTCCTCTTGTTGGAGCTTCCAAGGAAGGAACTGGGACTCATGCCCTGTGTCCGGAGGACAGGGCTCCAGGTGGGAGTCGCGTCCACCTTTACAATCTCAACTTCATAGCCTGACAGGTCCTGGGGCCTGACCTGTCACTTTCCTTCTCTGGGCCTCAGTTTTCTTACCTATAAAATGGAGGCAGGAGAATGCCTGCCTAGTGACTGTGATGGCATCCAGTGACAGCAGGCTTGTCCATAAACGAGGAGCCCACCCACACCTGCCTGCCTTGTGACTGAACACCAAGTAACCCAGCCGTCACCACCTCACTCGTGCCCAGAGTCCCGGCAGGCCACCCCTCCCGGTAGCAGGCAATGAGCCCAGAGGATCAGGGAGTGCATGGCGGGTTGCTGGGCTTTCCTCCGTGTCACACCCCCAGCCGTGGGGCCACACCCCCAGACAGGCACACAACCCCCCCCACACACACCCACCCCCCCACCCCCGCTGTCCCTCCTGTAGGCATGTACCTAGGCTCCAGGCTCCTGCGGCCTCCCCCTCCCAGGCAGGGTCCCTGGGCTCCCTTGCTCTGGCTGGTCGGGGCAGCAGGGGGCTCCTCTTCCTTGCTGCCTCTGTCACAGCTTCGTCCTCGCTTTCCTCCTCCTCTGAGGAAGAGGACTTGGCTGCCACCACCTTGGATTCAGGTACTCCATGTCCAACAGCCCCCGCTGGGCAGCCGCCTGCCTTAGCTTCCAGGCCTTGCTCTGCTGAGACGGCAGGGGGCGGGGAGGAGGTCACCCTCCTGAGCAGCCAGAGACTCCAGCAGCACAGGGCTGGAAACCTGGGGGGTGGCCTGAGGCCACACTCACCACAACCAGGGCACTGGTGCCCACTGCCCCAATAAACCCTCTGATGGGCACTGTGAGAGGGTGAAGCTCCCGCGCCACACACACAGCTCCATGGATCCCTGCCGCCTGCCAGGCTCTCCCCTGGATGGCCCCTCCCAGTCATCAGTTACCTTCCCAATTGTGTCATGTAACTAAGAGGTTTCACATGCCACAGAAAGCACTTACACAGCACAACCGTTTCTACAGTGAACCCTTTACGGCACCCACCCATCATCTCACAGGGCCACCCACATAACCCCGGTGGGAGCCACGCTCGATCATCTACTTAGGCAGCAAACACCCCAAACATTAGGACCTCACCCCAGCCCAGCTCCAGTGCTGGGCCCCTGGCTTCCTCACCTGTTATCTGCTACCCTGCGGGAAGCACACAGGTGTGAACGGCTTACAGGGGACACCTGGTGATATGCTAGCTCTTGAGGGGTGCTATAGAGACAGCTGGGGGGGAGGAGTGTGCCTGCTCAGCTGTCTGTCACAACTGTCCTTCTAGCCTCACACCCCCACCTGTGAGTTCTGGAAGCTGAGGATGGAGCCCCAACCCCTCTGCTCCAGGCCTGTGTGAGTTCCTTGGGCCCCACTCTCCCTGCTCCAGTGACCAGAGCCAGTCTGCCCTGCAGCCATGCGCTCCTCTATCCTGAGCCCCTGTGATGCTGTGCCCTGGTCTGCGAACCCCTCTGCCCCCAGCTATGTGTCCCACCACGTCCCACAAATCCTCCAGATGGCAGCTTAGCGCAGAAACCCTGCCAGGTGCACAGGTGACGCTACGTTCACATCCTCTGCCCTCAGCCAGCCTGACCAACCCCCAACCAGAGCTGCCACCCCATACTGCAGCTGGTCACTGGCCATCAGCTGCCCCAGCACGCTAAGCCTGAGAGGACAAAGGCTCACCCACCCGCAAGGCCTTCCCTGGCAGCTCCCTCCCAAGCTCTCCTGCTTCCTCTCCTTAGCGGCTGTGACGCCATGACGTGTCCCTGGGTGCTCATCTGTTTACTGCTCTCCTCTCACCACAATGACAGCTGACAGCGCCATGGGGAAGGATTCCTGTCTACAGCTCAGCGCTATATCCCCAGAGCCCAGCATGCAGCATGCACTCAGTGAACACTCCCGACTGACAAGCACCTGACCAGGACTAGTCATGGCAGACCTGTCTGCAGGTGACCTCATCCCCCCACTAGAAAGCTCCCGAGCCATGTGTGGACAGCCCCAGGCCTGATGTCTGAGGGAGGGGCAGCCAGTGCCTGCCAGCAGGTGTTGGTGGGCCACAGGGCTGCAGCTGAGGGACACAGGTGCACAGACACAATGCCCAAGCCTCACCTCCCGGCTCCTCCTCAGCGGCCTCCTCCTCACACTCCTGACCAGAATCAGAGTAAAAGTTCAGGTAGTCGCTGCTCGGCTTGCTCTTCCCTTCTGGGGACTCAGTGTCCAGGGCATCATTTGCCCAAGTGGCCACCTGTGTCCGCTTCTGGTGAACTGACAGGAACTCCTGGAACTTGGTGTCTTCCTTCAGCTGGGGGGCACTGGAGGCAAGCAGCAGGGACACAGGAGAAAAAGCAGAGCGGACTCAGTGGGGCTCAGCCCTCCAAACTCCCAGTAGGGCGAGCATCCTCCCCATCTCTGGTGGACCCCGAGTCCACAGGGACACAGCAGGACTCGAGGTGTGGGCTCTGCTTTCTGAACCAGCCTGCACCCCTCCAACCGGCTGCCCCTGCCCTCCCGGTTAACAGGACAGACTCACCTGCTCCGTTTTAACGTGGGGCCTTTTTCTTCTTGTCATCCTAAAAACAGAGGCAGAGGATGAGGCCACACGGGAGGGGGAGGGCAGATGGAACTGCAGACACCTCCAGAGCCACCGCCTGCCCACACAGGCCTGGTGCTGGCGTGGTCACCTGCATACCTTCTTAATTTCTGGGGGGACGGAGCCTTGTGAGGGCTACTCGGGCTGCCTTGGTCTCTGGGCATGTTTGCTCCAGGCTCAGGGCTTTCTTGGATCCCTGAAGGACTTGCACAATTCCAACTGCATGAGAAAGGGCGATTGTCACACCTGCTGTGATAGCCACAGTCCTGAGGGTCCTGCCCTTCAGCACCTGGGAACCTGGGCTTTACAGACAGGCAGCTGCCACTAGAAGAGCAGAAGCAGGGGACTACCAACCTGCCTTGGCTTTGTGCTCCGTGATGTCACTACACTAGCTACCGTCTACTGGCGAGTTCCACGCAGTACCCGAGTGCTCTGTGAGGATTGTGGACATGCTGAGGCTCCTGATAGCGGGCAGTAAAGCCACAGCTCTCCCCAATTCAAAAACAGAAAACTGGAGCACAGAGATGTGAAGCAACTTGCCCCAGGTGACCCAGGCCCTCAGGGACAGAGACTGGGGACTCAGGACCATCCATGCCAAATGGTGGCTTTGAGGACAGAATGAGATGATGTAGGCCAGTGATCAGCAAGGGCGAGTGCAGGGAACGCCTGAAAGACCAAGGTTCTTGTCAGAGATTAAAATGCACACACACAGATAGCAGTGACAAAGATGAAGCACTTTACTGCAAGCTGGTGCTAGCTTATATAGAAAGTGAGAGTCAGTTATCTTAAACCAGGAAGCTCCCGGGGCCAATCATAGTAAAGGTCAGGTCATCACCTAAGGTGCACGCACGTCTGCCCTGCATAAAATTCATGGGGGGCACGAGCTGTCCAGGATCACGGAAGACGGGAGGGCCAATTAGAAGGTTTTCAAAACAACTTGTTATCCGCCCACTGGCAATTTGCCCTCCGCCATGCTCCATTAGGGGCTCCTTATCTGAAAGGCCAGGGAGTTCTAGCCGCCCACTGGTAATTTACCCTCCGCCATGTCTGAAAGACCCGGGGAGTTCTCAGGGAGACTCCCAACAACGCCCCTGCTCCTGGGATCACTGGTGACCAATAGGCAAGCTCCGCTGGTCTGGGAGAACCTCCCAGGTAACAGGAGACGGGTGGCCCTGGGGCCAGGAATGTGCTGAGGATGAAGCCTGAGCCAGACCTCTCCAGACCAAAGCCTCCAAGGCACTCTCAGAGGTGACCCTGGTGAGGGCCGGTCCTGCTGGGAGCCCGGAGTGACAACTCCCAGACAGGTAAGGATGCCCTGGTCACCCACAACCCTCCCCAAAGAAAGAGCCTGCCATTTGGTCACATCCTGGCTGTGTGGACTTCCACAGCAGTCCCTTAAGTCTATGATGAAGGTCAAAAGGCTGTGACTCCAACTCCTGCAACCAAAGATGAATCACCAGCGCCTGATGACCCCACAGGCCACCACGCCCACACCACACAGAGCAAGAGGTGAGGCCGTGCGGTGCCTTGGGCTCTATGCTGCTCCATCTTGGCTTTTCCCTTCTCAGCAAAAGGCTGGGGACGTTTTATCATGTCAGTGAACACCTGTGGGTGACCCTTGTGGGACCTCCTCCTCCAGGAAACTTTCCTGACCCCTCCCTGGCCAGGGTGGGTCCTGCTCAGTTGTCCCAGGGTCCCTGACCCAGTGACCATCCTGAACTCAGCACCTGCGTCTGCCAGTGCTCCTGAAGACAGGGACCGGTGGCTCCTGAGCGCCTGCTGTCAAGCAGTGAAGGACGCACACCTGTGGCTCAAGTGCCCTCCTGGCCAGCAGCACAGGTGCCGCTGAGGCTCCAAAAGGCCTATTCTTCCGCGTGACTCCCCCACTGAGCCAGGGCCCAGGGCAGGCCCAGCAGCAGTCTGACTGCTCCCCTGAGAGTCTTACACACAGAAGAGCGGGAACCGCTGAGGAAGGCCAAAGGCTAAAGGGCCTGAAAAGGACAGTCTTGGGACCCAAGTGTCACTGACAGGTGGAGCAGCGGGTGACACTCTGGACAGGCAGGCAGGGGCCCACTCACTGTGATCCAGGACGTGTCGATAAAGCTCTTGTTGAAGTGGTTCAGTGCAGCCTGGGCCTCCTCCTTGAACTTGAAGCCTATGAAGCCAAACTTGCAGAACTTGCCTTCTTTAGTAAACTTGAGGCTGTAGTCGGTCAGCATGCTGATGGCGGTGAAGAGGTGCCTGAACCCCTCCTCCTTCATCTGGAACAGAAGGTGGGAGGAGCAAAGGGACAAATGGCTAGAAACCCAGGGCTCCAGGACTCTAAGGGCGACCAGAGATGAGGAGGTGGCAGTGTGCTGTGCCAGTCAGGCCAGGTCCCTAAAAGAATGAACAAGGCTCATCGTAGGAGAAAATGCCCGTTTATTGAGGAAAAGCTCTGCATATTTATAGAGCCAGGGAAGGTTTGACCGATATGACAGTTTAACAGTTGAAGGGTTTGACAGTTGGCATGGGGTGCTTTCTGATTGGTGGGTAAAGATCATGTGAGCCAGCAGGGCTAGTCTGATTGGTGGATAAGGATTGTGTAAACCACAGGGCTAGTCTGATTGGTGGATAAGGATCATGTAAGCCACAGGGCTAGTCTGATTGGTGGTAAGGATCATGTGAGCCAGCAGGGCTCACCATTGGACGGCTCTTCTCAGGGGATGGGGAAGTTCTTTGGAGCCCAAGCGACTCCCAACATTCCGCCCCCCTTTGTTATTAAATGAGAGTGGGCGTTGACTCATTCTGGTTGTTTCCTGCTGAGATGGGGTGCTGTGGGAGAATCAGAGAGGAGGAAAGTAAGGACCCCCCCCCAGGGTGGGCAGAGAGGACTGGTCTAACTTCAGGAACCAGATCAAGGAAGGTTCCTTGCCACCACAGATCCATGATGATGTCAGTCCATTAGGCATAGGTCTGGACTGGAGGTACCATCAGTAGCCAGGAATTGGTAATTCCTGAGGAGAAGATGGTTAAAAGCTTGATTAGAAATTTCTTACCCACCTGAGTCTGAATGAACTTTATGATAGAGGGAAGGAACAGGCACAGGGAGTTTTTATAGCCCAAATCTAATGGGGTCTCTGGGTCTGCAAGCTGCCTTGTTGGCACAAGGGGGATTAAGTGTTCAGCCTTGAACGGGGGCTTGGGCATTTGGGCTTGAAGCAAACAGGTGATAAAGAACCAGATAGAGGGCTTGAGAAGCCAGGTCATCCTGCAGGTAACTTTGTTTGGCATGCCCTGCAGACCAGCCTGTCCTGCACCTAACACTCTCAATTCCATTCTTCATTTAGCTCCCTCCCCTCTCTATTAAGGCCGTTCTTCAAACTCTCTCCTACCTGGGTGTCTCTGAAACCAGCTTGCTTCTCTCTTTACCTTTCTCGAAATATCCCAGCTTTCCAAACCAGCTTGCTTCTCACTTATCACTGTTCCCAGCTTTCCCCAGTCACACCAAGAAAGCACGGGCTTTGTAATAAAGAAGGCACCTTCTCCCAAGCTCTGAACGAAGGTGGCCAAGGGAGGACGGTGGCCCATTGTTACCAGATTTCCCTTTGACAGCAGTCAGATCTCTCCAGATTGTATGTGAAACACCTCAACTTTAAATACTGATACTTGAAATTCTTACAGAACTGGGAGGGTAAACAAAACACACATGTTCCTCCTTAGGCCCAGAAGGCAACTGGTAAAGTGCTCTCTTATGATAAAGGTAGTTCACACTTACTCAGGGGTCACCATGCTCCGGACACCTAAGTGGTTTCTCAGAAGGACAACAAACAATGGTCCCACTACTGGTCAGATCCAAGCAAGTGTGTGTGTGGGGTTCTGTGGTAAGGAGGAGAAGGGGGTCTGGCTGGAGGGGGCCCTTAGGGTCACTTGCTTTGAATCTCCAAACATAGGGAGAAGAGAGGACCCAAGAGGGGCCAGAAATGAGGGGGAGCATTAGGTATTGGGCTAAGAACGGAGACACAGGAGAAGCAGGCTTGAAGGGATCTATGGGGAGGGATGACAAGAGTACTTAATAACAGGTGATGATCCTTGGCTCTTCTGAAGAAGGTGTAGGAGCACCGGGCTTAAGTCTGGAAATGTGAATCCATGGGGAAAGTTGGTTATTAGACAGCTTGAGTTGGCCGCCAAGGGAGTGCACATAATCACCTGAGCAGGGCCCTTCCATTCTGGTTTTAAAGGGGGCTTTTCCCCTGGTGGACAATAGTAAACAATAGTAAAAAAGGGTTAAGGAGGTAGGGTTTTGAGAGACACTAGGGTCGGGAAGGAGCCAGTCTTGATAGCGCCAGAGTTCAGAGCACAGATGGAAGAGGAGGGGCAGGGCATAGGTTTCGGAGGGTAGGGGTTCTGTAGGCAATCCAGGAGGAATGAGGGGACGGCCATATGTGACTTCGAAAGGTGAGGTTAGAAGGCTTCTTTGGTAAGGCCCTAATAACAATAAAGCCAAGGGGAGCACCTTTACCCAGTTCAGGCTTAATTCCATGGTGAGCTTGGTGAGGGTCTCTTTAAGGGACTCATTGGTCCTTTCAAACTTTCCAGAAGCCTGAGGGCGGTAAGGGCAATGGAAATGCCAAGGGAGTGATAGCTCATGAGCCAGTCCCTGAGTTATCTGCGAGGTGAATTTTGGGCCATTGTCTGATTGGATAGATGTGGGCATCCCGAAACGGGGGGTTATGTGAGTAAGCAACAGATCAACTACCATAGAGGCCCGCTTGTTAGAAGTGGGAAAGGCTTCAACTCATCCCAAAAAAGTATATGACCATGGGCCTTATGAGAAGGGAAATGTTTAGGTTTTAATGGAGTATTGGTATTAGTTTTCTGGCAGATCTGACTAGTGGAAGTGATCTGTTGTAGGAGGGTCTTATCACGTGGGGAAAGGGTGAAAAAGGAATGAAAGAAAGTAGTGAGACTCTGTGGACTATAATGGAATAGAGTGAAGAAACTGGAAGAGTTGTTGGGGATCTTTGGGCTGATCCCCGGTGGTAACGAAGAGTAGCGGAGAGGAGGTAAAGCTCTGTAGGGCAGCTGATAGAGCCACTTGATTGGCCTTGGAATTCCCACAGTAGTAAGGGAGGAGTCAGTTTGGTGGGCCTTGCAATGGATCATTCCCAGTTGGGAAGGCAGCTTGGAGGCTCCTAGTAGGCCAGAAATAAGTGTGGAATTAATGACTGCTGTCCCTCTGGTGGTCAATAGCCCCCTTTCTTCCAAATGGCTGCATGGGAGATCTGTATATAGGGAGAGGGTTTTCCCTCTGCTAGCTCGCATGCCCTGTGGCAGCTATGAGTTCAGCTTGTTGGTTGGTGGTATTGGGTGGGAGAGGTTTTGCCTCTGTGATGGATGAGAGGAAAACGACAGCATACCCCGCCACTTTAACCCCTTCATGTGAGGGAGAAGATGGGAGGAGGGAGGCAGGGTTTAATGGAGAGCAGGACTGAAAAGAGATGGAAGGATTTTCAAGGAGAGACAAGGAGGGATAGAACCCTGGAAGGAGGAAGTGACTGTCATCTTTGGTCTTTGGTGTAGGTATAGATACAATAAGCTGTTTTCTGTCTACTGTAATGGCCTTTTCCCTTGAGTGATATGTGACCTCTTTATATGCTATTTGGGTCTTTTGTGGAGAGGCCCGATATCCCTTTAAGGCCAAGAAAGTAGGAGAACTGTGTCATCTGTTGAGCGCCCTTTGGAAGGGCTAGAAGAATCTTGAACGCTCACAGTAATTACAGAGATCCCTTAGAATGGAGGGATCCAGGGACCCAAAAAGGGGCCGTCTACTTTGGTTGTCTAAGGGATGAGTGGGCCAGGCCTGGGTGCTATATTTGATCCAAGAGACACCGTAGGGGAGAGTCGACCGGCAGAGAGGACACATTACCCATTCAAGGAGGCGGGAAGAGGACACAGAGAAGGAGGAAATGGATTTATTGGCAAAAGGGGCGTTCCCACTAGAGCCAAAAAAATCAGGAGTGCCTAAGTGGCAGGTTCAAGCTGCAGAGATTGGTCGTCACCGAATCCTGACAGTCGAAGCTCTCATCCTGAATGGAGCCGGAGCCATGGGAGACCTTGGCCAAGGCTTTTCGGAACCCCTCCTGGAGAGACCAAATACTCCCAGGGCCAGAAAGAGGGAAGAGGCAGGGCAAGAGAGAGGAAGGGGAGGGTAAGCGTCTCTCTAGTGGCCGAGTCTTAAAGGTGAGAGGACTAGGACTTTAGGAATCTGCCCAAGGAAGGAGTCCCTGAGGGCCACTGTAGCCTTAAAGGCTATGGTGGGGTGCTTTCCTCCCCGCAGGTGGGCAAAGAGATTTGCTGGATGATATTGCAAGAGAGTGGATTCGGGGCACTGGGGGTGAAAAGATTGGAGGTCGGAGGCCAAGGTTTGTCCAAAGAGGTGTGGACCATCTCGAAATCCCTGGGGAAGGACAGTCCAGGTTATTTGTTGAGAATATCTGGTGGTGGGATCTGTCCAGGTAAAGGCAAAAAGATCTTGTGATTCGGGGGCAAGGGGAATGGAGAAGAAAGCATCATTTAAATCTATGACTGAGAAGTGGGTGGCAGTATGGGGGACCTGAGACAGCAGGGTGTAAGGGCCTAACAGAGGTGTTGATGAGTTGTAGGTCCTGAACTAAGTGATAGGACCCGTTGGGCTTTTTTACCACTAGTATGGGAGTCTTGTAAGGGGAATGAGCAGGACAGAGGTACCCCTTGCTAAGAAGGTCCTGAATGATAGGTTGTAGGCCTAGAAGACCTTTTGTGGACAGGGGGTACTGAGCCTTATTGGGGAAGGTGTTAGGATCTTTGAGATGAACGTTAACTGGTGGGCAGGAAATGGTGGCGGGGGTGTGGTATCCCATACAATTGGGTCAACCAGGTTTGTATGGTATTTCACGTCAGCCTCACAAGTGGAGCAGAATGGCCAGTCTTCTGCCAAAAGGGCCAGAAAAGATGAACAGGCCAATTCTGGGGCCTGACTGATGCCAGGAGCCCAGATGTTGATTGTTGTATTGAATTTAGAGAGAATATCTCAGCCAAGCAAAGGAACTGGACATTGGGGCATAACTAGGAACGGCTGAGAGAATGGGAAGTTGTCTATGGAACAGAGGAATAGGGGAGTCTTTCTTGGATAGATGGTCTTTCCTCCTACCCCAACAATAGGAGAGGTGGATGGCACTGTTTGCCCCCAGAATACTGTCAGGACTGAGAAGGTAGCCCCGGTGTCAAGGAGAAAGGCAACCTTGCACCTATCCACCTGAATCCACACCCTGGGTTCCTGTCTATTGATTGTAACAGCCAGGGACAAGGACCCAAGGCTCCGTCAATCTTCAATTGCCATGCCCAGAAGGTCGGAGGGTCCCCTGGTCATAGGCCTCCTACAGGATCTAGGATAGTCAGAGGCCCAAAGACCTTTTTGTTGACATTTAGGGCATGGAGTAGGTGGAGTGTGTGGTGCGGGGCATGCCCTGGCCCAATGTCCCTCCTTGCCACACTTGAAGCAGGCACCCAAGGGGGTTTTCGGTGATGGGCGGTGACCCAAGGAAGCACCCTGCATGGCCTGGGCGAGCATCTAAAATTTTAGTCTGAGGGGTGGCAGGGCCTTGTTAAAGCTTTTTTAGTTTGGCCCGGATGTCAGGGTAGCTCTGCGAGAGGAAATATGTCATAAGGACATGACGGTCATCTGGGGTTTTGGGATCTAGGTTACTGCTAAAGGGCTTTCGTAAGCTGATCCAGAAATTCTGATGGGGCCTCTTGTAATTTTTGGAAATTGAGCCCAGCAATAATACATGCAGAGAATCGGTCCCTACTCTGTATGCCAGCTTGTGTATAATCCTAGTCGGAAGTTTGATCTGGGGCAGCGAGTGGCCCCCGAGGGTGATTGGGATTAACTCAGTGACTTTCATCAGCATGGGCTCTGGCAAGTTCCCAGACTCTAGTACATTCCTCAAGAAGAAGAGTATTAACCAATAACATATAAGTGAGGCTATAAGCCTGGAGGACCCACTGAAACTCTCTTCTGTGGTGAATGAGCCCAACGTTCGGTTGAGTTGCATGAGGTCATTCATAGAGAATGGGACATGTACCCGGATAATGCCCTCAGGTCCAGCAACCTCTCTTAAGGCGGCCATGGTTTGTGGGACTAAGGAGTGGGACCTAGTTTGGAGGCACTAAAGGTATCGGCCAGGTCAGGGGGAGCACCTGAGAGGCTGGATGGAGCCGATGAGGGAGGTGGGTAGGGAGGGGGTTCATCTGCCAGTCAGGTCAGGATGAGAACGAAGAAGAGAAAAAGCCTCAACATAGGGGATCTCCTTCCACTTTTTTGAGCGCTCGCAGAAGTTAAACAGATCTCTGAGAATTGCGGGATCTAGGGATCCTCCTGGGGGCCATTGACTTTGATTGTCTAATTGATAGTAGGCCAATCTTGTGTGCAGAATTTAATAAGGGGGAGTCTGCAGGGAGGGAAGAAGAGGCCCTCATACAAGGGTGGTTATTGAGAGAGAGAGAGAAGAAGAGAAAGAGAGAGAGAGGGAGGGAGGGAGGGAGGGGAGTGCCTGTTCTTCCACCCCTCAGGACCTCCCGCTCATGAACCGGGTTCCAGAGAGTCCATTATGACCATGAAGGTCGTGGTGGGGTGCATTCTCTCCTCCAGATTGGGCGTCAATGTTTTGCTGGACGATCATGGTCAAAGCCCCTGCATAGCCCGTCTGAAGGTGGATCCCGATAGGGGAACTCACCTACTGAAGAGCCGGTGTTGTGCGAGTCGGAGCAGCGCTCGAAAGAGAGAACAAAGACGGCAAGCCTTGAGAGAGGGGGCCCTCGAGCAGGGAGGAATTTCCCTTCCCGAATTTTGGCAAAAATGAAAGAATGAACAAGGCTCGTCTTTGGGGAAAATGCCCATTTATTGAGGAACAGCTCTGCATATTTATAGAGCCAGGGGTGGTTTGACAGTTATGACAGTTTAACAGTTGAAGAGTTTGACAGTTGGCATGGGGTGCTTTATGAATGGAGGGTAAGTATCATGTGAGCCAGCAGGGCTCACCACTGGACGGCTCTTCTGGGGGGGGGGGGGAGTTCTTTAGAGCCCGGGTGACTCCCAACAGTCCCTGCTCTGACACTGGAGCTATGCCCTCAAGCAAGCCCTCCTCACTTCACTGGTGAAGAAATGAGACTCATGAGGGTGGTGCTCTGTGTGGCTGCTAGAAGGTTAGGACCAAGGACAGAATTATCATGCTGCTGCCCAGTAGCCACTTCAAAAGGCTGGGCAGAAGGAGCGCCAGATGGAGTATGCACACTCTGTTGTTTATAGCCTCCCCAAGGATGCCAGCACCCTAGCCCCCCAGATGCTGGTTACACACCAGATATGGCACATGGGATTTTCCATGTGATTTGATTAGGAACCCTGAGATGGGGAGAGGACCCTGCATTACCCAGGTCCTAAGCAATCGGAAAGATCATAGTCAGAGAAGGAGATGTAATGAGGTAAACAGAGGGAGAGAAACCGGAAGATGCTCCACAGCACTCTGCAGACTGAAGTGAAGCGTGTGGCCTGGACCCAAGCAGGGCAGGCAGCCTCCAGAAGCTGAAAAAGTGAAGGAACAGATTCTCCCCTGCAGCCTCCGGAAGGATGGCAGCCCCACTGACCTTGTGGGTCAGTAACCAAAGCCCCCTGTGCTCCCGCAGCACCCGCTCACACTTCAATCTCTGCATCTTGATATGTTTTCCCTGCAAACTCCATGAAAGCAGGGACCAAGTCTTGTCCACTTCGGTCTACACTGTCAGCAACCCCAGAAGTACTCAGGACCCAATGTTTATCTGTTGGAAGATAATTAAGACAAGGGCACGCAATCATGCTAAGCGAGACGGGAGGTGCAGTGGTCAGAACTGCTCATTCCAGACAGACTCCTCAATTCTGTCACTGTTGTATAAGTTATCACATGTGAGTGACTTCAGGCCGATAACTTTACCTTGATGTACCCTGGTTTCTTCACTTTTAAAATGGGTGTAGAAGCTGACTTGCAGGGTTGTGTGAGGAGTAAATGAATTACTTCACCTAACACACCTGAACAGCGCCTAGCACACAGTAAACTCTCCGAGGGCTCATTACTATTGTTAATGCTTGTTGTTAATTCTTTCATACATCTCCAGCAATTAGAGAAATGCAAATCAAAACTACTCTAAGACTTCATTTCGCTCCAGTCAGAATGGCTGCTATTAAGAATACAAACAACAATAAGTGTTGGTGAGGATGTTGGGGGAAACGCACACTCATACATTGCTGGTAGAACTGCAAATTGGTGCACCCAATATGGAAAGCAGTGTGGATATTCCTTGGAAAACTTGGAATGGAACAACTATTTGACCCAGCTATCCCACTCCTTGGTCTATACCCAAAGGACTTAAAAACAGCATACTACAGGGACACAGCCACATCAATGTTTATAGCAGCACAATTCACAATAGCTAAACTATGAAACTAACCTAGATGCCCTTCAATAGATGAACAGATAAAGAAAATGTGTTACATATACACAATGGAATATTACCCAGCAATAAAAGAGAATAAAATCATGGCATTTACAGGAATATGGATGGAGTTGGAGAATATCTTGCTAAGTGAAGTTAGCCAATACCAAAAAAAAAAAAATGCCAAATGTTTTCTCTGATATAAGGTGGCTAATTCATAGTGGAGTAGGGAGGGGGATCATGGGAGGATTAGATGAACTCTAGATAGGACAAAGCGGTGGGGGGGGAGAGAGGGGGCATGGGCTTAGAAATGATGGTGGAATGTGATGGACATCATTATATAAAATACAGGTACGAAGACACCAATGATGTGAATATACTTTGTATACAACCAGAGATGTAAAAAATTGGGCTCTATATGTATAATATGAATTGTAATGCATTCTGCTGTCACATGTAACAAATTAGAATAAAAAGATGAACAATGGGAAAGGAAGCCACTGAGATGCAAAATGAAACTAGGAGGGAAAAGAAGGGTGGCCAGGCTGAAACTCTCATCCAACTAAGTGAAGCATCAGGAGACACTGTTTATAGCTGATGAATGGCTGGGAGCCGGCACACACCTGTAATCCCAGCGGCATGGAAGGCTGAGGCAGGAGGATCCAGAGTTCAAAGCTAGCCTCAGCAATTTAGTGAGGCGCTAAGCAACTCAGTGGGACCCTGTTTCTAAATGAAATACAAAATAGGGCTGGCGATGGTTTCAGTGGTCCAGTGCCCCTGAGTTCAATCCCTGGCACCAACAAAAAGCTGATAGATGGATCAGTAATACATATCTTAAAAGTATACCACTTCAGGTAAAGAGCAGGATAGTTAAAAACTAGAATATTTAGAAGAATCGATTATGTAAAGTCCTCATCTTTCATAGTAGAGGGAATCAGCAGATGGTCCCTGTGATAAACTATAGGGGTGAGCAAAGTACCTGGGTATGTAGAAAAGCCTCTGGGAAGTCCTTCTAAAAACAAACCACTTGAAGATGGATATTCTCAGAAAGACTTAGCTTCTCATTTCACATACCACGGTCCAGTTTTGATTTTTTAAATTGTGTGGCATAAACGCCTCCCACATGACAAAGAGAAAAAAACAAAACTAAAAAAACAAACAAACCAAAAACACACACACACAATAAAAATGAAAGGGCTCCTAACATTCTCTGTCTAGGGAAAGAGACACCCGAGGATGGAGGCAGGAGTTCAGAAGACACTCTCACACCATCCAAATGGCTGGCTTGGTATTTGGGGCATGCTTTCCTGGCCACACCGGTGGTGTGGGTGCTCTCTATCCCAGAGAAATGACAAGGAAACAGGAACGACGACCCACTTGGGTAGCCCGCAGCCAGAAACATCACCACAACCATCCACCCTCTTCTTCACTCACTAATTTCGCTAGGAGCCTACCAAGGGCTGGGTTCTGTGCTAGGCCTGGACAAAGGGCTTAAAGGGTCCCATTTTCAGATTCCCAACACCAGGCTCTCTCCTCACCCCATTCGGGAGGTTCTTTACGATCAGTCGCGACATGGCACCAGGTCCCTCTGTTCTGATTCCAGCACCTCTGGACAGCGACTGCCCATGGCAACTTTCATGCTGCCCTGGTGGGCACCACCAGCTTCAACAAGTCAGAAAAAGTCACATAGCCCCACTCTTGGCCCGCCCACCCGGAAGTAGGCGTGGCCAAAGCCTGACCTGCATGAGGAGGTCACACCCCTAAGAGGTGGGCCTGAGCGCTTGCATTCTGCCCAGGCACAGGTTCTGAAGCAGTTCTGGGAGAGTGCAATGCCATGATCCTGTCGGCAGGTGGCGCCAGATTCCAACCTCTGCTGGGGGTTGCAGAGGATCTGCTCTACTTGGAGTGCTAAGCAGGGGATGTGGTTTTGTGTCCCTTTCTTATTGTACTTTACCATGGATTCCTAAGACAGCCCTGAGAATGAGGGCTAGACTAAGGATCCCTGCCTCCCTTTGGGAGGTGGAGAAACAGCCTTACTAAGCACTGCAGGGAAAATGGTAGAATGTGCATTTTGGGAACAGTCCCATTTTGCAGGCAGGACATGGGGACCTGAGGAGTAAAGCTACTACACAGAAAATCGGAGATTTGGTTGTGATTGTCGTTGACAGCTTTATCGAGGTGCAATCCACTTCCTACAATTCACACACTTAACATGTACAACTCAATGGTCTTTAGTATATATGCCAAGTTTTGCAGCTACCACCATCACTGTCAATATTAAAATGTCTGTATCCCCTCCCCCCAGAGGAAATCTGCACCCTTAGTTGTCACTGGCCAATTCCTCCTCCCTCCAGGCCCTGGCAACCACGGATCGACTTTCTGTCTCCCCGGAGTTGCCCCCCTGGACATTTCATGCAAATGGAATCGGGCAACACTGGACACAAAACCACATCCCCTGCTTAGCGCTCCAAGTAGAGCAGATCCTGTGCTGGGGGTTCCTGGCAGAGGTTTGTGACAGGCTTCCTTCATTTAGCATCCTGCTTTCGAGGTTCATCCTGAGCAAGGTGAGTTGGTGCTTCCCTCTGATGCCTGCTGGATAATATCTCATGGGCGGATAAAGAGCATTTCATCACCCAGTGCTCCGCTGATGGACATCTGGGCTGTTTCCACCTGTGGCTATTGTGGATAACACTGCTATGAGCTTTCAAGTGTTTGTGTGCAAGTGTGTCTTCGTTTCTCAGGGTGTATTCCTGGTAGGGGCATTGCCAAGCCACACAGCAGCTGCACCCTGTGACCTCCCTATCAGTGGCATTTGAAGGTTCCCGTTTCCCATCTCTTCTGGCTTCTTACTAGGTCTCCACCCATTCTGGCCACCTTAGTGGGGGTAAAGCCACGTCTCCCTGTGGTTTGGGTTTGCAGGTCCCTGTTGGCTCCTGTTCTTGAGCATCTATTTGTGAACTTTGGGCCATTTGTGTATCTTTCTGAAGCAACCCTTGTCCCCATTCTCCAAGACAGGCTCAGACGTAGTGTCCTTGAACCCATCTCTTCCTCCCTGAGTCCCAGATGCACAGAGCTCCTGCATCTGCCATAGCATAAGCGCACAGATATTGATACCAGGAACATACTTAGCTGATTCCAGGGTACAGATGGGACCATGTGGTCTTCCCACCTCAAGGTGCCCAAGGGGCCCGAGCAGATCTGTCTTTGCAAAATGCTGCAGCAGGCACCAGGAGAAGGTGTCCCTTCCAAAGATACCTTCTCATCCTGGCCCCTGGCACCTATGACTGTCAACTTGTTTGGAAGAAGAGTCTTTGCCCATGTGATGAAGGATCTCAAAATGAGAGGATCCTGTGTCATCGGAGTGGATGTTAATCTAGTGACAAGTGTCCCTATGAGAGACACAAGAAGTCAGTCATGCAAAGACAGAAGCAGAGGTATGGGAGTCCCAGAAGGATATGAGAGTCCCCTGCTCCGTCCTGTTTTCCTCCTACTTCCTGTTTCCTGTTGCAGCCTCCCATAGGCTGAGCCAGCCAGAGACCGGAGACATGGTCGGAGCGCCAGGCGCACACAGGTAGCTCGTGGGTGCAGAGCAGGGTGGGGGAGCAGGTCAGTGCTCGGGAGACTGACCACTAGAGAGTGAGTAGCACCCAGGGTGGCCTTGAAGCCAAGTGCTAACTAGTGTGTGACAAGTGCTGTCACTCAGGTGGACAGAGGAGCACGGGGTGCAGTCCCCCCCTGTTCCCCCTGTTCCTGTGAGCTAGGGCCCCCGTGCACTTAGGAACAGTCCTGGGTGGGTCGAGGTTGGGAGGTCGGATCCTCCTGCTTCTGACGAGGACACATCTGCCCCTCCCCTCCCCTCCTTTCTGGGTGACCTTTGGTGTGGCCTGGGTGGTGGGTTCATCGCCCATCTCAGCCTCGTCTCGTGCTCACAGAAGCCCCATCAGGATGGTGGCCACGTCACCATGGTGGCTAGCGCGGTCCTAATGAGCACATTTTAACCTGACCATTCAGTCTCCAAATGGAGTCGCCACAAGGGTTCTAGATGGTGGGACTCTGCCCTGTGAATTTGGGAGGGGACCAGGAAGCAGGTGTGTGGCTGGAGGGATACACCCTTCATACTAAGAAACCTTTTGTAATTTTATTTTTTTTCACTCCAAGCCCCCAAAGACAGCACGCACAGCCATGTGCAGCCACACGGTCTCTGTGTCTTTAAGTGAAAGGACTGCGGGGCCCACTGGTTCCCTGGAGCTACTGTAACAAATTACCTGAAACCAGGCAGCTTAAAATAACAGAAATTGTTCTCTGGCAGTTCTGGAGGCCAGGAATCCCAAAATGACGCCGTGGGCACAGCTATGCTGTCTGAAGCCTCTAGGGGAGGGCCCTCCCTCGCTCTTCCAGCCTCTGGGACTCCAGGGTTCCTTGGCTTGTGACTGCATGGCTCCAGGCCCCGTGTCTGTCTTCTTGTGGCCCCTCCTCTCTGATGTCTGAGTCCACCCTACGTACCTCCTCGCCTCTGATGACACACCTGCCACTGGGCTGAGGATGTTTTAAATCCAGGACGATCTCATCTCAAGACCCTCAGTTAGTTTGGATGCAGTGGCTCATGCCTGTCATCCCAGTGGCTTGGGAGGCTGAGGCAGGAGGATTGTGAGTTCAAAGCCAGCCTCAATCAAAGCGAGGCCCTGAGCAACTCAGTGAGACCCTGTCTCTAAATAAAATATAGAATAGGGCTGGGGATGGGGCTCAGTGGTTAAGTGACCCTGAGTTCAATCCCTGGTACCAAAAAAAAAAAACCCTCAATTACATCTGCAAAGCCCTTTTTCCAAATAAGGTGACATCATCAGTCTGGGGATTAGGGTTTGGGCAGGCCAGACCTCACCCTGCCTCTGACCTCCGTGGATGTCTGTTCAGTTAAAACTCACACACATAACAACGCACCCTCCACAACCCATGCTAGACAACAAGTATCTACTTCAAAACAGCCAGAGAGAGAGAGGATTTTACATCTTCCCAACACGAAGAAATGATAAATGTCTGAGGTGGTACCTAAGCCAGTTATCTGATGGTGACCCCCTCAAAAAGCAAAATTGTCATGAGTCAATTAAAAATTTTTTAAAAAATTTAAAAACATACCCTCCACCCTGGAAATGACTTGGGGGGTCCTTGTTTCGAGGTCGTTCATTTATTCAACAGCTATTTCTATTTATTGATGTCTTTAATTAAATGACCATGGTGGTGGGTGGGGGGGGGGGGGTTCTGTGCCCGAGGCCCTGTCAGGATGCCTTTTGGGGGTGACTTCGAGGCATGAGCCTTGGATGAGAGGTCAGATGGGGGCTGCCCACTGGCCCTGGCTGGCTTCGTAAGTTTTTTTATATCCTCATGAATGGCCTTTATTAAAACATACGACCAAATATATCCTTCCCCAAAGACATTGGCAAATCAGAAGGTGTTTTAAAGGTATTAAAAGAAAATGGAATTTTACGGATCTCCATGTCCCCAGGCCTGCCAGGGAAATGTGGCCACCACATGTGGGGAGGAGCGGGCCATTCAGAGGCTCCGTGTTCCCGGGCCCTTCATAATCGTGCGCGTTATTGGACGTTATTATTAGCCCTCCTGGTCTCCTGACTCCTGTTCCGTCCCTGCAAGTACAATCCGGGGGTCCCTGGACCCCACCCGGACTGTGCCTGGGGACTGAGTCAACCAGGGAGGTCTGCCAGCTCCTGCCATGGCGGGGTGACCTCCAGGCTCTGAGAAGTCGGGGCTGGTCCCCAAGGGAACTACATCCCACCCAGGGAAAGGCCCATGGGGGAGAGATGCTCCCGGGCCTGGACTCTTGGCGTCCTGCACAGGTTGGTGGGTCTCAGGCCAAATGAACGGGATCAACGTCCCCCAGAAACCTGGGACTGTCCCGAGACCCCTCCCGCGTCCTCAGCCTGTCTAGTCCGCTGGCCAGTTAGGTCACCCACCCCTTCTCCCCCTGTCCCCACCGTCCTAACCTGGTCCTGGCACCCTGTGGACCTGTCCTGGTCTTTAGTTCTCCGGGGAAGGGGGTCCGAGTCAGGGGGTGGGCAGGCTGCCTTCCACGGGGGGCCCCAGGGCGGGTCTGCTCCCACCTTTCAGACCAAGTGGTCAAGGTCAATGTCAATCATGACCAGGCACAGTGACCGTACATGGCCCTTGTTTGATATCACATCAATGGCATCTGAACCTCTGTGACATCTTGCCCAAGAACACCATCAGGTCCACCCATGAGAACACCAACGGCACCGTGAGGGACACTCCGTAAAACCTACCAGCACTCCCGAGAGTTGTCAGGGTCACAAACAATGAGGGACAACTGAGAACCCGCCCCAGCCAGGAGGAGCCCACGGAGGACCAGGGGACTGGGCGTAATGTTGGATCCTGGAACAGAGAAAGGACACGGGGTAAAACCCAAGGAAATCTGAATGATGCCAGACCTCAGTGACCGACGATGCATCCACGCTGGTTGACTGTGACTAAGAACCAGAGCAGAGCTAAGGACACTGCACGGGGGTGGCGTGCTGGAACTGTCCACACCGGTCCCACGACTTTCCTTGTCAATCTAAAACCTACTCAAAAGTAGAGTTTGCGTGACGTTTTTAGAAGATATTTTAAGCACAGGGAAGGAGGGGTGCAGGCGGTCTGTGGGCCTAGACGTGGACGGACCCCCAGGAGCGCTCTGCGTGGCCATGGGGGCGGGCTCTGCACCTGGCCTTAGCTTGTTTACTTACTGGTTGGCTGATGAGTCTTTGGCTGTGATGTCAACTTGTCCCCAACGACAAACTGCATGACTTTAAGGGGTGTCGGCCGGGGCTCTCTTAGGTCAACAACTTCCCAAGTGGCCAGGGGAACTTACACAGGAGACCAGGTGTGACCCGTCTCGGCCACACTTGTGTGATCAGGAGGCAGCTGAGCCTTGACCTCCCCATAGGCGCATCTGGGGCTGAACCCGGGAGATGTGGGGGCTCCTCCTGATCATGGCAGGAAACCATAAATGTCCACCAGGAACTGCAGAAACCACAGACCGTCCATCACACAGGGTGGGGCTGGGGAAAGGCCCAACTCATTCTCTCTCTCTCTCTCTCTCTCTCTCTCTCTCTCTCTCTCTCTCTCTCTCTCTTTTGTGGTACCAGGGACTGAACCCAACAGTGCTCCTCCACTGAACCACATCCCCGGCCCTTTTTATTTATTTTTTTAAATTTTGAGAAACAGGTTCTTATCAGGATGCTTAAAGCCTCACTAACTTGCTGAGGCTGGCTTTGAACCTGCGATCCTCCTGCCTCAGCTTCCCGAGCTGCAGGGATTGCGGGTGTGCACTGCTGCATCCAGCTAAGCCAAACTCATTCGAAGATGATGAGCTGGTGGCATCTTGTCCTGGGCTCTGGAGGCTGCAAATCCCCGTGCGTCTGTGACCCTGGCTGCCTGTGATGAGTCCATTTCTTGACTGTAGCCTCAAGGTACAGCCACTGTCCGATGCCCTCCACCTACTCCACAGATCCTGCCCACGGGCAGCAGCTTCTCTCAAGTTATTTGAGCCCCAGATCCTCAGACCACAGAGCAGCCATTGGTGGAACACGTCCCCTTAAGACCATCACCACCTTCACACGTGAGCGAATCTGCTCATTCATTCAGGTGACTGTGGAGAACCTGTCCTGTGCCAGTCATGGCCAGCCACTGAGCACGAGGTGGCGATTGGAGAGACAAGTCCCTGCCTCCGTGGGGTCCTATCTAGTGGATGAGACTGAAGTTAAGACACACCGTTAAGGTTGTCACTGAACACATTCCCTGTGGGACAAGTGCTTTGCCATCATGGGCACCATGTTAGAAGAGAAGGCAGCTGAGACGTCAAGGGTACATCTAAGGTCTGTTCCTAGATGTGCCCTCCTGCCCCCTGCCATTTCTTTAAGAATAAATAGTGCCACCATCTACCCGCCTGTCCTCTCCCCTTGTGCTGGCCAAGGTGAACCCTGGAACATCGTGATGTGAACTAGCTGATCCTGAGATCCTCAGGGATAAGGAGTCCTGGAAAGGATGTAGGTAGACACAGGAAGTGGGGAGATCTGGGTTCAAATTCCAATGCTGACATTTCATGCTGTGGGACCTTGGGTAAGTCAGTCACCTTCTCTGAACCTCTTTCTCATTTATAAAGCAGGACCACTGATGCCCACTTTCGGGGTGGTGGCGAGGATTAGAGATGATATATTCTTACCATCCAGTACAGTACCCATAACAGCAACCACAAAATCATATTTTGTTGTGTCACAAGAAAATCTCAAAACAACCCAGTGATATAGGGACAATTATTACAGATGAAGACACTCAGCAGAGAGATGAAGTGACTTCCCTGAGCTCACGGAGCTGGGAGTAGGAGGCGAGGGTTTGGAGCCTGCATCCTAGCTGCCATGGACCGGGCCAGCTCGATGCCTCTTTGCTTGCTTTAGGTTTTGGTTTCCACTGTCCCCAACCCATTTTCCCTGCTGCTTAGTGACCAGGAGGCATCTGGGCTCAGACCACCTTTGTGCATGCTAGAAAATTGCCCACAGTTCTAGATACTGGCCAGCAGAGGACCACGGATAAGCAGGGGCGCAGAACAGGGAGGCTTCCTGAGGCTGAGCCTCCTTCCCAACCTGGCCAGGTGCACAGTGGTGAGGTTTATTCCGGATTTTGCTGCTGCAGGGAGACAGAACCCTGCTTTCTCGCCAGAAGGAGCCAGCTCAACGCAGCGCCAGGCTATAGAGGTGGTCAACATTTCTGCGTCTACACGTAGATTTGAACCTGAAAGTTGGAGGAGCCAAAGGCGGCTAAGTGCAGGTGGCTCCAGAGGGAGGTCCAGCTGGGGAGGGGGACAGGGGAGGTGCTGGACAGGGTCCCGGGTAGGGAAGCAGCCCCTGGGGCTCTTCAGGGACTTGGCTGGAGAGATGGCCCCCAGAGGTGCAGGCAGCCTAAGGGAAAGCCAAGGCCCAGCAATGGGGGAGCCCCAGAAGTGGCCCCCATAGGCTGTCCACACCCTAAAAATTGTGGTGTCAAGAAGCTAAGGGTCCTGAGTTGGGATCGTCCTGAATCTCCCAGGTGGGCCCTGGGATTGGCCCACACAGAGGAGGGGGGATGGGGTGGTGGGGCCACAGCCCCAGGGGTGGCGGGAGCCCCCCGAAATGGGAAGACACAAAGGATGGTCCCTCCTGAGGCCTTCAGAGGAAGCATAGCCCTGTGACCTGTAAAACTGAGAGCGCCCAGGGCCCAGGGATGGTCCCAGGAAAGTGCAGTGGCCATCTCTAGTGCTGAAGTGGGGAGGGGAGGGCCTGGCTCCCGAGCCCAGAGGGGGCGTGTACAGGGCCCTATCTGGCGCAGCTGGGACCCTCAGGGATGCCACCAGCCTGAGGTGGCCCTGCAGGGGGGACGTGCAACAAACATCCCAACCCAAGGGGCTTCCTGTCCTGTGACCCCATGTGGGGGTCTCCTTTTGGTTGTGCCCACCTGGACGCCAGAGGACAGAGCCACCCTGGCATCTACTGGGTGCCATGCCGGATGGAGAAGGTGTCAGGAGGGTGGGCAGGGCACGGAAGGGGAAGGGGTGCTGCTCTCCCCCGTCCCCTCTCTGGTGTCACTCCACCTCTCTGAGCCTTGGTTTGATCACCCACAAAATGTACTACCTACCGTGACTATTTGTGTAGGGGGTTGAACTGTGTTCTCCCCAGAGAGACCTGGCAGTCCTGACTCACAGTATCTGTGGATTTGTCCTGATCGAGAAATAGGGTCTTTGCAGATGTAGTCAAATTCAGATAGGTTGGTATTGGATGAAGGGGTTCTAGTCCAAAATGGCTGCTGTTCTCATAAGAGACGCTCAGGGGAACACCTTGTGGCAGCAGAGGCATGGAGTGGAGCCATGCATTCATGCCCTTGGCAAGGAGGGTCAAGGACCACCAGCAACCGAGGAAATGGAGAAAGACACAGAACAGATCCTCCCCAGAGCCTTCAGAGGAATCACGGCTCTGCAGACTCCTTGGTTTTGGACTTCAGGCCCCCAGAACCGTGGGAGAATACATTTCCATTGTTAAGTCTCCTAGATTGTGCTACTTTCTTTTTAGCAGCTCTAAAGAGAGAATGCCTGGTGGTTCTAGTTACAAAGGCTGTGTGAGGAATTATCCCTAAAGCCATGGCGTCAGTCAGCTTTCTGATGCTGTGACAAGATACCTGAGAAAAGCCACTTAGAGGAGGAAAGGTGGATTTTGTCTCATGGGTTCAAAGGTTTCAGTTCCACATTCGGCCCTGGCTCCATTGCTTCCTGACTGCAGAGAAGCAGAGCATCATGGAGGAAGGGCAAGGGGGAAGAAGGCTGCTTACCCCTAGGCAGCCGAGAGCAGAGAGTGATAGAAAGGGGTGAGGAACAAGATACAGCCCCAAGGCCATGTCCCCAGGGACCCACCCACTCCTAGCTAGGTCCACTGGAGAGGACAGCCCTCGTGATCCAGTCACACCCACAGCCCCACCTCTGAACACTGCGGCATTGGGGACCACAGGAGCCTCAGGGGACAGTCCAGAACCCAATGGTGACCCTGGCTCAAGCATCCATTTGTATGCTCACGGACGCACTTGGGCAGAGGTGGTCCCGGGGTCTCCAGAGCAGACGCCCTTGGTCAGGTGTCCTGATGTCCTGATGACTTCTCCACGTAGTTTCTTGGGGCTCCCAGGGCAGGAGCTGGCCTCAGGGGAGCAGGTGCCAGGAGAGCAGCAAGGGGGGGATGGGTGGCCTGGCCCCAGGAGTGCCAGCGTCCCGCCCCCTTGGGGTTCAGCAGATTCCCTTCCTGCTCAATGTTCCTATGTGCTGTTCTGGGGGCGGGGCATTCATAAGCATCATCTTTTTTTTCTTGATTAAGCTGTGGGATTTGAGTTTCTGGGAACTTGAGACAGGTTCAGAGGTGGAGGGGACATGGACAACTCCTCTCCCTCCCCCTCCAGCCAGGCACTTCTTGTGGGGGAGGGAGGCCAGCCTCTGTCCACAGCCTCACTGGCTTCTCTCTGGCTGCAGGAGTGTGCCACCAACATGCCAGCCATGCTGTGGAGGTACGGGTCCAACTGTCTACCTGAGAGGGGACAGCAGGGACTGAACTGTGTCCCCACTGCATTCCTAGTGGCCCCCAATGCGGCTGTATTAGGGACTTTATGGAGGTAATTAAGGTGAAATGAGGACATAAGTCCTGATCCAGTAGGACTGGTGTCCTCATAAGAGGGGGAGAGACACAGGGTGGTTCAAGATGGAGGACACTCTGTGCTGCTCCAGCCAACTTCTCCACATTGCAGATGGGAAGGAGGCAGCAAGGAGGAGGAGCAGGCGCCCTTGCTGCTGGTCAGACACCCACAGAGGCATCTTTAGGGTCCCAGCAAAGTATACCTGCTTACCATTGGCCAGGACTCAGCCACATGATCCTCTAGCTGCAAGTCATGCTGGGAAATGTAGTTCCCCAGGCAGACAGAGAGGGCTCCTCCCACCCTGACCTCAGGACCTGAAGGAGGAGGTGGTGCAGGTCTTTGTGGTTATGGAGGAGGCTGCCTCAGGCAACTCCATGAAAAGGGGACACAGTCGAGGAGGCCGGGAGGAAAAGGGGACTTTGTCCACCCACTGCCTTCGGGGCCACACCCAATGCTGTGTCGGAATTTCTAGGTGAGAGAAAGCATCTGCGGTGCCAGGTGGGAAACTGAGGCAAAGGTGGCACCATCTGTCCTTGGATGACCCTAATGTGTGGCTGTCATCACCCCCCCCCCCGCCACCCGCTGTGATCTCAGTTCATGACTTGCTCAACTCTACCCTGCAGGAAAGCTTACCCTTTTTCTTCTTTGTTATTTTTATGACTACCCTTTTCTGATAAGAAGCTGCTCAGAGAGGTAGGGGCAATACCTGTGGTCACACAGCAGCTCCTGTTGCTGTTCATTACACCCGCAAGGGAGGTGGTATGTCTACAGAGGGCGCCATGTCTGAGGTATGTTCTAAGCACTTTAAAGTATTGCTGCAGCTCATTTAGGGAGAGATTTAACATTTCCCTTTTATGGATGAGGAGACCAGGACTCAGAGAGGGGAGTACCTCACAGGCGGTCATGGGGCTAGACAGTAGGGCTGCCATCTGTAACATTTCAGTTACAGGGTTACTCTGCCTTTCCAGTAAGCACAGCCAAAGGTCTTGTCACACACAAGTGACAAGCAAGTGCTGTCTGGAATGGTCACACGGGGAGCTCACGGGCACTGCCCTTTAAGCCAAGCCACCGGTTTGAGGGCACAGAGATGGCAACCAGGGGAGCTGGGTCTGTTCAGCACTCAGCAAATGCGCATAGATTAGGGTGGTGGCCGGTTACTTTGTGAGGAAGGCACAGGCAGGCAGAGGGGAGACTCATCTGTCCTGGCACAGAGACCGGATCTTTATGGGGAGGGTCCCTCTGATTGTGTTAAAGTTGGTTTTGGGGGGTATTGCTCCGGTCTGCTGGCTGACAGACTGCTGACTGCCAGGATTGGGGTTTACATGACGGTTTCAAGATAGAGAGTGACAGAAGAGAAACCAGGATATCTATGAATTGGGCTTTCTTTTTTCTTTGCTCTTCTATTCCAAAGGCTTGGAATGGTTTGTGTAATGTTTGACTGGGGGAAATAGAAACATAAAGTGGGTTTTCTTCAGCATATTTCAATGTCCAAGCATCTATGGTGGGAAGAGATGGGATAATTACCTTGAAGCACTTGCCCAAGTATGCACAAGTATGCACCCCGGTATGCACAAGTGCTCAGTAAGTACTGTCACGATTCTCAGCCACCAGATGTAGCTCTCAGCTGTGGGCCCCAGGAAGCTGGTATGCATGCCCCATTCAGGGCTAAAGTCAGGGTTGGGACCTTTGTCTGTACTTCTGGATGTAGTGGTGCACTCCTGTAATCCCAGTGGCCCAGGAGGCTGAGGCAGGAGCATCGCAAGTTTGAGGCCAGCCTCAGCAACTTAGCGAGACCCTGGCTCAAAATAAAATATAAAAAAGGCTGGGGGTGCAGCTCCACGGTAGGGCACCCCTGGGTTCAACACCCCAGTGCTGGGGAGGGGGAGTTTGTAGGTGTCCATGAGATTGTGTTTTTGATTCTGTGCTTTCTAGTATGTCAACTCATGTCCCACATCTTCAAGACGCTCAATTTTTATTTGACAATTTTAAAGGAAGCTAAGCATGAAGGAGGAGTGGATGTATTTTGAATTCTGTCCTCATCATTATATCCCCATTTTTTTTTTTTTTTTTTTTTTTGGTATCAGGGTTTGAGCTCAGGGGCACTCAACCACTGAGCCACGTCCCCAGTCCTATTTTGTATTTTATTTAGAGACAGGGTCTCCCTGAGTTGCTTAGGGCCTTGCCCTTGTTGAGGCTGGCTTTGAACTTGCGATCCTCCTGTCTCAGCTGGTAAATGTTTAACAATGGTTTTCCATGGGACAGAGTATGTTGTGGGGAGAAGGAATTCCTGCTGTATTAGTTGTTTTTAGGTGTGTTTGTGTGTGTGTGTGTGTGTGTTTTTTTTTTTTTTTGCTTCTGTGACCAAAAGATCCTACAAGAACAACTTAGCGGAGGAAAAGTTTATTTGGAGCTCATGGTTTTCAGAGGTCGCAGTCAATAGACAGCCGACTCCATTGCTCTGTGCCCAGGGAAGAGTTTGGCGGAGGAGAACAGCTGAGGACATGACAGTCGGGGGGCAGAGAGAGCTCTGCTCAACAAGGACACTATCCCCTCCACAGACAACCCCGGGGATCTGCCTCCTCCAGCCACACCCGCCCTGCCTAGGGTGACCCCAGCTAATCCATGCCACTGGATTAACAGGCTGACTAGGTTAAGGCTCTCGGAACCCCATCATTTCACCTCTGAACCTTCTGGGGGGACACCTCACTTCTGAACCACAACACCTGTTGTATAGTGATCGCCAGTTTCCAGGTTACCAACGCTTCTGCTAGGGCCAGTTTCCTGCATGTGTGAGGCAGGTGCCCAACCACAAAGCTGCAATCTTATGCCTTAATGGATAATTTTTATAATGGTGGCCACATTCAACCACTGACTCTGGAAATTTCTGAGCAATGATCTGCAGGGAGAAGCTGGTGTGTGCGGGTTCCAGCACCCACAGTTCCTGGTTCTTCTTGTCTCCATCTCTGTACCAGGCAAACCCAGGACAATCCCACTTTCCACAACTCTTGTTGCAAATAACACTGCAAAGAGCTGGGCACAGAGCACGCACCCCAGCAAGGCGGCCGCATGATCCCAGGGCTGGTGGGGTGGGGGAAGACCAGCCCTTCAGCACACCATAAATCCCCCTTTTGCCCATGGGGAGGAGAGACGAGGTGGGGTTTCCACCCACCAGTCAGGTTGCAGGTGAAGGGCTCCTGGCATGTGCCAGCTTTGTATCTGGTCATCTGTCACCTCCAGGAGTGTTTACCGGGTTACATCACATCTGTCGGAAAGTGGGTATCCAAGTAGGCATGCTTTTACATTTTTCTCAAATTAAAAAAATATATTAATAAAAATCATATACGTTAATTGTCCAAAATTGAGGTAAACCTGTGTCTGGAAACCAGGAAACATTGAATACATCTTAGGTGTTGTGATTTGAGAGTCTGCTTATAAATTGAGTCAAATTAACGAACAGATCAACCACTGTATTCACCCCCACTGTATCTGTTTTTCTCTGCCCTCTGTTCTTCTGTATTTTAAAAATAAAAGCTCACTAGGTATCTTGTGTATGTTGTTGCATGCTCTGCTTTTTTTTTAAAAAAAATTAATTTAGTTGTAGCAGGAAATTTGTCTCTGGAGCACCTGTGAGATGCTGGGATCACATCAATGGTAGGAATCATTCCCAGGAGCCAGGCTGCCGCCCGCCTCCTCGTTCACCTCTGACATGGTGCTGCGTGACCTGACGTGAGGCCAGGGCCCCTGGATCTAGCTGCAGCATGTCCTGGGCTGAGCACCCATTTCTCTGCATGACCCGGTCCTTCTGAGACCTGCAGCGTTCTGGAAGGGCCCAGAGCCCAACTAACTCCCTGGAACCACCCAGCGGAGCCCCGCCCAGCAAGGCTCCTTGTCACATCCTGCATCTGTCCCACCAGGCTCTGCCCTCTCCAAGAGCATCCATAATGGTGCTCTCTGGGGCGGGTCCAGGCAGCAGCTGCCTTTGATCAGCCCAACATCTGGGCTGCTTGGTGATCCAAGATGGGAACACTGTGACAGCCCAGACTTGGCAAGGACCCAGCCTGGCTAAAAGCACTGGCGGGGGAGGGGAGAGAGGGCAGGGGTGAGGGCAGGAAGGAAAGGGATGGAGGGCTGGGGCCCCCTGGGAAGGGCAGCCGTCAGGAGCAAGGGCTGTGTTTGGGTGACCTTGACTCTATGGGCCTCGGTGTCCCTCTCTGTAAAATGGGGATAACTGGGAGAGGTCCCTAGCATGTGACCTGGGCTCTTGCTCAGGGGTGTCGAGTGACCAGGGTCCAGGCAGGGCCCCTGGGGTCCTGGCATCAGCCAAGAGCACCTCCAGCTTCTCCTATAGCTTGGAATGAATGACATCACTAACAGCAACAGCAGCAGGTAATATTTTATTTCGTGTTTAAAAGTTCTTATTATAGAACCACAGATGTCCTCAGTGGTCACCCACCAGACCCCCCCCAGAGAGCAGCACCCTTGATGCAGAAGCAGAACACTCGCAGCCCCCTGTCACTCCCTGGGCTCCCCTGAGGTCACTGCCCTCCACATTGTTAGGACGCCCATTGCACAGAGCAGAATACCAAGGTGCGGACAGCAGAAGCCCCTGGCCCAAGGCTCCTCCTGGGAAGGTGAGGCTTCAAAGCTTCAAGCCCTGGCCACAGCCCAGAGCCCTGCTGAGACCTGCTCTCAGGGCTGACACAACCCCAGGGGTGCCATGTTTACATGGTGGGGCTCCTGGGAGGGGGATGAGGATGGAGATGGGGGATGGGGCTCCTGGGAGGGGGAGGGGGAGGGGATGGGGGGATGGAGCTCCTGGGAGGGTGGCTTTATTTATTTTTTTGGAGGACCAGCCCACTTCCAAATACTAGGTGCAGAAAGCCTCAGGGCTCTTGGGAATAGAGCTACTCAGTGGCCCAGGGGATTCCCTCAAGCCCCTAGCCCATCTCAGCTCACAGGAAGGAGAAGGTGTCCCAGCCCCTCCCACCCCTCTCCTCACCCGCCCAATGCTGTCCCCTGAAAGCTTTCTTTGTCCCCATGGGAGGGGGTTGGAGGAGGTGGGATGTGCTGTTGGCACCAGGCAGAAGCCCACTCCCTTTTGTGGAAGTGCCCAGAAGTTCTTGGCCTGAGTCTGAGAGCAGAGCCAGAGGCAAGGTTCATGCACAGAGAGCACACGTAGGACCTGACCCCACGGAGAAGGAAAAAGATCAGGGCAGGAGCCTGAGGACCTGGCCACACCATAGGCGTCAGGTGCTTCTTCTGCTGGACCCAAGGAGTCCTATGAAACGCATCTCAGAAGTGTCTGCCAGGGCCCCAGGACGGGAGCACTTATCAGTTGGCTCCCACCTCTGTTGGTCAAGGTGCCTGTGGCCTAGGAGGAGTGATGTCCAGGGCCTCGCCTTGCCCAGGGTATCCACAAACCTTGGGACAGAGTCTTCAGAGAGAGTGTCCACGACACGGTCAGGGTGTTACCTGCAGCAAGCTGGTGGCCGCTGACCTGGAACTGGGGCCAATCTGTGTGTGTGTGTGTGTGTGTGTGTGTGTGTGTGTGTGTGTGTCCCAGTGGGGGAAGGGAACACGTGGGGGTGAAAGGCAGGTGTGCGCAGATAGGAAGAGGTGCACAGAGGGTCTGGAGACATTGGTGCCACAGGGAGGCTCGGCAGAGGCTGTGGGCCAAGGCTGGCTCATTCTCACCATAGTTGACCTGTCTGTCACCCCGGCCATCTTCCCTTCCTCTGTCCTGTGAACACTCCCCTCGACCCTTCACTCCAACATCATCCCGACAACACGGGATGGCAGCCCGTCCTGCCGTGAGACGCCTGTAGGAGACGGAGTTGCATTTCCCAAATACTCACCTGTTGAAGCCTAAACTCCAGGGCCTCACAACAGGGTCCTTGAAGGCATTGGACTGCATTAGAGGAGGGGGTCCTGAATTCAATATGGTGGGTGTCTCATCAAAAGGAGAAATTTGGGCACAGACACGTGCACACAAGGAGACCCCCACATCAAGGTGAAGGCAGAGGTGGGGCACAGATCTGTAGCCCAAGTCTGCCAACCAACGGCAGGGGCAAGGCATGGAACAGACGTGCCTCGTGGCTCTCAAGAGGAGCCAGCCTTGCCCATGCTGTGATCCCACATGTCCATCTTCCAGAATGGTGAGGCAATACTCTCAGGGGCATGAGCCATCCACTGTGGTACACTATCGAAGCATCCCTTGCCAAGGAGGAGACCTAAGGATACGGCAATTCCATGGCACCAAGGAAAGGCGCTCGGTCTTGGCACTTGCCTGGGCCCCGGGTCCTCCTGGGTAATCCCACGGAACGGGAAATTCGCCCTGCCGAGAATGAAGGTTCACAGCCAATTCTGGAAAGAAAATTTCGATGCTCTCAAGCATCCTCCAGCTCACGTGTGGCTTCAAGAACATTCTGAAGATGGTTCTTTGGAGGTAGGGCTGTCTGCCAGGGAGTGGAGAGCGCTCAGCTGATGAAGCCGGGTGGATTTGATGCGCAGATGTGCTTCCTTTAATGAACAACCTTGGAGACAAATAAATCATGAGCAGGAGAGACGTCTGCAGCCTCTTAGAAGGTGAGGGGAAAGCATGGCAGACACCGGTGGTAAGGGCGTCACACCAAGCTACCCACTCATCTCATGGGTGCTCAACCCACTATGTCTGTCTGCTGGCTCCTGGGGAGGAGGGACACATGTGCAGAATCGGGCACTTTGCAGATCAGAAATGGGTGATTGGTTTTAACCAGCTCACCTGGGTTTCAGCAGATTTGCAGTGTTGGAGCTCCACCCGGAGTCCCTGTCTCTTGTCCCTCCTGGGATAACGTCCTCAGCTCTATGACCTCGTGCATCCTGTGGCTGCAGCTGTGACTGTCTTTGGAGGTCTGCTCAGAGGATACAGGATGCTTTACCTGCAAGTTCAGGAGCTGATGGCCCCTCAATGGGGAACAGCATTGAGCTTCTGAGCCCAGCACTGCTTTTGTAGGAAGCTCAGCCATGGCGGGTCAGCGCTGGAGCCCTCGCTACTTTGCCTCGAATGTTGGGCCCCCCTGAGCTATAATTTACACAGCAAGGCTCCCCCGCAGGATCAGGCTAAGCAAAGGCTTTGCTGAGATCTCACCCTGGCTGGGCGTCTTCTTCCCTCATCCTCCATTAGTTTCTCCTGGTGCATTTCCTTAATCAATCACTTTGGGAGACTCCTTGTGTCAGCTGTTGCTCCTGAGAACCTGACAGGAGGCAGGGGGTTTAATCCCTCAGGAGCAGCCCAAGTCTCTTCTCAAATATCCTGGGCTGTCTTCTCCGGTCCAAACCGCACTTGCATGGTCTGAGGAGGGAGGACCGAGATTTGTGGGAGGGGAGCAAGAGGGAATGCGTCTGTCAATCAATCAGGCGACAGAGAAGTTGATGCCATATTGCACCGGGGTTTCTCCACCTTGGAACTAGTGACACTTGGGGGATAACCTGGGCACCGTAGGAGACTCAGCAGAATCCCTGACCTCTGCCCACCTGAGTTCAGTAGCATGCCCCCAGTCATGACAACAGAAATTGTCTCTAGACGTGCCCCGTGTTACCTGGCTGAGAACCACTGCATTCAACCGAGGCCTGGGACCCTGCAGGCCCCGTCTCCAGCTGGTTAGCTTGATGCAGCCCGGGTCAGTTCTCCAGGAAGGTCCATGTCAGTTTCCTGCATGAGGCACGGGCAGCAGCTAAGGGGTGGGTGCACCAGGGAGGCGGGGTAGGACATCAGCATCGACGACACGTGTGGACCAAGTTGATGGGCTCTGCATGGTGCTAGGCAGGTCACAGTGGGAATGGGACTTATTTTGGCAACAGAATCACCAATGTGCTTGAAAAGACCCAGGGTGAGCTCTGTGTGTAGTCAGCATGATTTTCCAACCAAAATGTTTTTCCAAGGACGGACAGATTTTTCCCCAGGATGCAGGACATCAGAGGCTGAAAGCCAGCAGAGTTCCAGGCAAGCTGGGGCTGTGTTCCCCTCTGAGAGGAATCCGGCTCACACCAGCTGATATGCAAGCATCCTGATGCCAAGCGTCACCTCCAGGTGGTGGGTGGCATGCTTCGCCAGGTCACGTCCTGGTATTTCCGTGGTGGTGATTGGGCCCACTGAATGAGCATGCGCCTAGGTTCCTCCTAAGGGTATTGGAAAATGTCGGTCAGTGACAGTTGACCTGAGCCTGGGTTGGCTTTCTGTGCCTGGTCACATGGGGCAAGCACGGAAGCTGCTGCCCTCCTCCCTCTGCTGTCTGACGGCTCAAGAGGTGCAGAAACCTGGCCCCCAGCCCTCCCACTTTCCCATCTCCCTACCCCATAATCTCTCTCTCCATGTTTCCAATCCCTACATGCTCCAGCCCTCTCGGAGTCCACGCTGGCTCTCTTCTGCATAAGCACAGGAGATGCAAACACCCTTCTTATAAACGGACTATCTCCTGAACCCTCCTTGCTGGCTCTGCCAAGACACACGCTGTCTCCAACCTTTCCTCCGAGCCCGGTGCCCAGCTGTCTGGGAGAGAACAAGCCACTTGTGAGCCCTGCGGAGCAGCCCTGCCCAGGGTGGTCCCCTGGCATCTCTGCAAGATGACCTCCTCTGCCCTGGGCTTGGCCAGCCCCATCCAGAGCTGGCCAGACTGTCCTGGACTCCCTGTGGCTCCTACCCGGGGAAGCAACCCCACCTCCCTCTCTGCTCAGGGTTCTGAGTCTTCTTGGAAGCATTCAGTGATGATATTTCAAAAACCTTATTCTACTTCTTTCCCCAAAAAACAGCCCATAAAACAAATCTTAGAGCCAGAGGAAATGCATATTGGTTGGGGACTGCCCAGGTATGGGCAAGCTGACAAGGAGTGATCTCTCTCTTTCTCTTTCTCTCTCTCTCTCTCTCTCTCTCTCTCTCTCTCTCTCATGCTTGTAGAGACTCGTGGCAACTTGATTTTCTGTTCCCAACTTCTAGGGAAGATTATTATTTTTTTAACTGTTTCGCTTAGTGACCTCTGGATCCTGGGAATATCCATTTAGCACCATAAGGCAGTAAGAGTGAGGTACTGCTTTCCATGCTTAGTCCTGTGGTGCTTGAGCTGAAATACGAGGTCCAATCACCACACGCCGCTGTCCATGTGACCTTCAACAGCTGAGCTTCATTTTCCCCTCTGCAGCTGGGGACAGCTACTTCTCTTAGGACTGACAGGAAGATTTAGTTGTCAGGTCAGGCTCACGGCCATGCATAGCAAAGGCCCTGATCTGACTCACCTGGGTCCATAGCCAAGCTAGGAGGATGAGTCAGACACGCTCGGTGCTGGACCAGGAGAGAGAATTTGTGAATTCAGCAAGACGATGTTCATTGTCTAGCCTCCCTCCACTATTTTTACAATTAAAATATGAATAAAGAAAAGTCTTTGGCCCTCCCTGAAGATGACTACTATGGGTTTATTCCTCTATTATCCAGTATGTTTGTTTCAAACATTTACAGCTGGATGTTTTGGAAAAAAACGATCATTTTCTACATATTAGAATATTAGTTATTACACAGATGTCTCAGAACAGGGTCGTATGTCTTCAGCCTTGGTGAGCATGCTCACCTGCCCAGTCTCAGGAGTTCTATTTGGCCACTCCCACCTTGCTGGACACCCAGATTACTACCACTTTGCCACAAGCCCTTCTGCGCATGCCCATCTTTGTGCTTATTTATCTTTGCACAAGGGCAATAGTGCTTCTACAGCTGTGGCTTGATCTCTGGGGTGGAGGGATGTGCACTTCCTGGACCCGCATGGAGGCCCAAGTCCTGGCATGGAATGGGATAGTGTTTCCATAGATCCCACATTTTCCTTCCCTTTATTATGTAGAATTTGTCAGGCTTTAAAGTAAGTTATTAATTTGATTGCGACTTGCAAGAAGAAGTCTGTATGTTCTATGTATTTTTCCCCCTATATGGTTTTGATCTGGGGCTGGTTGAGTCAACAGATGCGAAACCCGCAGGTCCAGAGGGCTGACTGTTCATGCTACCCTTGTTGACCCTTCAGAAGGGCCAGCAGAGAAAACTTGCAAGTCAGGAGAGAGCGTTTATTAGACTTGCGGTCAGGAGTGCCTTTCCCCTAAGGAAATAGGGCAGGGTCTTCACCCGGTTTAAAGGCAGAGATCGAGGGGCTTGGGGTGGAATTCAGAAGGCAGGTGCCTGTCCTGCTATGGCATTGCAGTGATAAGGACTTGGAATCTTGAGGAGTCAATAGTCTCAACAAGCAGGTCATGAGCCTCCTCTTCTAGGGACAAAAATATCCTGATTAAAGCAGCAACATTCAACACTGGGACCGAGACTTAGGTTGGTTTCAATTTTCAACAGTTAAAAGTTGAATTTTCAGGTCCACAGTTATTACTGTTTAGAATTCCCTGCATAGAGCAACAATAAGCAGATTGATAATCATTTAAAAGTTAGTTATTTGCAGATCATGCCCCCTCCTGGTATCTGGGTGGACCGCCACACCCCTTCCTTCTGCTCCCCACCATATTTTGCTCATTATATGGACTTATTTTGGAGGAGAGTTGGCAGAAGAGAGTGGAATTTCAAACAGTGCTAATTCCTTCCTGTAATCTCATACTCCAAGAGGCCCCTTGTGCAATTCTTGTTCCAAGTCATATTCTCAACCACAATTACTTAGTATCCTTTTTATTTGGGAATTATTTTAGATTTACAGACAATACAGAGTCCTCAATAGACGTCACCCCTAACGTTAACACCTTTCATGGAACCGTCACCAAAACCAAGACCAACCGCAATATGTTCCCGTTAACAGCAGTCTTCATTTGGATGCACCACTTTTTACACCTGTGTTCTGTCTTTTCTGTAAGGTCTTTTCCAGGACTCCTGTGTCAGTCAGCTTTTCATTGCTATGACAAAACACCTGAGAAAAAAAGCTTAGAGGAAAAATGTTTGGGCTCACAGTTTGAGGTTTTTGTCCACAGTCCACTGGCTCATGGCTGCAGGTTCGTGGTGAGGCAGATCATCATGGCAGAGTGGCAGGGTGGAGCAGAGCTGCTTAGCTCATGGCAGCCAGCAAGCAGAGATGGCCAGGGACAAGGTACAATCCCCCAAGGCATACTCCCAAGGCCCACGACCTCCAGCCAGGGTCCACCTCCTACAGTTCCCTTGGGGAACCAAGCCCGTAACACACTGGGGGACAATCCAGATCCAGACCACAACCACCCCACATGGTACTCAGTCATGTCCCTTGGTCAGGGATTTTGCAGGAGGCCCTTCTGTTGGGGTTGACGTGATGTTTACTCATGAGACAGGGGCAATGGGTTACTGGGAAGATGGGGGGTGATGACTCTCAGTCACTTGCCCTCACAGGAAGAAAGTGGTTGCCACCACCCATTTTTAAGGTTGCAGGGAGTGAGAGAAGGGGAGACCGAGCTCTACCCCTGGGTGGGGGGAAGCCGACTCAGGTTATTTGGGCTTCTTTAGTAAAGAGTCTCAACCTCCATTAAGATATGCATCTTTCTCCAAGATGGATGAGGAGGTGAAACCCAGGATGACCCCACCCGCCATGTCCATCTTCCCTGAGAGGCCCCAGAAGTTCCCACACAGGATCCTCTGTCAGATAAGCCCTTCTCAGAGTCTTCCAAAGTCCTCCTTTGCACCAGGGAGAGGGGAACTGGGCGGTGTCCCAGGTGTGGCTTCTCAGTGTGGTCCCCGGCTGGCAGCACCACCCGGGAGCTGCTAGAAGTGCAGGATCCCAGGCCCCACCTGGGCCTCCTGAGTTGGACTCCCCAGTTTGGCCAGGCCCCAGCCCAGTGGCTCCCAGGCCTGTCTGGGTTTGAGGAGCATCGTCTTGGACTCTCCAGAGTCAGGGGTTGGCAGCTCCTGAGGTCAGTCTCCTCCCTGCCGCCAGGGCACTTGCTTTTTTCAGTCTCGTGCATCTTGTGCAGTTGGAGGATGATGAGGGAGGACAGAAGTGAGGGGCATGGAGGGAGGGTGTGCGGCAGCAGGTGGCTCCCAGAGGAGTAGTGGGCTGGGAGAAGTGGGCGAGGAGGGGCAGTGTCAGCACAGCTGACAGAGGAGCAGGCTCTGCTGGCCTGGAAGATGGATGAGAGCGGGGATGGAGGGATGGAGGGACGCTGGACAGCTGCAGGGAGCAAAGGGCTCAGCCTGCGTGGACCTGTGCGCTATGGGTGGCGGCAAAGCCCGACAGCCCCCACAAGGAGGTCCTTGATGCAGTGCTCACCCCATGTTCTCAACTCTTCCATCCTGTTAAACATGGTCCCATGGCCTCAGGACGTTCACACTGGTGCACAACCCTCATGGTGGCCATCCTCCTCCAGAGCTCTTGGTCCTGCGAAACGGAGGGGCAGGGGCTCCTGCGGCCCCTCCTCCCAGGCCATTCCACGTTCTCCCTAATGGCTAATGGAGCTCCTCGCAGGAGGCAGCTTACACACTACTTGGCTTCCCCTGTTGTCTCTTCAGCTGCTGAAGTAGGGGAGTGACAGCAGTCACTTTCCTGGGTTTTGTTTTAATTCTAACATCGGGGTCCCTGCAGGAATTGGGGCTCCTGCAGGAATCGGGGCACACCTGTTTAGTTGATTGGAGCACAAAGTGACAAGTGTTGGAGAGTTGGGGAGTGACAGTCTGTGCTCCACCTAGAGAGGAGGTGGCAGATGACTTGCCCAGGGCGGGGGAGGAGCACGCTCCATGGGGAGAGCAGGAGAGCTTCCGGGGTCCCCTGCAGAACACTCTTCCTTTCCTCCCAACACTGTATTGAAAAGAGGTGGGGGCTTAGGCTGGGGAAGAAAGGAACAGGACCCAAGGGGCCCAGGTGGTGGGAAGGGAGCCAGCTGAGGTTCAGATTCAGACCAGAGGAACCAGTGATTGTCATCTCCAAGTGTCCCCAGCATGCACCTGGGTACCCACCATAACCAGATGGTAGAATGTTCATTGAATGAACGAACTTGGACTAGTTTGTTCCCAGTTTATTTTTCACAAGAACTGGGGAATCCATAAAAGGAAGCTTTGAAATAAAAATTTGGTTTTAGTTTAGGGAAAAAAAATTAAAGAATCATCCACTGAAAATATAAAGACATTCTCGTTGAACACCCAGGACCGAGTATCACTGTGCACTAAGTAGATGGCAGGGTTACCTGTGCCTTGACTGACATTTTGGAGGTAGGGTCCAAGTTGCTGAAGCTGACCTTGAATTGCTGTCCTCCAGCCTTAGCCTCCCGAGTAGCTGAGCGCATTGATAAATCAAACCTCCGAGAGCACTTCTCTCCAACACTTGTCACTTTGTGCTCTGATTAACTAAACAGGTGTGCCCCGATTCCTGCAGGGACTCCGATGTTAGAATTAAAATAAAACCCAGGCTTGGCAGGAGGCAATCCTCCCACAATGTACTGACTCAATTTGGAGGCCAAATGAAGGAGCCGAGGAGTGTGGTGAACAGGCTTCAAGAAGGTCCCCGGTGGCACTCATGTCCTTGTAAGTCCTTTCCTCGTTGAGTAGAGTAGGACCTGAGATTTACTTCTCACCAACAGCACATGGCCAAGCGATTGGGTACGACTACATTACAGACGACATTGATGTCCATTTGCCAACAGACTCTCCCCCTTGATGGCTTTGATGAAACTGCTCATGTTGGCGACATTCATGTGCAAGGACCCAAGGGCAGCCTCCACCCAGCAGTCAGCAGGGAACTGAAGGTTCCCAGTTTAATACCTGTGGGAGACAATCCTGCCAATCGACTCAGGAGCTTGGAGCAGTTATGCACAATTTTTTTTTTTTAAGAGGATACTGGGAATTGAACTCAGGGGCACTGGAACACTGAGCCCCATCCCCAGCCCTATTTTGTATTTTATTTAGAGACAGGGTCTCACTGAGTTGCTTAGGGCCTCACTTTTGCTGAGGCTGGCTTTGAACTTATGACCTCCTGCCTCAGCCTCCCGAGCTGCTGAGATTACAGGCATGCGCCATGGTGCCTGGCATAGGGGAACCTTCTGATGAGCCCCCAGCTGGCACCTTGAGTGCAGCCTCCTGAGACCCTGTTCCAGAGGCTTGGCTAACCAACGCTCATGGTCGGACCTACAGAAAAACGTGGGCTGTTGTGAACAGAGCGTGGTGATCCATTGAGGAGAATTAGCAAGACAGACAGCAAGATATTTACCTCTACTTTACAGAGGAGAAAAGTGAAGTTCAGAGAGGTGTGCAGCCTTCCTGAGCGGTACCCCAGCCCATGGAGGCGTGACCCCACCACGACCATCAGGCCTGGAACTCACTGTCCTCTGGGCAGAGTCCACTTGCACACGCCCACTCGAGTTTCCATCCTTGGAGAATGGCCTCACCTTCCTGCTCTTCCCAGCATCCCCTGGGGCGTGGTGGGGCCAGGGTTTCTAAAACAGTGTCCAGCTGTCAGCACTGGCATTTGTCAAAGGAAGTGGCTGCTCTCGGGCCCCGCCACCCTTCCCAAAGTGGACACTGCTTGGGAAAAGTGCGAACTAGGAGCTTGTCAGCCCAGCCTGGGGGAGGGGTTGGAACAGAGCTCAACATGAGGGAGATAAGGGAGGCCACTGGTGCGGGAGGCTGGGCATCTTGCTCCTTGTCCACGGCCAGAGCTGGCAAATGAGGCTGGGGGTGGTAGGGAAGGGGGAGCACAAAACACCCTCCATGATGCCCAGCCACGTAAGGGACAGCTGTGGCTAGAATAGCTGCTCGTCCAAGCAGAAGCTGAAGGGTTTCTGCTGCAGGATGGGGATAAGCATGCACCTCCCAACTGAAAGAACAGTAGTCAGAGCTGGGGGGAGATGGAGACCCCTTGGAAAGGGGGCCGACCCTGGTTAGGAGTGGGGACGTTCCAGGTCACCTGGTCAACAGCACTGTTGCCGCCCCCGATTATTCAGGAATAGATAACTGCAGACAAAATTCAAGAGCACAGGTAGTCTCCAAGCCACTGGGGGGCTGTGACTTTGGTGGAGAGGCCCCCACAGCTGTGTGAATGACTGTCACCATCTCTGAGCCATTACCAAGGGCCAGGTAGACAAGGCTAGGCTCAGGGACACGGTGGGTCAATTCAGAGGAAAACCTCATGTGACAGAGCTTACCTCCTGCGAGAGGAGCAGAATGATTGCTGCATAACAACGCGCCCCAGAACAGCGGCCGCAGAAAACAGTGACCATGTGTTTCTCATGGGTTGGGGGTCTGGCGTTGGGCGGGGTTCTGCTGGGTGGTTGTTCTGTCCCAGGAGATTGTCAGCTAGAATCCTTTGCCTGCTTATTTTTTTCCTGGTGATTCAGACGCAGGATCTCTGACTGGACCCTCCTCAGAGTGACCTGGGCTTCCTTACAACATGGCATCTGGGTTTCTAGAAGGCACAACAGTAGCTGCCAAGTTCTCTTAAGGGCTCAGGACATCACTCTCCCCCCCCACAAATACCCTGTTGGTTCAAGCAAGGCCCAGGATCAACCCCGACTCCAGAGGGGAGCATATCTCCTCTCCTTGCTCTGAGATAGCAGGTGCATACAGGAGGTTATTGTGGACAGCAATATGCTCAGCAGTGGACACTAGCCTGGGTAGACAGATGATCGTTCAGAAGGTGCGCAATGTAGTATTGCAGTTGTGGCATGGGTGGGTTTCCCTGTTTGGATAGAAGTTGGTATTTTGAAATGACATTTATAGGATTATTTCATCCTCATGGATTGAGGACTGTCTGCAAACTTGATGTACAAAAAGATTTTTTTTTTTTTAAACCAAGAAAACATAAGACTTGCGAAACCTGTGTCTGGTCTAGGAAATGGAACAGAGAAACTTGTTATGTGAATGTCCCTCCTCCCTGCCTCCAAGGGATAAAGGTCAGAGAATTTCCAGAATCTCTGTCCAGAGAATGTTTCACTCATGAGCCACACTCTGGACTGGTGGGCCGCAGCCAATAAACCTGCTTCCAGAAAGTTCCTCAGTTGTTCAGCCTCTTCTGTCCTTCAGCAGGGCCGAGATCTGGAACCAGGTTGTGACTTCACACAGCTGTTTTTTCCATGGTGCCTCAGATATAAACCTGGGATTTGATCAAGGCCTCCTCCGTTTCTCCATGAATCGACCCAGGAAGCTAAAAGCGACAGGCTTACTATCCCCTTCCTATGACCCCTAAGCCTCTAATCTGCAGGTAAATGTTTGAATGTCAGATCCCAAAGGATTGACAACTGGGTACTAAAGATCTACAAGACACGTGAAGCTGCACGCACCAATTTCCAGGGGTGGAGTCATCCTACATTGGCTTGATCTGCAATAGTCATCCTCGCTTTCCAATAACCACTGCATTCTGAACCCCCAGATCTCACAAGCTTATGTCAATTCTTGACAAGTGTCCAGAGTCAAAGGATCGTTTTCACTCACGGCACAGTGAAAAATGTAAGCAGCATAGTGTGAAAGTTCCTCTTGCATCCCAAGCCCCCCCAAGAGTGACCTTGAGCAACCGAGGGAAACTCTGTCCACGTGGCAGGTTTGCATCCCAGCTGAGAAACTGGTGCTTGGCAGCCTGACAAAGCCCACGAGGCACCAATCACACTGGAAACCTCCAAAGCCAAATCAAAATACATGAGCCTCCAAGTTGATTATCACAGGTGGACATTACAGAATGACTAACAGGTTGACCTGCCGGGTCTGCCTTCTCCATACCTCACAGCTACCCAGTGAGGTGGCTGTTACCACCAGGCCCCTTTATATGGGAGTTTAGGGAAATGAAGTGACTTGTCTGAGGTCACAGTGGCCGAGCAGGGATTCCCACCCAGGCCGACTAGGGCCCGTGAGTCCTCTGGATAGAATCAGCGGGCGTCAGTGCTGCCGGTTGTCCCCCTTTCTATTAAGTACAAAGACCAAAGTTAGATGATGCCAGGAGGGGCCGACTCCCTGGTGACATCACTCCCCGGCTGGACGGCACTTTTTCGGAGGCCAAGTCCACATCTCACGTCTCAGCCACATGAGAAGCCTTTATGCCAACAAGAAAAACCAGGAGGTGCAGAACTTGGTGGCACCCCGCCCGATCAGACAACCCACCCCTTCTGTACACCCGGGGAAGGGGAGGGGCTCGACTCCACCGGCCATTTCCAGAGGCCCTTCTTGGGGACGTAAGGGCTGAGACGGGGAGCAGCAATGGGTAGCCATCGGGAGCAGAGGCTTGGGGCAAGACTGAGTTGAAGCTCCCCAGCTGTGGGTGGCACAGCCGGGATCCAGCACCTCCGACTATCGACATGCGACATCTGACCAGAGCGTCTATCACTAACTCAGCCGCTTTAAGGACTGAGACGAGGCCCACACGTGGCTTAGTGGGCCAGGCCACGTTTTGTGGGCATGTTTTCAAAGCTTGGCATCCTTCTCAGACTCCTGGTGGGTCCTCTTACCTCCCGGGCTCACCGGGTCCCCAGTGGCCCAGATGGCCTGCCACACACACAGGGGCAAAGCCATTGGCAAACGTCCCATGGCCCTACGGCTGTGTGCATTCCGGGGGGCGTACACATCTAGACGTGACTGGTTGCTAGTGTCCCTCAGCTCCCGAGGGAAGGAGCAGCCCCAAGCAGGGTCAGCAGAGCCCTGGACGGACTCTATGCCCCAGACACACATTCCCATCTGCTGTCAGCAGGGAGGAGAGCATTGGCTTTGCCCCTGAAAATGGGTTCTTCCAGGGAGGGACACTGTCCCCAGACTCTGACACCTGTGGGTTCTGCAAAGGAGCCTGGGGACGGCCAGCTTCAGGAGAGGCCCCTCCCTCGGCTCACAGGCCTCTCACCTGTGGGAGTCACATCTGGGCCTCCTTTCGGGCCTCCTCTCCTTTGGTCTCATCTGTTCCTGACACTTCCTCCTTCCGGCTGGCGGCCACACAGTCTGTCTGGGGCGGGACGGCCAACCTCAGAGCCCAGTGACCTTTCAAAGACACCAGGTTTTGTTTAATTTCCAGAATTCCCCCCCGTCCTCCTTATCAGAGGCAGGAGGCCCCAGTGGGGAGGCCTTTGGCATCTTTCCCTGAATTTGAAAACAGATGGGCCGGGCCTCCTCCAATGGGTCCTTTCTTCACCAGGGGATGGAAAGGAAGGAGAAACAGGGTGGGATCTGAAGGGGGCGGAGAAGTCACCTGGAAGGAGGGGGAGAGGTGCCAATATGCCCGTCACTAACTCAGCTGCTTTAGGGATTGGCCCAGAATCATGGATTGGCCCAGGCCCTTTGCCATCTGAAAATCCCAACGGCCCGTGAAAGGGGCTAGGATCACCATCTCACGGGAGAGGAAGGATGAGGTTCAGGGAGAGATATTCAGGAGGAGTTCTGCAGGGGACAGTTGTAGGCCAGAGTTCACATCGTTGACTGTGCAGAACAGTGAGCTGGACCCCAACAGAGGTCGCTCTGGCTGTCCCCTGCATGATTCCCGATGCTCCACGGGGGCAGACCCCAGGGAATCACATTCCTTTTCCAAAAGTCTAGACACCTTCCAAGTTCCCCTAGAAACCTCAGGGGCACTTTGAAGCTGGTGCAAACTGGCCCTAGAGGAAACCACACTCAGAGTAACTACAGGACAGTGGCGGCCCCACTACCAGAGCCAGGGAGGGAGAGGGGCTTCTCCCATAGGAAGCCACACCAGGGAGTGCCGGGAGCTAACCTGTCTGTGCTCTCAACAGAGCGTGCTGAGGGGAGTCGGAGCTTGGCCTTGGGCTCAGTCTGAAGCCCCAAGGGCAGAGTGGCACGGGGTCCCTGCTCAGGTATAAGTTAGAATGGTGACTGGGGGGCCTCTTGCCAAGATCTCCCGTCTTGGCCTCTGGCTCTCTTAGTACCAAGACACCCAGCCCTTTGCACCTAGGGGGTCAGCTAGGAGCAAAGAGGAAGAGACCGCCATTAATATCCTTCATCTTAGCCAGTTTTAGGTTTGGCCTTCCAACCTGAATTTGTAGTGAGCTGCTTCACCCACTTTCTCGACCTCACGTCCCCGTTTACATCTTCACGTGGGCCTTCCATAGGCTCGTGTGTTGCAGCTGGTCCATTTGGGGTTCAGTGTCTGGTGGAATCCATTGCAGGAATGGGAAGTGGGCTTCGAGGGTGCACCCTGCATGTGAGCTGTGCTGGGAGTGGGGGTGCAACCTGGAGATGTCCACCTGTCCTTCCTTCTGCCCCCGGAGGGTTCCCAAGCCTATGTCAACTGCTAAGGTGCAAAGCACCAGCTAAGGAGCCCAGGGCTCCCGGGAGCACGTAGCCAGAGTCTTGGGTCAGCTACGGAGTGGCTTCGCACTGAGGATCTATCTTGTCCTTGGATTGGATTATCATCCATTTGGGATTCGATTCTTGCCTGATGCACTGGCAGGCAGAAAGTGTGGATCCCAGAGCCACCGAGACAGGGACAGGCCACGCTCTAAGTGGTCCCTTAGCCACCTCCCCACGCAGAGTCTTCAACCTCCGGGCTGTGGATTTCTGAGTTACACAGAAGAACAATTTGTGAGTCTCTGCATCTTTCTGTTGGAACTAGATTTCCTAGATGTGTTCTGTTTCTTGGGGTGGAGGCAGATGGTGATATTCTGCGTGTTCTAGAAGTCCTAATAGAGGGGTCAAATGCCATGTGTCATGAGCTCATCCCATCTTTCCCAGAGCTCCAGTCAAGTGTTCTCTGTTCCCATCTTCAGAGGGACCAAAACAGGCTCAGCAAGGTCGAGAGATGTTCGCTGGGTGACGGCATTATACCACTGGGTCCCATTCTAAGGTCTAAGCAGCCTGTACCCTTAAATTGGAGGCTGACCTTGGAACTGTCTGGAATTATAGAAACTACATGGCCACGAGCTTTTAGGATGGAGTCCAACTGCTACAGGGAAAGCTATTCCCCACCTGGGGCAGGTGCCGCTCTGCACTGCGGCGAGGAGGGGAAGCCTCACAGACAGTGGAGGAAATTCTGATCTTGGAGGTAATGTGCTACCAAGTTCAGAGGAGACAAGGTCTGGAACAGCCCCGTCCCACGGGTGTGACTTATGTGAGCCTAAGTTTGCTTATCCATGAAGCATGGGTGTCCCACCACCCTCTCCCCTCAAGGGATAAGTTTGAGGATCAAATGAACATGAAAGAACTTAAGGAACTTTAGAACATTCTGGAATGTGGAAACAAGCCATTTCTAGGTAGGCAGATCTTGTCAGAGGTGTGGACCTGCAGAGGTCCTCGGGGCACTCTTGTTGGGAACATCTACACTGTTAGAGTCTGTAAACAAGTCAGGATGGTGCCTGGCATTTTGCCAGAGAAATGTTAGGGTCTGTAAACAAGTCTGGATGGTGCCTGGCAAAATGCCAGAGGGAGTGGTTTGTGAAGTAAAGCCAGGGAGCCATTAAGTGTGGAAATTCCTTATTGTTTGACTGCTGTATCTAGTTTATGTTAATTAGATAAGCTGTGTGGAATGTATAAATACCTCTGTTGTCTTACAATATATGGCTCCCACTCCTGATGTGTCAATCTACACAAGTTGTTTGTCACCCCCCGTTATTTTGCCCAGCCAGCCTGACTACGGCAGATGGTGTAAGTGACAAAAAAAAGCTGCCTGTCCATAGATAGAACGGGAGCAATCTGCTCGTCCCTAGGCAGATAGGGGGAGAGGAAAAATGGCCATTTTAAGAAAATGGAAAAGATTGATACAGTATGTTTGTGTCTTGTTTTGTCTTGAAATGTTGTATTGTCTTTGTGACGAAAATATGGAAGGGGTGAGAAGTAAATTACTAAGGGAAGAAAACACGCCAGTGGAACCAAGAGCAGTTAGGACATATGTTGATAAAAGCCTGGAAACTCTAGTAAGAAAGAAAAAGAAAGTTCAGAAGAAGAAGGATTATTAAGAAAAAAGTTGCAACAAAAGGCTATTACTGAATACTTTTTGTTACCGGAGGGTACGTGAATCGGTGGTGGCTGCCATGTGGACAGGCAGTCATGGCGCAGCAAGGATTTTCCAAGCTGCAGTTGCCAGCTCTTCCCTGCCCCCCTGCAGGGGGAACAGGAGGCCACTGCAAGAGCCCAAGTCTAGACCAACCCAGAGGCATAGTCTTGCAGGCTCTTGCTCCCTGTGCCCAGAAGCAGTTTGAGTCCCGGACTCTCCCTGGGGCCATCTGGGGCTGCCAGGACACTGCAGGCAGAAGATGGCCCACTTCTCTGAAGTTGAATGTTTCCAAGGCCAATAACTACAATGGTTCTCCCACACCTAGAGGCTGATGAGTAATGAGTACTATTAAGGCTTATTTCAAATGTAAAAAACCTTGAGATAATGTACTAAATTGTTCAGAAGGTTGTTTTCTTAGCGCCTGCTGGAATACTACAGGATTTTCTTTAGCATCTTTGCTAGAGTTCCTGCCTTCATCCCAGTGCCAGTGACGATGAGGGTGGAAGAATTTCCAGTGTTGCTGAGAACCAGATGAGACTTCAGATCAAACTAGCTGCCTGCAGAACTTATCTGGACTGTGATTTAAGCTAGCTGCCTGCAGAACTTACCTGGACTATGATTTACCTGGACTGTGAGTTAATCTATTGAGACACTGCTTTACCTGGACTAAGACAACAAACTATAATCCACAACAAATTGTAACTAGGTATCTTTGCTAATGGTGTCATTGCTGGTATAATTTTTCCAAGGGCTTCTTGCATGGAGCCATCAATTGGCTTGGTATTGTGACATTTTGTATCCTCCCTTTCTGTTTGTAACAGGTTATTTATGGTGTTTGTGTAGAAAACCACTATGGTCGTTATTTAAATTAAACAAAAGGGGGAAATGTTAGAGTCTGTAAACAAGTCAGGATGGTGCCTGGCATTTTGCCAGGAGGAGTGGTTTGTGAGGTGGAGCCAGGGAGCCATTAAGTGTGGAGATTTCTTACTGGTTGACTGCTGTATCTAGTTTATGTTAATTAGATAAGCTGTGTGGAATGTATAAATACCTCTGTTGTCTTACAATAAATGGCTCCCACACCTGATGTGTCAATCTACACAAGTTGTTAGTCACCCCCCGCCCCCCGCCCCGGTTATTTTGCCCAGCCAGCCGGACTGCGGCACTACACCACTCAGACCAGGTTGATGAGATCAACGTGAATGTCTCCACACCTTGGGCTACAAATCCTCCCCCTGCACCACAGACATGGCCGAGGATGAGCTCGGCAGCTTTGCTCCTTGTAATCGCAAGCTAGAAGCCACCAAGTCCAAGGTCGAAGGACGCATCCTGGCCCATTCTTAGGTTAGGGTAAGAATCCAGTTAGAAGAATCAAACTACATTGCCTGCTCGATTCTGGATCAGGGAAGGCCACAGTGGAGGAGGATTGAAGGGCTAGCAAGCCCAGCAGAGTGACCGAGACCAAGACGGACAAGGGGGGGTCCATGGTTGCTGCGTCCTAGAGGATCACCGACACCTCCATCCTGTGGTTAACAAGTCACTCAGGTAAAGTCCCCACCTGAGGCAAGAGTCTTCAGCAGCCTTCCCAGGAAGCCGTGCCTGATGCCAGCCCCTGTCCTCGGATCCCATCCAGTGTGTCTCGCCGCCAACCCATGTGAGTCCAATAGTGAGAATCTTAAAATCTGCACCCGTGCGGGTAGCAAAGACCCTCCCAGGGGACCTCTGCCCAGGGCCACTCTAGTCTGCTTCTCTGGAGCCACATGGGAAGCTTTGAAGGGTTTGTAAGATGGCAGTCCTGGGTCAGATGGCCAGGTACAGACGTGACCACCTGTCCTTGGAGGGTGGTGTTGGGGATTAAAATTGGGTCGTCATCTCTTTGGCCCACCATCTGATACTCGAGAGTCTTTAAATAGTGGTGCCCTAGTTTTGCAGTAGAGTCACCTGGGGGGTTTTGAGGTGTCCTGGTGCCCACACCCCACCTCACACAATGCCTTGGGATGGAGGTCGAGCATTAACGCTTTAAGAATCCCGACAAGCAGCACAGTTCAGGAGCCACTAATGACGACGATCTCCCCCCGACATCAGGTTTCAGCTCCCTCAAGTTCCCGCTCAGGGAGCCTGGTCATCGCTCTGTCTGGCCGTCCATCCTCGGTCTGCTTAGGCGTGCAAGACGAGCTCGGCCCCTCCAGGATTGCCTGTGCTTCCTGGCAAAACCAAGAACACTGCCACCCTCCTTGCAGCCAGGGGTACCGAGCACCAGGTGCTCAGACTTGGGAGGCTGCCTCGACTTTTCCTCCACGAGGCTCCTGAACTCTGGTAGAGTTCCTCCCACAGCGCCCCCCCCCCATTGCTGTCTGTTAAGCAGAGAGGGAGCAGCCATGTTCCCCCACGCCCCTGTCCTCTCCCATCTGGACAACTCCAACCATCTCCTGCCTTCCCAGCCTCTTCTCCAGTCCCCATTCCCAGGACTAGTCACTCAGGTCTTCTAAATGACCTCACTCCACTTCTCAGCATTAAGTCCTATAGGGCTCCCCCTTGCCACATGGGAAAGACCGAACTCCCATTAGCATCCAAGACTCTGCTACCAGCAGCTCTAGTCTCATTGTGCTTCCTGCATTTTGAGTTTCCACGCACTAATGGTAGATTTTAATTCCTTGAATAATTCAATCCCAGGACCTTTGTTGGCTCCTCTCTAAGAGGTTGGGGCAGCACACTGTGGTGTCCCACTATTTAGACACAAGAGGAGAGAAAATAAGCTGTTCTCACATGAAGCAGCCCACACTAGCCTGCTGAAGGGTGATGGGTCACGGGGCCGTCTGTCCCCACCAAGACCACCCTAGGTCAGTCTGTAGCAATCTGATCCCCAGATGTTAGAGCACACATGCAGCCCAGGACTGTTTACCTAGCCTTCGCCAAGTGGGGGTGCATGAGTCCAGTCCAGACAGGAAGAGGACCCCACTCCCAGGCTCCCTAGCAGCACATTCTTCACCCTCAGCGATGGCTATGGTTTGAGTGTGGTTGGTCCATTTCCAAGGGTTCCCAAGGAAGCCTGGCATCCCATGTGTGGTGATGGAACCCTCAGGAGAAGTGGCCTGGAGGAAGGTGTTAGGTCATTGCCCTTGTAAGAGATGGACGCCATCTCTTGGATGGTTCTTAGAAAGTTCTAGAAGGTCAAGTCTGGCCTCTGATTCCTTCTCTGGCTTCCCATCTTGCCATGCCATCTTCTCCCCCTTGCATATGCTCCTACCCTGGAGAGCAGGGGAGCCTGCGTAATCTACCCCTTTGAGTTGTCTCTTGGGTCCAGTGCCCACTGCCAGCCCCCTCCCTCTATGGTCACCAACTACTGTTGTGACAACCCAGAGCTTCTCTAGCTCCAACCTGGAGGTTCAAACTTGTGGACTCTGGTGGTGCCGCCTCTTTCCCCCACCAGCCTCAATGGTGGTGGCTTCTGGCTGTTGATAATCTCTGCGGGAGATGTGTGTGGGGTCTTCTTACCCCGTTTGCTCCAACATCTCTAAGGGCTTGGCTAGTGCTTCTCCATATTAAGTGGCCTTTATTAAGCTTCTTGGCATGTTCCTTCGAGCTGGGGCCAGTGATTGACACCACCGGGCCTTCTGTGCCCACCTTGCACCAACCCAGGGCACCTCCCACATGGTATTCCCACTTTAAGGGATACAGGGTAAAAATAGTTTTGCATCAGATAGTCAATCAGCTGCTGGGGATTTAGCAGAGACAGATGCAGAATCCCAGCCCTTGTGGAGCTCTGGGTTCCAAGTAGGAAAGAGAAAGAAATCCTCGTTGGGGTGGAGAAAATAAATGAGGTGGGGGGCAGAGTTACAATGTTAATTATGATAGAGAAGGTCTCATGAAGAAGGTGGCACGTGAGTAGAGATCTGAGGGATGAAGGGAGGCATGCCGCTCTGGGGAACTGCATCTAGAGGACTGAGAAAGAGCAAAGCTCCTGCTATTGGAGACTAGCTGTCCCACTGTTCTCTCCCACCCTGAGGTTCTGCCTCATCTCTGCGGGCTGAACTCTGTTGAAAGCGAGACATGGGTATCTGGCACAGGCCAGAAGTAAAACAGATCTGGTCTAGATAGGAGGGGAAGCCATGGAGACGGGGATTGACACCTGGCATCTTATAAGTCCTAGTGATTGTGCCTCTGTCCTCCCCTTGGAGGACATGAATTACCCACCCCCTCATACCCCCACCATGGAGAGCAGGAAGACTGGGGTACAGCTACCCCCTTCTTAGCACACATGCTGGAGAGCAATCAGGTCAACCTTCCAGACCCCTCCTAAAGGGATCTCACATGTAGATCCTAAAAATGTTGAAATCAGAAGCAGGGTAGAATGGTCGCTAATGGGTGGGTGTGGTTGGAGGGATGTTGGTCAAATACAAAGTGTCAGATAAGAACAAGTTCAGGAGATCTGTTGTATCACATGAAAAAGTCTGTTAACCAATTATTGCCTTCTTTCTAGAAGAATTGGAAAGAGTCGATTGCCAAGTGTCGATTTTGCTTTCTTATCCCAGAAAACAAGAAATCCAGGGAAATGCATTAGCTTGAGCCTGTCTCTCACTGTACACATGTTTCAAGACTTGTTTTGGGTAATTTTTTTTTAAAGAAAAAAGATTATCTTTCTATTTAGCTGCAGAAATGCCATTAGCTGAGATTCTAGGGTCGATCTCTGCCTTCTAGCTGAGCTGGGCTCTTCCTGGGCAGCCCCAAGTCACAGGCTAAACATGGTGGGGCACTACTGCGACGTGCAGGACTCTTCCATAGAGAGGCACTCTTGGCTCTTAGCTACCCCGAGTTCATGGGGACCATCAGGTCTGCTTCCTGAGCGGAGGCTCTCTGGCCAGGTCCGCCTTCTGCCCCCATCTCTTTTGCAGACACCAGTGGTGTGCCAGCAACCTTTAACAACCTGCTCAGGTTATAGCATCTGACAGTTTTTGTGGTGTAAACACTCTCATCGCAGCTGATCTCCCAAGACAAGGTAGCACTCAACACAGTTGGGTATTGTCTCCAACTGATCCCTGGGAATTGTCTCCAACAAGCCTCTTTCCTGTCTCCATCTCTGCATTTATTTCTTTAGGGACCCAACCAAGATCTGACATGGCCACCTTACGAAGTCTCCCTCTTTCCACATCCTGTCCATCAGCATGTCCAGTAAGCTCTCAAACACCCTGAGCGCACTGCCCACATTCCTCCTGTCCTACACACTAAGCACGGAGCCCAGTGGGCTTTCTTGCCAAGTGCCTTCTTGCAATTGGCTTAGGAGAGGCACCGATACGTAGTAGTGTCTCAGCATGTATCGGCCGACCCAGGCCAAAGCTAGGAAGTGCGTAGCTAGAATCCAAGGCATGTCTCCCATCCTCCCAGCCCACTCAAGTCCACCTGTCCCTTCAGACATGAGCATCATGCTAATGGCCTCAAGTAAACCTGAGGTCTTTCTCTGATCATGTAGCATGCAAGAAGCACACACAACCCCGAAGTCCCTAGACATCCCCACCCAGAGGCGCCCACCCCACCTGACCCATGAAAGATGACTCGATACCCTGTGGCTTCCTCTTTGTCTGGAGAACCATCCCTAGAGCTTTCTTCTGGGCTACCCATCAAGTCGTCCCTGTCTTAGTCTGTTTGAGCTACTCTGACAAAAGGCCACAGACTGGGGTGGGGGTGGCTTAAATAAATCTCAGTCTGAGTGTCAAGATGAAGGTAGCAGCAGACTCAGCATCTGCTGAGGGCCTGTTTCCTGGTTCAGACTTTCTTGCTGGGTTCCCCAGTGGCAGGGGCCAGGCAGCTCTCTGGGGTCTTTCATGGGTGTAGCGGTTCCTTCAGGAGGTCTGAGGGCACCCCACCCTCATGGGCCTAGTAACCTCCCAACGGCCCCCTCTTCTAGCAGAGACTCCGGTGGCAGGTCCTCAGCACGCGAGTTTTGGTAAGAAATGTCCAGGCCTTCCATTTCCAACAGGATAAAGCCCCTCTGCTCAGCATGGTTCCTAAGGGCCTCCTGTAATCCGGAGGTCCATCCCAGGAAGCAAGAGGGTGGGGAAAGGAGGCAGGAAGTGAGTGGACTTTGTGTGTCCAAGCTCAGTCTGGGATCTACAAAAGCAGACCTGGAGCCACTACATTGGCTAAGCTGATCCCAGCACGAACAGGGAAATTCAGAACCTACCATGAAACCTCATCAGCATCCATCTTGAGAGCCACACTGTCCTTGAACTAGGCCACTAGGCAAGGAATCAGGGAGCTGCGTGGACCAACCAGGGGGAGCAGATGTGCTCTGGAGCTGCCAAAGGTGATGGCCACCTTGATCCACTTAACGTGGGCCTTCTGGGCCAGAGATGATGGGACCTGCTCCTGCATGTGTGAGTTTTCAGAGGAAGTCTGGTGGGCAGATTTAGAAGTCGCAGTCTCCTGCTGCTGCAGTCTGGCTGGGCACAAATCACTAGTCACTGAAGCAGGAACAAACTTTATTTCTGAACTCCACCAGCACCCTCCACATATGCTCCCCAGGAACTCTCCTGTACGCCATGTGGCTCCCTCAGGAGCCACACACCAACTGGAAATCCCTCCTCTGGCATTTCCCCAAACAACGGGAACTCTCCAGGAATCCCCTCGAGAACTCCAAAGTAGGGAGAACTCCAAAGCAGCAGGCTGAGGCAGACAGCAGGGGTCTAACACACACAGCTCAACATAACCATCATCATCCCAATGGCCTGCTGGCGTCACCTCTCAACCACTCCATACTGGCAAAAATGCCATGTGTCATTCGGACTCAGCTATGGCTCTCAGCATCCTGCCTTGATCCCGGGTGGCTCCCTTCCCAAACCTTCCTCCCCTCTCTGCATTCTCTACCTGCTCTGAAGTTACTGGAGCCTGGTATGATTTTAGGGACAATAAAACCATCAAAGGCCTTGGTCCTGAGAACAATCAGGGAGTTTGCAATAAAAGAGTATCCTGCCCCGGGAAGGTGCGACTTCAAGGCAAGTTGATGAGAAACCTTGGGAGGGGCCTTTGGGAGAACTGGGAAAACTGGAGACCATTTTTTAAAAATTATCTGCTGTCCCATTGACCTCCTACCCTATGTCCCTTTTCCCTTCCCTGCAGTCACTCCAGCTGCCCATTTCTAGTGTTTGAGCTTCTCTGTCACTTTGCCTGTGGTGAGTCAGAGCTCATAAGGCTCCTGGAAGCCCTGGGGGTAGGACACTCCTGAAGGCAGCCTTCCAAACCCCAGTGGCCTCTTCCCTTTACCTTTTGCTTTCTGGAATCCCATCAGGTAAACCACTTGCACCCATGATTTTGGGTCTTCATCCAATGCAGACGCCCTGAGACATGAAGACTGGAGGGATGCACAGCTTCCGGCCCTTCTGCTGAAGTCTACAGGGGGATGGGCCCATGAATTGAATAGTCCCCTCATGCTCCGACTTCCCCGAGGATCACAGAAAAGGCCCTGCTGCCAAGTCCACAGACGAGAAGATTCCCGAGAGTGACATGCGGGTTAAGTGGACATATCTGGATGCCTCACTCTCTCCAGTGAGCCTGGATTCTGAGGCAGGGAGGAAGATGTCCACTTGGCAGTCCCACAGGTCCTGGGCTTTTATTCAAAGAGAAAGTCACTATTCAACAGTTGGACTGTACCCGTCTATGGCACCTTTGGGATCTATCATAGCATTGGCAGTGTCACCATGAGCTTCTCAAGTCACCTCAGCCCAGGGTTGAGCACAGAAGGGACATGGGGCCTGGCTCATTTGTGCCTAGTGTGGCATTGCTCAAATGAGCCTTGGTCTGGAGTGTCCCCCTGGGGTTTGCCCAGATATCCTGAGACTTATATTATAATCCAAGTCTCCCCTGTCCATATCCAGTTCACCCCTTTACCACTGCTGAGTACCTCAGCTCGTGCACAGGGCACGTGAGGGGGCAGGGCACGCGAGGGGGCAGTTCTCTGCAAGGGCAGGTACCTTGTGTCATCTGCAGCTGGCCCTCTCCTGCTTTCACATCTCACCCACCTCTCAGTCATGGCAGGGCTACTCAGGTGGAAACAGCTGCTCAGGGAGGATCCACCTCGGCCCCTGCCAAGGGATCTTTAAACCATAATTGCTGACCCAGGATGTGCTGGTGCCGAGTTTATCAAGAAGTTAAGTGCCAGCCTTCCTCCTTCAGCCCAGAGCCAAGACTAATCTAAACACCCCACTCCCCATTCGTTACTCTAATTCCATCAGCAAGCTGACCAGGCCTGACCCTGCCTCTGATTTATGGCCTCACCAACAGATGCAGCAGCTGAGGACCCGGCCGGGCATCTGGGTAGCCCTGAGGCAGGTGGTTCAGAAGAGAGGGCAGCCACCACAGCCCTTCTGGAGGGGAAAGAGATGTAGGAATTTTGAGGTTTTGCTGGATGAATGCAGAGGGCAATTTATCCATGCAGGGCAGAAAGATTCCTTTGTGCATCTTCAAGTGAGCCAACTTGGGAAGAGGAAAAAAGTAATCGAAAAAGATGCATCAGTGGCATGAGGTGGCATGTGCAGTCTAATATCCTCTCCAACTCCTGTGGCTCTGTGATTACCATGAGCCCTGGGTCATTTTAGTTTTAGCAAATATATTGTGATAGGATCATGGGCAGGACCAGCAGGTCAGTATTTACACTTTAGTGGTTTTACAATGTTTTTATTACATTTGGGAAGGTGCAAAGATCCCAAGTACGGTGCTTAGGGGCTGTTCACAGAGTGAATGTGTCTCTGCAGTTGTAATTAAGCAGAGCATCTTTACGTTGGTGTTTCTTTTGAGAGATCTGCTTTTTGGAAAAAGGTACCCTAGACCTCCTTCCTACACACAGGCAATCTCACTTGGTGCTTCTCTTTGGACAGGTTCCTGCTCCCCTGTGGGTAATGACCCCGGTCTGAGCTGGATACAGTCTGGGGCCATTTGGAATCAGCAGATGGTCTGGCTTCTAGCTGGAGTGGAAGTTCTTTATTCCCTCTTTCTTTTCTGTTTTTTATTGGTTTTTCAAAACATTACAAAGCTCTTGACATATCATATTTTATACCTTAGATTCAAGTGGGTTATGAAATCCCATTTTTACCCCAAATACAGATTGCAGAATCACATCGGTTACATATCCACATTTTTACATAATGCCATATTAGTAACTGTTGTATTCTGCTACCTTTCCTATCCTCTACTATCCTCCCTCCCCTCTCCTCCCTTCTTCTCTCTCTACCCCATCTACTGTAATTCATTTCTCTCCTTTTTTTCCCCATTCCCCTCACAGCCTCTTATATGTAATTTTGTATAAAAATGAGGGTCTCCTTTCATTTTCATGCAATTTCCCTTTTCTCTCCCTTTCCCTCCCACCTCATGTCTCTGTTAAATGTTAATCTTTTCCTCCTGCTCTTCCTCCCTGCTCTGTTCTTAGTTGCTCTCATTACATCAAAGAAGACATTTGGCATTTGTTTTTTAGGGATTGGCTAGCTTCACTTAGCATCATCTGCTCTAGTGCCATCCATTTCCCTGCAAATGCCATAATTTTTCACTTTTAGTGCTGCATAATACTCCATGGTGTATAAATGCCACATTTTTTTAAATCCATTCACGTAGGCTCCCTATTTACCTCTCTTATTGTTTCTCTTCCTGAGAAAAACACTTTTAAGTTTAAGTAAGTCCCATTTGTTGATTCTTGTTATTAACTCTTGTGCTATGGGTATCCTATTAAGGAATTTGGAGCCCGACCCCACAATATGTAGATCGAAGCCAACTTTTTCTTCTATCAGACACAGAGTCTCTGATTTGATATCAAGCTCCTTGATCCATTTTGAGTTAATTTTTGTGCATGGTGAGAGGAGGGGATTCAGTTTCATTTTGTTGCATATGGATTTCCAGTTTTCCCAACACCATTTGTTGAAGATGCTATCCTTCCTCCATTGCATGCTTTTAGCCCCTTTATTAAATATAAGATAGTTGTAATTTTGTGGCTTAGTCTCTGTGTCCTCTATTCTGTACCATTAGTCCACCCGCCTGTTTTGGTACCAGTACCATGCTGTTTTTGTTACTATTGCTCTGTAATATAGTTTGAAATCTGGTACGCTATACCGCCTGATTCACACTTCCTGCTTAGAGTTGTTTTTGCTATTCTGGGTCTTTTATTTTTCCATATGAATTTCATGATTGCTTTATCTATTTCTACAAGAAATGCCGTTGGGATTTTGATTGGCATTGCATTAAACCTATAGAGAACTTTTGGTAATATCGCCATTTTGATGATGTTAGTTCTGCCTATCCATGAACAGGGTATATTTTTCCATTTTCTAAGATCTTCTTCTATTTCTCTCTTTAGTGTTCTTTAGTTTTCATTGTATAAATCTTTCACCTCTTTTGTTAGGTTGATTCCCAAGTATTTTATTTTATTTTTTTTGAGGATATTGTGAATGGAGTGTTTTTCCTCATTTATTCCCTCTTTACTTCCATGTTTCATCCCGCAAGAGCCAACTCTGCTCTCAAACAGCACTGAACTATGGGTCTAGACCCATCTAGGCTCTAATCCCATCAATGCCTGCTTTATCCCAAGTGCTGGCTTCCTGTAGGAAACTGAACTTCAGTTTCATCTACTCCATTTCTACAAAGCTACGAGGTTTATTTGTTGCCAAGATATAAGTGGGGAAGGCCACCTAAGAGGGTCCCCTGGCATGGACTCTGGGATCCAGTGGTTGCTACAAAGTGCCCTTGGGATTTAGTGATAGGGATCATTCCACTCAAGGAAGCGGGAGGCCAGAGGATGGACAGATGCATACCATCAAGCAAAGTCCAGAGGTAACCATATCACTTGACAGCCAAGCTCTGGGGATGGAACAGTTGGTCTCTACAGTTGGTTTCAGGGATGCAAGGGAGTTGGGGGGTATGGATCAATGCCTGGAGGAGGCAGAGGTATAGTCACCTGTGGTTCACACATACAGCCCAAGTGGCGCAAGGTTCATCCTTTGACATTAGAGATTTGACTTTAGGTTTCCAAGTGCCTCAGGAACAAGTGCACATAGAGATGAACAGGAGGGCCCAGCAAGGACACGCTCCAGACGCTGAACACGTCAAGATGCCAGGTAATTCGTTACCATTAGTGAAGAGGTGCTTCTGACCACAGTCCAGGTCCCTAAACTGCCACCAGCCTTTTCAGCCATGGGTTACGTGGGAGCAACTCTGCCAATTCCACTGGACAGACAACCAGGGTCGGAGGAATCTCAGTCTGGTGAACACTAGGGACCAGGAATGATTCCACTACAAAGACGACCATGCACCTGACTTCATTTCTACTGCTGCCAAGGGGCCTCCACAAGGCAGGGACAGGGGGTGGGGAACCAGTGGTGGTAGAAGAGGTGGCCTATTTGTGACAACCTAAGAAGCAGGAATAACCAACAGAGGTGACAACGATGGCAAGATCCTAAAAGACAGCTGTAATGGGGATAGCATGAGAACTCCTTTATAACTAGGTCAGGCAGAGAGGCCATCAAAGTGTGGGGGACTCCAGTGGAAGAACTGACCATATATGATGTCAGCTGCCATAAATGGTCATTCCTCATACTCAGGGATAAGCCCCAAGTAGGCTGACAGGACATCTCCACGTGGGTGTGATTGTTTGGTTTGACTCAAAAGATCATGCTACACCCTGTCCTGTGCTCCATAGGAATCACCTATTTGTATTCACAAGGAAGACTCTGGCCCCTGTCCTCAATGAACCGTGAGTGCCAACTTAAGGTTCCTCGTTGGCCATTTCTTGGATTTTGCTAACAAGATTGGGTTTGATTGGCTATGAAAATAATGGTACCTCTCGAATCCTATAGTATAAGAGATCCTATCCCCAGGGACCAGAGGGTGCCGTCAAGAAAAATCCTCAGCAGAGCAAAAGGCAGTCTGGGGTATCTTGTTCTTTTCTTCCCAATCAGTGACTACCTTCCCTTACTATTTTGGGCTTCCATGAATATAAGCTCAGCTGGGCCCATGAGCACTGGTTCCTTCTCTGCTCTTTCAGTTCTAGGAGAAGTGGCAGGGGACACAGTCCCGAAACTACAGAGAGAGCATGAAGAATGGGTCATCTTTTAGGCCGTGGACTTCATGCAGTGGTTTCCTGTCTGCCATCAGGGATTAACTGGGAATCAATGTCCCTTCTCTCCACTTGCCCAGGGTATAAAAGCTTTGGTTCACAGAAACAGAGTCAGAGCCAGGGGAGGAGAGATTCTCTGTGTTAAATAAGCAGCATCTGTAAGGAGGACTTCTCTTCCTTAGGAGTTGGTTCAGGGAAGGGCTTATCCTCCCCAGGTGAGGGCTTCACATTCACTTCCATTTGCAAAGGCACATTGACCCCATCAGTGGATCATTCCTGGTTTTTAGTGTTCACCAACCTAGATTCCCATAATACCCTCTGGGAAGGGAGAGCCAAGGAACAGCAGAACCCACTTTGATTCACTGGTTAGATTCCTCAACCCCACAGGTTAAGGGACGATTTCTCAGGTTCAGCACAGGTGGGCAACCTCACCTCTGAGTCAAGACCATCCCCTGCAAGGCCACAGTACTGGGGCATTTGGTTCCATGTTCCAGGAGAGCTTGTATCATGGCAAGCATGCAGGGATGACCATAAAACTCAGATCTTTCTATCTAAGATCCTTATTTCTCTTGTCCTTCTGTCTCTTCCCACTAGACTCCAGGAGCCAATAGTTTTCTTCAAGGGAAGTCTGGATAGCCCTAGACTTTTGGAAAGTCCCACCACCCCCCACACAAACTTCTCATGCCATAGAATTCCAGAGACTACCATTATTTTCTTAGCCACCAAAACCCAACCTCATTAGCAAAACCCAAGAATGGGCCAGCAAGGAACTTAAAGTTGGCACTCCTGGTTCATTGAAGACAGAGGCCACAGAGTCAGTGCCGAGTCCCTTACCTGTGGACCCCATGACGGCAGGCTTATCGTTATCATCCTGCATAAGAGAAAAATTCTGAAAGCCGCATGACTGCAAACCAAGGCAGGTCAAATGTCAGTTTCCCATTCTGTTTCTCTCCAGGTCTTTGGGTGGCGAGTCTTATTCTCAGGTCCCAAGACTGCCTTCTGTTTTTGATTTCAAACACAACTGACCTTTGGTCACTGATTGTGCCATGTATTCTGCCACGTGAACCCTTATATCCCTTTATAATAGACAGCAATGGACGGCTGAGGGTCTGATGCTCCATGAGGACCGGTTTTTAATCCAAAGCCTCATCAGCACAACCTTCAAGGAATGGCTTCTGAGGAGTATTTCAGAGGCACACCATAGCATTCCTCCTCAGGCCCACAAAGGCCCATGTGTATCTTATAATGAGGACTGCATTTAGTGATCTTCAGGAGTCTCCCAGAGCCTTGGCAGACCCAGCATTGCTTAGGGGTCCAAGTCCAAATTCATTTGGGCACCTCACAGTGAACTTTAGCTGCAAGTCCTCAGTTAAAAGCCAAGAAACAAGTTACTTCTTCCCAAGATTCGATGGCTCAGGGTACACACAAATTCTGGAAGACAGTAGGATGATAGGAAGGATCAGACCCAAGGATACCCAAACCCAGCAGGGCAGACGTTAAATCCTATGGCTTTCTCCTGGGATCAGGGACACCAGGGGGAGGATGTGAGCATCAGAGGGTGCAGACGGGCTGGCTCTTCCTGAAGCTTCCTTCAGCAAATGCCCCCCGTTCTTGGCATCCCCAACTTTGAGGTCTCCATTCTAGCTTCAACTTCCCCCAGCGTCACAGCCCACCCTCTGGTGACGCTTGGAGGGTTTCTGATGGCAACACGTTTCTGGCCTCCCAGGTTTGCCTTGACGCCAGCCCCACAGTTCTGACATCCAACAGAGCTTTCAAAGGATCATCACATGAGCAAGGCCAAGGTCTGCCCCTCGAGCGAGCCACACACGGGGACCTGCTCAGACCTTGGCTATGGCAGCCTGTGTGCCTGAACCCCACAGCACAGGGAAACAAACCCTGGGGACGTAGGACTCCTACGTGGTCTTGAGCAAGTAGTGCATCCCGGGTCTCTCGGAAGTCTGAGCCTGGGAGGCTTTGAGTTTTGCTGGTTGCCAAGAATGCCCTTAATGGCCTTTTTCTATTTTCCTGGTCAAAGCAGTAAACCCAGGGCCTTGTCTGACCAGGGAAGTGCTCACCCACTTTTGGCTTATTAATGGCAATCACCTCATTAGCAATAAAACTGTCACTGGCTGAGTTTTTAAGTACACCCGTTTTCTGCAGAATGGAAAGTTCAAGTCTTTTCACTTCCATTTGCAAAGGCACATTGACCCCAAGAGTTCTGCTCCGGACTCACTGGGATCTAGATAAAAGCAGATAGCAATGCCAGTGCTACCTAAATGCTATTTTGACTTGAAGTTCTCTCCAGATAACTCTTCAAACTCAGCTGCAGTCTGTCTGGGCACAAATCACGAGCCACTGAAGCAGGAACAAACTTTATTTTTGAACTGCAAGAAAACACTTCACACACGCTCCCAGGGAATTCTCCCAAACGCCACGCCGCTCATCCAGGAATCCCCAGCTGGAAATCTCTCTCCCGGAAAAAACTCCTCCTGTATTTCCCCAACCAATGGTAACTCTCGGGAAATCCCAGGAAATCCCCACTGAGAACTCCAAAGTAGCGCGAGAACTCATAAGTAGTGGCCGAGGTGGATAGTAATGCCTCGCCTGTCAATCAATACTGTTGGCAAAATGCCAGGGGCCATACAGACTCAGTCATGGCTCTCAGCACCCTATAACTGTTGTGTGCATTCCAAAATTAAACTGAGCTACTGGATGATGACCTGAGGCAGGTATCCAGCCAGTTCTCTCACTAACTCCTGGAGTCTGTGTGTTGATTCCGTGTCTCTACCCCTCCACGACAAAGTAGCCACCTTGGCAAAATACCTGAGATAAACAGTTTTTGAGGAGGAAAGGTTTTGACTCGGTTTTCTGAAGGTTTGAGTTGATGGTGACTTAGCCCCAATTGCTTTGGGCCTGGAGGGAGTGAGAGTATCAGAGAAGGAGCAAAGCTAGTCACCTCACTCAGGAAGAGCAAGGGAAGGAACAGGGTCCTAATAGACCCTTCAAGGATCTGTCCCCAGGGACCTTACAGCCTTCTACTAGTGCCACTCCCCCCCACACAGGGTGCTACAGGGTGCCACCAAGCCTTCAGTGCAGGACCTTCGGGGGCCATGGTAGCGACTGTACATCTATTCCATTGTTACAAACAGCTCACTTTTAGGTGTTAACTTGGATTAGTCAACAGCTAGAGAATTGGAAAAGTTGGAGTTTTGGATACCTCTATGGAGATGTTTCTAGAAGAGATGGAGTAGAGCAAGCATGAGAGATTGGTCCCCACATGGAGGAGCCCTTTCCATTGGCTAGGGTCCTGCATGGAACAGGAATGAGTTGAGCCTGGGGGTGGGATGTGCTCTTAATCCTGTTCTTGATCAGAACTCCAGGATTGACACAAGTACTCCCTACCCACCTCAGCAGTTTGAAGACTTTCACTAGGACAAGGCTTCTCCGAGCATCCCAACTTGTCTGGCTTTCAGATGGCCTGTCGGGGCCTTCTCAGCCTCTGTACTCAAAGTTCTCTTAAATCCTGTCTCATACATACTCAGACGAGTTCTTTGACAAAGACGTAACATGAATAGCTGTGGGCCCAGGGCTCTACAGGATCTGCTTTCCCTTCTCAAGCCTCATCGACACAACCTTCTCTGTCTTCATGGCTAGTCAGGGGTCTGTAGATATTTATGTATCTCCTGCCAATCTTCCCTGTAGATCTTTGACTTAATAGGCTTTGGTACCAGGCACGATTCTAAAGGAACCAAGTTTTAAGGCACTTCTGATACTGGCTCTCTAATCCCATCAGACCTAAAATGTCAGTGATTCTAATCCTGTAGTACAGAGAACACACTGGTCTCTCTTGACACGAACTACTTAAGATATGCCAATTTAATGTATTTGACCATCAGATTTCAGAAAAGGTGAAACAGTACTCCTGGCGACTCCACGTATGCCTTTAAACATTTGTGAAAGAGGGGGATATTATAGTTTTGAGAAATTGATGGAACAGTGAGCACAAGGTTTGGTTTTCCAGGTCTGCATCAATAGCCAGAGAGCTGGGGGCGCTCTACAGCCACAGAGCTGGAATTAGTTGAATCCAACAAGCCTGCTCATTGTCCAAAACCTCATGAGCCAGTCCCCCTCAAAAGCATATCTAGTATCTTGTGCCACTTCAGATACTTTTGATGGCATAAAACTCATTAAATGTTAATTAGGGAAACTATTTGAAATGCTTGGTTTTAAATTCCTTTGTAGATCACAGAAATTTAAAACTTAAAGGGTTTTGGTGATACAATGAGTATTCATTGGTTTACCTGAGAGTGCATTATTTTTTCCCCATTTAAAAGAGTTGTCAGGATTGGATGCTGCTGCCTGGGGTGGGCAGCTTTCCCTCAGTGTATGTCAGAGCTCCTACCTCATGGAAAGATGGATCCGACCAGGAGAACCAGGCTGGGACACCGAGAACTCAGTTCTCTTGGCATCTGCCAGCCATTCCAAGGTCAAAGACAATTTTCCCAAATCCCTGTTAACTGGAGCCCTGTTCTCCATGCTGCTTCTCATTCAGGGACTGGTTAAGCTTGGTTGGCCTCTATTTCTGTACAAAGTAGCTGGGGAAGGAGTCCTGGTCCACCCCCAAAATTCTGGGAAGCACAGCATGTATCATAGGGACACGGGGAATGGTACCAAGAAGAAGATGTGGAGGGAAATAGGTTTGAAGTCCACGAACCTGCGGTCACTGGGAACTAGAGCTCCGATCAGGAGGTAAGAAGTAGGTTTTCCCCCCAGACTTCAGTGCTGACCCCACGTGGAGGAATGAATTCCCACAACAAAGGATAAGAAATCAGCAGAAATATACATTCGATGTTCACAGCCGAGCCCTCGGATTCCAAGTCAGTCGATGGTGATGACCAGGATGCTCAGGATTGTCACTATTTCATTTGAGCAGATTGCCCAAGGACAGACCAGAGGGTACCTCAAAAAAAAAGACATTAAGGTTCTTCATGGAAGACCCTCAGCAGCAAAAATTGTTTGCCCAACTCTTGGTCTGAAGGGCTTCTTCTCTGGCATGGAGAAATCCTAGGCGTGGCTGTGGATGCCTGGCTGCCTGCTCCAGGAGCTGATTTTAGGAGCTACAGAGGCTGTCTCCCCCTGAAGGCTCTCCTATTATAATCACACCTGAGTATTGTAGTCTCATCTGAGATCTGTTGCCATCTTTCTGACGGCATTGGACAGGTGTCCCTCAGCCATCCTGTGTGAACCAACTTGTCCAGTTAAGTGATTGGCAATACCAATAGGGTCAGATTCACCAACTCTGCCAAAGTCACTGGGATTCTGCTGCGAGCATAAGGATTTGTTGGAACGAGAGTTTGGCAAGATAGTTTGGTACATGGATTCGCAAAGCAAGATTTATTTTTTAATCCCGATTAAGCGCAAGCACATACCACTTTATGACATGCCTTCTCTTCCTTTCACATTTTTGCCAAAGAGACATTGACATAATGACAGGAAACTGTTAGTCATAATTGCCCCCCCACCCCATACAATAACATCCAGTCATAAGTAGGTATGACTTAGTTTAGGTCCAACATAGCCATCAAGTTACATTCTCTAAACATTTAAAGAAACGTTCAAACAAATCAGAATATGTCTGTGGTGCCATAATTAAAAGTGGCATTGAGGCCATTGAGATGGTGAGACCCAAGAATCTAGCATAGACCACCACATCCAGTCCAGCTTCTATGGGAGTAGTATGGTGTCGAAGGCCAAGGGGCCCCGACGCTCAGGTGCCCAAACTTCAAGTTGTCAAAATAACTGGTCCTCACATCATGAGACATGAGAACAGAGACATGAGGCTCTTGTACCAAACTTCAACTAGGAAGTACCCCCACTTATCTTACCCTGTTCACTTCTGATCCCCAACACCCTTTCCCCCAATCACAATCACAAGTCATCCAGACATCGCTGGGATGCTCCAAGAGGAATTGGGACTAGTTCCCAGCTTGGGCAGAGTACCACCTCCCACAGGCCTACAGCCAGGGTTACTCTAGAGAATGCTACCCATTCTCACCAAGGTCTTGACCTCAGCTCAAGATGACAAACTCTTTCCTGGGTCTAGAAGGGCAACTGTCAGGCTCTTGTCCTGCTCTAAAGAAAAAGATGATCTACGCAGGGTAGATCGTAAGAGAGCAATCCCCTTTACTTTGTCTTTCAATGAAATCCATTATGTTTCCTTTCCTTGGACTCTGAAGTCCATCATAAAATGTCCCTGGCATAGAATACTCAGTTGACAAGCAGACTTGCGGCAATATCACTTTAGACCTTAACACTGACTAGGGTGGAGTTCCTGGTGGCTTTCCTCCAAGAAATAATTCTAAGCCACTTTGATATAAGCAATGCCTGAGAAGACTCATCTTTAGGGCTTTATCCAGATCTTTGCTGGCTATGTTCTGAGAGAATACTACCTTTGCCTCAGTGAAAACAGGTATTTTCTGTTTCATAAGAAAAAAAAAAGAGGTTATGAACAGACACTGTGACTTCCGTTTTCAGATTCCCTTAAGTCAACCTAAGATTTCAGTCAAATTAAGGTCAAAGGCAGAAGAACGAAAGCCAATATCAAGCGAGTCCAGAGATGACCGAATTCTGATCCTTCAGAATCCAGAGTGGGGAAGTCTCAAATTCCACTTGATGAACAAGTCTGAACCCAAGACAAGTCCAGTGATTCAACTGCAAATGATATGTGGACTCCCTCGCTCGGAGCTTCTTACTACAACTGATGATTTCTGTCCATGAAGAACTCAAAATACTCTGCTTCGTGATGGTGTCCCAAAATAGAGGGGATATGTATTTCCAGTAGGAAATATGCGCTATTAGATACAGGCAGTATTTCTAAAGTGTTAGATCTAAGTCAAACATGGGTAAAGAGGTGACCTTGTGTTGGGGGATCTACAGCTGACACGAACACACTAGTGGCAGTAACATGTCCTTCGTAAAACCCCATTGAGGATGAAAGCTTTAGAACAACTGAGACAACTGGTATTTTAGAGTATAAAACTGGAGTCCCCCAAAGAATTCCTATTCCTGCTCCTATGTTTGCCCAGGTATGTCGCAGTCTGGCTGGGCACAAATCACGAGCCACTGAAGCAGGAACGAACTTTATTTTTGAACTGCAAGAAAACACTTCACACATGCTCCCAGGGAATTCTCCCGAATGCCACGTGGCTCATCCAGGCACCCCCAGCCGGAAATCTCTCTCCTGGAAAAACCTCCTCATGCACTTCCCCAACCAATGGGAACTCTCGGGGAATCCCCGGGAATCCCCACGAATACTCCAAAATAGCGCGAGAACTCAAAAGTAGCGGCCGAGGCGGATAGTAATGCCTCGCCTGTCAACCAATACTGTTGGCAAAATGCCAGGGGCCATACAGACTCGGCTATGGCTCTCAGCATCTCCCCCCTTCTGTTTAATTCAACAACAAGCAATGTGGCTTAGGGACCGTACCTGTTAGGTAGTCAAATTCAAAATATGGTCCTTACCCTTCATCGGATGAGATGATCTCTAGGTGTCAGCCTCCTGTCTTAGGTTGGTACCATTGCAATTGGATCATACCCATCACTGACTACTGGTCCAGCATACAGCCATACTTGTGGATGGGCCTTTGGATCAGTGGGGGGGTGAGGTTCTTTGCCTCATGTCTGTTGGCCCCCAAATTTGGCCTTGGTGCCAGTGGGGTGGTGAGGTTCTTTGCCTCGCCTCTGTTGGCCCCCAAATTTTAGACCATCACTGGTAGAAGGAAGGAGGATGCAAAATGCAATGACACTAAGCTAATTGAGGGCTCCTTTGAAAAATTGTACCACCTGTGACACCATCAGCAAAACTACTCCAGTACTACCACAATTCACTGCACCAACAGATAGTTCACAATGCATACAAGTGATACATAGTCCAGGCAAGTTCTGCAAGCAGTTCAAAGCAGAGGAATCTGTCAATATGTCCATTTCCTCCCAAAGTAAATTGACTCCTTGATTGAACATTACTTGTTGAGTTATTATTCATTGATGCAGCAGTTTATACAGTTTGTTGTGATAACTATCGAAGAAGCTGTAGTTTGGTTTTATCTTTGTCTTCACTGGCACTGGGATGAAGATAGGAATTCTGGCAATGATGCTAAAAAAATATGTAACATTCCAACAGGCACTAAGAAAACAATTTTTTGAACAATTTACATTATACAGAACAGAATTATTAAATATAATGAAAAGGAAAGGTGAAAGTAAACAAACAGATCTGTTAACCTCCTTATTTATCACATATAAAAACAATTTTCAACAGCTGTTTATCCAATCTAAATTAAACCATTAAAATCATGTGAATAAAAAATTTGGGTCCATTTAAAATGAGCGCTCCTTATATATGATATATGGACATACGCACATACACACATACAACACAAAACACAAGTGTGCACACATAACATACAACACATAAGACAATAGTAAAGGCCTTGTAGCTTTACCTAGGTGAAATCTCCATTGCAATGTTTAAAAACTCCATAGTCAAAAAATAAAACTGATCAGAAAAACATTAACCTAGGTCTGTATGAGCTCAAAAATAAAATAGAACTTTATGATGTGGGAAAAGGCAATAATAAAATAAATATTGAAAAAACCATCCTGGTTAATCACTGTCGCAGATGTAAGAATAGCCAAACTGGAGCTCTGGATATCAGCTGTCATGGATTTGAGTCAAATCACCTTTTTTTTTTTTTGGTCTGTAGAATTTGCTTTGGTTAGTTTCTCTGGAATCCAAATCCACTGTTGTTCAACCTGTGGAAACACACAAACAGAACCCCGACTCCAGACAATCACTGGGTCAGGACCTTAGTTAATCTGGAATCCAAATCGGCTGCTGTTCTCCCTGTGGAAACACACAAACAGACCCCCAACTCCAGACAATCACTGGGTCAGGACCTTTCCATTGTCCCGTTAGAATATCCTTCCAAAGTACCTTAGGCTTATGTACATTTTTTGGACACATATGCCTTTCTGCAGCACTAAGCCCTGATGAATCCAAATTTAAAACTTTAGAGTAAAAAGGGTTATTTTAAGTTTATCTTTGGGGGATATATACCCCTTTCCAATTCCCTCTTTTTGCTTTAATAAGTACATTTTAATAGTTTGATGGGCTCTTTCAACTACGCCTTGTCCCTGAGGATTGTATGAGATTCCTGTTATATGAGTAATGTCAAATGATGAGCAAAATTGTTTAAAATAGGTATAAGTATAACAAGGACCATTATCTGTTTTTAACTGTTTTGAAACGCCCCCAGTGTCAAAATTTTGTAAGCAATGAGATATATCATCTTTAGTTTTTTCTTCGGCATGAAGGGAGTCCATCAAAAATCCAGAAGTATCAACTGTATCATGCAAATATTTTAATTTTCCAAATTGTGGCAAGTGTGTGACATCCATCTGCCAAATATGGTTAGGTATCAGTCCTCTAGGATTGACTCCAAGATAAACTTGTGGATAAAAGGTCACACAATTTTGACATTGTTTTATTATTTGTCTAGCTTGTTCCTTAGTTATTTTAAAATACATTTGTAAAGTATTAGCATTGACATGGAACCTTTTATGAAAATTTGTAGCCTCTTCTAGTGTAGAGAAAATATGTATGTCATGTGTAGTTTTATCTGCTAAGTCATTGCCCAAACTAAGGGCTCAAGGCAATCCTGTATGTGCCCTGATATGTCCTATAAAGAATGGACCTTTTCTGTCCCAGATTAGACTTTGTATATTGGAAAACAAAGAGAAAACTGTAGAGGAAGGGGAAATCCTACCAGCATCTTCAAGAGATACTATAGCATTAACTATATACTGACTATCAGAGAATAAATTAAATACAGAATCTTTAAACATCACAAAAGCTTGTAAAACTGCATTAAGCTCTACCTTTTGAGCTGATTGTTTGGGTACTAAAAATGTAAAAGTTTGATCAGGGGTAACTACTGCTGCTGTACCATTATTTGACCCATCAGTGAATATATTTGGAGCATTCATGATAGGGGTTTTTCTTGTCATTTTTGGAAAAACTACAGGATGCTTAGGCCAAAAAGACAACAAAAGATTAGATGGTAAGTGATTATCAAATGAAACATTAGATTTACACATGATTATTGCCCAAGTATTTAACTCATTAGCTAACTCATCAATTTGATCCATACTATATGGAGTAATAATTTTATTGGGAGAAATTCCAAACACATCCTTCACTGCTTTTATTCCTTTGAGTATTAATTGTCCTACAGCCTCAGGATACCTAGTAAGAATAGTGTTAGGAGAATAAGATAAATGTATTCATAATAATGGACCTTCTTCCCAAAATACTCCTGTAGGAATATTTTTGTTGGTATTACAATAAATAATAAAGGCAAAGTTATATCAATTCTATCCAAATGCATATTTTCCATATATGTTTCAATAATTTTTAATGCCTTTCTTGCTTCAGGTGGTAACATGCAGGGTGAATTTGGATCTGATGGACCTTTTAGGATATCAAATAAAGGTCCCAACTCTCCTGTTGGAATGCCTAGATAAGGCCTTATCCAATTTATGTCTCCTAATAACTTTTGAAAGTTGTTAAGTGGTTTGAGTTGATCTACTCGTATTTGAATTTTTGATGGACGGACCATGGTTGAGGATAATAGAACTCCTAAATAATTAATTGGAAAATTTAATTGTACTTTAAGTATTGCTATCTCTAGATTATAATTTTTTAATAAATTTGTAAGTGTGTCATAACATTCAAGCAATGTGTTTTTATCTTTATGTGCTAATAATACATCATCCATATAGTGAAATATTTGTAGTTCAGGATTTTGATTTCTAAGTGGCTGGATTGCTTTGATAACATAAATTTGACACATAGTTGGGCTGTTAGCCATCCTTTGAGGGAGTACTTTCCATTCATATCTCTGATCAGGACCTTCATGATTCAGTGCAGGGATAGTAAATGCAAAACGTGGTCTATCCTCAGGATGAATTGGAATTGAAAAAAAAAAAAAAGCAATATTTAATATCTATAGCTAAAACGTACCAGGTTTGTGGCAAAGCAGACAATGAGGAATCCCCGATTGAGCAGGTCCCATAATAACCATCTCATTATTAATGGCTCTTAAATCTTGCAATAATCTCCATTTACCAGATTTCTTTTAAATGACAAAAATGGGAGTATTATAGGGAGATACGGAAGGTTGTATGTGTCCCTCCGCTAATTGTTGTTTGACCAAGTCATGGGCTGCTTGTATCTTTTCTTTAGTCAGGGGCCACTGAGGAACCCATACTGGTCTATCTGATTTCCAAGTAATTTTTATTGCCTCAGTGACCCCTTCTGAAAACCCAGTCTATATCTATTTATTCCTTGATCTATTTGAATTGGTGCTGCTATACCTTGTTCTCCTAATCTTTTTTCTTTCCTGAAACCTTGTATAGCCCTAATAGTGGGCGCATTTGGATTGATGTTATTTGTTAATGTCAAACCTAATTGATCTAGGACATCTCATCCCCATAAATTTATAGGAAAATGATCCAATACATATGGCTGTATAGTTCCTTTACATCCTTCAGGATCCTTCCAATCTAATACCATTGCACTTCTATGGGGATTAGTTGTCACTCCTAGGCCTCGAAGCGTTTGAGTGGCTTGTTTTAATGGCCAATGTTTTGGCCATTCTTAATGAGATATGATTCTAAGGTCTACCTGTATCCAGTAGCCCATTAAATTCATGTCCTTGAATATTTAGTTTTAGCATTGGGCAAGAATCTAAATTCAGAGACAGCATAGCCCAATCTACACCTGTGGAGCCTAATCCCCTGGAACCTCTTTCTATACTACTACTGGAAAATTTATCATGTAGTCTGGGTATTATTAATAACTGTGCTATTCTATCTCTTGGTGAAATTACTGATATACCCTTTGGAGAACTAGCTATAATTTTTATTTCACCTTCATAATCGGGATCAATTACCCCGGGACTTATCATAAGTCCTTTTAGAGTAGAAGAACTGCATCCTAACAATAAGCCTACTGTTCCTTGGGGAAGAGGTCCTTTTACTCCTGTGGGAATGATTTGAACTCCCGTCTTTGGAGTTAGTACTGCTCTGGCAGAGGTGCAGATGTCCAACCCTGCACTCCCTCTGGTTCGTCTGATGAGAGATCTGATGGATAATGTGTCCTAGGCACTACCCTGATGGTGTTGCTGGGTCCCTCTATGGTGTTTCTGGGTTCCTCCAGTGCCCCGTATATTTGTGGTCATGGGTCTGGAGGATTGGGTCCCCCGTCCGTCTTTTGGCAATGGAGCCCGATGCCTTTCTCCATGATATCGTGGGTAAACATTGGTCCTTATCCATTTTTTGATAATGGAGTACCCTCTATGGTGGTTTGAGAACGGCATTCATTAGCCCAATGTCTCCCTCTACGGCATCATGGGCAAATACCCGGTATTCTATTTCTTTGATACCTAGCTTTGTTAAACCCTCCTCCTATGGGGCAACTCCTTTTAAAATGTCCTATTTGTTCACAATTGTAGCATGGTTTTGGCTTGGCATCTAAAGCCTGTTGTACTGCTGCCAAGACTTGTCCTTGTTCATTAATGTCTCTACATAATTTAATATATGTGTTTAAATCTTCATGTCTCCATGGTCTAATGACCTCTCTGCAGCAACGATTTGCTTGGTCATAAGCCAGTTGTTTTATAAATGGCATTGCTTGTTCTGTATCCCCCAAAATTCTGGAAGCTGTTTGAATAAGCCTATCTACAAATTCAGCGTAAGATTCATTAGTTCCTTGTATTACCTTAGATAATTGTCCTTGTAAATCTCCATGCCCCTGTAAAGTTTTCCATGCCCTATCCACATCTACAGCGATTTGTGCGTATATGCCAGGATCATATTCAATTTTTTGCTGTTGACCCTCATAAGGTCCTTTTCCTAACAACATCTCTAGATTTCTTTGAGGGTAACTGGCTAATGCATTTTGCCTAGCCGTCTCTATGCAAAATTCCTCATTGGCAACCTTTCATAACAAATATTGTCCTCCATTTAGCACAGATTTACACATACTAGCCCAATCTGCTAGTGTCATGTCCAAGTTGGTAATGGATTCGACCATACTTACAGTGAAGGGCGCTTGAGGATCATAGGTTGTTACAGCCTCCTTTAACTGCTTCACTGTTTTGAAATCTAAAGCATGGTGAATTCACTGCACTCCTGCCTGCTCAAGGACAGGGCATGCTAATCTTTGAGGTCCTGTCTCAGGATCCCATCTATCAACTACGGGGGTTGAGGGCCACTCAGCTATCTCCATAGGTGGAGCTGTTGGTTGAATTACACCCTCTGGTGATAGAACGGTGTTAGTAGCAGCCTCCTGTTGTAGCTTTTTTCCTAATAGCTGTTTCTCCTCTAAACTTTCTTCCTTTAAATTTTCTTCCTCTGTCTGACTAACTCGAGAGAACTTCTCTTTTGCTAGATCTAAAATGTCTTTCTCGATGGTCTGAACCTCTAACAATTTACTTAACACTCTTTCAGTTTGTTTTTTTACTAATTTCTAATCTGTTATAAAGATAACACAACCCAATAAGATAACACAAAACAAAACTGAAACAGAATGAAACAAAAATGGAACAAAAAATCATTGTATCAATTTTCCTATTTTCTTGACATGTGCATTTGTGGTCTATTTCTATCTCTTCCTCAGGGGCGAACAACTTCAAACCTTGACCCAACCATTTTTCCCAGTCTGCCTGAGAAAATTCTAGGGATAGGCAGCTTGAAACAAAAAGAAAAAAAAAATCAAAATAAGAACACTTTTTTTTTTAAATGGTCACCCATTCTCTCGCCTTCCCTTAGGGGCGAGCAATTTCACTTACCCCGAAGCTTCAGACGTTTCCTGCATGGGCCACCAATTGCCGCAGTCTGGCTGGGCACAAATCACGAGCCACTGAAGCAGGAACAAACTTTATTTTTGAACTGCAAGAAAACACTTCACACACGCTCCCGGGGAATTCTCCCTAGCGCCACGCGGCTCATCCAGGAACCCCCAGCCGGAAATATCTCTCCGGGAAAAACATCCTCCTGCACTTCCCCAACCAATGGGAACTCTCGGGGAATCCCCGGGAATCCCCACGAGAACTCCAAAGTCACGAGAACTCAAAAGTTGTGGCCAAGGCGGATAGTAATGCCTCACCTGTCAACCAATACTGTTGGCAAAATGCCAGGGGCCATACATACTCGGCCGTGGCTCTCAGCACAGGTATCAGGAACCCACATGCTCATTGATAAGGTCTCACTTCCAGAAATGAGCTGCAGAGATCACAGCCACAGAATTTCCTACTCCCAGCTAAGCTATCACCGAGTCCAACCATTTGCAGATGTATTCACATCTATCTGTAGGTAAGGCCATTGATCAAGCCAATTGTTTTTAGGCAGTACCATACCCAGGGCTGAAAAGGGAAATGCTCAGAGAGCTAACACCTCAGCCCATTCACGAACGCCACTATATTGGACCACATGCTAGTGAGATACTTCAGGATGACCCGGAGATCCAAGATACATTTCCCTGAATGATACATTTATAACCCCCCCAGCAATCTAATTACCAAGATTTTGGTAAGATAGCTATAAAACATTTAATAAGTTTGGTCTATAAAACATTTAACATGTTTCCAGGGATGGCGTCAGTATTAGACGAGAGGACACATGCCAGTGTTTGTCAGAAGTGCTTGAATGATGCCCACTTCCCGCTTGGACTCCATTCTATGCCTTGGTTTACCTTGATCTGGTCTGCCTACCACAACCAACCTTCCACTCCTCCACTTTAAGCAGTACTGTTAGTAAATCCAAGGCCAAGGGTAAGCCACATTTCGACAGGTTCAAGGCAATTTGAAAAGTCTCAAGCCATTTGTGTTAGACGAGAAGCCATCTAACATCCACAAAGACCATCCATAGTGACTATGATTTTCATAAGTAGAAAATTTTATAGAAGATGAATTTTATAGAAGATGAATTTTCAGGGAAATTCACAGAAGTATATATAATTCAGCCCTGGGGTCAGCAAAACCACATTTAGCTGAATGAATACATAAGATTTGAGGTTCAGAAGGTGTCCCCTCAAACACATTTGAGAGCTAACACATGAACGTGCTGTGTGCCACTGAAGTAGACACAAGGAACACAGGTCAACGCATATTCTTAGAGTTAGGTCCACAGAGCTACCATGGAGCAGCAAGCTTAGCACACCAAGGTCAGAATATGGCTTCTTTGGTTGTACATCCTCAGTGTCCTGGGACCATCAGAGACAAGATGGCCAATTGAGCCAAGATGCTCAGCAGACATCGCTTTGGCAGTGGCAGATGAGGGGCAGCATCTGTGCTAGTCTAGGGACCATGTGAGGTGAATAGAACCCTCAGAGGGCAGGGTATAGATTTGTGCTTCCACATCACGAGGATGCTGGGGGAAGGAAGGCACGCTGCCCCTCTGCCCCACAGCGTGTGTACCCAACCCATATCTGGTTCCAGGCACGGAGGTATCTTGCCCTAATAGAATTCCTCCATGCTAAGGGGACAAGCTGATTTACACCACAGCTTCCGAGGCCGTAACGCAGCTGGATGCCTCTTGGTCCAAAATGCAATCTAGTTGTTCGCTACACACCTTTAAACGCTTGTAGTCTGCAAGCTAGTCATAAGGCTGTTTGGGCTACCAAGGCAATAGGGATTTAGTCCTTGTCCCTAAAGCTAGGCTTCATAACATAATGACATTGAAGGCCTAAACCATTTAAGGAGGACGTAAGGAAAGGTCTATCCCCCTTCCTACAGATGGTGGGGACCAGGCTCTGGTTTGACCCCTGCCTCACTTTCTGCTTTCGATACAGAAATAAGTCCAGGGGTGCCTCCACTTGAGAGAGGCATCCCCTCCCCCCCAAAGTGTAGGCAGGCTGAGAAAATACCCCAGGAAGGGTTTAGATTCAACCTTTCCTTTTAAATTAGTTCATTTTAATGTTCAGTGTTTTTTTAAAACACTTTAGACAAGTGACAAGTTCGTGGGTTTTTTTTTTTTTGTGTGTGTGTGTGTGTGTGTGTGTTGGGGGAAGCAGTAGGACATTTTATCTTCATTCTTTCCTGAGAATGGAGATGACAAGGGAAATAAAAGGATTCTGCAGAAAAGTCCAGTGAATGGGCGAACGCGAAGGTCCAAGGATGGTCAACAGCCACCCATAGAACAGTGGGTATTGGTCAGCCAATCCTGACTGGTTCCTGCCACTGAGGTTATCTTGAAAGCAGATGGGAAAGCCTCCTTGCAGAGCAGGTCTCCCACCTTTCACAGAGAGCAGAGAGAAACCAGAGCCCAGGACCTGGGGGAGCTGGCTCTTCATTGCACTCTGGACCCATCTCACCGGGACACTGGGGTTGACGCATACCCATGTTTATAGTAGCACGATTCATAAGAGGCAAACTATGGAATCAGCCTTGGTTTCCATCAATGGATTAAAAAAAGTGATGTCTATACACAATGAACTTTTATTTAGCCATAAAGAGATTTAAGGAAAATAGATGGGACTTGAGAACATTATGTTAAGCAAAAAACCCAGACTTGGGAAGTCAAGGGTCATGTTATCTCATGTGGAAGCAAGAGGGGTAAAAGGTATGGGGAGGTCTTGTATTAAGAGGAAAAAAAAAATCAGTAGAGAGGGAAGTTGCAGATACCTTGGAATGATTGCTTTTGTCATCTTTTGCACCACTATGACCAAAAGACCTGACAAAGACAATTTTAGAGGGGAGAAAGTTTATTTGAGGGTGGACATCATGGTGGAGGAGGGTGGAGGAGGAAAGTGGCTCAGGACAAGGGCAGGAAGAAGAGATCTGTTTGACAAAGACTAAACCCCAGAGGTGCACCCCCAAGGACTCATCTCTTCTAGCCACACCCTACCCACCTACAGTTAGCACTCAGTTAATCCTTATTAGGGAATTAACTCAGATTGGGTGAAGGCTCTTGCAACCCAGTCACTTCCCCATTAGACCTTATGCTCTCTCAAGCTTTTGGGGGGCACCTTACATTCAAACCCTAACAGCGATATTGGCCAAGTTACATTGCTACATTGCATGCAACAGCGAGTCCCAGAGAGGGGACCACTTCAGAGCACGCTTCCTTCCAGCCAGTCCTGGGAAAAGTAGTTCATGCTTCCAGACGCCTTTTCTCTGAGAAGGAAAGGACTTCAACCGCTCTCAAGTGGGAGCTTCCTTGCAGCCGAGCCTCCTGGAGGTGGGGGCAACAGGAGTTTCCCTCTGGGTGGGGTTCCCTTGGGATACAGATCACAGGACCTGCTGGGGTCCGACTTTCAACAACATGCAGCTGCAGGTAGAGGAGGCCATGGTCCCCCCTTTCAGGACGCAGGATTCTTGGTACATAGAACATTCAAGGTTTTCTAATCAGAAGACTTCAATGGTTTGACAGTGGTTAAAATCCAAGGCGCTTTGCCAGCATTATCTCCAGTGGCAGCTTTTCCGTGTTGCTGGTTAAAGATGCTGAGGATGGCTTCCCAGCTGTTAAGTGCTTAACATTGCATTTTAAGCGTGTAGCTAAAGGTATTCATGAGCTGTGTTGAGGGGACCATTGTCATGGCATGCAGGTTAGTGTTCTTATAGGATTAAGCTAAAAATTGATCTCCCCTTCATATTCTTGCTGTGTTATGGTCATGGGTCAATGGGGTTCATTGTGATATATTTGTACATGCACATGAGTGCCTTGTTAATTTCATTCTGCCCTTCTCTCCTTTTCCTATTTCTCCTCCTTGCCCCTTGATCCCCCCATCCTCCACTCCAGTTTCATTTTTTAAAAACCACCTTCATATGGTGGACATCAGAAACCCACACATTGACTCATCACCTGATGAATTCAGTTTGTTTAAATTGCTGTACTGTAAGCCTTGGAAATCTGTATTTCATTTCTCATGCTCTACCAGTATTGTCCTAAAGACATTTTCATCAGGAGAACCTTTTTTTTAACGATATATACAGCAAACAATGTTTATTCCATTCTGCTGCCCTTCCTATCCCCCCTACTCCTCCCTCCCCTCCAATTTAATGTGACACACTTTTTTTTCTTTTTCTCATTACAACATCATACATGTATTCTGTATAATGATGTGTTTCTCCTTTCATTTTTCAAATGGAGAATCTTTAGTCAAATGAGCCATGCCCTAGAAGGAGTTGGAGAATTCAGAAGTTTGGAATCCTGATTACTTATGGGTTTGGCAATAATCCTCAAATGATATTAAAGAGAAGTTATTCATGGAAGATTCTTTCATGGTCTGCCCTCCAATCCCGTCAGTAGTAGTCAGAGTTTGAGTGTTATGTGTCCACACTAAAATAAAGCTCAGCTTGGGTTTTGTGCTTTCTTCCTGCAGAAGGTCTTGACATTATGGCACCATCAATTAAGTTGGGCAGAGAAGTTACTGGTAGTGCTGCATCCCATAGGTCTCAAAATGGCCTTCAGAAAATCTAGGACTCCCAGACTGTCATAGTGAGTGAAAACTGATCAGAAGAGTCCCCTTATGCCTACTTCACCAGTTGGGCGACGAGAAAGTTCTGTGGAGGCCATGGACTCAGGAAAGCAGACTGGTTATTGGGCAAGCTGGTCCATACAGACCAGCATTGGTTCTGAAGTGCCAGCCCCTCTGCTTGGTAAGCTCAGATATGCCCAAGGGGACAAGTGGTGCCCCAAGTCTCAGAGCAGAAGCAGACATTCAGCCAACATCAATGCAGAGTAGTTCATCTGCCGAGTCCAACCCCTTGAGCTCCTCCTTAACGAGGACCCTGGGGCATGCTCCCCTTAGTTGAGCCCGTATCTGTTCTTTGAGTCCTAGGCTTGGTTTCCTGTTCTTGGCAAGTCAGGTAGAAGCCAGCTCTGCCCTTGGGAGCCTCAGCAGCCAGATGCTCAACGGCCAAGTGAAGGTCTTCAACGGTGCCCCCTGGAGGACGCTGCTTTGTCTTAGGAGGCTTGTGAGTGAAGGGGCAGATGGGGGAATTTGAAAGAAACTTGGTCCTTTTCAGTCTAGTTCTTTGGCAAAGAATTATTCATAGTGACTCTAATGGGTAGGACTTGGACCCGCCTTAGGCTCTTCATTGGCTCCTGCTGTACAGTGCCAGCGTAACCTAGGACGTGAAATCCATGGTTCCCTTACCATTGGAGGGGAATTTCACTGCCAAGTCCTTCTCAACCCAAAGGTTTTATCCCCATGTCCCCTCTCTGGGGACATAAAAAGCTCAGCCCCCACCCTTACCCATAGGGGTGGCTTGTCTTTCAGTAAACATGTACCTCTAAGGGCCACAGGTGCCCTTACTTGTCCTTTAGAAGCTCCCGCTTGAAACACAGGAAAAGTCACAGGCTTCATGGGACACTGGGGGGTCTGATTGCAGACCTGAGATAACAGGGAAGCCAGTTTTCCTTCAATGGGGACAGGAAATAGCCTCAGCTATTGGACATGGATCCAGGCCGTCTGCCCCTTCCAGTCAGGAAGTCCAAGTGGGAGGAGGACGGCCTCATTGACTTCCTGTTTAGCCCTGTTGACTTCCTGTCCGCTTGTCTGGGAGGATGCTCTTTTGGTCATTTGGTGGCAGATAGCCTGGGCTCCCGAGAAGCTGATACCCACAAGAATGGTCTTCAAGGGCAGTAGAGGAAGTGCCTTGCAAGCCAGAGCCACCAGGTGCACCATAGCCAAGCCGTGGAGGCTGACCTATCCCACGTTTCCCTTGAAGGGCAGAAGTTATCCCAGTGTTCCAGGGAGCTAACAATGGCCCCCACACCAGCAGACCCAGAGGCATGTGTCACAACACCATGGCTAACAGGCACTTCGTATTCCTGGAGATGGTCACAGACAGGCTTCCTTCATGGCTCTGATGTTCACATGCACTCATCCAAAGGGACATTTGAGGAACGGGAGTGGGGGTGAGGGATGTGCCTCTGTACATGCCAGACATTTCAACCCAGACAGGGGCTTGTTCCCTGTGTTTGGAGACCACACTTGAATACAGCATCATCTCATTCTTGTGTTATGAACACATGGGCCACAGAGGAGGAAATAGTTATGTTCCTTCCAAGCAGTAGTTGGGATCCATCTGAAGCCTGCCTTGTCTGTTGACCCTCAGACGGTGACCAGAGAGGGACAACATTAGATCCGATGGCCAGTCACCTGGCCAGGCACCACCCAGTTAGCTGCAGCCCCTTGGACGTGCACATTCCACAGGGCAGCTTGGGGTCAGTAGGTACACAGCTCTCATCCCTGACTGCAGGCTTCCTTCTGAGACCATCACCAAAGGCCAGGGCCATTCCCCTGAGGACATTTCAGGGAAGAGAAAGATCCAGCCCTTCCTGCAGCTAGTAAAGTTCACACTCTGGTCCAAGCCTCTCCCACCCTGGACTTGTGGCATGGAAATGGGCCCAAACTGAGGCAGAAGATGAAGATCTCCCCAGGATGACAGGAGGAAAGCCAGCCCTTCCTTGCAGGTGACCCACTTGGGGAATAAATGCACATTATATCGACTTCTGAGGAAGTCAAAGGTCTGAGACAAGCCTGTTAAGAGTCCTCAGACTTCTACTTTCACCACAGAGAATTCTAGAAGCAGAAGGGAAGCACCCTAAATACGTCCACGAGAACCCCAATTCCAAGGGGCAGCATCTCTGCAGCAGGGGTGTTGTCTGTGGCCTACCAAGGACCCCAGGGGGAAAAAGGTGATGAAAGGTGACAGAGCCTTCCGTCCCAAGAGGGCACCAAGGAAGGCCCACTCCTCCCGGCCCCAAGTCTGCTCGGGACCCAGGTACAGAATGCAGAAGGCTACAGTCAAACCAGAGCACCAAGGGGCTGCGACCCCAGGGAAATACTGGGCTGTTCACCACCAGGGTCCCTCCAGGAGGACCCGCCTCAAGGCCCTCGGGAGGCCAAACGGCAAGATGGTCAAGGTGCAGGTGCCCAGAGCAGAACTGTTCCTGGGCCCACTTTGATATGCAACTGAGGAAAAGACACCACCCTCAGGGACATCTTTCCCAAGAGGCCTTTCTGTCCCCCTCAAAGTTCAGAACATGGGGGATGCAGAGATGGGACCTATTCCTTCAGTCCTGGGCCACCCGACAGTGTCACAGGACGTGAAGGGGGAGTTAGCGGTACGTCTGACAGAAGTGGAGCTGCGTAGTGTGTCCCGTGACCCCACCACGAGCCCAGTGGCAGGCACTGAAACCAGATCTCCCTGCCCAGGTTCCAGGAGAGCCACAGGGTGGCCCGACGTCTTTCTCCACTTCTCTCACAGAAGTTGAGCCAACAGGCAGCCGAGGGACCACCCATCCCACTTCTCGACCTAATGGACGTACACAGGAGGAAGGAGTCCAAGGGCACGGGAGGACCCGGGAGTGGGCTCCTCTGGTCAAGGGTTGTTCCAGACTCCTCTCCTGATGTACCCGAGGTTTGGCTTTGCAAGGGAACCGCAAGAGCCGACTGCAAACTCAGGGTTCCGCACAGGGAGGAGGCACGGGGAGGGGCCATTAAAGCTGTCCCCAAGGCTTCTGCCACAGACTGTCAAAAGCTCAAGCCACAAAGTGAGGAACCTGGGCCCCCTTCCTGCCGGCCAATGAGAACCAGGCGCTAGGCCACATCCTGCCCAGGTGGGATTGGGTTTTAGACATAGAGAAACTGTCATGAAATAACGAGCTGTTTCTACTTACACCTCCTAGGTGGTCACCTCCTAGCAATCGTTTTTGGAAGAACTCAGGGATTCTTTAGGCAATAGCAGCTCTACACATTTTCACCTTCCTCCTGACAGGGAGAGTTGTTTACCACATGCCAATTTTCTTCAAAAGAAAATCATCTTGAAGACATGGGATTCACAAGAGTCCTCGGTAACTTCTAGGAAACCCAAGAGACCAGAGAACCTCAAGCCATGTGGCTTTGACACAAACCCCAGGAAGTCTCTCTCCTGGGTTTCCTACCCCTCTCCCTCCTCTGAGTGAAGGAGGTAAGAGTCTATTTGAAGACTGAACTGCTGGCGATTTCTCCTCCTTGGAGAGGTTAGAGCATCTGCAGTTTTAAGTTCCCTGTGGAAACTGGTAAGAGGACCACCTTTGGTTTGCCTAAACCGCCCCCAGTGACCCTGCCCTTGACACAGGATGCCACTTCTCACCCACATCTTGTACACGTTCAGGGAGGAAGAGGGAACCCCCTCATTCAGAAAGAGGGATCTTTTCATCAAGCCGAGACCATCTCTGGCTTAGGTCGATTCCAGTTCCTCCCAATTTTAGAGGAATTTCAAAGAGTTGGTATGAACCAGAGTTTACTACCCAAATCTGTTTCTGAAAGTCAAAGCAAGTGGCCCTGCTCGAGTACAGACAGCTCCCTCTAAGAAAGAGGAAATCTTGCCCAGGCAATCTTTAGACACTAAAGTAGGTGACTTGACAAGACTCTGTGGCTCTTCTGGCCTAGGAGTGACACTCTAAGCTGAGGGTTTGCAAAGCTACAGAAGGGCCTCAGATGGGCCTGAGTTCTGACCTGTAACCCACGCCCTGGCTACTGTCATAGCTCTTGGTTTTCAACGTATCTTTGCATACTACTTCTGTCTGGTTTTGAACTTGTATTTTCAGAATCATTGTTCGAGGGTAGAGGATAATGGATCATTGGCTGTGTTTACATACCCCGTATCATGTTGGATTATTATTCTTTTATACCCATTCACTCGGGGTTTACCATGAGGGGATGCGGACTTTAAGGGAATCAATTTTCTATCTCTATGGAGATGATTGGTGTTTGTCCTCGATTGCGTGAGATGCATCCCGTTCATCGACTCACTCATGTATGTCTAACAACCTTGCGTCTGCAGGTCAGAACCAGCTCCATCATGGTGCCAGGAACTTTGATGTGATATTGAACTTTACTGCAAGTATTTTGAGGATTTTTGTAATTATGATGGTGTCACTTAGTGACATGTCTGTTCCCTTCAACACTTGACCCTGGCCAGCTGCATGGCTACGGTCTCACACCACAGTTCTGCCTATCGCGTTGATCTGCTACTGCCACAGTTTACACCAGTAACCAAGAGGGGGTTTGCCATTGCTTGGAAAGCACCCTCAGGGCAGTCTCCCCCAGAAGGTTGAAGTGATCAGGAAGGTCTAATCGAAGCCACATTGGCTTCCATGTTTTGGCTACACCATATTCAGCCCCTGAGAATCAAAGACCAATAGCAGCCATGGAAACCAAAGCGAATAGAAACTCAGTTGAGAGCCACCGTCTAGAGGAGCTGGCAGAGCCAAGTTCCAGTATAGCTCCCTTTATTCCCTCACGGTCTCCATTCAAGGCCTTATCCCAGTCAACAGTAAAGAGAGCAGGCCTTGGGCAGCACCCACCTCAGGGGGAATTCCGTTTCTTCTACAGTTGGACATCTTTCCAGGTGCTGAGCCCTAGGCTTCCCGATATGGAACTTGGAACTCTTCCACACCAGCCATAAGGAATTAAGGGAGGCATTTGAAAGATCCTCGGTAAATACCTAATATGTTTATTGAGTAATGGAAGAGAGTTCTCTTCCAAAAATCCTACTGGATTTACAATAAGATTAATGGGTTTTGTTATGGCCCCAGAGACAGCATTGAGTAGAAGAAACCATGTCTTCCAGAATAACTTACTCTCCATCATTGGAGAGTTGACATTTCAGGCCAAGTTGGCATCACCTGCCCCAAGTGATCATCTCCTCCCTTGGGAGGAGCTAGCATGTCCTAGTATAGAGCCCAGATTAATTTGGGCCAAATCCCAGCCATGTGGCCTGGTCAAATCCCTGCCCCAGCTGGATAAGATTTTGCTATCTTGTCCCTGGAGTCTAAAAATAACAATTCAGAACAAGTTGACTTGCAGAATGGTACTTCCACACCAACCTTGGTCAAAAGTTAAAGAGTGAACACCCTCGTCTTGTTCCCGATTTTAGAGAAATGCTTTCTATTTCCTCCCATTCAGTCTGATATTGGCTATGTGATCTGTAGATATCCTGTGTTATTTAGGCTTTTTATCATTTTATACCCGTTTATTCAGAATTTAACACAAAGGGATGCCAAGTTTAAGTGATGCCAATTTCGAGGCAGCCAATTTTCTGTCTTTAGAGACGATTGTCTGGTATTTATCCTTGGTTGCATGAAAGGCATTACGTTTATCGACTCGCATATGTTGATCAAACTTGCATCCTTAGAACAGAACGAACTTGATCATGGTGCACGAGATAGAATTCTTGAACTTTGGGATAATGAATTCTATTGAGGAGTTTCTCATTCATGTTCATCAAGGACATTCATCTGGTTTGTTGTGTCCGTATCTGGTTTCTTTAGGGCAATACATGAGTTCCCTGACTAATGAAGGCAGTAAGTTCTTCAAAGGTCTGGAAAAGTTCAGCAACTGAATCCATTCAGTCCAGGGTGTTTCTCTGGGAACAGCTCATGACTGCTTCAATGTCATTGCTGTTACTGGTCTAGGCAGGATGTCAACCTAAGTTTGGTAAATCCTATGAGTCTAGAAATTTGTTCATTTCTTCTGGATCTTCCAGTTTGGGGATATTTTGAGAAGTTGTACGCACTCTCTGGATTTTGGCATTATCTGTAAAAAACTCCCCTCTTGCCAGCTTCTTTTGCATTTTTCCTCAGACAATTTAAAGGTTTGCCAATTTTGTGTATCTTGTCAAACAATCAACTCTTTCCTTGGTCCTTCGCATTGTATTTTTAGCCTCTTTCTGATCTTTATTTCTCGTCTTCCAATTTTTTACTTTGGCTTTTTGTTTAAGATCTTAAGATGTGTCATTAGGCTATTTGAGGTCTGTCCTGCTGTGGACACTCACAGCTATGCAAGTCTTGTTTTACTGTGTCCCAAAAGATCTGGTTGGTCATTTCCAGTTTTCATACAGTTCTAGGAATTGCTTGACTTCCATTTCAACTACCCGCTGCTTGCTCAAAGCCTATTGCTTCATTTCTTTGTGATCACATATAATTTCTGCAGCTTGTTTTGCTGTTGATGCCACGATTTTGTTATGGTTTGATAAAAATGCAAGGTATGTTCAAATTTGTGTTGCCAAGACTTGAAATATTTATGGCCTCAAATATGATCATTAGAGAAAATTCTGCATGTTCTTGAGAATCACGTATTCTTCAGTCTTTTCATGAATCATTCTGTAAGGCTGTTAAGTTACAGCAGAGAGCAAGGGGAGACAACGGATCGAATGAATGAAGGAAATGTGGTGTGTGTATAGAGTATCATTTAACTACAGAATGAGATGAGGCAGAGATCTTTATGTTGAGCAAAATAAGCTAAGCTCCAGACAAGTATTCCTTGCTTTCTCTCATGTGGAGTCTCAGATGACATGAAAGGGGATTTTTTGGCGGGGGCAGGGAGAAGGTGAAGGGGACAAGGGAGGAGTGGTAGAGGATTGCTGGGTGGGTGGCTGTAACCAGAGTTATAAGCATGTATAGAAAGTCAATGAAATCCCTCAACTTGTACTAGCCCTATGCACCCATTTAAGAGACATTTAGGATGTTACTGATTACTTTGCCTCATGTGGTCCAAGAACCCGGCCCCTCCTCCAGGCTTCAGATGATCTAGGATTTTAGTAGAAACTGATGTCAGAGGCCTGCTCCTAGGCATGAGGTCAGGGCTCGCCTTGGGAGGTCTGCCTGCGGGATGGTGTGTCCAACGGCCAGCCCTGAAGCCGATGTAGAGAAAACCCAACATGCCTATTGGACTAGTCATTGATTGTAGGTGGCTGACCTTAATCCAGAGACAGGATGGGCTCGTGTCTAGGCCAAAAGTTTAGGCAAAGGCACAGGTGGTCCAGTGGACTCAGGAAAGTGGAGAGTGGGGAAGCTGAGGAGGGTTTAATTGGAAGATGGATGTGTCGCGACCCCTTGCCCGCAAGGAAGACGCAACTCAAGAATCTTCTTTCAGCAGTTTATTCAGGCCCTTGATATTTCTTCTAATTCCTCCTCGGATGCCCCTCCCAGCCTTAATAAAGCATCCCAAGCCCCAATGCGAAGCTGCCACGTGAAACTTTCTCACAGGGTGCTGAGAAACCATGCACCAACTCTCCCAAACAAGGAGTTGTTTGTTACAGACCACAGTGGAGCCAGCGCCATCTTGCAATGGCGACCATAATCTGCAGAAACGGCTCACCACATGGATGGACACTCCCAGTGGAGGCTGACCACACTGGAACTACTGTCATTTTGGAGAAGTTAGGCTATGCGTCCCTTAGACTCATCCCAAGGGAAAGGGAACACATTAGGGTTCGGGGCCATCACCATCATTGATGTTTGGCCCCATCCACCTGCACAACTGGCAGGAGGAATCCATGGAACCCGAGTTGGAGAAGTCCAGATCTCTAGTTTCATGGGTGGCTGTGGAGACTGACATAGGTGGATTTTCAGAGAGAATTGCTCTGTGGATCTAGAGCTTCCAGACTTGAAGTATTTGGTCTTGTTCTTATGTCTCATCTAATTTTAGATGATATTTAGGTGAGGAGTGAGGAGCCAACACTGTGGAGAGTGCTTTGCCAACGTTTGGCTCTGTGCTGGTCAAACTGCACCCAGGAAGGTGCAGGCAGGATGACCATTGTGTGATGGCCGAGCTAGCTTCCTCCCCAAGTCCCAATTCCCCAATTCCCCTGAGAGCCAGCAGCCAGATTCTCCTGCATTCATCAGGAATACTGGATTCTATGTTGGGAAATGGGTATTGCAGAATTAAGATGTAAATTTCTCACTCTGTGCAAGAGTGTCTTTGGGAACCTGTGACATTCTGCTATTCCAATGCCCATGACAGACAGAAGTCACCATAGTAAGGGATTACACTTACAACCTGGACTTGGTTCCAAGTATGACCAGTATTAAATGGAACTAGAACATCTTGAAGTCCTACATGAACCAAGTCTCATATGATATTAGAAAGTGCTTGAGACCAGCGACATTTCAAACCTTCCCTTGTCCCCCTCAGTGCCGTCCCGTTATCGGAGGCCTGTGTGCAAGGAACTCCACAGACCTCGTGGAGGAGGCTGCACCCCTTTCCCTAGGTGATGGGTTCTGCCCACCGGTGGGGCTACGTGAGTCATTTTAGCTCCCAGGATGACAGTCTTCCCTGGACACTCTTGCTCTTGGCTTGTGCAGGGGACAGGGACAGTGTCACCTAGGAATCAACACAGACAGCATTGATGAAGACCCTGGACTCACAACTCCACTGGCCTAGGATCGAGAGGCGATTCTGCCATCGCAGGCTTCCAGGGAGGCGGAAGCTTGAGCTCATCTCCTCCACTGTAAAATGGAGGTGCTGACAGCGACCTGGGTCTCGGATTAGACGAGACTGTCTCAGTACCGAACATGCAGTCATAGTCGTCTTCACCACGGGGGTAGGCTGCATGGGTCTAGTGAGACCCGTCAGAATGGTCTTGTGCCCAAGCCATCTCAGGTTTACAAAGCTCCTTAGTCACTGGAGACTACGCCCTTAATTCCACGTGACGCATAGAGTCAAGTTTTAACTCTTGAAGATCTCTGGGTCCATTGTGCGCTAGACACCCTGGCTGCCAGTCTTGCTTGGCTTCTTTTTACCTTTACTGTAGATACCAATTTGAATCTGAGGCCTGCAAGCACTTCTAATTCAACTCTGCAGAAGTGTCCTGAAGTACCCAAACATCTTTCCAATTCCTAGACTCATGCAGGTGTGGCCGACGGCACCAGCTTGGTGAACATCCTCCCATGACCTTCTCCACTATTGCAAGGCAGGAGAAACACCCCTAGCTTGGCTTCATCAGGAAAAATTTAACATTTGGAAACTCCATGCTCAACAGCAGTTTTCTAGAGACAGCTGGTCACTAGAACTCGTTTAGTATCTACCACTTTCTGCTCAGGCTGAGGTTTGAAGAAATGGTGTGAAGATAGAGAATCCAAACAGTACCCTAGAGATCCAAGGCCAGTCTTGTTATATAGGGTCTCAGGAGAATGACTGCCTTTTGAGCATATGTCACCATACATAAGGATGACCCTAGCTCAGGTCAGCCTCAGAAGGACTACTCTGAGGAGTTAGAACAGTCTAGAGACCTGCAGGTAGGCCTCAGCAAGTCCCTACCACAGGGCAAATAAAGAGGGTTGGGAAACCTCAATCTACCCAACTGTATAGAAGTTGTATCTTAAGATTTAAGATCGAGAACAGATGTGAGGCCGTAGGACCATCAAGAGAACGCGATTCCGTCAATGTGGTTTCCATTTTGAAAAGACTAAGGAATGCTCAGGTTTTCCAGGGGGATCCCAGGAATGGGCCCAAGAAGCCCAGACTCTCCTACCTCTACTGTTTCAGGAGAGGCTCAGCAGGACTCGGATTTGAGTTGGGCTGTGCTCAGACCATTAACCTGGTGGGTTGAAAGTAAGGGTGTCCATTATTGGAGGCCTCCCTGGCCATCACTGGCACGCCTTGTCACTGACCAGGGGAGCCCATGTTCTATAGCTCGTTCTGAGTGGAGGTCAAACCCTTGAAGTGGGCCAAGTTAGGGCTTGGGAGTGGAGGCCGACAACCCATCCCCAGATCCAGCACGGCTCCAGCAGCCTGGGGGGCAACCCATTCCTGCGTGAGCCGCTGTTGGTTTCCAGCAACTTCATTGACCAACTCGGTGCTGGCAACTCCGAGATGTTCTGTCCACACCCCATTTCTCTGGGCACACAGCCTTTCTGTCCAGTCTCAACTGTGGCCACAAGGGCCCGCTTCCAGTTGTCTTCTGGAATGCTCCCTTCTCCACAAGGAGACTCAACCCCGCCTGCTCACTCCCAGTTCAGCGTCCAGCCCCAGAGTTGTCTGGTGTCCCAGGCCATAGCCCATGCGCTCAGACCCTGAAAACACTCATCTCTCAGGGGACTATCACCCATCAGGTAGGGTGGGCATAGAGATGCTACCATGACAGGTTGTCTGACAGGAGCCAAGGTTCAGGTTCTAACCAACTGTTACTGTTCAGGTGTCCTAGGACGGTCACTGCAGAGCAGTAGCTGAGGGTCTCTACACAGCTGTGTGGTTCTGGATAGGTGGGGGAAAGACGACCAAGGCTTCAGATACTGCCAGACTCCAAGTCTGGGACCAGTATGAAGTCCCATCAACTAGGGATGATGGATTGACATCTATCTCTTCCCAAGGCCCTGAGGAAGGTAGGTGACCGAGACAAGTGTCATAAGGCTAAGCAGCACATGATGGGTCAACTCAAGCCTTTGATATGCCATTCAGCCCTGGATGGCTTGTCACTAAGATCAGTGACTACTCAGGTTAGCTTATCAGAGCCAGCAATCTCATCCCCCTGAGACTCAGCTAGTGCAGTGGGCCAGGAAGTAGAACATAGATAAAGAGTGTCGTACCGGGCCGAGCTTGAGCTTAGCGTGGGTCAATACTTCAATCCCCTGCCTCCGTTTTGTCATTCCAGCAGTTCCAATGCTAAGGCCCTCCTGTTTGAGCTGCCGTAGGTTCCTGAGACCTTCCATTAAGCCCACTCCCACTGGGAGCAGCCGAGCCCAGGACTTGCTCCCCAGGGTGGCTTTTTAACCATATTGCTCCATGCACCATGGGGGAGGCCCAAGACCCTTGAAGGACATGCCTGCAGAGGTCTGAGAACTGACAAGCTCAAGTCTGATTCGAGAAGGTCAAGCTCTTGGCAGCAGGAGGAAGAGGTCTGAGGAGTAGAGGGAGAAAGGGAGCCATGTCCTTGGAAGGACCTCAGGAGGGGTCCATCTGAGCCCTGGGGCTTAGTTTCCCAGTTAAAATCCACAAATCCTTCACAACCACAGTGAGGACGTTCTGTATCAGAAAAGTCCCTTCGATTTCCCAGCACAGGTCTGTCTACCCCATTCCCCTCCACAGCCATGACCCTGGTACCTCACACTGGGCGCCCACTCCAGCCTCATGTTGTAGGTTGCCTTAGTCAGCCTTTTCATCAACATGACCAAAACCCAAGGCAAGAACTTAGGATTTAGGGTGACTTGTGGCTTCAGAGGCCTCAGCCCATGCTTAGACGAGTCCCTTGCTTGGAGCCTCAGGTGAGGCAGAACATGGCGGCAGGTGTGGAGGAGGAGAGGCCCTCACTGCAGAAGCAGAGGCCAGTCAGGGACAGTACAAAGGCACACCTTCCAAGGCCCACTTCCTCCAGCCACATGGCCTACGGTTACCACCCGGACAGTAATCCTCAAGTTATTCCTTGGTTCAGTGGATTAGCCTACCGATTAGGTTATTGCCCCCCATGAGGTTTTTTGGGGGGCAACACCTCATATCCAAATCCATAACAGGTCCTTATCAACTTCCTTTGTCTGTAGATATAGGAGACCAAGTCCTGATGTTCTCCTCTAGGTTCTCAGTGACACCTAAGAAATGCTATCAGATGCTGGCTCCCAGTCTCAGAGTTACCCCTAGTTGTGTTTAGTAGCTATTTAGACAGTGACAACAGCCAGGCATCACACTGGTTTGTGCCCCTAACTTGTCCCTCACTCAGCCCCAGCCTGGGGGACCCCTCTGGCTCATGGCATCCCGAGTCTCCTGATAGCCAGTCAGCCTTCATGGTCTGTTTCCTCTTTGGATTCAGGTTAGCCTTCTGTCTTTAAAGGCACAGGAACCCATCCTCTTGTCAGCATGACTTCCACTAATGCCAATGTTCTGGCAGTTTTTTTTTCCTTTCCCCTCTCCTTTGACAGAGAGATTACAGTCAATTTAGCTCAGAAAGCTAGTGTCCCCATGAAGATGGCATTGGAAGCTCAAGGGACCTCCAGTTCTTCCCAGAGGCTAAGGCTTTGTGCCTTGGGTTGGTATCCCTGGGATTACCCCGAGAAACCCAGATGATCATTCCCCTTACATTGGGGATCTCCCGGGTTCTGGGCCAAGCTCTGAGGTGGCCTTTCCCAAAGGCCCCATTGGGTCAAGCAGAGTGGGAGACTTGAACCGGCAATGGCGTTCGAGCTGCGTCAACCATGACAAAAATCCAGAAACAGACCACAGCATCCGTGGGTGCCCACAGCCACCACATGGTCAACACTGCCCTTGAAATCCTTCTCCAGAGGCTTCTGCATTCAAGGCTATGTTCACAGGCTCTGCCCACAGCTACTGACCCTCTAGGGGCAGGGAGAGATGACGGGAGGCGACGGTCAGTTGTGTTCACCTCTGTACACCCCTTTTACTCCCTTAAGTCCAGGGAGACCCGCTCTGACCAACATGGCCACGCCACCAGGATACTTTTCCCTTGAGCCTTTGTTGGCTCTCCAGCAAGATGGACAGGTTGGCTCCACTGGGCACTGCTCAGAACCCTGCTCTACCTGGACACAGCCTTATGGGAAGGGCAGCCCTTGGACAGTTCCTTAGTCATTAGCACACTCCCCCTTTCAGTAAGGGCCTGGGATAGTTAACACCAAGAGAAGGGTCAGAACAGTGGCAGAGGTCCTCAACTGTCACCAAGCTTGGCCCTCAGAAGGGTCAGGCAGCCACAAGAACTAGGAAGTTTGACTCAATGCAACTAGAGCTCAACTTCCCTTTTCAGCGATGCCGTGTTTTCCTGGTTCCAGAATCAGCTCTAGGACGTCAGGTTTTGCCAGGTCCATTTTCTCAACTTTTGTGATTCTTGACCCATTTAAAGGGTTCTGCCCATTTTGCAGCCTATCCCTCAACTCAATCCTAGGGAGGGCCATGTGTTCCCATGGGCAGGGTTGTGCATCCTGGCCTGGTGGAGGTGGTGCACCAAGGTGGCACCTCACAGCAAGTACTTGAGGGCACTAGGCATTGCTGGTGACCTGATCACAGCACTTGAACCAAGTGGTTCCAGACTGGATTCCCTTCTGCCTCTGTGCGCCAAGTATTGAACGGGGTTATGCCCAGACTCTGCAACTATCTCGTTTCTGCCTTATGTTCCTTTCACCCTTTGGATTTGGTTATTCAAGTGCCTGGTGAGCTACGAGGCCAACAGCACCAGTAAAGGTTCAGTCTATCAGTGGCTTAGGTCTGCAAGCATGAGCTCCCAGCCTAACCCTGCAGGCTCATCTTCAGACACCACTCCCCCAAGCTGCCTTCAAGCCTAGAAACAAAAGGGGTTAGAAGGCAGAGGTCAGTGATAAGCTTTATGTTGTCCTAGGAAGGTTCTAGAATGCCAGGGCAGCGTTTTAGGCAACCATCTCAACTCCCAGAAACAACCTAAGCCAAAGGAAGATTTCTGCAGATGAACCCATTCAAGCATAGCTGGATGATGTGGGTGGCGGAGCATGAACTAATGGAGTCACGTCCCCAGGGAGACATTTATTCAGGCACACGAGAACCAACTCATTCTGTTCAATATTTGGTCAGTGATTTGGATAGAGACACAGGTCTGATCAATAATGGTGCAGTTACTCAGAGACACATCGACCATTTCTTCATTCCAGTCTGCTAATCTTTGACTCCCCCACAACCAAGAGTAATTTAAGGTTCAATCAAAACACAAGTCTAAGAAGATCTCAGCAGAAGACACTTAAAATTTCAACTCACAAAGGGATACCATTGGGCCAGAAAGGCCAATGCAAATGCAGACTGCCTAGACACAGTCAGGGCCTCAAAACAATAAGCCAGAGGAAGAATAAGCATGCTAGGCCAGGGGACCCTTCATCTCCCCGCTACCATAACCCCGCCACTGTTGGATCAGGTTGTTTCCTCAGTCTGTGCAGGCGCCAGCTCTTCATCCAGACTGGCAAGCATTGGAAGCCGGTTGTCCACAGGAGCAGCACAACTTTGAAACCCGAGTTGGGGCTCCCCTTGACCTTCTTTCCTCCCTAGGCAGCTTTGTGAACTTTGTAGAGCAGGCATTACTACCTCCCGCCTCCCGGTGTCAAGACAGGGCAGCCTGTTGTCCATACTTGGTGCCAGGGGTGCATTGAGCCAGCACTTCAGACCACAATCAGGTGCCCAGCAGTGGAGGCCACCAGGTTGCAGCTCCCCAGAATGTCCTTTCCACCCTGTGTCCAGGCTGCAGTCAGTGGTCAGGGCTTAAGTCATGCATTTGTACTGACCAAGAACAGTTTCCAAGCGGCATGTGATCCTAGAACGGAAGGAAGCCATGTTCAGTTTAAGGTACCATGGCCACTCTTGGTCACTGGGGTGGCCACTCTCACATTGAGACTATATACAAGGCCACCAAGTCTGCCGGAGACAAGAGATAGTGCCTTGTTAGTGGTTAGGTGATCACATGTTGCCAAGCTCGAGTATTTGTCTAGTGTCATAAGACTCAGGTGGCATGGTGACAGGGAGTGCTTTCCAAGTCATTGTAGTCTTTTTAATGCAGGAAACACAAAGGTAGAGACACTTTGATTTCTTACCAAAAGGGGCGGTAGGACTCCGGTGTCAGGTCAACAGTCATGATTTAGGACTACAGGGTCAGAGTTCTGATGAGGGATGAGACTGGAGGTCATGTATGCGCTTAGCTTAATTGATTCGAATAATGCCCCCATTTGACAGAGGTCAAGAATGGCCAGGAAAGTGGATCAAGGTCATGTAGAGGCAAGCCAAATGCCGCAGTCCGGCTGCAGCAAAATAACCGGGGGGTGACGAGCAACTTGTGTAGATTGATACAGCAGGAGTGGGAGCAGTTTATTGTAGGACAACAGACGTATTTATACATTCCACACAGCTTATCTAATTAACATAAACTCGATACAGCAGTCAACCAATAAGGAATCTCCACACTTAATGGCTCGCTGGCCTTACTTCACAAACCACTCCCTCTGGCATTTTGCCAGGCGCCATCCAGACTTGTTTATAGACTCTAACAGCCAAATACCCAGGCTCAGTTCCTAGCAAGCGTTAGGAACAGCATCTCATTACTATGGAGACGAGCATGTGGTACCAGGACCGGTACTCCAGGGCTGGAGAGGCCAGCACTACCAAGTGCTGAGCATCTGTCTGGTGCCAGTGATGTGTCATCCCCAGGAAGCTGTTCCCAGCCCAAGCAGGAGCCCTAGGTGAAGTCTAATTAGATTGACATCTTGTTTTCTGGTCTTCACCAGCTCTCTGGAGGCTTCCCATCCCCGGCCCCTGTCCCGTTATTAGCTTTGGGCAGGTGGGTTGATATTAAGGGCTCTGATAAAGCTCCCTAAGTGGCAGCAAGCTGTAAACATTCCCACTGATGCCATTTGATTAGCTAGCTGGGAAAATGCCTGAAGGTGGTCCTCGGTTACGGGCGAAAGCATGACTTAAGCCCTGAACACTGACTACAGCCTGGACACAGGGTGGCAAGGACATTCCGGGGAGCTGCAAGCTCAGTGGTATTATCATCAAGCGACAGGCAAGGGTGCTACAGAGAGCTGTTGAGAAGTGGGCAGAGACCCCCCCAGTCCCCCAGTGGAGTTATATAAAGCACCTAGCAACAGGTCTCTGCAGCATCTCATGTGCCATCTACCCAGGTGGCTGTGGGTGTAGGGTCTGATAGACACATACAGCAGGGATGCACTGGTAATGCAGATAAGTTAATCTGCCTATGAGGGCGAGCAGGGATAAAGCCCTTGTGCAAATCCTGCCCCACATTCCAGAGTCACAGTTTTAACACTCTGGCTGTAACCATCCAAGCAGCTTCCCTGTTAGTAGGTTGCTATTTCTAAATGCACATCTGTTAAGGGCTAAGGTGCAGTGAGGATGCCCAGGAAGAACAAGGATTAGCTGCTCCTTGGGCATGAGCCCAGGATCTAAGCCCTGGGCCTTAAAGGCTCAAAGGAGGATTTGGTAAGGTCAGCCACTGAAGTTCAAGCATGTTCAAGGTAAAAATACATCAATACCAAGATTCTGGTTTCTTTGCCTCCTTGGAAAATCCAACTTATACAGACATCTTGCAAGGAATCCAACTTATGCAGATATCTTGCAAGGAACACTGCTTAGAGACATTTGTGCCTGTTTAGAACTTAATTCGAGGACATTGACAGAAGACTGTATCGAGACAATTGACACCTGCCCATAGGACATGATTGGGTTTGAGAGCTCCTGGTGCTTTGGTTTCAAATACCCTGGACAATTTCCTGGTTATTTTCTGTCTTTGGCTCCAATGACTAAGGTACTACTCAATAGAGCATGCGTGTCCTTTGGAAACACCAATAAGGAACATTCTTGACCAGCAGAAGTCCCTTCTGGAGATCCTTGCCATAGAGGCTCCAGTTTGTGAGGGTATGTGTACAACAAGGTTTAGGGGCCAAAAGTCCGAGCAAAAGCAAACCGACCTTGGTTTGGTAGTAGGCGAGTTAAGGGCCATTGCACCCTAGTCAGCTGAGCTACCACAGGTCAGCTTAGTTTCCTTTATTAGGAAAGCCACCCAACTATGTTGTCTACAAGAAGACAAGTCACAGGTGTGACATAACATTCTGACAGTGATCCAGAAAGAGCAGGGATAGCTACGTTTAGGTCAGACAAGTCCAATTGCAAAGGAAAGCTTGTCCGTAATGAATAATGGATCGATGGGGACACGCCTCCATGAGAATTAACCCTTCACCTCTACATGTCCCCTAGTGAAAGCATCGAGGGGCCAGGTAGAAGCTGATGGAAGAGATACATGGTTTGAAACATGGACACCCTTCTATTTGCTGTTGGCAGACCCAGAAGAAAGCCCACGAAGACAGTCGAGTGGAACAGTCAACTTCATCTAGAGAAGACTTGCAGTTCGTTTATCATAGTGCACATTCAAGTTCACCTGGAACAATCATCAAGGTAGACCACATCTTGCTCCATAGGATAGCCAGGCCCAGAGAAGGCAGAAGATGCCTTCTTGATGGCTTTCATATGGGACATGAACCTTGCTGCCTCCCACCCCCACCCCGAGCATAGACCCAGGGTTTGTGTCTGCACAAAGCACCTGTTAGGTATGATGCTCCCCAAACTGGGGCACAGGTCAGTGTTCTCAGGATGAATGTCCACATCTAGTCATGGCCCTTGAGGAACATGGCCAGGTACATTGCCTGGTACAAGGTAGGACCCCTGCTCCTGAGCTTGCATTGTATAGACACTTACAGGACAACAGTGTTAAGTATCTTCCCGACCACTCCTCAGGAGATGCTAGGTACAAGTCACCTACCTACTCAGGACTCCTGGAGCTGAAACTGCCTGGATCCCACAGGCCAACCAAGCCATGTCTTAAACCACATGACCTCACCCTCAAGACTCAGCCACCCATGGCCCAATCCGCTTGTCAACAGACCCGAGACCCTGGCACAGAGGAAGGTGCTGGACCAAGTTCAACGTGTGTGAATAAAACACAAGGCATCTCAAGGATAGAGGTTGAAAGCTTGTTTTCCCTTAGAACAACCACAAGGGATTCCAGGAAGCCAGGCCTGTGTCAAGTTGCTTCACTGGGGTCCAGTTCCCCCGGGACCCTCAACACAATCCCTTCTACTTGCAATTCCGTGCTTAGGTCCGTCCATAATGGAGCCCATTAGCACACTCTGTCATGTGCCACTCCCCTTAACTACAAAGTTCTGTCATGTTGGGAACATGGAGGACACAGCCACCTTCCACCCTGTCAACCAGGCTGCAGAGTCAAGCAGGATGCACGTGGAGGTTAAAATACATCAAGAGACCGTTCACATGATTGGTTGCAAATTGCATTTTTGCAGCAATTTGGAATCTCAATGGGGAGAGTCAAGCACCTTGACAGATTGAGATTCCTCAACCTGGTACGACTAGGAGATTTGAGCGGCACTTTGCCGCAGTCCAGCTGCAGCAAAATAACCGGGGGTTGACGAACAACTTGTGTAGATCGATACAGCAGGAGTGGGAGCCCTTTATTGTAAGATAACAGAGGTATTTATGCTAATTAAGATAAGCTGTGCAGAGTGTATAAACTAGATACAGCAGTCAACCAGTAAGAAATCTCCACACTTAATGGCTCGCTGGCTCCACCTCACAAACCACTCCCCCTGGCAAAATGCCAGGCACCATCCTGACTTGTTTACAGACTCTAACATTTCCCCCTTTTGTTTAATTTAAATAATGACCATAGTGGTTTTTACACAAACACCACAAACAATCTGCTACAAGCAGAAGGGGAGGATACAAAATGCCACAATACCAAGCCAATTGATGGCTCCATGCAAGAAGCCCTTCGAAAAATTATACCAGCAATGACACCATTAGCAAAGATACCGAGTTACAATTTGTTGTAGATTACAGTTTGTTGTCTCAGTCCAGGTAAAGCAGTGTCTCAATAGATTAACTCACAGTCTAGGTAAATCACAGTCCAGGTAAGTTCTGCAGGCAGCTAGCTTGATCCAAAGTCTCGTCCGGTTCTCAGCAACACTGGAAAATCTTCCACCTTCATCTTCACTGGCACTGGGACGAAGGCAGGAATTCCAGCAGTGATGTTAAAGAAAATCCTGTAGTATTCCAGCAGGCACTAAGAAAACAAACTTCTGGAAAATTTAGCACATTATCTCAAGGTTTTTTACATTTGAAATAGGCCTTAATGGCACTAATTACTCATTAGCTTCCAGGTGTGGGAGAACCATTGTAGTTACTGGCCTTGGAAATGATCAAACTTCAGGGGCGCCATGTGAGTCCTCAGTTAGTAGCATCCCGGGCAGCCCTAGATAGCCCCGGACTCCCCGGGAGAGCCCCAGGGAGTGACCAGGACTCAAACTGCCACCGGGCACAGGGAGCAAGAGCCTGCAAGACTGTCTCCCAGTCAGGTCTGGATTTGGGCTCTCGCAGTGGCATCCCACTCCCTGGGCAGGGGGCTGGGAAGAGCCTGCTACCGCGCTTGGAAAAACCTTGCTGTGCCATGACCGGCTCCTGCACGTGGCAGCCGCCGCTGATTCACGCACCCTCTGGTAACAAAAAAGTATTCAGTAATAGCCTTTTGCTGCAACCTTTTTCCTGATAATCCTTCCTCCTCTGAACTTTCTTTCTGACTAGAGTTCCTGGGCTTCCATCAACACATGCCCTAACTATTCTTGGTTCCACTGGGGTGCCTTCTTCCCTTAGTAATTTACTTCTCACCCCTTTGATATTTTCATCACAAAGACAATACAATACACCAAGACAAAACAAGACACAAACATACTGTATCAATCTTCTCCATTTTCTCGAAATGGCCATTTTTCCTCTCACCCTATCTGCCTAGGGACGAGCAGATTTGCTCCCGTCCTATCTATGGATGGGCAGCTTTTTTCAATCACTTACCCCCGAGTGTCCCGGGGCTTCCACTACGGGCCACCATCTGCCACAGTTCGGCTGCAGCAAAATAACTGGGGGTTGATGAACAACTTGTGTAGATCCATACAGCAGGAGTGGGAGCCCTTTATTGTAAGATAACAGAGGTATTTATACATTCTGCACAGCTTATCTTAATTAGCATAAACTAGATACAGCAGTCAACCAATAAGAAATCTCCACACTTAATGGCTCGCTGGCTCCACCTCACAAACCACTCCCCCTGGCAAAATGCCAGGCGCCATCCAGACTTGTTTACAGACTCTAACAGCACTTCACTCTGGTTCTGCGACTCTGTCTGGGTTTTCCACTTCTGCGATAGTCATGCAGCATGGACCCTATGGTTCAGTGGGAGATTCAGAGATCATTTACATGATATTGTGCTAAAGTCACTCAAGGCCTTCCCATGTGCCACTTAGGAGTGCCACCATTTCAGTTCAGTTCCTTTAGAGGGTGCGCCTCACCCAGGATGCAGCCTGTGTTTCGATACGTTCTACAACTACACTGGCTTGACTGTGTGGAAGAGTCACCCACCCCTAGAACGTGAAGGGCTTCAGTCCACTTCAATCTAAAGCGGATCTGTTTGATGTCAGCAGCGGATAGTCACGGGACCTGGGCCAAGTTGGCAGGTGGGGAAGCACACAGCAGGTTCAGGCCAACTCCCACACTTGAGATCATCTCAGTCTAGACCCCAAGAAAACACATTGGGTTCGCATTAGCCCTCCCACGAGTCCATCCTAGGGCCAGGCACGTTCATATAATCGCCTTCCTACCAGCTTGCCATTGCACAGGTGAGGCTAGGTCTAGGGTCATGGAGTTACAGTGAAGACCAGTCTGACCCAGAATGGTGACCACAGTGGGTTACTGTGGGAGTCCTCCAAACAGAGGACTTTTGTGCCTTTGCCTTTCTATGGCACGATTCCAGAGTTCCCTGCTGAGAGAGGCCAGAGGCACGGACAGTGTTCTCACGTCCAAGTTCACAGCCCGGACACTCAGAGCCTGTGCCTTGGGAACTCATACCACAGAACTCATGGTGGAAAGAGACTTTAAGAATGCAGTCAATGTGGAAATGTGGCAGCAGGAAGTCCTGCTGAGGGTACATTAGGTAGCCAAGAAGCCGAGATGCATTTCCTAGCTCCACCAGCATCTCAGGGAGTGTAACAAAGCCTGGTGTCCGACTCCAGGTCAATTTCAGCTCTGCCCACAAGACTGGCTTTGCTAAAAGGTGCTTTGAATACTGGTGGATTCAACAAGTAGTAAGGGCACAAGTCTAGATCCTTATTCATCTTTTGAGCAGCACGGTATTGATCCCCAGTCTCCCTACTAAGGCCATTTCTTGTAGTTTCTCAGAAAGAATGCGATTGTAAGATAGTTTGGTTTAGCATTCAGAATGTAGACTTTTAAGTCTGGGGTGGTAAGCCAAAATAAGTGTTCCAACACTTTAAGTTGTTTACCACTACATCATGGCGTCTTACGGCAACCTTAGCATGGACCTAGTCACTTACTGGTGTGTTTAGTCATGCTGAGACCAAGAACATTTTTAAGGTATAGTGGTGTTCCCAGTGAATTCGAGTGTTTAGCCAAGCTGTACCCAAGAGATTGGATAAGCTTTGAGATTGTCACTGACACATTGCGAGTTATATTCAGTGCATAGGTGTATCTCGTCTTCCCTTCCATGTTTGGTCTCCCAAGCTAATGGGGACCTTGCGGTGGACTGTGTATAACACAAGGACTTGTAGGTCACAGAGCACATCTGACTAGATGGATTGTCCCTTTGTCCATAAAAACCAAAGTTCTAGGCAGCCATAGTGGGTGGCCTCTGAAGGCCCTCAGCTTCTAGAGGAGCTGTCAGGATGGAGTCCCATAGGCACACTGGGACAATTCTCACTTGCATAAGTGAGTACTTCCTGGGCAGTGCTAGTGGCTGCAGGCTCACCCATAAGGGAAGTTGGGGATGGGGTCTAGGCAGCACATTCAAGCCAGCATTGGGTTTAGTGCTTTTTATTTTGACGTTCTCTACATTGGAAGAACTGACCATTGGGTTTATGGACAGGTACCAGGTACAGGACTCTGCCTACATGGCAGCGCTAGAAGCCAAGGAGTGTCCGCAGGCTTCTGCCCGTGTTCACACCTGGCCTGGAGCAGCAGTCTGGGCCCTGCACGTGAGGTTTATGGAAACTCGAGTTTCCTAGTACCTGTTGGACAGTCCTGGCAGCACAGTTGGCCCTCCCACTGACTCAGGTGTTTGAGCCATGCTTCAAGTAGTTGTGTGTCTACTGTCCAGCTCCCTCCTGGTCTGCTCTCAGCCCTTACCTGCCTGGGCCATGAAGGGCTTGGGTTTAAGGTCCCAGCAACAGAGCTTGGTGTCAGACGCAACTTAATGCTGCCCTCCCTCCCCTAGATTTGTCCGATCAGCTGGAGGCCAGAAGGACAGGCTGGGAGTAGGACAGCAGTCATTCCAGACTTGACGTTTCAAGGACAAACAGGTGACTGAATGTTTTGGCTCTAGGTTTAAGACTTGGGGCATGTAGAAGTGCTCCACCTGCCATCATGGTAGGCTATGAAGTCTCCATGTTTAGAGGTCTCCCTTCAGAGCCTCATTCAACTTTTGTAAGCCCTCAGCGAGTGGCTCCCCTTACAAGGGCACCACCTATTTCCCAGTGAACATCTTTATTTCCCTTTAGGTAGTTTTTATTGGGTACAAAGCTATAGTGAGAAGTTATAGCCCAAGTCACAAGTGCTCTTTGATGTTGAGAGCCACAGCCGAAGGGGCCCCAGCAAACTTTCAGACTGCCAGCTGATGATTGGCTCACAGCAGCCCCAGCAACATCTAGCCAATTAGCTCCTCTGTGGTGATGCTCATTGGAGATGCTCATTGAGCTATTTCCCCACCCTTTCAGGCCACAGAGCTGCTCACTGGGGGACTTTTTGGCTCCACCCACGCGACCCAGCCAATCAGCCTCAAGAGCAGGAGGATTGTGGGAGGTGGAGAGGTTGGTGGTTGAGGGAGTGGCTTGTGGGAAGCTGGTGGTGGCAGTTGGGCTCTGAGGGTTTTTCCTGAGGAGCTGTTTTGTTTGGCGTGTGTGGTTCTAAAAATAAAGTTAGTTTCTGAATTGTGCCCAGCCAGACTGTGGCACTTTGAGAGTGACATTCAGCACTTGCAAATGGAGTCCAGACCCCAGGAAAAGTTGGGGGTGTCAGTTTGCTTCCTTTACAAGCACAAACTGACAGTATTTGAAAGCCTAAGTATCCTTCCATGAAAGTAAAATCTCAAGCCAACTTAAGACTCAGACATGGAAACGATTCTCAGGTCTTCAATTCTAGCTAGCACTACTCAGTATTTGACAATGGCCCACACAGGATTCAGCAGAATAAATGGTTCAAGTTCCTAGTTCCTGTAGAACTCCGTCTGATTACAGGCAGCCACATGTATGAAATCCTTAGGCGACAGAATAATCTGAATCTTCAAGTTAGACAACCAGCCCAGAGTCGCCAATAGGAGCCTCAAATTCTCACTTCGATCTACTCAGTGCCCCCCCACACCCATCCTTTGCTTCAACAAGCCTTAGAGTGTGAGCAGCACTTGCATTAGTACCTTTGACTATTGGAAGACGGGGCTACAGGAGAGGTTTCTGGTAACCCGAGATAGACCCAATGCCCTCTACCACAAGTTATCACTCGGGTGACAATGGTGACGTTTAAGCATTGTTGAGGCATGATTGTCCAATCTTTTAAGTTTATACCACTAACCTAGAAGTCCAACCACTTGCTAGTGTACTTCCCCCCTCCCCACAAGGCTCACAGTGCCACCCACTCCAGCTCAGAGTCCCTAGGAAAGAGAAGGCTCAGCAACATTTGCAGACGCCCATTTGATGGCCTGTATCCTAGATGGGGAGGTTGAGAAATGCCTTTCCAGGAGCACCAAGGCCCTGGTCAGAAGGAAGAGGCTATCCTTGTTCCAGGGATGGCCAGAGATGCCACTTAAGGAGGTTCTGTTCTGCCACCTTGGAGAACCAGGGCAAGGACTTAGGTCTTTCAGGTGTAGAGACTGTCACGCACAGTATACCTTAGTGAGGTGGAGAACTTAGGTGTTTGAGGGAAAGCCACATTGGGTCTTGTGTGCTCATTTACCCTTCTTCCTGCAAAGGAAGCAACTGTCAACAATGGGTGTCAGGGCATCCAAAGTCCCCAGTCCCTGGGGGAAGGCTAACCAAGACAGTCACATGTACATAATTGTTAGACTGGTAACTGACACTCCCCTAGCCATTCAGTTGAGGGGGAGAGTTAAGTTCCCCCTAGAGAGAAAGTCCAAGCCCAAGTCACCCAGTATTCACTTGGGTGGACCATGTCCACCTCCATTCTTTACAATGGTGGAGGGTCAACCCAAGCCATACATGGCCTACAAGGTGTGCTTTTAGGAGCCACCATGTTGGTCCACTAAGCAGGGCCTTTGTGTTTTATGAGCAAAAATAAAATGGCAACATCCTTACAATTTGCCAAGTTCCTTAGTTCAACTGCTCCAGGACTATCTCCCCCTCCCTCCTGGGGCTGGGATGGAGGTGAGCTTTTTAGTTAGGAAACTGTTCCATTTCCTCTGCAGCTAGTTTTAGGAGTAGAAAAGTCTCCGACTAGCCCAGAGTCCAAGATGGGTTGATGGGTCAGGGAAGGCCCCCATTTATTGGCCCATCTGTTGTGCTGGCCATCTGTCCCCATTAACTTGTGGGGGTTTATGGTTTTTAATTTCTTCCACATATGTGGTATATTCCACTCCACGATTTTTGTAGCCCACGTACTTTCATGTTCTGTTTGCCTGAGTTATGACCCAGGACACGTTCATACTGCAGTACTCCCTCTTGCCCCCCCTAACAAGCAAACAAGCTTTTCCCTCCAAACATCAAGTGGTGCCAGGATCCAAATCCAGCATCAGCCCAATGACGGTTGCTGGAGCCAAGTGAAATCTTACCTGAGGTCTGCACACCTACCGTAGAAGGGACCTCAGGGAAACTAAGGTCCACCACACACATTTCAGTAGGAAGCCAGCAGGATGGCTCTGCAACCACAAAGCTATCTCATCTGAAGTACCAGCTGGGTGCCTTTTTGGTGTCTGATTGGCAGTTCTTGGGGAGATGCTACAGCCAGACCCATCTTCCCCAGACCTCTATTTCACTACCTTGAGTTTCTAGCTAGTGCTTTTAAGACTCGTTTTTTTTTTTAAAAAAAAAAAAAAAAGAAAAGAAAAAAGAAAAAAAAAATCAAGGTTTACTCCTTTAGGAGCATCTAGTGAACTTCTGAGGGGAAGCATACGTTAAGGTTTGACAGTGGGATGTCTTGCAGATCAAGGGCTTCCGTGTCCAGCCAAGTCTGCAGCTCAGAACCTGAGCCCACAACTCCCGAGTTCTGCCCGCTCCATACGCCGGCTTCAGTTTCCTTCATAGGTCATGCCACTACCCAATGTTTCAGTTGGGTCTTGAAAACTTTCTGCAAGCAAGGGCATTCTCTGCCACATCTTCAGCACCTAGGAATCTGGTGCACAGGCATTTGCTATTGAATGGTTTACTCAGGTGTTTCCAGGCATCAAGAAGTTTGAGATGCCTTTGTTTTCCAGAGCTTTAAGCCTTTCACATCGTGAAGGCTTAGGAAGTTGGGAGGAGGCGGTTAGATGCCAGCCCTGATTTGACTGTTTTCCACCCCAGCCTTTGTAGTCCCAGACTGAGTTGCAAACCAGGGCCCAAGCACATCTGAAATGTTGTAGTTCATGTAGGTGCCCGAGCAGCAGTATCTAAAGGACCGGTCACTACCCCTGGCAGCACCTTGCAGGTCAATGCCCTTCGATGTCTCAGAGATGTCTACATCCACTGAAAGTCACTACCCATTGTGATATGGTAGCCAGAGAACAGTACCCCCCCCAAGGGCTGAATGACCTACGTAAGCAGAGAAGGTTGAGGGCAAGGAGGGAGTCTCCATGGAACTAAAGCCATTCACCCTCAAGGTGAAGAGGTTGACCCAGCTCCGATGCTCACCTGTCAGCCGACCACTGGCAGAGGCTCATTTCTCATCCTGTCACTTAACATCTTGAAACCTCATAAGAGCCATTGGGAACAAGGCCCAGACCTGAGAATGAATCCAACATTCAGAACAGGTCTTAGAAGAACCTAGTTGCAAATAAGGACCTCAGGTCAAGTGGTACTGCTTATAACTTCCCAAAACATTGATGGGAAAGCCTAGGCCAACTTTACCCTCTAACCTCTTATCCACCCTGAACTTCAGGGCTTGCGCTTCAGCCAAGACCCTTTTTACCCCCAGCACTGGTGTGCAGTTTTCAGGGAGGGAGCTTGCACCGGAGTTTGCCAAGCAGAGCTATTGTTCTAGCAAGTGCCACATGGGTAATTGAGGACTAAAGCTTACTACAAACCATCCTCAGAGTCCCCGAAGTTGCTACTATGTTGGACTGTGTTGAGAGATTGAGTATCTGCAGGAGCTCATGGAGCACTGTGATGGATTAGTAATGTCTGCCACAGATTCTAGGACTGCCCCCAGCCCCTCCACCTTGAAGGTCAGGGAGTGGGCGTGGCCCAAGCATCAGACACTGATCCACCTGGGAGCTTCCCAGGAAAGGAAGCAAAGACATGGTCTGATGAGTTACCATTGCATGTTTTCTGGTACAAAGTGTCATTTTCCCATCCATCATAGAATCATTAGGCTAAAAATGTTTCTTCAACCAACTTTCACCTTGGTGCTTGGCCTCACTGGAGGGAGGGGTACAGTCTAGCCTAAGTCACCCGTCTGACCCACAGGGGGCAGCACCCACCAGATGTAGGGCTTTCCCTACAAGGAACTGAAGGGAATCCTTGCTCAAACTCCATTGTTGAGTTACTCCCAGAGCCACATCCACAGGGGGACAAGCTCTGAGCATGGAATCTGCTGTTGCCTGCAGCGCAAGCTGCACATAGCGGCAGTAGAGCCTGAAGCGGGGCTTCTGTGCCTGCATGGAAAATGCTGAGACCTGGAGCGAAGGCAGCCAGTCACCTAGGCAGTTGGAACACGCACCAGTCCCATGGCATATTGAAGCCCCCAATAGGCTACAGCAATAGAGAAGCAGGATTCATCCCTTCCTGATTAGTCCAAGGGGTCAAGACTCAAGTTCCTAGAGCTTCACCTTCTCCTATGGTGGAGGCGATCCCCCACTCACTGTCTTGACAGGGTCACAGTGAGAAAAAGTGTTGGCAAAGTCGCTCTCCCACTGTCTTAACAGGGTCACAGTGAGGATGAATGCTGGCAAAGCCACGCTGGTTGGTGGGTAACCGAAACCATGAGACCCTTTTTTATGTAATTGGGACTTTGCATTTTCATGCTTATGTTTCTCACAGGAGGCATGAGTATGTTAAATGCCAAACAAATTAAATTTCAGATGGCTAGAACAGAACAGGTAGTTCATGCCTTGAAGGCCGTTCTACCCACCCCTCAGCATATCAAGGACAAAGTAAAAGGCTATTCTTCTATCTTAGTACATTGTGGACAAACCTAATAACGGACAACAATCATCCTCTGAAAAACAAACTCTTTGAGAACTAGTGCACCTTGACTGAGAAACAAAGAAACTCTTTGAGAAAGCAGCTCAACCAGTTTTATGAGAATAAATTTAGGAATTAATTAAAATATCTTTATAAGACACAGTTTTAGAATAATGTTAAAAATATTATTTTATTTAGATTCTTAAGTTTAGAAATTCTTAAGTCTTTAGTTGTATAGGTTTCTGATATGTTTTAAGGATGATTCATAAACTTTAGGATATTTTAAATATAAGATTTAAAGGGACTTTTTTAGATGGGAATTTTAGATTAAAAATAAAGTACAAGTGTACTTTAGGTTAATGATTGGCTAGGAGACTTAGAGTCTGGTTACGTAGTTTGGCATTAGTTAATAAGGAAATAACATATCTTGGGAAAAATAGTAAATCTTGGGAAAATCTGAAGGATGTAAATTGGTGACATGTTTTATTGATGATTCTGTACTTTGAATGTATGGCTGGGGGTCATATCCTGAAAGAATGTAGATCGGTGTGCTCTCAATCATGGTTAAGGAAATGTCATGTCTTGGCAAAGTTTTAAATTATATAATCAATGACGTATTGTGAATCTATAATGATGAGAAAAATTGTAATAAAAAGGGGACCCAGAGAAAGCAGCTTTAGCTCTCTCTGAAGATTGCTCAAACGGAACGACTCTTGTCTCATCATTTCGCCGACGCCACTCCTCCTTCAGGACTCCTTGGACCCCGCTGGGGCTGGTCCCCGGCACTCCTATGCGCCCGGTATTACAGGACCATGCGTACAGTTGGAGAGAAGACCCATCCTCAGGCAGGGGATCCCAGCTCCCTCTGTGGTAGGCAGGACAAGGCTCCCCGCTGTGTGTGCATGCCCCGCGTGGCTTGGGCCAGCACCTGTGCCTGGGATCAATACATGGTTGAGGCAAAGGCTGCCCAGGGTTGGCCTGACCTCATCTCAAGATCCCTCTGTCTACATGTTACAGGAAGGCAGATCCAAGGCCCAAGGAGGCCTCAGTATGCCAATGGTGGCTTGAATGTCATGGGCAGCTAGGCAGAAGGTTTGCAGGCCTTTAGGGGCTGATGAGCCCCAAACGACAGTCAGGGTTGTATTCCAGTCATTCATTGCAAGGACCAGATTGCTTAGTAGTGGCATCACAACTAGATCTTTGAGGCAGCCACGAACACATCAATTTCATCTTTGGAAGACCAGGTCTCAGCCGTTGTGCACCTAGGTTGCACAACCAGCCCAGAGTCACTTATAGAGGAAAGAGGCTCATTTCTCATGAGGTTCCAAGATGTTAAGTGAGAGAGGATAAGACCCATTGAGAGCAAGGCTCCAGACCCAGCATGAATCCAACAATATGGCCCACAGAGTGGAACTCGTTCTTCAGTTACTAGTGTGTGGTGCAGAAGAGGAGGCCAGGGCCGTGGGTCATGTATGCTGCCTCTTTCTCCCCAGCACTTGACACAAGTGAACCCAAGCTTGGCCGTGGAGATTTGAATCCCTTTGTGGTAATACCTTAGGGATAATGCAGGTCACGGAAGCTGGGGCTTTCATTGTGCTGGAACAGGAACAGAGGCTTAAAGAACAGCCAGGCTCTAGCTCAGGGGTGAGTTGAGTCCACTCATCCAGGCCCCTGGGGAAAGGGACTAGGTACTCGATACCTCAGTCAACCGATACTTGACCACAACTCCGTCTTCATTCACCCAGGTCTGGGCGACTTGGACTGCACAAATCTTCTGGGTACCAATGTTTAGGGCTGGCATCTCTCCGGTTTGAGAGAAGCTCACCCTCTAGTCAGTTCCTGCCATTCAGTGGCTGAATGGACTTGAACTTGTCCCCTTAGGAAGACCTGTTCAGTAGGTGGAAACCCAGTGTGAAGGGCCACATTTGTGTGCACATGGAGCCAGAAGTTGTGAGCTAGTTCAAAGGGCATCCCGATATGGAAGATTCAGAGGGAGGGAAGAGGGTTCCATAGGGTATGGACCACACCGGACACCACCTGGCATCTCTTCCATGGGGCAAGGGCTGCCTGGAGACCTAGCTAAGGCCTCTAGGTCTCTGGTTCCCCAGAATGCTAGGGTTCTCTTGCGGACTCTAGCTGACCCCAAGGACTGCATGTGGGCGAGTGTAAGATTTTAACTCCAAACCTAACACAGCAGAGGCACTTGCAGCTGTGGTCTATCCCAAGAGACTCCTTCCATTCTGTAGTGGAGTAGCTGAGGCTTCTTGCCTCTCCTGAGGCTTGGCACCTGGAGCTTCTCCCTTCTAGTCTAGGGGAAACTAGAATTTCCGGCTTGATCACTTTGCTGACATCACTGTTCCTGCCGAGCTTAGTGCCGAGAAAGCCCAGCCAGCCCACCTGTGTTCATTCACCTGGAGACAAGTGAAAACGTGATCTTGAAGCCCATCATGATTCAGGAAGTACAATTGTCCCAATTCCACGGAGGTGCTGAACACCCCTGCAGGACCAGGGCATCTGCCCGCTTCCCTGCTCCAGGCTTTGCCCCCAGGCCCTCTATCTAGAGAGCATTCAGGTCTGTCACTTCTTGGGATTTAGTACAGCAAGTCTTTGGTTAAGAGGTAGAAGGTTGTGGAAACCTTCCTAGGTCTCCTATGGGTTCCCAAGTCCTGGTAGACAATGAACCACGTATCCTCAGGCTAGACGTTGGTCAAAGGGATGTCTGGCTACGGAGGTTGGGATTTCTCAGCAACTGATGCATGGTAAATGCCAAGTTCTAGAAGATATGAGCAGGGGCTACACTTTGTGAGAGCCTGTAGCAATGCTAAAAAAAACAAGGCTTGCATAGAGGGCCGAGTCTAAGGCTGGATCAGTCTCGACAGATCCCACAGGCTGCCTCTGCCAAGGCCTGGGTGCCTGTGCCTTCATGTACTTAAGCCAGTGCCTTCTAAGTTGGCCAGACAGCTGTTGATCCTCCCTCCCTTCCTCCCCAATCAATGCTCCTCAAATGAGGAGAGTGCATTATTTATTGCTAATGGAATTAGAGTTACTCAAGGTACTGATCAATCAACTCAGAGGCTTCCTCAGGAAAAAAGAGGAAAGGGAGGAGCTATATATTTGAGGCTAACACCGATGAGCCAGGATCTGGGCGGCAGTCCCAGGCCAGACACCCAGAGGCTGCCTCCCCAGGTGGGACTCGGTTTCCCCTCTTTGTACAAAAAGGGATCAGGCCAGGTGGCTCAAGGACTTTAGATCTCAGAGACTGGTAGGGAGTTTCCAGGAACTGTTCCCAGGACAGCTAGGAGTTGCTAGGACAGTTGAAACTAGTTAGTTTAACTAGCTCAGGCGCCCCCAGAAGTCGTTTGGGAAAAGCCTTTGCTTTTGTATGAATGACTCACTCACCCAGAGGTGACTAAATCTACTCGCCATGATCGGCACAGCTTTAGACTTTTCTGCCCAGGGTTAGGACTCATCTACTTCCATAGAAGCAATTCATGCTCATTAAAAAAATGCATTCGGAGGACAAGTTGGCAGCTCCCCGCCTTCTCTACTCAGGACTTCGATTTTAAATCTCAGTTATTCCGGTCCGGGACCCTGCCTAGGAAGGGCTATGTGGTTCAACCACACAGAAGTCAGGGTTATGAGACAGCAGTGTATGTCAACCCTTTCCATGGCAGGGACAGAACTCTGGAGAGTTCAGGGTGCAGGAGATGTGGCCCACCGAGACCCCCTACTGGCTGAGATCCTGATCCAGGCCTAGTCCAGGGACAGTGCTAGGCTGCTAGTGGCCCCCTGGTGTGCCAGGCCTGGGCCTTGCTGGAGTCATGTCTGGGAATGCAGCCCATAGTGTCAGGTAAACTCCAAGAGAAGCAGAGACGTGACCTTGAGCATGAAGCCACAAGTTACAGCAGAACCTGGAGAAGGGTCCCTTACTCTGGTTGGTGTGGGGGGGGGGCATTCTACAGTTGGAGAGCCAGTGGTAGGGACTGGAAACTCAGGTTAGGATCAGTCCCTGCCACTTCTCACCCTGAGGCTTCCATTCTTTGCTACTGGCCCATCATAAAGAGATGGGAATCGCCTCCACCTTCTTGTTGGTCCACCTCCAAGAAACCTCTTTTATACAAACTGGTGCTATCACAAGGACTATCCGGGCCATTTGGGTTTGAGTTCTGCACCAGAGTCAGTAGAGCTCTTCAGTGTCTAGGGGTGAAGTTTCAGGGGTGGGGAGCTCCCTCAGCTCTTACCCCTTTATGGGCTGTGCTCATCCCGGGGGACCCCTGTGCCAGCTACGGCAGCCTGCATGCTCACTTCCTCTGGCCTTCCAGACCCCCATCCCCACCTTCGCCTCAGGAATGGCTGTGTGGTCGGCATGCAGCCCGGGTGAGCCATCACCCAGTCTGACTGTTGCTTCTGGGAGGGCACCTTTAGTGCCTTAGAGCTGCCACCATCTGCTCAGCCCAGAGTCGGGAGCTATAGCCTCGGTTCCCCACCTGCCACTCATGCTTCCTGTGCCTCAGCTGGTCCTTTGTTCCAACAGCTTCCACACCTTGGCATCTCTGCATGGGCCGTCTGAACTTTGCTTTTCCGACACCTTTGCCTAGATGCCGGGTTCAGCCAAATGCTCAGGCGTCACTGTTCAGGTCTCCCCGGGTCAAACTTAAGGCTTCCGACGAGGCCCATGCTGGGTGGGTGGGGGACTGCTCCGTGTCTGTCTATTCCAGACAGTCACGTAGGTCTAATTCTTGGAATTCTTTCAAAAATCACCTGGAAGGAAGTTCTGAGTCTCTAGGTCAATTTCTAAGGGGGCTATTAGTTGAGGGATGACTCAAGTCAGCTGTTACGAATGAGGCCGATTCCAAAAATCATCAAAAAAACAAATGGCAAGGACCATTAGATCTCAGAGCTCGAGTCCAGGCTTACGTGATTCAGACTATTGCTTGATGGTTCTCCCAGCGTGTCTGCGGCATGCAGCTGGTGCTTGGGGTTCAACCTCCTGCCCTCACTTGGTCTCTGGAGTGGTTTGCTTCCATTTGAGACCCCAGTTGAAGATGATCCAAGTCAGGTCGACAGACCTGGTAGAGATCATCTCTGGTAGAGACTCAGGCTCCTCCAAGTTTAGCGATGGCCCTCGTAGGGTTAAGAGAAGCCTGACTCCTGAGTTACTTTCTTTCACTTCCCAGAAGTCCCCTCATCCAGGGCTCCAAGTTCCCGGTTGTCACATCTAGTGGCTAAAAGCTTTCAAGGCTGTGGCAGCACCAGAGCTGGTAGCCTGACCCACATACTAAGGGCAAAGTTCCCCGATCAGAGAACCCAACCACCTGAAGTTGTGCCCAACACTTTGCACCTGGTAATAAGGTCTCGGGCCCTGGAGTCGGGTCAGCCCGGGTTAGACTGAGGTCAGGTTAGCTAGGGGAGAAGAGGGGGTTAAGGGCCATCGGCAGGACATAAGGCAACCAGCAGGTGACACCACCAGGCCAAGTCCCCATGTCAGAAGCCCCGAGGACTTGACCGGCCTGGGAGAACCTATTGATCAGATGTTTGAGGCAGGACAGAGATCAAGCTGCGATTCTGCCTGGAGATTGACAGACACAGAACTTGAAGGCTAGTGAGGCTGTTGAGCTCCGTGTGGTCAGTGGGTCCACACCTCACCCATCGCAGACACAGGACCCAGAGCAGGCAGTGCCGTCCCAAAGCGCCTCAGCAGGACAGTGCGCCTGGTTGATATGGTTGTCCTAAGCTGTACCACCCAAGGCAAGTTCAGCGGGGACGAGACCTAGGTTTTCGTGAGGTAGGAGCTGAGGTTTGACAGAGTAGCCCCACAGGATCCAGTGCAGAGCTTTGGCCTGACTGTGCAGATGCTCAGACTAGGGCCTGGGACATGCCAGGTGGTCAGGTAGGGGTTGTGGGTCTGCTCAGGAGGAAAATCTCCCCAGAGCCTCGAGTTGACTTGTTTTGACTGATTAGCACAGTGTCAAGAGTGACACCCGTGATTCCAGTCCTGCTTACGTCCTTCCGTGTGGCTCAGGACATAAGTGATCCATAATGGAGGACTACACTTCATGTCAGATTGATGTCCATCTGAGCCCCACAGCTCAGTTTGACTTCCAGGCCTACTTGGATACCTTTACTTAAAAAAAAAGCAGGATTTTGGCAGGATACTGGGGGTTGAACCCAGGGTCACTCGGCCACTAAGCCACATCCCCAGCCCCATTCTGTATTTTAGAGGGTCTCACCAAGTTGCTTAGTGCCTCACTTTTGCCAAGGCCAGCTTCAAACTGGTGATCCTCCTGCCTCAGCCTTCCCAGCCACTGGGAGGACAGGAAAGTGCCACCGCGCCTGGCAAGACAGGATTTCTGTGTTCAGACTTGAGTGTTCAAGAGCTGATACAGTACTTGGGGCCACACTCTTGGTGCCATCTGGCTCCTGATGCTCGCTTCAGGCAGGTTGGTCTCCACCCCTACAGCCTACCAACCGCCCACCCGCCCGGGTTACTCATCTAGGTCATCTTCCCACCCTGCCAGACGCTACCTCTCAGAATGGTTCCAAGTTCAGAACTCCAGAGAGCTGCTTGGCCACTACTGCACACACACCATGCCACCCGAGCATGGATCTCTGGTCATATGTCCACCCCAGTCCAGCATGGCTGTCATGGGTTCAGTTCTGTGCTAATCCAGCCCCTTGAAGGCTCAGGCTGGTTACTACTGGTCATAGACTTTCCTAGGGTGCGCACAGGGCAGGCGACCTGGGTCTGCTTCATGGCCCGTTCTAGTTGGAGTAAGGTGGCTAAAGATGCCTGGACACGGCCGTCCCTGGTCTTCCCCTTACTTTGTCTGAAGGGCAGAAATTCCCACCCTTTGTCCTTGAGCTTATCAGGACTGCCATTTGGCCAGTCTGATACCACTTGTCACGTTGGACTTTCCTGTTCTTGAGGAACTCGGCCCAGTTGAGACAAGGCCCAGAGGAACAGGGCAGCTGCATTGGCAGGCCTTGGCTCATATCCCGACAGCTGACCTCCAGGAGGCCAGTGTGTGACCCTCACTGGGTCATTGTCAGGGTGCCCTGAATGTATTTTCGTAAATGGCTGGGGTAACTCCTTTAGCACAGGGCGAGCTGCCCGAGTGCAGCCCAGGTCACTTTACACTTCCGTCCCTGAAGATCAGACAAGCTCTTTCCAGGGAGCCGTCCGAGGGTGTCTGAGCCGTCTCTTCCTAAATGGGAGCCCAGTAAGCTTTGCCTGCACGTTTGCTCACCCGACTCAGGTTTGTTGCCATTCCCAGCTGAAACCTAGTGTCCAGCATCATTTGTGATTTGTGACTGTGTTCTGCCAAGGATAGGGCTTATCTGGGCTCAGAATCCAGATAAAAGCCATCCCCATGTGCAAGATTCTAGGCTCAGAACCCAGATGCAAGCGGGACAAACGGATCCTCAAAGGATACACTGGTCTGAGCCTTCGCGTCCTCAAGCCCACCCCTTCCTTGTGCTCTGCAGGTAGGGCCCCTGCCGTGTCTCGTGTCTCCCCTTTCGCCTCCTCTCCCCGCACCCTCCCTCTCATTACTTCAATCCTTATTCAAGTCAGCACACCAGATATGAAGCCATCTCTAGCAGACCAGAGGGGCCTGTCACCTGACTGGCTCACCAAGTCTGATCCCCCATGTACTCAGCAGGGGATTGTGCCTTTGAGCTTTCCCTGGGGAAAAGGTCCCCTTTACAAAAACATGGCAGCACTCGAAGAGCTGGGACATCTCTGAGCATTCTAGGTGACCGAGTCTTGCAAACTCGTACAAGATGTATTCAGGGTCTTCTGACCCTTCTGCGCCAATACCTCCTAAGTGACATCTTCCGAGAAGCCAGCCCCCGCCCTCTCCAGCAAGGTTTTGTTCCAGACCACAACAGCTGATGGTCATTCTCATTTCGAAGAATACCTACTGGAGAGACTCCTGTGGCATATGCCCCCCTCTCTATAAGATCTGGATGAATCCCTTAAACTAGGCTCGTCTTTCCCCCCTACCTAGAAGGCCGCTAGTCCCAGCTCATTACTACACTAGAAATGAGGCCAGGATTTCAAGAGGGAGTTGGCCGATGTGTGTACTCACCACACCCTAGGTAGCCATTCAAGGTAGGGAGTGACCACTTCAGCCTGTCACTCTGGCTGGACAGCTGTGGGGGTTGTAGGAATGGCTGGAACCCTTTACCTGCTTAGCTGAAGCTATGCAGGTCTGTGGTAGTGAAGCCCAGGTTAGAGAATGTCTGCGGAGATCAGCTAGAAAGACCTATAGCCATGGGTGTCTTGCTCCAGGCAAAGACGTTTACAAAAGTTAGAGAAGGGACAAACTCATTGCCACTCTGGTTCACGAGATCTTTAGGGTATCTAGGAGTGAGCCAGAGTCGGCTGGACAACATTTGGCTGCCTGAATCCTGCCCCCTTGGGGGTGACCCTAGGGAAGGGCCTCCTTAGAAGTCTGAAGGTCAGATAGCCCTGGGTCCCATTAGGTCACCTACTCCTATTGGCTGTCCCTGTTGCTAGGGACCTTCTGAGTGGCAACTCAGGCTAGAGGCCCTGTTGGCAACACTGAAAAATGGTGACTGGAATGGTGGCCCTAGCACCCAAACTGCTCCAGAGGAGGAGGGTGACCTGACAGTCATGTCAGGAAGCTAGATCAACACTGGAGCCACCTGTTGTGTGTTGACTCAGCCTGGTTCGTTCTTTAGGTCAAGGGCGTTCTATAGCAGTAGGTGGTAAGCTTCCAGGTGGTGGCTTCACTTTTCCCTACTTGCAAGAAAGTGTCAAGTTGTGTCCCAGGATGTTTTATGCCCGTTAGAAAAAGGATTAGCTAGGAGCAAACATCTCACCTGGAAGCCAAGTTCAGATGGAAGTGTCTCCAGGGCATTCCCTCATCCACTAGCCCTCTCAGGGTCGCCCTATGTGCACCCCCAGGAGGTACACTAAGACCCCCACCCAGGGCATGCTAGTGAATCGTTTCCAGGTCAGCTTAAGACCTGAGGTGTGTGTACAGATGACATCCCTTAAAGCCAGAACCTCTGACTATGGTTCGTATTGCAAAAATAGACCATCAGCTTTACTCAAGTCCCTCTCCTTAAACTTCCTGGTCAAGAAGTCTGTGGAACATCCCCTTGTACGGGATCAAGGCCACGAGTGAAGCATCCCGTCATCCTAATCCATACCTGGACTCCCCCAGGTATCCCAAGTGATGTCCGAAGGATTTTTAGTGCACCATAGGTGGTTAGACCAAATGGTTAAGCAGAGATCCCAAAGTTAACCCCAAACACTCAACAGTGTTGCTTTTGGATTTAAGGATTATTGGCATGAGGTTTGCCATTTTAGGTCATTTGCCATTTTACGAGGCGTTTTATCTGGGGGTTCCGAGTTTAGATTCCAAGGCAAGGCTGCTTAGCTGACCATGAGCGCGTGTGCCTGCTGTCGACCCCACCCCAGCTCAGACTCCCGAGCAGCTAGTGAGAGTCCTCTTGCAGCTATAAAGCTAATGAGTGCAGACAAATGGCTGCTTTCCTCGGAGGGAGGGCCTTGTTGCTGTGCCTCCTGTTACCCACAAGGAGTCCCTTGAATGACGTTCTGGTGGGTGGCAGACCTTGGACTTTGTGTGGACCTGTTCTTTTAGGGACCGTTCATACTCGTTTGATAATGCATTAGCCTGGGACTTAAGTGACAGCTTTATGGCATCCTGATATATTGATGGCTTGTGGCTCGCCAACATGGCAGAGTCAGGCTTTGACGCGGTTTCCTCGAACTGTTTCCCCACTGTAAGCTTGCGTCTCAAGTGGTTTAATTTTTCTGGTTAGTTTGTAGCCACAGGGGCTCATGCATTAATACCTGACCAATGGCTGCCCCATCTACATGATCCACCCAAGTCCAAGACCACTGAGGGTTTGTGGGAAGGACAGGTTCCTATTGGATAAGGATTCCAAGGCTTCAAGAAATAAAGCACATTGGACAAGGAAAGAGCCTCTTTACAGACTAATATTAAAGTGTATTTGATAAATTCCAAGCTAGGTCTGGCCCAGAATCCAACACCCCTCATTGAGGCATGTGAGGTCTGGGCTTAGCTTCAGGGGTTCTAATCCAGGAATTGTGATCACAACTAGTCTTATTTTCTCCAGAAAGAGCCAGTTGTGGCCAAATTTGAGATCAATAGCTGCAACTACTGTGATGATTAGTAAGGCCTCAAAGTTAACCTTGAAACAAGGTCATGAGGTTCAGACACCAAATCCAGGCAGTTTATGAAGGGTCAACATGGGTTCACAGGGGAAGGGAGGATATATCAGGTCATCTTGTTAGAGCGTTAGATCTACCCCACTGTGGTCCAGTCCTAGAAGGTACCTCTTGAGCACCAGGGTTGAGCAGCTCTGGAGATGGGCATTTCAAAGAAGTCTTCAGAAAGGCCAGATGCACAGTGGTCAGTGGCTCTAGTATCATAGACCTAAGTGCCCACCCCCATGCCAACACCTGAAAGGTCAACTCGCTGACCTTGTTCAGGTCTTGCAATTAGGACAGGAAGTCTTGAACTTCTACAGATTAAGTATGTTTCTAGAGCGTATGTTCTAGAACATACCATGGTCGTGCTATTTGACAATAAACATGGATGTTCAGTTAAGCACTCTCCATGACGTACAAGGATTTATAGCTTCTGGAGAGGACCAGCTTCTATCTCCTCTATGGAGATATAGAAACTTGATGAGTGGGGCACCACGTTGATTCAGAACGGCTCACAGGTACAAGATTCCCAGTGATCAGTGCAGACATGTCCCATGACGCCACCACTTAAGGTGCACCCACTGGGACCCGACAAGGGCCACTCTCTGGCGTGAGTTCCTGGGACTATTTACAGGTTCAGTATTTTTCCCCAGGATAGATACTAAGCTTAGTTTGAATTAAAATCCACTAGGTGTCTCAGTACACGATTTCCACTTGGGCTCCCAAAGTCCTCCAGAGCGGTCACGGGCCACCGCTTCTTACAACAAATAAGTTTTTACAGCTCTTGGGAGTCCTAACTAGTTTGATATCTTGTCCTTGGGACAGGAAAGCCAATTATGTCCTCCAGCAAATCCTGGCCACGTAGCACCAGGAGACTCAGAGTCTTAAGTGCCCATTTAGGTGCCCAAGCGACCCCAACCAGCAGCCCAAGTCATCCTTTTGGGGTACTTGGGTCAACCCTTAACCACTGCTTGGTTTGGAGATACAGACCATGGCTTATGAACTTGGTCAAGCCCCAGGAGTTTAGGTGGAGTTCCCTTTTTTGATATGGTTCTTTTGAAACAATAACCAGGAAGACAGGTCGTCTATGGAGAGTCCTCAAGAGACCAACTTTAGCCTGAATAAGGACCCTCAGGGGATACTGGCCCCAACTGCATTAGAGATGGAGTTCCCTGGTGGGTTCACTTAAGGGTAAGACTTGTTCTAGATGATCCTCCACAGGTTTCTCTAAGTTTCCCCAGGCACTGTGCCGAGGACCAAGTACCTCGTCAAGGTTGCTCTACCAGGAGACGCCGTCGGGTGATATAACTCGCAGGGACCCCGTTTAGTTATTCAGACACATGGGGACCTCTCTGGTTCAGAACTCCGCATTACCCATTGTCCCCTCTGGAGCTAGAACAGCCTCCCTGTATCAGCATGAAGCAGCTAAAGGTAGAACCTGGCCCCTTAAGTGGAGATAGATTCTTGAAGGGGGAACAGAGGGAAAGCTCGTTGACTCATGGCCAGACAGCCGACCCCAGGAAGCCTGGGTTGTGCCACCCTCAGCCACTGTCAGCTTTGCGTCATTGATCGCAGGGTGCCCTGTGAGTGTTCCCTTGAATAACAAGGATGCATCTTCCATGGGCTGGACGCCCCGGGACAGCATTGACACTCACTGCAGATACCAGCCCACAGGGGACTTGTACAGATAGGCCGACCTGTGCCGAGTCCAGGGGAGTAGCATGGTGTCTCTGTTCATGGCCCATTCGAATCGGCCTGAGGAATGAAGAGAATTGCAGAGATTCTGGCCACGTCCCTTCCCCCATCAGCAACTACCAAGCCTAGTCCTTGGACATTCCCACCTTTGAGAGTGACACCAGCTGTCATGCAACATTAACTGGAGGGACAGTTTCTGCTTCTAAGGGACTCAGTGTACTCAAGGACGACCTGGCATGACACATGACGTGTGCACCCTCATGGCCATTGTCAGCTGTGGCAGGAGGACAGGGCCTCCCCAGCCCGTTTGATTCCTGCCAGAGGTGACCTCCTATCTGGAAGATTATGTGACTTCTAGGTGCAGGAGTAAGCTCACCCCTCCAGCTGTTAGGCAGAGGAAGATGGGAACCAACAGATAAACGGTCCTCATTGCACCTCTAGGGTACTTGCCAACTCCCAGATGGCCCCATTGGGGAGCTTCCTCGGATTAGTCCACCTTGTTTTGCACTTTAAGCCACTTCCTCCTGTGCCTCAAGGTCACCTTGACAAACCCATATGCCTGACCCCTAAACGCTGGCCAGGTTTCACTTTCACAGGTCGAGATTTAAGGACACTTGCAGTAGGAGGCCAGGGCACTGGTCCCCCTCAAGGGGAAGCAAGATTCAGCATGGCAGACATTCTTCCTGTAGCTTGGAAGGTGCAGGTGACCTCGTTTTGGGAGTGGTGCATTGAAGGGAATCTCCCCCTCCTAAGATTGTTCAGTGTTTTAGTGGACTGTCCTGATAGGTAAGAAAGCTCACTTACATGGCATCAGGGTTGGGGAGGGAAGTCAAGATCAGGAAGTCTCATGCCCACAGTATACTTCTGGAGGTGTTAATGCAAAGCCCTGAGGCTTTAGGCACACTTCTGCAGTAGCCAGAGAAGCCCTGTTAGCAATCAGCTGGGATCATTGAAAGGACTAAAAACTTCAACCAGGAGCCTGCTCAAGGTTAGGAGCAAGGTCAAAGATAATCGTCTTCCTTGACCTTTTGTAAGGCCAGGGGCTACAGCTTCTTTAGGAGACAGCTCAGTTTAGAAAGATGGCATAAAATCTTAAGAGGCCCACATACCTGCTGATCCCACTCACCCAACCCCGTGCAGCACAGGTGGGGTAGGTATGCCTTCTCATTAAGGAAAAGGCTTCTAGGATTTAAAGCCAGCTCAGCCCAGGACTCATCCTTACTGCTTGACCTGGCATCTCGTTTTAGTGCCAGATATGAGATGAACAGAAATCCCCTTCAAGGGCTGCAATTGGGGGGGGCATGACCTCATAGTTGACAGTCAGGAAGTGTCCAAAACGGATAAGTTCCAGGCACAACCACACCAAGTTGGTCAAGAGGTCCTCACAGCTCCCTCCTGGCTCTAGGGCCTCTGTGGTGGACAGTTTGTCCATTGTCTGAGAGGTGTCAGGGCTTATGTGGAACATTTGAGCATCCCCATCAGTGTGCATGTTGCTTAAGAATGTCCTGCCATGGGCATCCTCTTCCACAGGGAGGCTGGCTTCCTTCACCATACTGAATAGAGCCCTCGCTGCAGCTGGGCATGCAAGCCGTTGAGTGATTAACCCAGCGCCTCCTGCACCGTTATTTGTTCTAATTAGAATAGCCAGAGACCCAGTCGATCCCCACGATGCTGGATGAGCATCCTGAGCACCCCATAACACTGTCTGTCCCATCATCATTCTTGTGGGGACCCGATTCAGAGAGTCAGCCCTGTGATCCTGAGTGTTTAGAGGTGAAGATGAACCTCAGGGTTCCCCCTTGCCAAGGTAAATTGCAGGTTTTTCTCCTGGAGCTTCTTGTAACTGGGAGTTGATCCACAGGTGGGTGGAGGGGCGAGCATGACAATGAGCAAGGCTCACAGGAGCTCGAGGGTTAACCCACTGCACCTGCAGGTTTGTGGTCCCAGATTATTTACTGCATGTGTGGACTTCACTAGCTGGACTTGCAGTACTGGAGCCTTGAGCTTGGAGTAAGGCTAACACATTGACAGTTAACCACATCACCACGGGCTCCCAGGCCAGCTTCCCCAGGGGCTGTAGACTTGGGGTTTTCAGCCCAAAAAGGCTAAGCTACCTCCTCCCAGAGCAGGTGCCCCGTGCCCAGCCCCCTCCCCTTCATAGGGGAGACCTCACTTGCTGCAGGGTCCCCTGTTGCTTGTAAGTGGAAGCTTTAGTTTTGAGCCATCTTGGGCTCCCAACTCCCTTTCCAGCATATAAGGAGCTGAGATTGCAAGACGGGAGAAAATATTCAAGTCAGAAGCAAAGAGGCAAGTGGGGGGACTTAGGATCCAGCCAGGGCTTCCCCAGTAGCTGGGGTCACTGTGCAGGCCCAGGAGGTGATAAAATGGCCACCTTAGGCTCAGCCTTCTGAGCTCTCCCCCAGGTTAGCCCTTGGAGGTGAAGCCAGGCCTTCCTGGCTTCAGAGAGTCAGCCCTATGATCTAGAGGGAGACTATCATTTGAGCAGTACTGTCACTCAGGCAATGAAGCTAGGTACTACAGTCACTGTAGGGCTGGTGGAGTGGCAGAGAGGTGAGAGCTCTCCAGAGGCCCTTGGGCAACTCGAATTGATGCTCCAGCGCAGGGCAGCCCTCCTCCAACAGGATAAGCTTAGAATATCCCCCCCACCCCATCAGTCCCTAAGCCAGAACCGGCTTCAACTGTAACAGACTTGGGAAGAGAGATGCTTATGAAGCCAAGCTTCACGGGGTTTAGGGCAGACACTTTTTCAAAAAGAAAGGAACCCTGCTAACTAAACCCAGGCCAGAATCCTGCCCTGGGTTTTCTCTCTCCTCTCCTGCTCCAGTTGATGGACTGAGAGCCCAGCGTCCCTGCAAGGGTAGAGAGCAACAGAACTTCAAGGCAAGCTGCATGTGTGAGGAGCCCAGGCTAGGAACATGGTGTTTGTGAGCTTAGAGCACTTCACCTGGCAGATCACCCAGAAAGGCTCCTGTTCTCATTAACCACCCTCCTGGGATGTGCCATTATGTCCCATAGGGATCCTGCAGGTAGGCAAGATCAGTAAGTCCCCCTACAGGTTAGACTTGGAGCAACTAGACTAAGAAGCAGAGAAGATGCTTTTGAGAGTTGAGTAAGAGGGAGCTTTTATCAGCAGAGTGCACCCCCGCCCCCGACTGCTCAGCTCCCTCCCTTCTTGGTCCTTCCCCCTCCCTAGACCTTGGCTCACAAGGATGCCAGAGCCCAGGGAAACTTTGCTCCAGAGATAGATCATCCCTGGAGTGCTCAATCCCCTGGATTCAGATTTTAAATATCCCTCCGATTTCTAACAACCTCAGTGTTCTTTTTTCCTTCCCTGGATCAGAAAATGTTGAGTTTCTCATTTTGCCCAAACAGTAGAACAGCAAAAGAGAGAGAGAGAGAGGAATCCACAAGACGACCCGCACCCAGTCCCACCTCAGAGCAAGAGCTGAGCAGAGACAGCCCCTGAAGCCAGAGAGGGTCCTTTTAACCCTCCCCACTGGGTGTGATCCTCTCGCCCACTGACTGGCTGCCCTCCTCCCAAATGCCCATCAGGTGGCCCCAGGAGCAGCTCCTGGAGCTATTCCAGTCCAGGTGCTGCTTGTAAGCCCAGCTCCCCCCTGTTGCCTGTGATTATCCACCGCATGGCCTTCCACTCTCGAAAGTATTCCATGTGGACAAATGGCCCTCGATTACAAACAGCAGTTGACTGGGCTCCCCAGAGCCTGACCACCCCCTGGCTAACAAAGCCATCTCAGCCCCTGGCTCCTTCCTGTCACCCCAACCATCCTCCTCTAGCCACCTGAGTGCTGTTTGCTTCCTTTAACTTAGGGTGCTCTCTGGATAGCTGGAGGTGGGGGTTGTCATCTGTGCTTTGATCTAAGTCCTTATTAAACTGTTGTCCTTTAATACACAACACCCTGGCTCCAAACCCCGGCTCGGACACTATTTTTGAACTCTGGGGATTGGTTTGTTTCCCTTTGCTGGCCTCAGTTTCCCCATCAGTAACCAGGGTAATCCTCAAAACCTAGGGGTGGCAGAAAGACCGAGTGAGTTAGAGCAACAGGACCTGGTAATTAAGTCCTTTCTGTGGGTCGGTTCATTGCGTCCTTGTATGTGTTAATTTGCTTCAGGCGGGCACCTCGAGCAGGCTCTCTTATTATAGGAATCAAAAATGCTAAGGTTAAGACGCACACAACAAGGTCACCTGATAAGAGAGCGAAAGGTCTGGTTTTGAACTTGGGTCTAGCTGTTTCCAAAATCCTTACAATACAGGAGCACGTATTGTATTTCTGTGAAACTGCTTGAATTGCAAGGGCTTCTCCTAGTTGCAGTGTGTTGAGAGCCACAGCCGAAGGGGCCCCAGCAAACTTTCAGACTGCCAGCTGATGAGCTGAAGGGGCCCCAGCAAACTTTCAGACTGCCAGCTGATGATTGGCTCACAGCGGCCCCAGCAACATCTAGCTGATTGGCTCCTCTGCGGTGCTGCTCATTGGGCTGTTTCCCTGCCCTTTCAGACCACGGAGCTGCTCATTGGGGGACTTTTTTGGCTCCGCCCATGCAACCCAGCCAATCGGCCTCAAGAGCAGGAGGATTGTGGGAGGAAGAGGTTGTTGGGGTGTGTGGCTTGTGCGAAGCCGGTGGTGGCAGTTGGGCTCTGAGGGTTTTTTTCCTGAGGAGCTGTTTTGTTTATCGTGTGTGGTTCTAAAAATAAAGTTAGTTTCTTTTGACAAGTGGCTCCTGAATTGTGCCCAGCCAGACTGCGGCAGCAGTGCAGAGGAATTTGCCCAAGTCCAGGTTTCCCCTATTTATAACCCTTCTGATTGTGTGCCCTTTGATCACATCGCCTCTCAGAACATCCTATTTCTAGACTGAAGAGGGGACGTGGGGACGTGATATAGTGGATGAGCCTTGTGGGTACACACCTTCCTAGAAGGTGACTACAGATCCTTTTCAGAACTATGCGGGACAGGACACCAGAAAGGTGGCCCTTCCAGTTCTCTTGTTGGTAATGATTAAACTTAAGTAGTCTCAGGAGGATATGGAGTCTAGGGGAATATGCAGTAAATATGAGAGTTGCTACGGCTGTAGCGCCAAGAAGCAGAGGTTTTCAGATTGTTTTGTCTATTCCTTCACTTATTTTGTCTATAGTGCCCACAGTGGTGCCTACACATAGTAGGTGTTCAGTAAACACTTTGTCTTGGTAAATAGCAAGGAGCCGAGAACACAAGAGATAGTGCCCCAGAAGGGATCAGGAGGTGAGCTTTGACACCAGACAGATGTGAACTCAGAGTCGGGCTGCATCCAGGTTTGCCTGGGACCATCCCAGGGACACGACCTGGGGAGTCTTGCATCCCAGGAAAACCCTCAGTCTGGGTAAAAGAGGAGAGTGGGTCACCATATCCATGAATCACTAGATACTTGACCTTGTGACAATTCCTTCCCTTCCCTGGCCTCAGTTTCCTAGGCTGTAAAGAGGGGTGGCAACATTAAGTACCTCGTGGGTTACATGAGGATGAAATGAGATAATGCCCCTTAGTGCTGAGCACCTACTAAGTTCTACCGGGTAGTCGTTGTCCACACCACCATTACTTCTATTGACTTCTGGGTCTTGGAAATGTATCTCGCTTCCTAACAGATGCTCCTGGGCCTATTTGAACTTAGGTCCTTGTTTTTATGAGAGGAGGGAAGTGAGCCACAGGAAAGCCCAATACATCAGGGACGGTGTCTCTTGGACATTTTCCCCTGCAGAGATGGGATTTCCCTGCCCCCAGCCCGGGCTGCGCTCTGAGCAATCATATCTGGCGGCTCTGTGCTGACTGCCAACAGATGTTCCTCTAATGAACCTCACTGTAATCTGGGGCCTTAATATAGTGCCAGAGCGTGATAAGTTTGAAATGTCTGTCATTGTGGCCTACGAGGATCGTCTGCTAAGTCTGTCTTCCTCTGATGGTTCTGAGAAGGGGGATTTATTTTGTTCTGTCCCCCCTTTGCCCCACACACCCCGAGCCCCAGTTACTGTCCAGATTCAAAGTCCAGTGTCAGAACCTTCTGCACAGTGCTCGGCCTCCTCTGATGGGGGGATGACAGAGGGAGGAGCTCGGGAGAAAGTGTGATTCAACCTGAAATCAATATTTCCAGGCTGCAGGCATGCAGGTTGCTGACTTTCTGGTGAGGAGCTGACACCTGGGGGACCCAAGGCAGATGTCTCTGGAGCAGGAGGCAGAGTGGGCATTGAGGACAGGAAGGGGTGGTGGGAGGCAGCTGGAGGCTCAGCGGGGAGCATCCATTTACAAATGCTCTGGGGGCCTGGACAGGAGAGAAGGAGCCAAGGGTGGAGAGACATTTCCAGGCCCTATCTAGTCAGGACTGGCTCAAAATTATAATTTTGAATGTACATTCATTGGAACGATTAATGGGTTTCATTGTGACATTTTATACATGTGTACATGTGCTTTGATTGTATCTGCCCCTCCAATTTCCCTCTCTCATTCCTCCTGTACTCTCTGGTCCCCTTTCCCTTCCATACGAGTCCCCTTTTACTTTATATCATCTTGTTTTTATTTATTTTTCTCTATATTGCACCTAGCAGAGAAAACACAATATTTTTTTTCCTGGGTCCAACGAACTTAGCTTTACATATTGATCTCCAGGTCACCCCACTTTCCTGCAGATGATGGGGTTTTTATTCTCTCTTATGGCTGAATAACACTCCACTGTGCATACAGACCCTATTTTCTTTTATCAGTTCACCTACTGAAGGGCATCTTGGCTATTGTGAACAGTGTCGCTATGAATACACGTATGCAGGTATCTCTTTTATGTGGACTTTGACTCCAAAACTTCCTGAGTAATGACATGATGCTCAAAAGTTTGGGTTTTAGAGCCTTTCAGGTTTGGGATTTTTAGAGTAGAGATACTCAACCAATGTGACTTTGGAGTCACTGGGCTCTAAAACCTAATTTTAACATTGCCACTAATACATCCAAATGCCAGTTAATTAAATTTTCCAGTTGTTAGGATACTAGGGGGAAAACATCTATTTCCTTATAATACTCTTAAAGAAGATCTATTTAGCTCCACACTTAGGGAAAGAACGGAGCTGGGGTTTTCATCATATAATCCGAGCGACACAGAGAATTCAAAGAATCTGTTGCATAGAGATTTCTCATTTTGTCAGAATTAACCTGTGGTCTGTGGTCCTCCTCTCTACAATAAGCTCTTCAATCCTCTGATATTCACTCGGGGGAAGTTTAATCCATGTAGAATTCACACTGCCCGGCAGCCACCCCAAAGAAATTACCTTAAAAGAACTTATTCCTGCATGGAAATATCATTGCCCAAGATATTTGAGGATGGGAGGAAAGCTAAAAACCAAATGCTTCAATAAGGAGAGAGAACATAAATTACCCTCTCCATGCACTTTTCCTGAATTAGAACTGGGGTCAGCCATTGCTTTCTGCTAAGGGCTGCATAGTGAATATTTTAGCTTTGGGAAGCCCAACACAGTCCAGACTGCAACTACTGGGCTGTGCCCTTGGGAGGGAACAGCAGGTGTAGACAAATACCCTGCTCTGGGGGTCAAGTACACTTTGTTTACAAACACAGATAGATGGTGGGCCCCTGAATTTGTTAGTCCTAACCACCGGGAGGATTTGAACCTGGTGACCTTACCTCACAAGGTGGCGTTAAGCTTTTTTCCAATGGAAGCGTAATATCAATGAATAATCCTAATAAGGAGCATCAGTCCAAAGCTTCTGCAGTGCCATTACCTACTGCATGCTAGCTCACGGAACTCTCTCCCACACTGGAAGAGGATGTAGCCTCACCTCCAATTTTGGCCCAGGGAGCCCCCTCAGATTGGCCTCAGTGAATAAATTCCCCTTCTAGGGGAAGATTTAGTCATTGTGCTCCAAGATATTGAGCATAGAAGAAGCATTTGGCAAATGTCAGCCAAAGACCAAGCCAGAGTTTGAAGCCAGTTCTGACTGCAGGACCACCCTGCTGCTTTAGTATGGAGACTAAAGAAACCAAGCCCTGTTCCTTCCAGGTAATGCCTGAGTGACTACATCAAACAAGGACAATAATGGCCCCTGCCAACCAGACAGAATGCAAAGAGTACATCCAGGCTCTGAGATCAGCCCCAGTCTAGTTGGTACCCAGCAAAGCCTCAATAAGTATCTCAGATGATGTGGTTGTGAGACCACCCAACATGTGGCATGAGAGCAAGGAGCTCCTTGTGGCCTGGATGTTGGGTTTGGGTTGGGGGAACTGTAGGGTGCACACCTGACCATGAAATGTCAGGTCACACAGAGGCAACACTACAAAGAACAGGTGTGTGACGCTCAGAGTGTAAGTAGCCAAGGACTCTTCCATAATCCCTGTTGCCACAGAAGGGATCTTTGAGCTGGAATTCACAGGCCAAGGGAGCAGAGAAAGGAACAGCATGTGCAAAGTCCCTGTGGCACTAAATATAGCAGAAGCCAACTGGAGGACCAGGAAGTAAAGAGAGAGGGGTCCAGTTGTAGATGTGGCCAAACCTTGAAGTCTGTGTGAGGAGGGCCACGGGGAAACTTTGAGGATTTTAGACAGAGAGAGGCCAATTTCAGAGAAATATTTTGTCTGTTATAAACAATAAGTAGGTGTAGGTGGCATGAGTGGAAGCAGGGAGACCAGGTGCTCAGGGGTCCCTTCCACATACCAGATGGAAAATGGTAAAGGCAACTAGCAGGTGTGAGGGACATTCTTCTAGACCCTAGAGAGCTTTACCCAAAATGTCACGCTACCCTCATCATCCAACAAGGAGACAGGCGCTCTTATTTCTCCCCATTTCGAGGAGGGAAAGATGGAGTCTCGGGTCTTCACGGAAGCAGTAGGTTCCTAACTCTCCAGCTCAGACTAGGAGAGCGGTAAAGGATGCTGAGAGTTTGAGAGAGTTTGAAGTGGGGAGGATTCAGGTTCAACCATCTGTGAAAAGAGGAGAAAGCAGGACTGAGGGAAGGAGAAGGTGGACTGTGCTCTTAGCTGGACACAGCTTTGGCCAACCCTGAGAACTGTCTGGAGTAAATATTGTCTATCGCAGGGTTTTATGTCACAGAAAATGTTTGAATTTTTTCACCTCTTCCTTGCTCAGTTATAGATAAAGGCGACCTCTGAAAAGCATGGCCAGGGCCACAGGGGCCCTCACACAGCAGACCCTGGGAGGGCTGGCAGATGATCATCTGCTGACCATATTCTGCATGGCTCACAGAAGAGCCAACCTCCACAGGGAAGTAGGAGGCATCTGTGTCTACTGCACAGAGAGATTTTTTTGTATCTCTTTTAACTTGTAACCCTTATGGATATGGATCAGGATATTGAGTCTATCCTACAGATTTCTGGGTTGCAAGCGTAGAAGTCAACCCTGCAGAAAATGGGCTTATTCAATGAGCACCAGAAGTTCTGGACTCTATCTAGAGAGCCAGGTTGAGGGGTGAGCAGGCAGCGGGAGGCCAGGGACCAGCCATAGAGCTGGCCTGCTGGAAACTCTGCTGCCATCCTGGCAGAGGGACATGGCTGCCAGGCTTGCTTTGGACACTTTTGCATCTGGAGCAGCTACAGGAAAGGTAGGGAGAGAAGAGGAGGGGTCCCAAACTCCATGATCCCTGCAACTTGCATCTCCGTGCTCATCTAAAGCTCAGCTTGGGGATGTCTGATCAGAAAAGTGCCAGGATCACTGGTCAGCATGCTGCTGGCAAGAGAAGCTGGAGCAAAATCTGCCACTCATTTCCTATGAGGGTGGTGGTCTCAGACGCCTGAGGATCATGCAGTGCAGATTCCCTAGGCACTGGTAAAGCAGCCAAAAAAAAAAAAAAAAAAACAAGGACCAATGTCCACTCTGTGGTAAGAGGGGGCCCTGATCATCTCTACCTGAGGGAGACAGTCATCTACTAAGCTCTGAGCTTCTCTCTGCAGTCAGCACCCTCCAGACCAGAGTCGGGGTGGAGTCCAGGCTTAACAGGGGAGGAATCTGGCTCCCAGGAGGCAGCTGGATAGACAGACAGAATTTCTTCTCCTGCAGCCCAGGTTATGGAAATACTGGCAGAGAGAGGAGGCCTCACCCCAGTACATGGCTACGAATCTGGGGAGCAGATTGAGAGCAGGTGTCCATCTCCCCATTTATTTATTCTGCGGTTCCTGACTGACCCTCTGCCATGTATCAAGCTTGGCCAAGACATAGGAAGGGCTCAGATTGGGCTCCTGATGCTCCTGGCCCAGGGGTTGGAAGTGACTGCTCTTTGTCACCCCTCCCCCAGGGCAGCATGGAGAAATGCTTATGGGTCTGCTCTATGTCATCCAAGTGCCTGAGTTCAAAACCCCAGCTCTGCTCATTTCTATATGCGGGGGGAACTCACCTCTCTTAGCCTCTGTCTCCTCTTATGTAAAAGGAAATTAATGAGACCCCCACCTCCCAGGGTTAACAGGAGGATTCGTTGAGATTAAACAGCACAAGACCTGGCAAGGAATGTGTTCAAATTATATTACTTGCTGTTGTCACCATCGATTGGGAGGAGGAGGGTCGAGTGGGTGCCACCTGTTCTTGACTTCCTGACTTCTTGACCTGTGCTGAGAACATGCCTTGATACTGTCACTTAGAGACAATGAGGCTGAGACATTAATTACAGACATAACAAGAATTACAATAGCAATAATAATCGCAGCAGTTATAAAGATCGAGCACCTGCTAGATGTCACACCCCTGGCTAACTTTTGTTAAAGTCTTGAAACTCAAAATATGGTCCCCAGATGAGCAGCACTGGGATCCCCTGGTACTAGGTAGGAATGCTGAAGCCGGGGTTTCCCATAACCCCTGGGGAATGGAAGTTTCCAGACACTTCTGCTCTCTGAGAATTCAGGCCAAGAAGATTCCAACACTTGAGGCTCAGTCTGGGCCTTGCCATGGGAGGGACAGCATGAAGGGTGAAGTGTGTTCAACAGTGACACAGAGGTCTGGGGTGTGAGCAGAGCAATGATGTCATCAGAGGGGCGGCCCTGCCTCTGAACTAAAGAGGAAGGGTGGGAATGGACTCGCTGTAGGCCAGTAGCACTGTTCAGCATGGAAGCCAGATGCAAATCACCAAGTTGCTGGACAATCAAAATAATTTACAGCAGCTGTTTGCAAATGCTGATTGTGAACAAAAAAGGGCAGGCACCCTACATTAACACGCACACTCTCCCCAGAAAGAGGGAGCCACACAGCTGTACCTCTCCACACTGGGCACACAAGAGCTTTTTCTTTTTCCTCTCTTGATGCCAATCATTATATGACTGCATTATTGTATCAACAGCAAACCACATGTTGAAAGTTGGGTTTCCTGGTGATTTCTAATAATTTTTTGGTTCATTCTTAAAAACACCAACACTCTAGAAGAAGCGCTTGAGGGTTGTCAGAGGCGGGCCCTGAGCCACCTTTCTCCTACATGGAACTGCCTGCCTGAAGCTGGACAAATGTGGCCTCATTACTCTTCTGAGATCAAAGGAACCGGCCTTTGAGGAAAGCCAGGCTGGCTGAGCGAGGGGTCTCTGCAGGACCTCACTGTTGTCCCAAGAGACCCCAGCTGCCCTTTTAACCAGCGCTTCATCTTTGGGGTCTGAAGCCCAGCAGCTGACATCCTTCCCACCATCCTGTCTCTCCTCAGGCACAAAGAGGGGACATCCTCTAGTGGCAGACTGTAAAATCCTGATCCTTCTGTTTATCATGATGCTCTTATTTACCAGTGTGGATGCCACCGAAGAAAGAAGGACAGTGGAGAAAAGGAAGCAGGGAACAGAAAAGAAATGAAGGAAGAGGAAAAGGAAGGAAGGCAGAAGGAAGGAAAGAAAGAGGGAGGTATATAAGAAGAAGGAGCTCCCCATTCCTACCTGCTTGGGCTGGTCTGCACCTCAGAACTACATTTCCCAGGCTCCTTTGTGCTCCAGATAGGTTTGACCAATGGGAGGCCTTGGTGGTGGGATGGGAGGAGCATTTCTACCCACCTATCTCTCTGCTCCTAGCCCACACTCCTTGGCCCCAGCAGCCCTCACTGTTCCCAGATCCTTCTGGATGGTTCTAGATTATGGTAATACCACTTCCTCCTCCTGTTTCTTCCATCCCAAGGGCAGAAGTAGCTTCTTCCTGCTTGTATTTGGGGAAGGTTAAGGTCCTCTATCAATGTGTAACCAAATTCCTTTTACTAGATTCTCTGTGCTTAAAAATTCTGGAATGTTCTGCTGTGTTTCATTCTCTTTTCCTGAGTAGATCCTGACTGGTATGGATGGTCTCCTTCCTTAGCCCAGTTTTTAAATTGTGAAGGTCAGATTGGTCTTTGATGTCATCTACTTCTTTCCGGCTACCATCCTCCATTTCCCTGAGCTCCTGATCTTGTCTCCACGGCCTCAATTCTGAACCTCTTCCATGTTCTCCTTGAATATAACCTGTTCTCAAAGAAGCTTGACCACCATCTGCTAATTCAGACTAAGGCGTGAGTCACAGATAGCTTAACCTTCGCTAGGTATCTGCATTGGAACTCTAACACCCCGGTGAGATGCTCGCACACCAACAGGACAGACAGCAGTAGGTAGAAGTCTCATCTGGTGCCTTTTAACCATGTTTTGAGGGAATGCAGTTCTACAGCATCACATGCAATGGTGCTAACCTGCATTCTGCGAGGAGGGAGAGCCAGGGAGTCATAAAGACGGGGGCTCAAAAATTTGAACATGAAGAAGACTCGAGTGACTGGTGGATTGTGAAAACACAGGTTTTATAGCTTCTGACTCCGTTGGCTGAGAGCAGGCCCAAGCACACAAATTTCTAATACATTCTAATAACGATGTGGCTGGTCTGGGGACTCCTCTTGGAGAACCACTGGGTTAAAATAGCAGTGTGTACTTACTGGGAGTTTGTTGCATACCAAGATCTATCTGTTTTAAATTATTTTCAAATATGAGATCACTGAATCCCCAGAACAACTAAATGAGGACACTGAGGTGCAGAGACTGGACAGCATCTTCAGGTCATGCAACTCTCAGCCGGCAGAACTGGAATCTGGGTCTGGAGGGTCTGGCTCCAGAGCCTGTTCCTTTAACATGGGACATGGGGCTTCAGGGTGTCCCAAAGCCCAGGACACAGAAAATGGAGAAACTTGGGTTCAGGTGTCATTCTAGCTTTGGGGTCCTGGGCAAACCAGTGGGTCTCTTTGTGCCTCAGTTTCTTTATCTGCAAAAGGGGGATCCTAACCTCTGTCACCTCATGATGCCATCAAGAGGGTTTCATGAACAAATGAGGCAGTTGCAGATTCCTTGCTCCGTGACCCCCTACCCACTCTGAGATCACCCTCAGCTGTAGTGGAGGGGTCCTGAGCTGCCTGGTGGCCCAGCCTGTCTGCTCTCCCTGGCTGCAGCCTGCTTGGCCCCCCTATCCCTCTCTGGGAAGGTTCCCAGATGCCCTCCAGCTGGCTCCTTGGAGGATCTGCAGGCAGCTGAGCTGGGGAATCCAGAGCTATGACCTGCTTAGTCACATGTCTGTTGTCCTCCAACTTTCTTGTCCCCTTCTTTCTCTTCCATACCTCTGCTTCCCAGAATCACCTCCCAAATAACCCACCTGTACCCACGTCCCCATTTCAAGCTTCAGGGGAATCCACACAAAGACAGATGGCATGTGTAAATATTCAGCCCCATGCTTCCACACTGAATAAGAGGGATACCAGCCTCTGACACGTAAAGAATACCGCCCCTAAATGCCAGCACTTTACATGTATTATTTACATGCCCCCAATAAATGCAGCTACTATTTTTTTATCATGATTATCATTTACCTGTAACTAAATGTAAAAGTAAATTTTCCCTCAAGTCATTTTTGTCCCCTTTGCAATATTTTATAATCACCCTTCTTTTTTATTATTATATTTTATTTTTTTTCATCTTTCATACATTTGATTCAAGTGAGTTATGAACTTCCATTTTTACCCCAAATACAAATTGCAGAATCACATCAGTTACACATTCACAATGTTTACATAATGCCATATTAGTGACTGTTGTATTCTGCTGCCTTTCCTATCCCCTATTATCCCCCCTCCCCTCCCATCTTCCCTCTCTACCTCATCTGTTGTTGTTCAGTTCTCTCCCTCCCCCCACTTTCCCCTCACAACCTCATATATGTGATTTCGTATAACGATGAGGGTTTCCTTCCGTTTCCATGCAATTTCCCTTCTCTCTCCCTTTCCCTCCCACCACTCATCTCAGTTTAATGTTAATCTTTTCCTCATGCTCTTCCCCCCTACTCAGTTCTTAGTTGCTCTCCTTAAATCAAAGAAAACATTTGGCATTTGTTTTTTAAGGATTGGCTAGCTTCACTTAGCATAATCTGCTCTAATGGCATCCATTTCCCTGCAAATTCCATGATTTTGTCATTTTTTAGTGCTGCATAATACTCCATTGTGTATAGATGCCACATTTTTTTTATCCATTCATCTATTGAAGGGCATCTAGGTTGGTTCCACAGTCTAGCTATTGTGAATTGTGCTGCTATGATCATTGATGTGGCAGTATCCCTATAGTATGCTCTTTTAAGGTCCTCAGGGAATAGTCCAAGGAGGGCGATAGCTGCATCAAATGGTGGTTCCATTCCCAGCTTTCCCAGGAATCTCCATACTGCTTTCCATATTGGCCGCACAAATTTGCAGTCCCACCAGCAATGTACAAGTGTACCCTTTTCCCCACATCCTCGCCAGCACTTATTGTTGTTTGACTTTATAATGGCTGCCAATCTTACTGGAGTGAGATGGTATCTTAGGGTGGTTTTGATTTGCATTTCTCTGACTGCTAGAGATGGTGAGCATTTTTTCATGTACTTATTGATTGATTGTATGTCCTCTTCTGAGAAATGTCTGTTCAGGTCCTTGGCCCATTTGTTGATTAGGTTATTTGTTATCTTATTGTTTAATTTTTTGAGTTCTTTGTATATTCTGGAAATTAGGGCTCTATCTGAAGTGTGAGGAGTAAAGATTTGTTCCCAGGATGTAGGCTCCCTATTTACTTCTCTTATTGTTTCTCTTGCTGAGAAAAAACTTTTTAGTTTAAGTAAGTCCCATTTGTTTATTCTTGTTATTAACTCTTGGGCTATGGGCATCCTATTAAGGAATTTGGAGCCCAACCCCACAATATGTAGATCGGAGCCAACTTTTTCTTCTATCAGGTGCAGGGTCTCTGATTTGATATCAAGCTCTTTGATCCATTTTGAGTTAACTTTTGTGCATGGCGAGAGAAAGGGATTCAGTTTCCTTTTGTTGCATATGGATTTCCAATTTTCCCAGCACCATTTGTTGAAGATGCTATCCTTCCTCCATTGCATGTTTTTAGCCACTTTATCAAATATAAGAAAGTTGTAATTTTGTGGATTGTTTTCCTGTGTCCTCTATTCTGTACCATTGATCCACCTGCCTGTTTTGGTACCAGTACCACGCTGTTTTTGTTACTATTGCTTTGTAGTAGAGTTTGAACTCTGGTATCACTATACCTCCAGATTCACACTTCCTGCTTAGAATTGCTTTTGCTATTCTGGGTCTTTTGTTATTCCATATGAATTTCATGATTGATTTATCTATTTCTACAAGAAATGCCGTTGGGATTTTGATTGGCATCGCATTAAACTTATAGAGAACTTTGGGTAATATCACCATTTTGATGATGTTAGTTCTGCCTATCCATGAACAGGGTACATTTTTTCATCTTCTAAGATCTTCTTCTATCTCTCTCTTTAGGGTTCTGTAGTTTTCATTGTATAAATCTTTCACCTCTTTTGTTAGGTTGATTCCCAAGTATTTTTTTTTTTTTGAGGATATTGTGAATGGAGTGGTTTTCCTCATTTCCATTTCAGAAGTTTTGTTGCTGATATACAGGAATGCCTTTGATTTATGCATGTTGATTTTATATCCTGCCACTTTGCTGAGTTCATTTATTAACTCTAGCAGTTTCTTTGTAGACCCTTTTGGGTCTGTTAAATATATTATCATGTCATCCGCAAATAGCAATAATTTAAGTTCCTCTTTTCCTATTTTTATGCCTTTAATCTCTTTTGTCTGTCTAATTGCTCTGGCTAGTATTTCAAGAACTAAATTGAATAGAAGTGGTGAGAGAGGGCATCCCTGTCTAGTTCCAGATTTTAGAGGGAATGCCTTCAGTTTTTCTCCATTTAGAATGATGCTAGCCTGAGGCTTAGCACATATAGCTTTTACAATGTTGAGGTAAGTTCCTGTTATCCCTAGTTTTTCTAGTGTTTTGAACATAAAGGGATGCTGTACTTTGTTGAATGCTTTTTCTGCATCTATCGAGATTATCATATGGTTTTATCTTTAAATCTATTGATGTGGTGAATAACATTTATTGATTTCCATATATTGAACCAGCCTTGCATCCCAGGGATGAATCCTACTTGATCATGGTGCACAATTTTTTTGATATGCTTTTGTATTCGATTCACCAGGATTTTATTGAGAATTTTTACATCTAAGTTCATTACAGATATTGGTCTGTAGTTTTCTTTCTTTGAAGTGTCTTTTTCTGGTTTCTGGATCAGGGTGATGTTGGCCTCATAGAATGAATTTGGAAGAGCTCCTTCTTTTTCTATTTCTTGAAATAGCTTGAAAAGTATTGGTATTAATTCTTCTTTGAAGGTTTTGTAAAACTCTGCTGTATACCCATCCGGTCCAGGGCTTTTCTTGGTTGGTAGTCTTTTGATGGCCTCTTCTATTTCTTCCTTTGTTATTGGTCTGTTTAAATTGTGTGTGTCTTCCTGACTCAATCTGGGCAGATCATATGACTTAAGAAATTTATCAATATCTTCACTATCTTCTATTTTATTGGAATATAGTGTTTCAAAATACTTTCTAATTATCTTCTGTATTTCTGTAGTGTCTGTTGTGATATTGCCTTTTTCATCCCATATGTTAGTAATTTGAGTTCTCTCTCTTCTTCTCTTCGTCAGCATGGCTAAGGGTCTGTCGATCTTATTTATTTTTTCAAAGAACCAACTTTTAGTTTTATCAATTTTTTCAATGGTTTTTTTGTTTCAATTTCGTTGATTTCTGCTCTGATTTTAATTATTTCTTGTCTTCTACTACATTTGCTGTTGTTTTGCTCTTCCTTTTCTAGGGTTTTAAGACATAGTGTGAGTTCATTTATTTGTTGGTTTTTTTCTTTTTTTGAGGAATGAACTCCAGGAAATGAATTTCCCTCTTAAAACTGCTTTCATTGTGTCCCATAGATTCTGGTATGTTGTGTCTGTATTGTCGTTTATCTCTAAGAATTTTTTGATTTCCTCCTTTATATCTTCTGTAACCCATTCATCATTCAGTATCATATTGTTCATTTTCCAGGTGATGCAGGATTTTTCCTTCCTTCTTTTATCATTGATTTCCAGTTTCATTCCATTATGGTCAGATATGGTGCATGGTATTATCTCCACACCTTTATATTTACTGAGAGTCACCCTATGGCATAATATACGGTCTATCTTTGAGTAGGATCCATGTGCTGCTGAGAAGAATGTGTATCCACTTGATGATGGTTGATATATTCTATATATGTCGGTTAAGTCTAGGTTATTGATTGTGTTATTGAGTTTTATAGTTTCGTCGTTCAGCTTTTGTCTAGAGGATCTGTCCAATGGCGAGAGCGGTGTGTTGACGTCCCCCATAATTATTGTGTTGTGGTCTATTTGACTCTTGAACTTGAGGAGAGTTTGTTTTATGAACATTGCAGCACCATTGTTTGGTGCATACAAATTGATAATTGTTATGTCTTGATGGTGGATGGTTCCTTTTAACAGTATATAGTGTCCTTCTTTATCCCTTTTGATTACCTTAGGTTTGAAGTTGACTTTATTTGATATGAGTATGGCCACTCCTGCTTGCTTCTGAGGGCCATGTGAGTGGTATGATTTTTCCCAACCTTTCACCTTCAGCCTGAATCACCCTTCTTTATAGCACTTTTGGCTCTGAATGTATCTCATCTGTTTGTCTCCATGTTTATGGGTGGCCCTGTCCTCCCTGGAAGGTAAACCCAGGAGGGCAGGAATCCCAGCTACCCATTCTCAGTGGAACCCCATCCTGGGAGCCCAGCTGGACAAGCCTGTAGCAGGGCATCATGGGAGCAGGAACTATGCAAATCTGGCCTCAAGGCCCCGCCCCTGCTGGATGCTTTACCCCATCCTGCCCCATGGCCTGCCTGACCTGGGGATGGAGAGGGAGATTCGCTGGGGCACAGCCCAGGGCTGCCCGACTGACTCTCTCCCTCCTTCTTTGGTGGACTCCCCCGCCCATTGTTGAATAGGACTTTGATTTCCCTAACCCTGGGGTCATCTGTTTTCAGAATGTGAAATATGGCCGCCTGGCCCAGGACAGAAGCCAGGGAGATAAGCACCAGGGACGAGCCTCCCCTCCAACAAGCCGTGACTAATGATGATTGGGGTGTGTTTGGTGGGGCAGAAGAGACTGGGCTCCTGGTTTGCAGGGATTAACTCTTGGTGGGATCATGCATCCATGGGCTCTGGGTTCTGTGTCCTCCAGCACTGGATTTGGTGCATATGAATAGGTCCTTGTGCTAGGGAGGGAGGGAACAAGGGAGGAAAAGAGGACAGAAGGGAGGGCAGGCAGGAAGGAAGAGAGGGAGGGAGGAAAAGATGCACCTGTACATCTGTCCTTGAGCTTCCATGTAATCAATGAGTTCACATATGTGGTGTGTTTGCTGTGCGGGCACCGACACCAATTTACATGCCTTATCTTATTTAATCCTCGAGAAATCTGTAAAATACAATCCATTTTGGAAGCCATTTGACAAACATGGAAACCAAGACTCTCCTGTTGTCTTCTGTGCCCAAGTAATGGAAGCAGAGGTGGAGCTCAGAGGAGGCGTCCTTGGCTGGGAAGTGGGCGGAGCTCAGAGCCCTTCCTTATTGGCTGGGAAGTGGGAGGAGCTCAGAGCAGTGGGTCCTTGGCCCCTGGGAAGTGGGAGGAGCTCAGAACAGTGCCTCATTGGCAGGGACAGGTCATGCCCATGTTGCAGAGGAGGAGGGCCATCTCAGAAGAGAGGCGCCACACCCAAAGCCACAGGTGAGTGGCAGAGCCAGGATCTGAACTCAGGTCTGTCCCCACAGGACTCTCCATAATCAAGGTCCCCTCTGGCCGTCTTGGCACAATGGACAGTAGGTTTATTCAAGGAGCCTTTATTGAGCCCCTACAATCTTCATTAGACCTCGTAGGCAGAATGTGAGACCAGGGGTCACCCCAAGTCTTTGAGGGTGACCGCGTGTGCAGGGGAGGCATCTGGTCTCCTCCAGGTCCAGCCTCAGCCTGGTGCGTCATGGGGACGGGGCACTGCTGCCCTGAGGACGGGGCTGGTCTTTGGACCCTGTGTCTAACAGGCACGGTGACCTGCTCCTGGCAATGCCCGTGGGCAGAGCTGACCATTCCCATGCTTGGACGTGGTGAGCCAGCAGCCTGCCATACCTGCGCCCCGCTCCCCCCGGGGAAGCCCCATGCACAGGGACAGGCTGTAGCAAACCTCCTGGCAAGAGGCCGAGCTGGGGGTGGTCAGCCTGGAGACTGTGCAGCCCAGAGCCCAGCTCCTGGCCCACATCTGACCCCAGGCCCACGGGCTCCTCCCATCCCCGCTTTGGAGAAGGTCAGCAGGGAGGTGGGACCCGCGGCCAGCAGAGGACAGCGTTAATGGCCCCAGCACTGTCTGACATTGGGGCTTCTCTCTGTGGGAAGTGCACTAATTACTCCTGATCACTCAGAACATGGCTTAACTACCACTTGGATTTTATGGAGTACTTTGGGGCCGCCAATTCTGGGTGACCTCTCCAGACCATGGTGGCAGAAGCCAAATCCGCTGGTCTCTGGCTGGTGCTCAGTAAGGCTGCTCTGCCCACACGCTGTGCCTGACAGTCACACACAGACAGCTGCTCCATCCTCCCGTCCCCCCCAGGGAGGCACCACAAGTCCTTCCTACCTGTTAGATGAGAAAGCAGAGGTTCTGAGAGGCTCCCTGTCCAGGAAGACCGACGCAAGTGCAGGGGCCACCGTGAAGCTGGTCTCCAGTTTGAGACCAGTTCCCAGCTGCACTTGGTCTGTGGGTGTCCTTTTCCTCACCTGTCGGGGGTGACACCAGGTGCTGAGGTCACCAAGGGGTGAACAGAAAGCGCTGGTACCCGCTGGTGACCACAGGGATTCCAGGGTCATTAAAGGGCACACTGGCAGGTCCCCACCCCACAGGCTCTGCCCCTCCCCAGTTTCAAGGCTTTACCCCAAGCAGCCCCTGCCCTTCAGAAGCCGTCACCTCCTCAGGGCTGGGGACCACCACCGAGACTGCTCCCTTAGGGACAACATCAGGCCAACACAGGTAATGTCCTGGAAGTCACCTGGGATGCCCCCAACCTGGCCTGTGTCTAAGACCTAGCCTTGCTTCCAAGGAATTCAGGGATGAGGGCCCGGGACCCAGATAATTATCCCTGCGGTAAGTGTAAGAATTACAGATGAAACGGAGGCCCAGAGAGGTTAAGTCACATGCCTGAAGTCACACAGGAGATGGCTGATATAATACAGAAACCAAACTTAAGCTCCACCTATCCAGAACCCTGCGTCTGAGTGAGGGACAGTCCATCTCCGCCCTCTGCCCCTGGTGGGCAGGGAGTGTGGGGGCAGGGAATGTGGGGTGCCTGGAGGCTTTCACTCTGGAATGTGGTGCCCGGATGGGCAGCAGCCAAAGTCCACCCCAGCCTGAAGCTTCTTAGCAGACCCCCCACCCCCTCCAGGGATGGAAGGGGCCTTTGTGCAACCTCTGAAAAGTGGGCATCCCAGCCCTGGGGGACCCGGCCTTCGGCTCCACCCCTCCCTTCCGCGGATTCTAGCTCTCAGGCCCCGCCAGGCCCTCTGGGTTTCCAGGCCGGGCCTCCCCTGCGGTCAGCCAGACCTCCCCTGTGGTCAGCCGGGGCAGTGATAACAGGATTAGCCCGGGAAGCAGATCTCTTAATTAAACTTGAAGATCGAGGTCCATCTCTCCTCGGTGGGGAGGACAGGGGCTCCTAATGGGCCCGCAGAGGGACCACGGCCCCCTGCAGTCCACTCTGCTCAGCCCAAGGCGTCCGCCACCATCCTGCCCCATTGCATCGGCAATCGGAGACTGAGCTCCTGGCTTGTGTGATTACCCAGGAGCCCAGGAGGAGGGACAAACTGGCCCCTTTTCCACACTTACCTGCCAATTCTTGTCCTCTTGTCTGTCCCCATGTGGTGCCCAGAGACCTGGCATCTGTGGCTGCAGCGCTGACCCTTGCTGGGCCCGCCCCTTTTGCTCGTGACCTTTGCAGCCCCTCCCACTAAAAGGCGGAATCGCTTCCCAGCTTTGAGTCTGAGCTGCTCTCCTGACTTGACTTGGTCAATAGGATGTTGGTGGCTAGTTTGAAGCCACAAAGTATCGGGGTGTTTTGTTTCCCAGCATGACCTGGGCATTTGCTGACTGATACAGCTTCCAGGGGCTTCCCTATGATGTCCAGCTCCCTCTGGATCGCCTGCCTCTCTTCCCATGGCCCCCTCCCTTTGCCTCCTTGCCTTTATTCCCTTAGGAAGGCCTCAGTGGTCACCTGCTCCTGGGTCCTCCCAGCCATCCAGCCGGGCACATGGCAGGTCCTCACTAAACACTTGCTGAATGCATGAGTCAGAGGAGGGATGAACACACACAGCCCTCTCTGCTCTCATGGAGGAGACGATGGGGAGCTGCAGCTCAGTCTGGTTTCAAGGAGAGAATCGAAGGAAGGGGCAGCAGCGTTAGGAGACGTCCAGGAAGTGACCCCCGAGCTGAGACGGCAGGATGAGCAGACATCGGTTAGGGGGGGAGGGCAGGGAAGGGCATTTCAGGCAGAGGGAACAGCAGATGCTAAGCTCCTACAGGAGGCCTTAGGAGCCCCGTGGGGGTTGCCCCCTTCTCTTTCACACCCCGCCCCTGAGAAGATGGCAGCTGCGCCTTCCCACTCTTCCTGGCCCACGTGGGGAGCGGGTTCTGAAGATCCTGGTCACCACCTCCACCTCCGCAGCTTCTCTGGATTTGCAGGACCCACCCTGTTCCGTCTGAGTGCAGAGCCTCCCAAGGAGGCCATTAGGAGCCCAAGGTGGAGCCAGTGGCACGAGAGCCCCCATTTCTGGAGCTCTTGGCAAGTTCCTGGCGTGGTGACAGGATTTTGGAGACACTTTGTCTCAGACCTCAGGACTCCTGCAGAAACCAGCCCCGGAGCGGCCATCCTCTCTCCCTGTCCAGCCTGGATGGCAGCTAGCTTTCGTCGCCAGAGCCACTCAGCCTGACCGAGTGGCCGCCTAAGTGGGGAGATGGTCCTGATGGACTAGTGATGTCTGCCTCGGCACAGGAGTGGAACTGGGGGACGCGGGCTCTCTGTATCTGCCATTCTGCTGTAGGTAGCTCTCTGGTCATTCTTGGTGTTTGCGCCGACTCTTGAAGGTCAACTCCAAACTGTCCAGCCAGGAAAACAGGCAGAGCTTTCTCCCCAGGAATGACATCAAGGGACAAAGTTCTGGGAGGTCACAGAGCCCAGCCAGGAGGTGGGGCCTCAGATGGGTGCCTGGGGACAGGTCATGGAGGACTCCAGTGCCAGCCTGAGGAGAGGGGACGGGGACCTCCTTCCCCAGGCCCAATGCTGCAGCGTCCAGGGGCGAGGCTGGCTCCCACGTGCTGCTGGGGTGGCCTCCTCCTGCTCCCTTAGGCCACGGGCCCCTGTCACCATAGCTCACTTTTGTGACCCAGTGTCCTCAGGACAGGGGACACCACTTGTTTGTGTCTTGTCCACGGCTGCCTAACTCCTTGGCCCCCAAACTAGACATTTCCACACGGAGCCCTTGGTTGAAGGAGCCTGGGGTACCTGTGATCCCTGTCCTGGGCAGGTCACACGTGGGGACTCCAATCCCAGCAGCCTGAAGAGGTGTCACAACCTGCTCTGTACAGATGGCCCAACTGAGGCCGGCACAGGGGTGTGAGTGGCCCCAGCCCTCCTAGGCACAGCCCTGGGATTTGAGCCCTGGCTTGTTGGGGCGTCCAGCCTGCTGGCCTCCTGAGTCTTGGTGACCAAGGATGCAGTTTCTGCACCGCCCACTCTCCTGGCCCGGGCCCTGCAGCTTCCTTGGGTGCAGGTGGCCTGCAGAGGAGTGAGCTCTTACCTGTCTCCTTGATTGAGACACTGAGCCCGAGTGGGAAGTGGGCATGTCCGGCTGTTGGTGGGGAGGACGGTGGCCCCCCAGAGGGTGCAGGGACAGTGATGGCCTGGGCTGCCCGCCCTCAGTCCACCCAGCACCTCCTGCTCCCTTCCCGCTTCTGCCCATGGATGACAAGTGAGAATGTCGTGACCTGGAGAAATCACCTCCAGTCCCTTCACAGCACAGCCCCTCCCCATCTGGACCAGCTGGTGACTCTCAGCTACAAAAAATGGGATGGAATTGTCATTCAGGGAAAAAGTAGACCGCAGACAGGCTGTCTCCCGGGTGAAAATGAGAATCTCCGTCTTGTGAACTCAGGGAACGGGGGTGGTGGGGGTCGGGGAGACTGGCACCTGCTGGAGGGTGGCGAGCCCTAGGGTGGGCCGCGCCCAGCCCAGCTGGCTCCGGGGCTGGAGTCTCCCACCAGAGATTTTTTTTCCATGGGGGGGAGTGTTCCTAAGGTCCCCACCTGTGGGTGCCCACCTAGAGGATCCTGGGACAGAGGCAGGTACCCAGCACCCCCTGGCTCTGCAGGCTGCTATGCCCGGGGAGCTCTTGGTGCCCAGTCTGTGGCTTTCTGGAAGTTTCCGTCCCCTCCCCCTTCACACAGGCATGTCCAGAGCCTTCCACAGGTTGGCAAAGCAGAGGTCTGTTTTGATCTACTTTCTCTTTCTGATTTAAGATTTCAAACGTTACAAGAAGTGGTTCACCAAGGACAGACCCAGCTATCTTCCCCGCTCTCTAGGTAACCACTGCTGAGGGGGTTTGGTCTCCAATTTCCCAGAAGTTTCCATGCAAAACCAAAATTTTAAAAATGCACGCGCATGTGCGCGCGCGCGCGCACACACACACACACACACACACACACACCCTCAGCTGTTTGATCCTCACCTAGCACCACATTTATTATATGGCCTTAGGCAAGTTCATTAACTAACTCACTCTCTCTCTTTCTCTCTCTCTCTCTCTCTCTCTCTCTCTCTCTCTCTCTCGGAACTGGGGATTGAACTCAGGGAAACTCGACCACTGAGCCCCATCCCCAGCCCTATTTTGTATTTTATTTACACACAGGGTCTCACTAAGTTGCTTAGGGCCTCACTGAGTAACTGAGGCTGGCTTTGAATTCTTGATCCTCCTGCCCCAGCCTCCCGAGTCGCTGGGATTTCCTTGTCTGTAGGATGAGCTCAGTTAACCTATAGCAGCCTGCAGTAAAAATCACATGAATTAGCAAAGAGTGCAATGTATCCACAGAGAGTCCAGAACACATCAGCTATTAGTTTTTGAGTGACAGACTGTGAAGTGGGGTCTCTGTTTGATTGGGGACCTCGGGTGGAGGAGAGTGAGGGTCGGCATGCATCCTTCCCACCCAGCATTTAATCAGACCAGGCTTCTTGGGCTTCACATCTTGTGAGTTGTTTGGGGAAACGATTCTCCTGCTTAAAACAAAACGTACCCACACTCCAGTTTTAAGCCACGAGCTCTGGGGTCTGGGCAAGGCTGGTGTTCCCAGCAAGTCCCCTACAGAGCGGATATGCTGCAGTTCATGGCGGAGCCGCTGAACATGGCCACTAGGGGGCGCCCCTTCCTGCCATCCTACAAGGGAGCAGATTCCTTTAGTGGATCTTTTTGCACCAAAGAGAGGCACCAAATTATGGGTTTATACTGGGCTGATTACAAAGGGAGAAAATGTAGACGCATGTGGGACCAGAAACGAGGCAAATAATGGCTCGTGGGCAGGAAAGAGCCTCATTGCCATCAGAGTGAGCTTGTGACATTGTTAAGACGAGAGGTCCCAAGGGAGAGCAGAGATGCCCCATGAGGAAAAGATGCCAGAACCATCCTCAGGGGCCACAGGAAGGCGAATACGAGTCTCCGTGGGAGGCAGTGGCCGTGGGAGAGGCGGGTTCCTAGTGCAGATGCAGCCAAGAATCCTGGGGCTCCCCTGTGCTGGGCCCCAGGGCTGTAAGGACGTTGGACACAGAGGGACGAGCAAGCCACGCAGGGCTCCAGCCTCCAGCGGGAAGGGCAGCCATCAGAGGCCTCTGAGGAATGCTCCCAACCCTCAGCCCTTGCTTCCAGAACATTCCAGAACATTCCTGTGGTGCGATCTGGGCACAGTGACTGAATCTCCACCAGGAAGGACTGGTATTGAGGGTTTGATGAAGGGATGAACGTGCGAGTCCAGAGACCCCCAGAGAGCAGAGCGCAGCACCTTGGAGGCTGGCGACAGCTGGAGCCATCGCTGCCTCTGCCTGGAAGAGGCCTGGGTGGGGGACAGAGCTCATGCCTTCTCAGTGGGGTGGACCCCACCCCTGCAGGGGGCAAAAACTGCCTCCTGGAGATGAGGCCAGCCTCACTCCTTTTATGTACGAAGCGCAAATGCAAACAGAACATAGTAGGTGTTCAGGGTCTCTGTGGCACTAGGTTCACAGGGAAAAGGGATTAGGAAGAAACAATCCGAAAAATCTCCTTGAGGGACAGAGTCAAGAAGAAGTTTGAGAAACTTTACTGCAGTGCAAATGGGTGGTGGGAAGCCCTGGCCTCCATGAGGGAACCAGGGTGCATGGCGCACTACCGCGTGTCACCAGCAGGGGCCGCACCAGCTTCTTCCACCCGCCAGCGCCTCCTGCTGGTCACACAGGCTGAAGAGGAAGGGCAGCAAGCAGGTTCACAGGCAGGAAAGCAGAGCCCCAGGGGCCTCCCTCCACCCAAGTGAGGTTTGAAAGTGATGTCAATCATGATATTTGGAAGCTTATGGTTGAACCAGAAGGCCGACATGCAGAGTGGCAGTTGATAGTTGGAGGATGTAAAAAGATTGTGTGAGAGGGGAAGAGTAGTAGATGGTCCAGGGAGGGGTCCCCTCAGGGGGCTGGGCTAGGCCCAGAGAGACGGCTAGTGCCCTTCGCGCCACTGAGCCCGCTTGCCTCTGTGCCTCCGTTCCTGCCATTCCATGCCAGATTGCTTATCCTTCCCCTCTCCACTTGATTAAGCTGGAGGTCCACCTCCTCCAAAACATGCCTTTTCTTCCCTGAATGAGGTCTACACCGACTTTTTTCCTGACATTTCTTAGCACTAGAGATGCTGTCAAGTAGGAGGGTGACATTACTAGCTACTGTGGCCTGGGCCACTGCATGGAGGGGACCACCCTGTGCTTTACACAAAACACACATGGGTTTGCCACAGAGCAGCCCTGGGCCACCCCCTTCACCCCGGCAGCTCCTGGCTGCAGGCCTCCCTCTCAGGGCACCTCCCTGAGGAGGTCATTTCCACCAGTCCTTCCTCTTTGCCAGCTCGGGACATCTCTCTCCCAAACCCCTGCAAACCCTCCTTTACTCCATTTTTGCCTCTGGAATATTCTGGGCTTGGAGAGCATCAGTTACACAGGAAGGAAGAACCGAGGGGGTGGGAGTGTGTGGAGCGATAATCGGGGGCCAGTCTCTGCAAAGGTGCTGTGCGGATCCCCTCCAGGGCCTCTGGGCAAAGCCCACGCAGTTCTCCACCCCGTTTCCTCCTGAGCCGCCCCAAACAGCAGGCTGGTGTCCTTCCTGTCTATGCACAAGGACCGACCAGCCTTCTCCTCTTGGTGATGCAAGATCGGTGGACCCAGGCATTTAACCCGGGCACTCGACCCCTGAGCTGCATCCCCAGCCCTGTTTCGGATTTTATTTGGAGACAGGGTCTCACTGAGTTGCTTAGGGTCTCGCTTTGCTGAGGCTGGCTTTGAACTCTCGATCCTCCTGCCTCAGCCTCCCTAGCCACTGGGATCACAGGTGTGCGCCAACACACCCAGCTCACGCTTGCTCCTTGGAAGCCGTCCTCATCCAGGTTCTTCTCCAGCCCCACCTCTGAGCCTCCAGGAGGTCCTGGCCACCTCCATCCCCTGGGGGTGGGGAGTCTCTGGGTGCAGAGGGCAGCTGTCGGGCACTGCAGACACTGCCTGCACTGCACAAGGGCGGGACCGCCTCTGTGGCAGGTCTGGTGGCCCCAGGGGACGCCCGTGGGTGATGGGTGATGCCTGGGCGCACCAGCTCCGGGGATCCATCCCAGCCTCAGCCAGAGCCCTGGAAGCTGGAGCCTTTTCTCTGCAGAGGTGCAGCCTCAAAACCAAAGGAGGAATCAGAAGAAGAGGAGCCAGGACCAGTGCCTACCCCGCCGTCGACAGGAGACGCGTCCACAGTGGTCGCTGTGGTACAACCTGTTCCTGTAAGAGAGGGTCCCTGGGGAGAAGGGCCTGAGGTTTATCAGCTGCCTACACGTGTAAGCAAGTCTGGCTGAAAGGCAGGGCCTGCTCCTGGGCAGGGCGGGGCGGTGGGCGGGGCCTCCTCTCCCAGGGTCACCTCAGGGAGGCACAGGGCTGGGGACCTCAGACCCATCAGTGGGAAAGGCCTCGTGGGGGGCAGTCTGGGTACAGAGCTTAGAAGGCATTTTTTCTTTTTTTGCATTTAGAAATAGGAATTGGATCTACACACAATAGCTTAGAGATGAACAGGGAAGAGTTGAAGCCATGCAGGAATGGGTGACTCCAGAGAGGGGACCCACGTTTCTCACCCAGGGACCACTTCCCACTTGGGGCTTGGAGATCATTCTGCTTCTGCAGGATCCTGGCAGGTCTGGCTTCCTCTGGGCTGAAGACCCCTTGTCCTCCTTGGGGTGGGAGGGCCGGCGGCTGTGTCAGTGTTCCATGTGCAAACTCGTCTCGGCTCTGGGCAGCCTTCTTCAGGGACCTAAAGTATGGAGGGGCCAAACATTCGCTGTCCCCAAGAGTGTAGTGATGTCCCTGGCCTTGCAGATAGTCACCAGCCCGCCTGCCCAGGGACAGTGACCACCAGCTAGGTGGGTCCTGCAGGAGGGGGCTGACTGGTGTACCTTGCTTGGGACACTGGTTGGAGACAATGTGCAGGGGGCGGGGGGACACCAGCCATACACGGGGTGCAGGAGAGAGGCCTTCTGCAGGCTCCTGGTCCGAGAGTACGTGGCCAAAGGCAGTGGCCCTGTGGTCAGATGGACAGAGGGGACTTTGCAACAGCTCTGCCCAACTCCTGGGTCCTGTAAGTTCACTCAGAAGTTTGTGAGACCAAAAAAAGAAAAAAGAAAGAGAGAGAGAGAGAGAGAGAGAGAGAAAGGAGGGAGGGAGGGTCGGAGGGAGGAGGAGAGGAGAGAGGTGAGAACGCGGAGCCCATCTGGGCCTTGCATCACATTGAAATTGCCCCGCATTAAAAATTCACCAGCCAGTGAATTTCCAAGGGATTTGTAGTAATTAGATGACAAAATGCTGGAAATCTCGAGCTTGCCAAAGATGTTACTCAGGGGTCAGAGACTCGACACTTTCCGCTGGGTAATTTGTAAGTGTCAATCACTCGGGCCATCAGAGAGAAGGCAGGATCTCAGCCTGCCTTCCACAAAGCCAGGCCCTGCCGCCAGCGCAGCCCAGGCCCTCTGGCCACTGGCCCTTCCTGCACGGTGTGGGCGGCGGCCAGGGACCCCACCAGCAGCGCAGCCCACCCCAACTTCTGCCCAACTTTCTTCCCTTTAATCTTGTTTTGCAGGCAACGCTTCCTGCCACTCTCCAGTCGTCCCTCCTTCCTGGAGGATGGCCCTGTCACGCCAGGGGCCCTGGGGGCCCTGGGGGCTCTGTGCACGGGTGCCCCTATGGTGGACGCTTGGTCTGGTCCTCCACCCTGCTGACTGCGGGGTGCTGGGCCCGTCGGGCCTCGGTGTTCTCCTCTGTGAAGTGGGGGCAAGATGACGCCCCTCACAGGGCTCTGGTGGCCCAGGGTGGGGAGCGTGGGCTCTGTCACTCTGAGTCTGGGTCAGCCATGACCAGGGTAACACACCACCCTCATGGAACCTTCTAGCTGAGGGAGGGATGAAGGGACCATAAACAAATCAACACAGAGGACTCTGGGGGTGCATGCTGGGGAGGAGATGGGGCATCAGGGAGCCTACTGAGGAGGAAGACGCTGGTTCTGCGGAGTCTCGGTGCCTTTGATCTGAGGCTCCCAGGAGCTGGGCTTGGTCAGGCCAGGGAGCCCCAGAGGGAAGGGGAAGCACCCAGAGGGGCCACCCACAGGCTGGGTGGGGCAGGACCTCTCTCCTGATCCTGGTGCTGATTGACAGCAGAGGGGCTGGAGAGCCCAAGGGAAGCTGACGTCACAACTGCCACAGCTCATCAGAGAACCTTCTGGAAAGAGCACTGGCTTTGTGATCAGACAGATTTAGAGCCTGAAATCTGCCATTTGGGGCTGTCTGACGCTGGGCAAGTCACCACCCCTCTCTGAGCCTCAGTTTTGATCCTGGAGAACGGGCACAGAGCCACCCACATGTCACGGATGATCATTGTCCCGGGGAATTCCGGCAAGGGAGCTCCGGGTCTCCCGCAGCCCCAAGCGGAAAGGTGACCAGACTCGGGCGGGGGCCTGGGAGTACCCCAGAGGACAAAGGAACTCCAAGGCTGAACACATCCCACATTTCAGGAAGCCGACCCGGGGACAGACCTCTGTGGGAACAGGGCGTCTGTGCAGTTTGCTGCCCCGTTTCCCAGACAGGAGTCTCGGGGGGGCTGCTGGGGCTGTGTGTCCCTGTGTTTGGTGACACTCCTCCCGGCTCCCGGGCCATAGCCAGGGCCAGCATGGCAAACCTGCCCTCTGTCTGGTGGGGGCAGGGCGGGGAGGGTCCGGGTCCCCTCTGCTCCTGGGGCCTGATCTCATCCTGGGCCCTCGCTGTGGGTTGAAGGGGCCGTGAAACCACTCGAGGGGAAAATGAGAAACTGCCCGCTGTCACACAGGCAGCCCCAGCTCAGTGGGCAACCTTCACCGTTCACGGCCACAGAACGTGACCAGGGGACATGGAGGGGAACAGGACCAGACTAGCAGGCAGGGGGTGGTGCCCGGGGTCCTGGCTGAGCTTCCCCAGGGCACGGGGCCATAGTCCCCTGGAGGTCACGTCCACAGGAGCAGGAGCAGCAGGTGCCTCGAGGGTGCCCAGGGCCTCAGAGCTGCCACCTTGGCCATCGGGCCTAGTGCCTCTGGCTGACCCAGCGCCAGCCTAAGCACCGATGGGAGAACACAGAACAGCGCCAATAGACCCCCTGCACAGGCTGCGTGTAGTAAGCACTTACTGTGTGCACACACTGTGTGGTCAGGCCCTGGCAAGCTTCCTCTTGGCTTGTCCTTACAGAGCACAATGACATTGGTGGCATGACTGTCCCCACACCAGCGAGGCTGTCCTGGTCTTGCTCTAGCGTCCAGAGCCTCTCTCAGCCTCATCACGTAGATCTTGCTGGATGTCTGCCTCCTTACTGGATGTATGTCACACTGGAGTGTGTCAGGGACCTGCTCTGTCCCCACTGCCTGGTGGCCCTCAGTAGTCACTGACTAATCAACGGATCCCCACTCTTCAGAAGCTGGACATGGTCACCAGCTCCCAGGGGCGGGCGGGGCAGGCTGCAGCCAGGTCCTCGGGCTTCCCTGCTGAGCTTGGCCTGTCCCTCCATGTTTATATTTGGTCAGGAAAGAGGACACTGGCCCACGTCCTTCCCCCGAGATGGAGCCAGCCCCTCTGGCCAGCTCATCCTTCCGGAGTGGGAACCTGGCTGTGGCCTGCGCGAGCTCAGACGAGATGCTTCCCAGTGTGTCGGGAGCCTGCTGTCCCTCTTGTACCAGGGTGGACCTCAGGCCGCTCTACCTCTGAGCCACACCCTGGCCCTTTCTGTCTTTTGAGACAGGGTCTTGATGAGACTGGCCTCAAACGTGCAATCCTCCTGCCTCAGCCTCCCGGGTGGCTGGAATTACAGATCTGTGCCATGGCACCCAACTGAATCCTATTACTTGATGGGCTCTAGAACCGAGGGACAGATCAGGGCTCCCTTGGGAGCATGCACAGGTGTGTGATGCCACACCAGTGTCACCATGCGGTGGTCCAGGGCAAGGGCTTGGGAGTGACTTCTCCAGCTGTAATCCCCATCCTGCCCAGGGGAGCTGTGTGGTCTTGGAAGTGGCACAGCACCTCTCTGTGCCATCTCTCTGTCTGGGACACCACCATCTGCCTCCCACGGTGGTGGTGACAGTAGATGGGTCCATTTCTGTGAAGGGAGCATAGGCCCAGAGTGTCCTCACAGGGTGAGGGAGATGCCACTGCATGGTGCAGGAGGGAGAGGCCGGGCCACCTGAGCTGACCTCAGCATGACCTGGGCCCCAAACACTGGCCTCACCTGAGTCCAAACACCACTGTGGCATTTCTCAGGGTCCACTCCTGGGGTCACACCTGGCCCACTGTCAGCGGCTGTCCTGGGCCACTGGGGAGGCTCTCTGGAGCCACATCTCAAGATCCCGTGATGTCCTTGTCGAAGGAGCTGGTGGACGTGGCTTGTCCATGATGTAGGTGGCTGCCCGGGTCACTTCCCTGGGTGACCAAGTCTGTTGGCGTTTATACTGTTCTCCATGCTGTGCTGCTGGGGAGGGCCGTGGTGACCCCCCTGTCCTGGCCGTTTGGACTAGCTGGCCTGGGGCAGCCAAGGCCAAGTTCACGATGGCCCCCAGCCCCTCCCACACGTGCAGACACCGACCGCTGCCACTGACCCCCAGCTCAGCCCTCTCTGCCCTCTGTCATCCTCAGAACGGTGGCTCCCCTGTCTGTGGCTCCTGGGGCAGCTGGGTGTGGACTCTCCTGGGAGTCCTCCAGGCCCTGGTCTGTGGGCTGTGCTGGTGTTGGGGGTTGGGGGTTGGGGGCCCTTCCCAGCTGTAAGATGGGGCAGGCGCAGCCCCATGGAGCTGTTGATCAGCAGCCAGTCGATGGACACAGCCCAGCCACTCTAGCCGGGAGGTCCCCGCGGTCCCTGGCAGATGCACCCACCCACCTGAGCCCCACCTACACCTCTCAGGGGCCTCTCAGGTCACCGTCCCCGTCCTTGGCTTCAGAGGCAGAACCACCTCTTCCCTGGTGGTCCAGCTGCCGTGGCCACTCCCCCCCCCATTAGGCAGGACAGGAGACCTGGTCCCAGCAGGGAGGGACAGAGCCACCAAGACGCCTCACCAGGCAGGGGACCTCCAAGCTGAGCTTCTCTCTGCAACTCTCCCCAGAAGCTCCTGTAAAAATCCAAATGCCGCTGCCCGCTGCCCGCTGCCCGCACGTGAGGACAGAGTGGCCCTCCAGCAGCCCGCGGGGAGATTCCAGTTCCCAGAACCTCCCGGGGTTTCTGCGGACGGGGGGGGCTGGCTCCCTGCGTCTGAACGGCGGCAGAGGCTGATCCCAGTGGAGGGCTGTGGAGTGAGGTGGACGGCTTCACCCCAGCCCAGCTCCACCCTGGCTCGACCAGCTGAGTGGCCTCGGCCAAGTCTCCTAACCTCTCTGGGTCTCTGCTGCCTCATTGGAAGTGAGTATGGGAACAGAGAGGTGCCCGACTCGCGGGGTGTGGAGCATGAGTGTGTCCCCCTGGGGCAGGCAATGATGTCGGCCGCTCAGCAGGGAGACAGGGAGGAGACTGGAAAGCGGGAGGTGAGGACAGGGACCTCTCCCAGTGCCCAGCGTGCATTTATACATCTCATTCCAACCTCCTCAGTCCACCCTCCCACACATGGGAACCCAGATCAGAGAGGCACAGCGTCTGGCCAGGGCCACACAGCCACGTGGTCATTCCAGTGACTCCCGAGATGGCTGTTGCCCAACTCATTGTACATACGGGGAAACTGAGGCACGGTAGCTCTCAGAGGTCACAGAGCTGGTGAGCAGCAGTGCTGGGGTCCAGCTGTCTGTCAGCTGCCCTCGGGTCCCCTGTGGTCCTGGCTGTGGGGAGGATGAGGGGGCCCAGGGTCCTGGCCCTCCCGGGGCAGGGTGCCCAGGCAGCCCACCTCTCCTGGGATGGCGGGTCGGGTGAGCAGCTGTGGTTCAGGAGGAGCTTAGAGAGGTGGCCCTGGCCCTTGGCTGGGGTGGGGAGGACCCTGCAGGGCTCCCCCATGGCACACGCCAGCCAGATCCCAGGGTGATCACCAAGCATCCCCCAGAGGCCGCACCCCCGCCACTGTCCAGATGGCCTGCCCTTCCCCCCAGGAACCCCGTGCCCCCCGTCCCCCTCGCAGGCAGGACCGAGTTGAAGGCTTCCCTTGGCTCCGCCTGCATGTGGGACCCTGCTCCCCAAACTGCCTGGTGGTCCCCAGGCAAGTACAGGCGTGGCCACGGGCCTCCTTGTGGCGGGAAGCTCCCGGGGGTCTTTCCATTCCGGTCACGTTGTGTCCACACCTGGCGGCTGCCCGGCGCTGCTGCTCCCCCTCCCCAGACTCAGTTTGGGGTGAAAGCTTTGCTTATTAGTCAGTCTGGGTCCCCTGGCGGGGCATGGCGGCCTGATGGATATTCAGGAGTGGATTCAGCCAAGCCCCAGTCGGCTGCACGTGAGCGTCCCTGCCTCGGGATGCCAGCTGAGGACAGGGGACAAGCAGCCTCACACATGGCCTGGGGCCTCAGGGGGTCTCAAAGGTGGCCTGGGAGCAGCCCTGGCTGATGGCGCTCCTCCCCTGCATGTGCCAGCAGGGTTCTGCCAAGGGGTGGGGACAGAGAAGAGTGGGGGCTCCTGGCCATGTCCCCTGTAGGGACTGCGTCTCCCCCGCAGCCAGAACATTGCTTCCCGGAGCTTCCTCATCACCTGCTCTGGAAGAGGCCCGGCCCCTCCTCCATGGCACACAGCGCTGTCCCTCCACACCACACAGTGTCACCACTGGTCTGGGGATGGGTCCACGGGGCCTGGGCTTCAGCAAATCCATGGGACAGGGGTTCAGGTGCTCCCCACGGAGCTCAATGCACAGCCCCGGGTCCTTGTCAAGGCCCCAGGAGGCCGGTGAAATTCCCTCAGGTGCAAAGACTCGTGGGAACCCAGGGGCCAGATCCCAGGCAGGCAGAGTTCCCAGCCTGTGCTTCCGGGTTGAAGGGCAGAGCCTCATCTCTCACTTGGGGACTTGGGTTCCTCAGGGGTGATCTTGTCTGTGCGGCTGCTGGCTTTGGCTCTAGAAGCGAGATTCTCAGATGAGACGCGACCCAAGCATCTGGGGTCAACTGTGAAATGTCAGCTCTGGCTGGGCCCCGTCTCCTGACCCCTCTGCATTGGAACTCAGCTGGGGCCAGCAGAGGCAGGAGAGAACAGGTTGCGGAGGCCCCAGACAGCCCTCCTGAGCCAGGGGAGCGACTGGGAATTGGGGCTGCTTTTCAGACACTGGAGGCTAGCGGCTTCTGGGGGCTGGAATGAGGAGGAGCTGGTGTTCCCAGGTCCCCCCAGGAATGAGGCAGCCAGGCAGCCACCGCTGGGGGTGGGGGCCAGGCAGGGCAGTGGGCCTCCCTGATTTAGCACTCAGAGCGAGGGCAGCCGGCCTGGGGGACTGGAGAGGAACCAGGACGCTGAGAAATGAGGCTAAATCCCAAAATCAGATTTCTCAATTCAAAGGTTTCCCAGGGAAAATGGGGTTTGAAACGACAGAGTCGAGAGGATTGGGAAGAACCAGATCCAGCTGTGGTGGAACCCTGGGGCACCTTTTAAGCTGGGGACAGGCACCGTATCCAGTCCGCAGTGAATCTGGGCAGGCTGGGGTGGGGAGGCGAGTGGGCAGGAGCACATGGGCTGCCCGAGGGTCACCGAATGGCCTGGCCACTGCCTGCCAGAGGGACTCTGTGACCTACAGGTAGTTCCAGGTCCACTCAGCAGCAGTAACCAAGCAGGGTGGCCAGAGAGCAGAGGCCCTTCTGCCTTCATGTCACGGTCACTCTGAGGAACACCATCTGGGTTACCTGGCAGTACGCATGCTCCTGCAGGGGACAGGTCATGGGGGAGGCTGTGCTCACTCTCACCTAGAATCTTCCTGGTTTGGGGGATGAAAAGCCTCTGAATGCCTTGTTTCTCAAGGGGACAGGTGAGGGGCTACCGAGGGGCCAGCAAAGACAGGCCCTTCCCTCCAAGAGATGACAGCTAGTGACAGTCCAGAGGCCACAGTGCAGGGAGGAGGTGCCTAGTGGTGCCAGACCTGGTAGAGCCCAGAGGCCAGGCACCTGGGTCTTGGGGGTCCAATGGAGACCACTCAGAGTGGGGTTGAGCCCTGAAAGGCCAACAGGTGGTAACTAGAGGAGAGGGGCAGGGAAGCACCCTCTAGGTGACATGTGCGGCCAGGTCAGCACAGAGTAGCCCCGAGATGGGGACAGGCCCAGCCACGGTGCAAAGCTGCCTCATTAGCCCAAGGCTGAAGCATGAGTAGCCAAGCTGGGGACTTCCCCACATCCACAGTCCTGAATGAACACAGCCTGGAACCACAGGGTACGATTTTTAAGCAACACTATTGTGGCAACACATAACACAGAAGATGAACTGGAAGTCTCAGGTGGATATTTAAGGGACTATGAATTTCCCTCTAGGCATAGCTTTGGCTACTCTCCAAAGCGTGGGTGCCGGCCTTAGCTTCCCGAACAGCTGGGATTAGATGTGCATCCCTGCACCTGACTTCAGGGTTTATTTATTGTGTTACCATTTTTCTATTTTTAATTTTTCCACATTTTTAAATCGGCACATTAGAATTATACATCATAGTGGAAACCTGTTGTTAGTTTCACTTTTTGACTCAAAATTTTTGAGGAAAATGTTTCTATGAAAACCGTTTTGAACTAAGCATACTCAATGCTTACAGCAAACAGTTAGATGACTTAAGGCAGAACATACATGTCTGCTTCATAAAAGTGTACTAAAACCAGGACACAAAGACCAGGGGTGGGGACAGGAATGGGATGCTTGGTTCCATGCAGAATTTTGTCTTGACTCTATCAAAACAAATCTAGTTGGCACATGTGGCCTGGTGTCTGTACCTGGGCAAGGTCACCACCTCTCTGAGCCTGTTTCCTCCTCTGTCACATGGGGATATCAGCCCATGGCTTCCAGCTATTGTGAGGGCCACCTGGTTTCTGATGTCTGGTTCAAGCACGTCTCCTAACAGTGACAGTCATTGCCGGGACGGATTACTGTTTCCTCTGGTGCAGACACTGGAACCAGTCCCCTGCTGGAGAAGCAGACACCTAACTTTCTGTCTCTCACTACATAACTAGAAGTGACAGTACAAGTGAGTGCCACGCCCCCTCAGTCCTGCAGGTCAAGGCCTCCCTAGTTTGCACGCTGATCACTTAGGCTCAAACATTAGGCAGGGATTCTGCAGCTCAGACTGGCCAGGGCTGTGCTCTGCCAGGTGGGGTCCCTGCTGAGGGCTACCCACGGTGGGTAGGAGGAGCGCTCCTGGACATCAAGGTGCGGGGCAGGAGGCACAGTCCCTGGCAGCTGGACACTGCTGCTCTCCTGCCTGTGGACCTTAGGGGGCTCCCGCTGCCCTGGGGTAAAGCTGACTCTCAGTGTGGCCACTACTGACCTACTGCCTCTTGGTGTAGAAGTCACCTGAGAAGCCCTCCCTGACCTTCCTCTGGGATCTACAGCCACTGGCATGTCCCTCTCCTCTCGGCACCCTCATCACCTGGTCCTTGACCAGCCTCCAGGTGGGCTGTGCACTGTGGGGGCAGGGGCCAGTCTGCTGTGCCCATCACCAGTTCCCCAGCCACTGGCTCAGGGCTGGCGGACAGGAGCCCCTGCAGGATGCCCAGCAAGCCCAGGGTGACCACAGTGGCTGGAATGATGACCCCTCCAGAGACATGGACCTTTACCAAATCGTCTTATTTGGAGAATGAAAGCGTCTCCTTTGATGAGATCAAGTCAAGGCCCTGGGTCACGGTGCCTCCTGGGGTGAGGCACGTCCTTACTAGGGGAAGGTGAGGGAGGTGGAGGGACGCCGTGGGGGCCACAGAAGACAGAGCCGGGGCGGGAGCAATGTGCGCACAGGCCGAGGGACACCTGGGGCGGAGGAGGCAGCTCACCTCCGACTGTCACCCGGGGGAGGACCCCTACCCTGTGAATGCCCCCTGACTTTGGGGTCTGCACACGGGGGAAGAGGCAGGGCGGGTCCTCCCTGGAGCCCGCTGACAACTTGACTCCACACTTCTGGCCTCCTGACCGGGAGAGAATTTCTGTTGTTTGAAGTCACTGGGGTGGAGTCATTTGTTCCCGTGGTCACAGAAGACGGACACACACACCTAGTGCAGGCCCTTCTGATCATCCAAGGACAGCAAAGGCTGTGCAGGGGACACCCCGAGGTGCACTGGCCGCTGTGATGGAGCCGGCAGCGCAGGTGAACTTGGGCCTTGCTCCCCAGCCCTCGGGGGACCCCTGGCTCCCTCTGTTCGCAGGATCCACACACGCCCTGGGGTTCGCCCTGGACCAGCTCTGGCTCTGGCGGGTCAGAGGGTTGGGAACTGCTGACCGCATTGGACTTCTAGAACCTGCTTCTGTGGTTAAATCCTGAAGTTGGCTCAAGAGGTGGAAATCAAGGTCAGGTTGACCTTGATGACTCCTAGAAGAGTGCAGGCAGTGGCAGGGGCTGGCCCAACGCTGCTCTCCTGCTCGCTCTGCAGCCCCAGGAACTCCGACAGCGGACCCACGTCCTCCGGGTGAAGTCTCCACTTCCCACCATCTCCGACAGCTCGGCTCGGCCATGTGACCACGTCCTGAGTGCCAGCTCTCAGGGCCTTGGTCTCCTGTCTGAGGAGGGAGGGGCAGCGTTCCTAGAGCAGGAGGCAGAGACCCGGCTGTGGCCAGGCCCAGAGCCCCGCACGCGGCTTCCTTCTGGCTGCAGGTGGCCACCCCCGAGGAACAGCTTGCTGTGGGCACCTGCGAGGGGGCAGCGTTCTCAGTGGGGTCGTGGGTGCTAGAGTGTTCCCCACTGGAAGGGCCAGGTGACAGCTGCTGTCCTCCCTGTGTTCAGAGGGGCTGCGCTGCTGGGCTGAACCCACCCAGGAGCCCCGTGTTCTTCCCCGTCATTTTACAGATGTGGAGGCTAAGGCCTGGGGACTCTGAGCTCCCCGATCACCAGCTGGTCACTATAGGACCACAGCAGGAGCACAGGTACCTGGGCTTTTCTGGACCCCTGTAGGCCCAGAACAAGTCCCTTAGCCTTGATTTCTCCTGAACTGGCCCCTCTCGCTGCCCATCCTCCTGGGAGGAGCCACAGAACACAGGGCTCTTGGGTCATGCAGCGCCCCACAGAGGCCGGACACTGGGTCCCCAAGACCTGTGGTCCCTCTTGGGAAGCACTGTCCTGAGGTGGGCGTGGCTGGGCCCTCTGTGTTGACGCCTGAAGCACTGCAGGGGGCGCAGGTGCGGGTGTGGGTGCCAGTCGGTGTGCGTTCTGTACAGGTGTAGCCAGCTCCTGCCCCGACGCTGGGTGTCCCGTGTCCACCCCGCCCAGTCCCCAGGAGCAGCTGTGCTGTGACTGACCTCCAGCTTCTTGCCTGCATCTGTGTGGTTCATACGTGGGTCACCGCTCATCTCAGGGGCCCACGGCCCTGCCCCAGGGGTTCTTCTCTGGTCTCTATCTCGGGCATTGGGGGCGTCTTGCATTTCTGGCTATTTCTGAGCAAGAACAGATGACGGGGGCAGATGTGCCTGGGTCGCGTGTGGGTCTCGGTCGCACCTTCGGCTCGGGCGTCGCCAGGCAGGTGTGGGAAGGGGAGCAGTCCTAGGGGTGCAGGGTCAGGCCGGCCCAGGTGTGGGGGGTGTCAGCCGCTTGCTTCCCCTCTCGGTTGTTTGGGGGGCACAGCTTTGTCACTCGTGGTTCTGGGGACTCACGAGGTTTCCAGATACTGTGAGCCACGTGGACCCTGCGTCTGGTCTGTGGGGGGCCTGCCCTTGGCCCGGTTTTTAGAGTTTGCTTTTCTGGTTCATTTTCCTTCGGATCTTCTCATTACCGAGGTGATTTATGTGTCCTCAGTCCCAGTCCCAGGGATGTAGGCCGTGGCTCCTGTCCCGTGGGCAGCTTCTGCCACCAGGCATCCTTTGATGAGGAGGCTCTTCATTTTAATGTTGTCACTGTCATTTCGTCTCCTGGTTGGGAGGGCCTAGCCTCCTCCCAGTTGCGGACACCCTGGCCCTTCCCACATGGCCGCACTGTCCATCCTGAGTGGATCCTTGCACGTGGCGGAGCTGAGATCAGAGGCAATTCTTTTCCATGTGGCAGTCACTCGACCCAATGTCATTTTCTCCTAGGTCACCTTCCCCTGCCCTGCAGCACTGACGGTGTCAGGTGTCACATGGCCGCAGGAGGGGGTCACATGGCTGCAGGTGGCGGTCACGTGGCTGTGGGTGTGGGCCTGTGCCCTGCCTCTGTCCTGCCTGAGCGGCTGCCCCATGTCAGCGCCATGCACTCTCCATCTGGGGCTCTGTGGTGGCTGGCGCCTGGCATCATCCTCATGGTGGCCATGGCATCGGTGACCCTTTGCACTTCCTGCAATCCTTCAGCCTCACCCCTCGGGTCAGCGAGAGCGCTGGAGGACGGTCTCTGAGAGCCTCAGTCACAGGCCGAGCTGATTGTGGCCTTGGCTAGTGGCAGGTGTGGATGGGGGTGCCAGGCACTTTGAGGGCACATTTGCAGATGGCTTCAGCCAGGCTGTGGTGGGGAGAGGAACCGGGGTGATGCTGTGCCCTGTGCAGCCAGCAGAGTGAAGTGCCACAAGTGGATGGGACAGCCCCAGGGAGGCGTCAGCTTGGAGGACACGAGCTGCTCAGTCCCTGTGCCCACATCCGCCCTCTCCCTATCATAAGACCCCAGAAAGCACCAGCCATGGTTACGGTGCCAGGGCTGCACTCTGAACCATGTGCCTGTGTCTGGGCTGCTGGGCACCTCGGTCAGGCCCACCATGTCCCCTGGAGCTCTGCCGATGCTCCTCGTCCTCATTGGCGCATTCTGCCTGAGTGAAAGACCCTGTGTGCGCAGCCCTTGCCCTGTTCCTGCCGCGGCCCCTGGGGTTTGTGCTCAGGTTTCCATGTGCTCTCCCATGGAACCTGGGGACCCAGGGCCTGCGGGTCAGGTGGCCTCCCCTCTCCTCAGCCCTGAGAAAGGCTCTATCCTCACCACTCCACATGCCAAGTGGCACCTGTCCAGCCCCCTGAACGTGCCTGTCTTCAGCCATCCCCTGAGGCTCAGCTGGACACAGAGCTTACCAAGGCCAGGCCATGATGCTGACCACGCGCTGCTTACTGGGAGCTCAGCCCTGCCGGCCCACAGCGCCCCTCCTGCCGGCAGGACCAGAGCAGTCTGAGGACAGGACGGCCACCAGGAAGGGAAGCGCATTGCAAGGCAGCCACACAGTGCCTCTAAGGACAGGGCCCAGGACAGAGGGACAAGTCCATGCCCAGCATGTTTTTATTTGGAAAGAGACTGGAGTTCAGGCTGCCCCGGTTCCCATTAGCCAGCTGTGCAGTGCAGCTGGGCAGACTCCCACTCCTCGCCTCCCGCCTGGCCATCATGCCAGGGGCCGGCTCCTCATGCAGGGGGAACAGGGACTGACCAGGTGGCATCCGTGGAGAGGACCTGGGCTGGACACCCTGCCAAAGGTGTCCGGGGTGCTGCCCAGCTGACTCGGCAGAAGCTGCCTGGAGCCAGCTTGGCACTGGGGTGTGACAGGCACATTCCCACCCTGCAATGTCTGGGACACCAGTCAGTGAGGATGGGAACATGCCTGGGATGTGCCGGAGCTGGGTCCTCGCATGGTGCTGGTGGGAATTGAAATTGGCACAACCATTCAGGAAGGGAGTGACCATGCCCAACCGCAGGACCTGGGGTTGCTGTCTGGGCGTCGGCGCCAGAGAAGTGAGCACTGGTGTGCCCGCGGAGAGGGACACGTCTGCCAGTCAAGGAGTGGGCCGAAGATTGTGGCCACCTGTACACGGGAACTGAGAGGCGCTGACAGCTCATCAAGCCTGGAATGTGGGTGGGCGAAGCTGCACAGACCCTTTCGTTTAAAGAAAGGTCTAGAGCAGGCAGTCCTGGAGCACAGGTGTGGCTCAGTGGTCCTCTGAGCTGGGCAGATGACACTGGGGGACAGCTGAGGGTCCAGGGTTGGTTTGGAGGTGGTGGACTGTGGTGCTGGCCACGCACTCTGGAAGCTCGTGGGCACACTGTGGGCGTGGGCTGTACAAGGGGCGTCTCCTGCCTCAGGAACAGCAGTGCCCTGAGAGGAAGCAGGGATGCGCCCCCGTGTCCACAGCAGCCCAGAGTCGGAAACAACCCAGGTGACATGTCAGGACCACGGCTAAAGACACAGGTGCTGCTCGGCAGGGGAGGAGCCAGCCCTTGTGCCCCACGGCAGCCTGGGGGCTCCCCGAGAATCACCCAGAGTAGAAGCACCCATCCCAGCCGGGGGCGTGCTGGAGGGTCCTTCGGCTAAGGCTCTCTAAGTGACTGGAGAGAAGACAGACAGATTCGTGGGTGCCGGGGCAGGGAGGCACCCGTTGATGATGACCCTCCGTCTGCGCCAGGCCGACTGTGGGAAGGCGTCATGGGCTGAGAGGCCACCCCGCAGGGCGCCTGCAGGACTGGGGGTTTGGGATTGTGGGGACGCTGGCCGCCTTCCTGTGGTCAGGTTGAGCTTTGGTCTTGTCCCCTCGGGAAGCTGGGAGGGGTCTCCTCCCTACAGCTCCTGTAAGTCTGTGGTCACCCAAGAGTACAGGCTTCAGGCCAGGGGCCCTTGGGGCACGCCATGTCCCAGTGACCTTAGAGGCTGAGGCAGGGAGACTGCGAATTTGAGGCCATCCTGGGCAACATGGCAAGACCCCGACTCAAAATAGAAAAGTAGGAAAGGGCTGGGTGCCGCAGCCTGGCTGGCTGGGCAAACTAACTGGGGGGTGACAAGCAACTTGTGTACGTTGATACAGCAGGAATAAGAGCCGTTTATTGTAGGACAGGAGGGGTATATATACATTCCACACAGCTTATCTAATTAACATAAAGTAGATACAGCAGTCAACCAATAAGGAATCTCCACACTTAATGGCTCACTGGCGTTACTTCACAAACCACTCCCTCTGGCATTTTGCCAGGCACCATCCAGACTTGTTTACAGACTCTAACAATTCCCCCTTTTGTTTAATTTAAATAATGACCATAGTGGTTTTTACACAAACACCATAAATAATCTGCTACAAGCAGAAGGGGAGGATACAAAATGCCACAATACCAAGCCAATTGATGGCTCCATGCAAGAAGCCCTTGGAAAAATTATACCAGCAATGACACTGTTAGCAAAGATACCGAGTTACAATTTGTTGTAGATTACAGTTTGTTGTTTTAGTCCAGATAAAGTCTCAATAGATTAACTCACAGTCCAGGTAAATCACAGTCCATGTAAGTTCTGCAGGCAGCTAGCTTAAATCATAGTCCAGGTAAGTTCTGCAGGCAGCTAGCTTAATCCGAAGTCTCGTCCGGTTCTCAGCCAAAGTCTCCTCCGGTTTTCAGCAACACTGGAAATTCTTTCACCCTCGTTTTCATTGGCACTGGGATGAAGGCAGGAACTCCAGCAATGATGCTAAAGAAAATCCTGTAGTATTCCAGCAGGCACTAAGAAAACAAACTTCTGGAAAATTTAGTACATTATCTCAAGGTTTTTTTTACATTTGAAATAAGCCTTAATGGTGCTCATTACTCATTGGCTTCCAGGTGTGGGAGAACCATTGTAGTTACTGGCCTTGGAAACATCAAACTTCAGGGACGCGGCTGTCTTCCGCGCCTGCAGCATCCACACCTGCAGCATCCCGGGCAGCCCCAGCTGGATAGGAAGCCCGGTGACAGTGTGCCCAGGGTTGATCCCCAGTGTCACCAAAAGAAGGTTAGAAAAGTTAATGTCCCAGACTGTAAGATTGCAGGTGAGCTGCTGGGCAGGGAGGACAGGGCAGTGGGGGACAGCGGTCTGCTGGGGATACCGAGGAGGCGTCCCCCACGTGAGGGGCCAGCGCTGCCCCCATGGAGCACGTTGCATGGGTTTGGGGAAGGGAGGACTCTCGGCTCCCAGGGCAGCACACATGCTTAGCTCTAGGTCAGGAGGACATGCGTCTGCCACCAGAGTCCGCCGGTGGGCTGAGGCCAGAGGGCAGATCACCCTGCCCACCCACGTGGGCATGAAAACAGCCTGCACAGGTTGTCACCGCGACACCGACTCACCACGCGGGGAAGTAGCAGGCCGACCTCAGCGTGACTGAGTTGCCCCCGGGATCTGGTGTCACCTGGTGGGTGTGCGTGGGCCTGGGGCAGCAGAGCAGTGGCAGGACACCGAGCTCCGCCTGGGCTCAGTGTGAGGACAGTACGTGTGGCTGTTCCCAGGCCTCTCCAGAGGTCTGCCACAGGTCTGTTCCGCATCCCTCCAGAACCTGGCCCGGGTCACAGGGTGGGCACACACAAGCCACATTTCCAAGACTGTGCCTCTACATTTAGGATGCAGGACACAGGCTTGAAGAGTTAGGGACACGCTGAGTGACCACTCCTTCCATGGAGTGGCTCAAGTGACTCTATTTCAGGGTCTTTGCGCTGCTCTTTAATGATCCTGCCTCTGCCTATGGACGTGCCCACCGAGGTCAGGGGTGGCACAGTCCCTGCTGCCCAGCCATGACAAGCACCGCTTGTTGAGGGAGGATACCTGGGTCATCTGAGTCACCATTTCTCTTGCTGTCCTTGTCCTTCAGTCATCAAAAGCTGGCTGTTGGCTTGGAAGGAAGCCAGTGTGATTTTCCCAGTGACTTGTGCACCAGCCAAGGGAGGCAGGAGGCAGAATTCTGGCCCAGCTCTGCCCTGCCTCCACTGTGTGTCCCCAGGCAGTAATATGACCTCTCTGGGCCTGTTCATTGAGTGAATCTGAAAGGGTTGAGCTAGGCCAGCTATGGCAGATAGCTTCTGCCTCCCAAACCAGCACAAACTGACTCGTGGCTGCCTGCAACTAGTCTCATGCTGGAGAGTTTGGGAAGTTGAACAAGGACCCACACCGCTCCCAGCCCAGGAAGCCCCAGCTTCCCCCCCACCTGCTTCCCATGGGGATTAGGGATAGTGTCACCTCCTCACAGATGGGAGACAGCTCTGGGAGAGGGAGGTGACTTGCTGGAGGTCTCGGGGGTTTCCTAGCTGGTGAGGTGAGAGCCGGGCCTATTCCAGGCTGCACTCTGCATTCCTGCCCTGGCTCAGGAAGGGGGAGTCTCCACGCAGCTGACCGCTCCCCTGGCCGCAGACTGCAAGGGGCTCTGGCCCTTCCCCTGTAGCACTGGACTGCCAGCTCAGCTCTGGAGTGAGCTACTGTGGTCTGTAGCGTCCTTTAGGGGAGCTCACTGTGTAAAGTAGACTCAGTGACGTAGGCCCGGTCACTCAGCATGCACATTGTCACTCGCAAACCAGGTAAGCTGAATGTTGACCCAACCCACAGATGGAGGGGTCGAGGCTCCCTGCAGCGAGGCCAGGGGAGAGCAGGAGGGAGGCCTGTGAAGAGCTGTGGCCCCAGGAGCCTGGGACAGTAGCGCTCTGTGGCCTGAAATGTGCATGACATCCCTTCGTGCCTTCCACCCTGACTTGAGCCACCACCTTGGCTTAATGAAACCCAGCAGCATCTCCAGCCCTGAGCAGTCTGCGTATCAGAGGGGAAAAGCACTAGTGGATTATTTTACCGTCCCTTAACCTGAACAGGCACAGTGTGCACGTGTGGAGTGTGCACTGCTATTTGCAGGGGACTGTGCCCTCCCTCCCTCTCCAGTGGACACTTCTGGCCCAGCCATGACTTGAGCCCGAGTCCCTCCTGCCTCCAGCTCAGCCCCCTCCTTCCTGGAGCCTCAGAGGAGTGCTGACTCACTGGCTTGGTGCCTTTGGGACCTCCCTGGGGGAGAAATAGCCCAAGACTCTGGAAAAGAGTTGGCTTGACAGGAAACAGCCAGCAGCCAGCAGTGGGCGGTGGGAGGGCCAGGCGGGGCCAGGGTGTCCTGGGCAGGGCCTCCCATGCTGGCCCTCAGGGGCCTCCACGGCTGTTTCCTGGCAAAGGTTTATCTCAGCAGCTGCATCCTGGGGTGACCACATCCCTTGGGGAACGACCTCAGACCAGCCCCCAAGTCCCGGTGTCCCCTCCAAGGGACAAGGCATCTTCCTGGCAGACAAGTCGGGGTCTGGCCAGTTGGTCTGTGGGTTTTCAATCCGTGTCCCCAGGGTTGCTGCAGCCTCTCTGCGCATCCCTGAGGTCCCCGCCGCATCCAGAGCCAGAGGGCTACAGGACTGCGCGGCCACTCAGGAGGAGCCGCTCATTTGTATCTCATTTTCGAGTTATTATCAAGCTGCCGCTTGTGAGAGTGTTTTGACAGCAGCTGTCAGCAAGGTGCAAGCGGCTGCCATCCCCTCAGATTGGCTGAAGACACCTATGGCAGCCAGAGGAATAATGGCCAGGCCAGCCTGCCGCCAGGGGGAGGAGGCAGGAGGAAAAGAAAATAGCTCAGGCTGCCCAACCCAGCGTCATTAGCATTTTTCTGACTCCCACTAGAGAAGGCAGCAGGAAAAGACTGGGATTGTGTCTTGTGTTTTATCTAATTTATTTTATTTGAGGTTTTTGGCACCGGGGAGGTGGGAGGAGAGAGGATCCATCCAAACAACCCTTTAGGCTTGTCAGAGTTCATTTATTGAATTAGCGAGGTGACTGCTCAGGGCTCCCAGCTGCCTGGCTGCAGTCCCCAGGGCAGGAGCCTGGTGCTGGTGAAGGAGCTTGGATGCAGGAATGGGTGCTCCGGCCAGGGAAGCAGGATGCAGGAGCGGGGCATTCCGATCAGCAATGCCCCTTCCTCTCCCTCCCTCCCTCCCTCCTTCTCTCTCTCCCTCCCTCCCTCTCCCCCCCTTCTTAACTGAAGTGCAGAGGGACACACATGCTCCCTCCTTCCCTGAAGATTCTTCTCTATCCATAACATAAATCGTCCCCGTGCGTTTTGCCAGACACGGTGCCACTGTGCACCCAGGCAGGGGCCTGTGGGGTGCTGGGAATCACTGCCTTTCACCTAAGAGGCTTAAAATTCATTGTTTGGTTGGTTTCATTCTGTTTTTAAGTATGAAAAAAACTGTCAGCGACACCAGAAGGCAGCTGCCTGGTGATGGGGGCACACTCTGCCTCGACCGAGGGCCCGTGGGGGTGTTCTGCCAGGCACACGCAGCCGGAGAATGTTGGCACGGCACGAGGAGACCATGTGTCGCTCTTGTTTCCACCCAGAAGGTCCCCGGCACCAGCTTTGTCCCCCAGCCGTCTGAAGCCCCTCTGTTGGGAGCGCTGGGCCTGGGTCTTCCTGCTGTCGGTACCAGAGAGCCGAAGGGAGCCATGGTCTGGGGTGCAGTGGTCAACCCGGCCACTTATTGGGGACATGTGGTGACAATTAGGGTTGTCATGGCTTGAGGGGTGCTGCTGGCCTCTAGGCAGGAGCCAGGGGTGATGCTGAATGTCCTTTGACATGCAGGACAGCCGAGGTTGGTGCTTGAGTCTATGGGTAGGGGCTTTGACAGCGGAGGGGACAGCAGCGAGCTTTGAGGCTCTGAGGTTCCGAGTGGGGTGTGGATGGCATGGGCCATCTAGGGCATCTGGGGGGAACGGCTGCTGCCCAGTAAACCCAGGAGTACTCCTGGTCATTGCAACAACCAAAACTGGGTCCACAGGACCACCCCTAGCAGTGCCACCCTGTAAGACCTGCCACCTTTATTTATTTTTTCTTCCAGGAAGACTCTGTGCTAAATGCCAGGACGAGTTCCCACCATCCCTTTTCATGTGTAAGTGACAGTCCCCCCAGGTGGAAGTTTACCTCCACTTAAGAGACGGAGAAGAGAAAGTTACAGAGGTGACATCCCTGTTAGTGGCTGATCCCCAGGAACCTGGGTTTCCTTATCTGTCATGGGGCCCCGATGCCAGTCCTGCTGTTCCACACGTGTTTCATGTGCAAGTGAAGGAGGTCTGACCAGGGGAGGTGTCGGCACAAGGAAGTTGTGATGGTGTCGGACCTGGAAGAGCTCAAACCCTCGCGCGTAGTGAAAAGCTGTGGTCACCTTCCGTGGGCTTAGCTGCCATGGGGTCGGGGACTTGGTAGATCGAGGCTCCAGGCCTGGCTGGGTGTGGGCTGACATCTGGGGTTGCAGAGTGGAGGCAGATGTCCTTGGACTGACGCGGTGGGCGCTGCTTGCCGTGTCACTGAACACGCTGGGGACATAACATGGTTACAAACCCAGTCTTCTGTCACGGTTGGGTCTTACAGAAAGCCTCCAGCCTGACAGTGAAGTCCCGAGTCTCAGCACAGTTCCTCCTGTATGCCCCTCCAGCCCCCGTCTCTCGGAGCCTGGCTGGGCATCAAGGTGGCCTCAGGGACTTGTAAAAAGTTGGGCTCCGGTGCCACCAGACCAGCCCAATGAGAACCCCTGGGTGTTGGCGTTTCTTAGGCGCTCAGTGCCCCGCTGACCCATGCAGGCACATCACAGCCCAGGATGGGCCACTGCTCCGCAGAGGGCAGGTGGCAAGGCTCTGGGTTGTGGGTGGCAGTGCCAGGCTGCCCAGCTCCATGCTGTGCACTCAGAACAGAAGACGGTGGGCGAGCAAGCGGCCGGGCAGCTCCAGCCCTCTCTGCCTTCAGCGATGTCATCTTCTTGTGTCACAAAATGCTGTTTTGGGGATTCTCCAGCCATTAAAACATGAACACCCTCTCCCCGCGGGCTGTGCAGAGGTGGTCTGGGCCGTGTCGGCCGCATGTGCTCTGCACGTGTGCCCCGTCCTGTCCAGCGCAGAACAGGGTTCTCAGAGGAAAGCAGGCGTCCTGCCCTGAGCCCTGCGTGTTTCCATCCAGTCACCTCCGGCCTTGGGCTTTGTGGCCCTGGTGATGCTCGTCCCTCTCTACCCATGTCAGAGGACACCCCAGCCTCCTGGCCTCCTGGCCATGTGCCCCTGAGTTGTCACCTCCCTGTGCCTGGAACCATCTCTTCCATGCAGATACACTTGTGTCCCCCTCCCCAGCCTTTTTGGTCTCTTCAGATGTCCCCTCCTCAGTGAGGCCACCACTGAAAAGGCACCGTGAGCCTCCCCTGAGGGGAAGTGTCCTCCTGCTCTCACCCCCGGGCTGATGAAGAGTCTGAGGCCCAGGGTCCCCTGTGGGCCTGCAGGGCTCCTCTGCCGTCCCTCCTCCCCAGATGGTGCTCGGTACATGGTAGGCACATGTTGTGGGCTCAGGGGGACAACACTGAGTGCAAGGACAGATGGATCCCCAGAGTCCCCTCCCTGGAGAGCTGGCGACTGAGCCCAACCTGATGGGGCCTCCACCAGAGGAATGCAGCGTCTGTGCTTGACACAAGACAAAGGAGGGTCTGGGGCAGCAGTGATGAATATGCGGACCCCATGGACCGCTGTGAGCCACCATGGTGAGGCCCGAGGTGGGCGGGGCCGTCAGTGCTGGGGCAGAGAGGCCCCTGCCCAGCGCTTGATGGGCACTTGTCATTTTAAGTCCTTTAAGGACTCTGTGCCTGTCCAGACCTGCTCAGGTCTGTCACTGGTTCACGTGGCAGAGCTGAGGCAGGGGCATTGGGTGGTGAAAAATTGCAAAGAATACTGAAAGAAGCTGTGTTGGGGCCCCGGACAAGTGTGTCTTCCTGTGTCCCCGAATGCCACCTGTATCTCTTACCCAGTTGTGATGACCAGAAACGTCTGCAGACATTGCCAGGTGTCCTGGGGGATGGAGCTGGGGACAGGACAGAGCCCCTTTGGTTGAGAACCAGACCTGTTAGCAGATAGTCCTCGGGGAGGGTTCATGTGTGTTCAAGCGTGTGTGGAGCGTGCAGAGGGTTCATGTGTGTGCACGTGTGCGGGGTGTGTGGATGCGCTGTGTGTTGGTGGCTCTGTATTAAAGCCAGGAGCCCCGCTGGCTCCTCCAGCTCATCCCACGGTTGCTAGAGGTTCTCCCCCCACCCGCATTTGTCATCTGTCCCTGTCAGGGAGAGTCCCGTCTCCGTAGCGCAGTGCACTGCCCTGCTCTGCCCTGTTGTGCAGATGTTCTCAGAACTGGTCGCCCGTGGGCAGTGAACTTGGGACGCTGGGTTTCTTGGCCCTTTGTACACACGCCTCTTGTAAAAACCTCAGTTCCCAACAAAGACACGAGGCTGCAGGTTCTGTTGAGAGTGGTGACCTGTCTGTCCTTTACACCATCACGTCCCCAGCACCATGCCTGGCACTTAGTAGGTGGGCAGTGAAAATGAGTGCCGTGGTATGGATCTGACGTGGCCCCAAGGGCCCCTGTGTTACAGGTGAGGTCCCCAGGCCATGGCCCCAGGTGAGGAGGTGGCGGAAACCAGGAGGGGTAGGGCCTTGGGCGGTGGAGGCCACTAGGGTGTGTGCCCTGCAAGGGTGCTGTGGCACTCTGGCCTCTCGTTTGCCTCCCTGTGGGATGAGTGGCTTTGTCCACCACATGTGTCACCCAGAAGCCTCCGACTGAAGCCTCCCAACCTGGGAGCCAAAGTGAACCACTCCCTCTGCACTGGTCGCTCCCAGGGGCACCCCTGCTTGACCTGGCCATGCTCCTCGGTGGCTCTCCTGAGTCCCCCCAAGCCCGTGTCCTGTTCAGGATGCACCATGGCCTGAACCCTTCCCTCCTCCAGGTCCCGTCTGAGACGCCCAGGCCTCCAGGGGAACCTCCCAGCCTCCCGTGAGCCTGCCCCTCCTTCCGCCTCATTAAGGCCAGTTTGAGAAGCGGACTTGTAATCTCCCCCATGGAAGGAGAAGCAGAGGGTTCTGGAAAAGCTGTTTCTGCGAGTGCTGGCCAGGCGTGCCCAGGACCCAGCTGGACCAGAGCTGGTGACCTGTGTCCTGGGAGGGCAGAGGCTCAAACCAGACAGACCTGGGTCCAGATCCCCGCTCAGCCCTACTGGGCGCATGGCCCTGTTGGCTGCTGGCCTGGGGTGCTTTGTCTCCTCCTGGGTGACGTGGGGGCACCTCGACTCTCCTGGTGGTGGAGGACTGAGGTCAGTATCAGACAGGCTGTTGGGACGCTGGCTCTGCCATCTCCAGTCCTGACCTCAGGCACACTTGTCCCTGCCTCGCGCATCTGTCGTGAGAGCCGAGGTGAGTCTCAGCCCAGTGATATGGCGACCCTGGACCCCACTGCACAGGGACCAGAGGGGTTGTTCCTTCCCGCTTTTTAAAAGTCAGTTTTATTTTGTGTTTGCTAAACTGAGAGTGGCTTCGCTGAACAGGAATGGGACCTTCTGCTGGCTCTCCTGCAGCAGCGCAGCTGGCCTGCCCGGCAGGTGCTCCGCCCAGTGGCCCTCTCTCCTGGGGCGCTGTCTGAGCTGGACAGCACCCCCTCCTAGGCTGGCTCCATTCAGAACAGCACCGGGGTGGCTTTTGCGGCCTTGGGAGCCTCCTTGACATCTCTGGGTGTCTGGGCACAGTGTTCTTTGGCGGGGAGGGGGGGTGGCCTTGTCTTTCACCTTCTGGTCCTCAAAGTCCTCCCTCACTCTTCCTCCCCTACATCCCCCACACTCTCCATCCCTCCTTTCTCCTTTTCTAATGTCTGTTAGGCTCACTGCCCTCCAGGGACTTCATGCTCCACCTAACTCCCTGTCCAGTGAAGGAGAGGGGCACATAGGTAGAGTGTGTGGCCACCCAGGGGTCTCGGGTGGGAACCAGGTGGGTCTTGGGTGCCTTGTTAGGCCCCTTAGTGTGGCCCCAGGTGTCACTGGGAGGGGGGGTGTCTGAGGTTCCTCCTGGGAGCTGCGTTTGTCAGTAAGCACGTGTTCCCTGGAGGTTGTCGGTGGCCCAGGTACCCCAGGCTTGCTCCTGGAGCCCCCCTGGCCACAGGCCTCCCCCTCCCGCAGCCTCTGCCCCTCCTCAGCCCCAGGCCTCCCCAGGCTGCTGCAGACTTCCATCTCCAAACTCCTCCTAGAGACATCAGAGTGCCTTTGAAATGTGCCATTCTTCACCTCTGGGGGGCTGGGGATTGCTGGAGCAAAGAATCAGCTAGAGTGGGGTGTTTTGCTGTCTGCCCATCCTGCAGCCCGTGGAGTGGGCAGGCCCTGCGGGTCAGTGACTTACGAAAGGCCAGAGCCCCAGTGCAGGGTTCAGAGGCAGCTCTGAGTCCCAGTGGGCATGGAGAGCCAGGACCGCCTTGGGTGGCCCAGTCCCTGGGCATGCGGGGTGACGGGTGGGGAACATGTGCTGGCTGCTCCTCCCAGCTGCCCGCACTAGTCCCCCTGAGATGGGAGAGCAGGTCCCCAGGTGATCGGATGTGTGGCTCCCAGAGGACAGAGGCCAGCAGCAGTCTGTGCCAGGCCCCTGGAGGCCTCGGGGTTCTGATATGGACGCTGAGGTGGGAGGGCCCAGCTGCTGGGAACCAAGCAGCATCCCCAGGGACACACCATGCGCCTGCCTCCCAGCAACGTTAGAGTCTGTAAACAAGTCTGGATGGCGCCTGGCAAAATGCCAGAGGGAGTGGTTTGTGAAGTAAGCCAGCGAGTCATTAAGTGTGGAGATTCCTTATTGGTTGACTGTTGTATCTAGTTTATGTTAATTAGATAAGCTATGTGGAATGTATATATACCCCTTCTGTCCTACAATAAACGGCTCCCACTCCTGCTGTATCAATATACACAAGTTGTTCGTCACCCCCTGATTATTTTGCTGCAACCAGACTGCGGCACAGCAGAGGCAACGTGGCCAAAGCTGGTGCCCAAAGTGGCGCCTCTGCCGCACGGGACAGCAGGGCCTCCCAAAAGGGCCTCCTGTCTCCAGTTGTTCCCATGAGTGGGTGGGGCAGGGAAGCCATGCGGGTGGTGGGGCGCATGCCCAGCCTGGAGGAGCAGCCTCCTGACACCCGGGACATGGGCTCCGTGGTCCTGGCCAGGGCTCTCTCCCATCTCCCCACCCTCTGGCCGTTTTCAGCAGTGGAGGCTGCATTTTGTCCACACAGGGCTGGGAGGGAAGGGAGCCAGCCACAGGCTCTGGCAGGCTGTCCCTTACAGAAAGGGCCTGGTGGCCGAAGGAAGGCTGGTTCCCTGTGGCTGTCCCACAGCTTCTCTGACTCACCATTTCCCTTCCGTGGAGCAGATGTGACTTTCCATGCGGGTCTGCCTTCCACCGCCCCAGCTGGGCCTCCTCGGCCACGGGAACTTGGACCTGTGTCTTTGGAGGTGGGGACATTAGGCTACAGGACGCTCTGTCTCCTTCCTCCCTTCCCATGACAGATCATGCAATTTTTCTGGGGACACAGAGCTCTGAGGCTGAATTACTGCGACGGCTGTATCATGGCAACCATACCTGTCCTGGCTCCTGTCACTCTCCTGTGCCACCGCAGCCTACAGGAACTTGCTCCAGAGAAGTCATTATGGGGCAGGCGGATCTGAATGGGAGCTCTCCCGAGCCCCTCTTGCCCCCCAGGCCCATCAGGCAGTGCCCTGGGCAGGAGCCTGGGTGACAGGCAGATGGGGGGTCAGGCGGTGGGTGCGTGATGGGGGTGCGCGTGTGTGTGGCCCACAGCCCACTGGAGTCCACAGAGCCAGGGACACTTGTTGAGGGTGGAGGTTTCGGAAAGGGATGAAGCCTAGAGGGCTCCTGTCTTTCTGCCCTCCTGATTTTTACCCTCTTCCGTTCATTTCTTAGCTACTGACCACAGGGTAGGACCCTAGGGGATGTGTTGGTGACCCTGCTGTCCAGGTGGGAACAGGGACTGTCACAGTGCACAGGTTCATCACTGGATCCTGATGTTGGGCGTGTTGCTTGGCGGGTGGGGAGGCTGCCCAGGAGGGGCCTTTGACCTGACACCTGCAGGACCTAAGCAACTTAGTGAGACTATCTATAAATAAAATATAAGAAAGGGCTGAGGATATGGCTCCGTGGCTATGCTATGGATTCAATCCCTGGTACCAAAGAAAAAATTAGCTCACTTAACTGGTCAACCCTCCCAATACCAGCCTCAGCCCTTTTTATGTAAAAAAGAAGTAAATGTAGAGCCACATCAATGTTTATAGCAGCTCAATTCACAATAGCTAAGCTATGGAGCCAACCTAGGTTCCCTAGAAGAGATGAATGAATAAAGAAAATGTGATATATATACACAATGGAATATTACTCAGCCATAAAGGAGGAAGAAACCATGACATTTTCTGGCAAATGGATAGACCTAGAGACTATGGTGGTAAGTGAAATAAGCCAGTGCCAAGAAACAAAGGTCATTTTTTTCTGATATGAGGAAATTAACCAAAAAGGGGTGGGAAGAGAAAAAAAGGGAAGAAAGGAGGATGGGAAAAGGAAAGACAGTGGAACGAATTAGACATAACTTTCCTATGCACGTTTATCAATACACCACAGTGAATCTCTCTGTCGTGTACATCCACCAGACTGGGGTCCTAATTAGAATCAGATGTATTTCTTGCTTGTATAAATATGTTAAAATGGACTTCATTGTCCTGTATAACTAAAAAGAACCAATAAAAAAGAGGAAGTATCTAAAAGCACAGGCTCGAAATTCAAACCAACCTACTTTACATTCCCGCTGTGGGCCAGTGACTTTGCTCAAGTGCAGCCAGAATTGGAGGAGAGGAAATGTTGAAGCAGAGCCCTTGAAAGGCTGATTTAGGATAAAAGGTGTACTGATGTCATCAACGTAGCAAAACAGAATCCTGCCGATTGATGCATCTGCCTGTGTCAACCGTGTCCTCCCCTCCCCTAGTCCTTGTGCAAAAGTGAACCTGGAGACAAAGGGATCCTATTTAACCTTGTGGTGTGAGTGAAATGCCTCCTGCTGTATGTAACCCAAGGACTCCAGAAACAGGGAAGTTCACAGGAAAGACCCAGAGCTTTTCTGATTCTTCTCCAAGTTCTCCACAAACAGGGGAATACAGCATATGTCATGGGGTGTGGTGCAAAGAGATTAATAGGACCCTGTGTGGGAAGTGCTGAGTGTAGACTCTGGGGAGCAAACCTTGGAAGATGTCCTTAGTGTTGGGAGTCGCCTGGCTTCAAAGACTAACTTCCCCATCCCCCGAGAAGAGCCGTCCAATGGTGAGCCCTGCTGGCTCACATGATCCTTACCCACCAATCAGACTAACCCAGCTGGCTCACATGATCCTTACCCACCAATCAGACTAGCCCTGATGGCTCACATGATCCTTACCCACCAATCAGACTAACCCAGCTGGCTCACATGATCCTTACCCACCAATCAGACTAGCCCTGATGGCTCACATGATCCTTACCCACCAATCAGAAAGCACCCCAAGCCAACTGTCAAACCCTTCAACTCTTAAACTGTCATAACTGTCAAACCACCCCCGGCTCTATAAATATGCAGAGATGTTCCTCAATAAACGAGCATTTCCTCCGATGACAAGCCTTGTTCGTTCTTTCACTTAGAGCTCAGCATCTGGCTGGGTGAGCTCCTTTCCAAGACTGAGCACCTGTTGCCACTCACCACCTGCCTGTTTCTATGGAGCTGGAAGCTGGACTTGGCACAGAGGGCACTTGTGTGTGTGCTGGGGACTGAACCAGGGCCTTGTGCCTGTGAGGCAAGCGCCCTCCCATCTGAGCCGACCTCTAGCCCAGAGGGCACATTGACCTTGTGTGACTGGACTTATTTGGCCAATTCACCTACCACACCCTAGGAACGGAGGATCTTAAGAAGGCAGCGTCTCCAACTTCAAGGAATTCATGGTCTAGGTCGGGTGCAGTCTCTGAAAAAACACCTGCACGTCGCCTGGAATCTTGTTAGTAATTCAGTCCTGTCCCCATTCCTGGAGCCACCCAGTCAGGACTCTGTGGGGTGGTGTCAGCACTTGGTGTTTGACAAGCCCTCCGGGGGCTTCTGATTGCTTCAGTGGGAGAACACCGACCTAGTGGGAGATAGGCAGATGAAAAATATGATTTTTTTTTTTTTGGTGGTTCAGGCCAATCCAGGGACCCTGGGAACAGAGACAGGAGGGTTGCCCGAACTTGGGGGTTTTATAGGGAGGTTGGGGCATGAGCTGAATCAGGAAGTACAGATAAAGAAAAGGCCCCTTTCCTGGAAAGGGGAGGAGTCCCCTGTCTCCCAAGTGGCTGTGAACTTTAGGGTGAGGAGGGTATTCTTGAGTGGCAGGGAGGGTGGCAGGTCTACCTGGGTGTCATTGTGAGGAGGTGGCAGGGGGTCTTCCCTACTGGGGAGCCCTGCAGGTTAGAAGAGCAGCGCCTAGTTCCTCGTGGGCCACACAGCACCCTGGGCGTCCTTGGGAGGCCCAGGGTGGGAGGGACCATGGCTTCCCAGAAGGTGGGATGTCAGCAGATGCCTGCAGAGTCCTGTCTCTAGAGTGAGGATGTTGAAGGTAAAAGTGAAGAATAGCTTTGTCTGTGGGTGGGAGGAGACCAGAGTAAGGATTCAGGGCAGAGCAAGTTAAAAAAGAGAAAGGGCCTCCATATTGCTTAGAAAGCAAATTTTCTGGAAAAGTGTCTGGTGAATGGTGGCTCTTTTGACAAGGCTCAGGTACAGTCCCTAGGGTCCCGGGGGCAGCACTTTCTCTAGCTTGCAATGAGCTCCAAACACATTCGGAGGGAGAATTCAAGGACTACGTGCCTCTGGAAGAAACCAATAAGACCTCTGCCCATGAACCCACATTGCACCGTGTTGGTAGATGCCTCCTGATGTTAGAAATGAAAAGATGGGAGAAATTGGACATGTTTGAACAGGTGAAATGCAGCCGTGAGCTTCTTAGAAGCCAGAGCAGGAAACGATCCTCCCTTGGGTCTGAAGAATTTGATTCCATTTTAGGAGTGTAGACTCTTAGAGCTGCGAGAGCCTGAAGCAGGGTCTGTGGATGGACCGACATTTGGGGCCAGACAGTTACTCACTGTAGAGGGCTGGCCTATGCCCACTAGGTGCCGATGGCACAGCCCCCTTGTCCAGCTGTGACAGCCAGACGTGTCTACCAAAGGTGACCAAGTTCTCTTGGGGCAGACGTTTCTTGGTGAGGACCCTCGATTGGAGACCTATGTCCATTCTCTCCAATGCTCAGCTCATCACAGGTGATTTTGCAGGTGGAGAAACTGAGGCCTAGATAGGTCCCCAAAGTCCACTTAAGATAAGTCACCCTAACAAGACACCAAGGAGCTGTTATCAGGGGACATTTTCTTTCCACGCCTGCATTCATTCTTTCCTTCAAGAACCTCCCTCCCAGAGGGCACTGAATCCCACCATGTGAATTCTAGGAGCCACTAGGGGGTTCTTCAGGGTCATCCTGCTCTAGGAGCAAGGGAGCTGGACGTCCATCCAGCAGCTCCCACAAGCCCTTGGTCAGGGCTTCTCTGTTAATCTCCCAATGGGCAAACCCTACTGTACCTAAACCCAAACCCAAATCCCCCAATCCCCAGGATAATTAAACAAGGAGTTAGAGCCTGACAATAGGAAACAGAGCCAGCCACACCAGAGCTGTTGTGAATACCGTGGGTACCAAGAGCAAATAAGGCATGGCCCCTGTTCTAGTGAAGTTCATCAGAGAGGGAGGCAGGCACTGACCACTCCATGAAATGTCAGGTCACACAGAGGCAACACTACAAAGAACAGGTGTGTGACACTCAAGGTATAAGTAGCAAAGAACTCTTCCATAGTCCCTGTTGACACAGAAGGGACATTTGAGCTGGAATTCACAGGCCAAGGGAGCAGAGAAAGAACAGCATGTGCAAAGTCCCTGTGGCACTAAGTATAGCAGAAGCCAACTGGAGGGCCGGGAAGCAAAGAGAGAGGGGTCCAGTTGTAGATGTGGCCAAACCTTGAAGTCTGTGTTAGGAGGGCCACGGGGAACCTTTGAGGATTTTAGGCAGAGAGAGGCCAATTTCAGAGAAATATATGAGTTGTTATAAACAATAAGTAGGTGTGGGTGGCAAGAGTGAAAGCAGGGAGACCCAGGTGCTCAGGGGTCCCTTCCACATACCAGATGGAAAATGGTAAAGGCAAGTAGCAGGTGTGAAGAACATTCTTCTAGACCCTAGAGAGCTTTACCCAAGATGTCATGCTACCCTCATAATCCAAAAAGGAGGCAGACGCTCTTATTTCTTCCCATTTCAAGGAGGGAAAGATGGAGTCTTGAGTCTTCACAGAAGCAGTGGGTTCCTAACTCTCCAGCTCAGACTAGGAGAGTGGTAAAGGAGAAGGAAGGGGTGGGAGATGCTTTTGGGTGACTTTGACGCCACACTCGTTCATTCATGGAACGCATGCTGGTTCAAAGCCTGCTGCCTGCTGGCCATTCCTCAGGGAGCTTGTCCTCACCACGATGCTGCCTACCCCTCTTCCTGACGTCCCTTTTAGGTAGGTCTTGTGGTGCCCCATTTTACAGATGAGAATACGGAGGCTCAGAGAGAGGAGATCATCTGACCCTAAACACTTAAGACACAAGAGAATATCCTCAGGGTTCAGACTCAGGTTGATCCAGTTCCCAAATGCATATTATTTCTTTTCCAACTCCACAGTCCCCCCAAAGACCCGGCCCAGCCCAGGAAGTCATTCGCTGCAGGCCTGGAGGGGCCTGGGAGGTCTGGGAGGTACTGAGTGTTGACATAGGGTCTCTGACAGGCATGGTATATAGTTTTAATTAAGGTTGTAAGGGGTGAAATCTGAGAACTCGGGTGGGTGGCCTGCGGGTCCTTTGACCTTCCAATGCATTATCTTCTAGGTCCACTGGATGAGTACCTGGTCGAGTCCTGGAATGTTCCAGAATCAGGACTCCAGAGATGCAATCCTGTGTTAAATGTAGGTGGAGATGCACTGCATGAAACCCAGAGGGGTGCTGGGAGAGTCGGCTGGACCCAAGCCTGCTCCTCCTGTTCTTTCATTAAATACGTTAATTTGGAGCTGGGTATGATTTTCCAGGTGCAGAAGTTATTGGTCCCCTGGAGCTAGGGCATGACCCAGTTCTCAGGAACTGCCCTGTGTGTCTGGAGACCAGCTGGGGTCTCCTTAAAGGAGCCCTGGGCTGAGGAACAGGGGCTGGACTGAGGTCCAACTCGGCCCCTCATTTTTGGGGGGAGTGACTTTTCCTATTTCCTCCCCTCCCCCTCCCCCACTCCCCTTTGGTTCTTCCAGAGCTTTCCATTCCATGCCCTTATTTGGAAGGCACTTGGACTTGCAATTGGGGACAACTCAGTCACAACAAGTCTTAGGTAGACTCCCACTAGAGCTGCCGTCCTGGCACCCCTAGCCCCTGACCCCCTCTTGCCTCTGCTCATGATCACCCCCTCTTGAATTTGTGGGTACAGAGCTAGACCGAAAAGGAACTGCTCTTAAGAGGTAGGCAAGTGGAGGAGGGGACCACAGAGGCCCCAGGAAGGGGTGGCCATTCCTTAGGAAAGGGGAGCAGACAGCCCTCCACCAGGGCCACCTGCCGGGTTTGTGTTCTAGTGACTAAAAGGCTCAGGGGTCACTCTAGTTAAACTGGGCTAACTGGGCTGCTCGAAGTAACCACACAAGAGACACAAATACCTTTTTCTTTGGGGTTGCTGTGATGGCTTCTCTGAGCTGAAGGGTCGAGAGAGAGATATATATATAGAGAGAGAGAGCGCACACGCTGACCCCTTTTATTGAGGAGAAGCTATTCAAATGAGGCAAGGGGTCAGGTTTCAGGGGGCTGAGTCTGTCTTCATGATGTCCACTGTCAGAAGGTTGACTGACACCTGGGTAGGCCACATCCAAGGGCACAGTAAGAGGAGGGGACACACACAAGGCACTTCCATGGAAGATTCTATTCTAAACAGGGCAAGGGGTTATATTACAAAGGAACAGGTGAGCATAGGTTCACCCATGGGGCTGTAGCAAGACACACCCATTTCTGTGACTGAGCACCTCAGCACCCAGCTGGGGAGTATAACTCAGTCACCCATAAGGTTGGCCTCCCACATATTCCCCCTTTCTTAATATTAAAAAAAAAAAAAGAATGTAACTGGGAAATTTTCTTTCAGTCACTTGGCTCTTGGTCCAAGGTCATCACAATCTGCTATTGAAACACAAAAAGAATTAGTAGAAAACATATTATCTTCTTAACAGTCAACACAATAATCTGGATTATTATTACCTTGCCAAACACTCATCAGAAGATTTTTAATCTTTCCCCAATTTTATTGGGATGCATTGTTTTTGGCCATAGTAACAGACATTTTCATTGCTATGGCATTTAGGCCTCTCCATAAACCATAGAGCAAAGGGCTCACTCACATTATTCATTACATTATCTTCTAGAACATCATTATTTAGTTCTCATCCTTCCATCAGTGCCGCAGTCTGGCTGCAGCAAAATAACCGGGGGGGTGACGAACAACTTGTGTACATTGATACAGCAGGAGTGGGAGCCGTTTATTGTAGGACAACAGAGGTATTTATACACTCCACACAGCTTATCTTAATTAACATAAACTAGATACAGCAGTCAACCAATAAGGAATCTCCACACTTAATGGCTTGCTGGCATTACTTCACAAACCACTCCCTCTGGCAAAATGCCAGGCGCCATCCAGACTTGTTTACAGACTCTAACACATCACCACTTATCTGACCATGAAGGAAGTTGGATGTAATTTAAGACAAACATTAAGAAAATTCATACATTGATCCATACATTGTAAGTTTTAAGACATAGCCACAAAGGTCAAAATTGAAATAGCAAGGAATAATATTTAAAGTAGTCACTTTTGGGATTATGAGACCAGCAGTTTGTCTATGTCTGGTTAATAGACATACACCTGTTTCAAAGCCTGAATATTAACTTCAGCATATTATAGTTCTGAAATATTAGCTGGCAATAATTAATGAGGCAATAAGTTGTATTCTTATAGGCTACAGGATATTTATCATTTTTCTCTTCACTCTCATATTTAAGGAGTTAATTAGGTCTATCAGTAATACAAATACCCTTGGAAAAATCTATTTTAATTATATTTCCAACAATTGTCCATAAAGGTAAATGTAGTCTTAGTCACTAAAGTCCAGCATAATTGGCTGGCTTGGGTTTTTTATCTGCTGTCTAGCATAAGTTTCTGTCACTGGTGTGGTCAATTTGTTGCTTGGCTATTTGGCTACCTCAGTCATGGGAGCTGGTGATAACTGGCTGATGACAAACCTCAAGTCAATGTCCAATAGCTCAGTTTCATTTTGGAATGTACACAACTGTTATAGGGTTTGAGTGGGGGCATGCCTGTCAATCTGCATAAGCAAGACAATATCCATAAGCCAATTATCTTCTGCCTAATGTAACCATACTGTGAGGAAACTATATGCTCGTAGCTGTTAGTTGCAACTGAAGGCTATTCTAACATTTTTTCCTCTTCTATTAAATTTATTGTCAAAGGAGAACCCTGATGAAAAAAGGAAGAAAAAGGAAAAGCATAGAAAAAAATGGGAACCAAGAAAGAGAAAAGCATCCAGACATGGCCCATTCCTGTAGCTGCATTTGTCTCCTGCTGTGGTGAGCAGGCAGTCACTGTTGACTAGGTCTCTGTCACTAGGGTTCTGATCTGAGCTGGATGTGGGGAGCAAAGCAGCCATGGGGCAGGAGACCTCTCTCAGAAGGGGAGAAGAATTAGGCCTTTGCACCAGTGTGTGGGGGGGTGAGGTTCTTTGCCTCACCTCTGTTGGCCCCCAAATTTTCTCCTGATGGCCCCTCTGCGACTGTGCCTGTCTTAGGTTGTCCCTCCCTTGAGGAATCTTACCCGTCATTGATAACCAGCCATCCTCCAGGGCCAAACAGGGTGATGTGGAGTGTACATGGCATCCTCCCCAAGAGGGCTCTCTATTACCTTGATAGATAATGCCCCCATGGCCTCCACGCCAGCATTTACCCTAGGATCAGCAAACTCAGGTTTCTTCTCCATGGAGGGCCCAGCTCACAGCACTGGGCTGGTGGGGCTGCGTTCAGGAAGGAAGGAGACAGGCCATAGACAAACAGTAATATAGTGACAAAGCTGAGAGAGAGAGATGAAGAGGAGATCCCTCATACAGAACTGGCCCTTAATTGGTGTTACTCACATCTGGTCCACAGCTGCCATCCATACAGATGTGGAACAATCCTATATTTCAACACTTTTTCTCAAAAGTTACTTCCAGACTGTTAGAGTCTGCAAACAAGTCAGGATGGCACCTGGCATTTTGCCAGAGGAATGTTAGAGTCTGTAAACAAGTCTGGATGGCGCCTGGCAAAATGCCAGAGGGAGTGGTTTGTGAAGTTATGCCAGCGAGCCATTAAGTGTGCAGATTCTTTATTGGTTGACTGCTGTATCTAGTTTATGTAAATTAAGATAAGCTGTGTGGAATGTATAAATACCATTCCTGTCCTACAATAAACGGCTTCCACTCCTGCTGTAACAAGGTACACAAGTTGTTCGTCACCCCCCCCCCCACCCCCAGTTATTTTGCTGCAGCCGGACTGCGGCACCAGACAGTCTGTTTACCATAGAATCAATATATAGGTATAACTGACCATTACAGTCAGGACAATTAATCTAGTTTTATGAGTGGACATCCAGTCCACACTGCAAGACACATTAAAGGTGGACCTGGGAAATGGGTCCATACAAGTCTTTTCATAATTTTTATTTACCTGACAAGCTCATGAAGCTGCATGGCTATAAACTCTGTAGCTGGAAATTTACCTTCCTGTGCCAGGTTTCTCAGTCATTATAATGATGACTGGTTTAAACTCTCCTTTGATATCTGATTTAATTTACTGAATCATGTTCAGTAACATTAAGATTCTCAATATTACAATTTAAGAAAAAACTTTTAAAGTATTTTGTAAAATCTAGTGTCTCTCTGGTATCATGTATCCCCCCCTTTTTCCTTATTTAATAAAATTGAGTAAAGGCTTGGCATAAGTCATAGTAATAATACTAATAATAGTTTAAGTTATAGATAATAGTACAAGTATTTAAATGATTAAGAATAGGTTTACCTTTTATTGATTATTAAATTTTTTTAATATAGACTAATTGATCCATCCTAACAATTTAGAAAGAATCCTCAATCTTTTTTAAAAAAGGTCTCAAAATCTCTATATTTTAGAATATTATCCTTTAAATAGGTATCTCTTAATTGCCTTAAAAAATATGATTAAGGTTATTTTTTGTGTAGGGAGCAGTGTATAACTCTTACTGTATTTTTTATGGACAATAGATCTAGTCAGAGAACTTATATAATATCAATGAATTTTTTAAGTTTGTAACCTTTATTATTTAAAATTAATATATAACTTTAATTTGGAGAACCTTAGTCTTAATAAAATGTTGGGTTTTTTAAAAAAAATTTTATAATTATCTAACAAACAAAATATGTAAAAATTAGTATCTCAGTGTCTTAGAATCAACCAATTTTAGTCTCTAAGGACAATTGTTAGAATCGGATTTAAGTTAGTAGTTCATTATACTTAATGTTTAATCAACAATGTGAATTTATTTACCAAAATTAATCTTGTCTTAAACAGTAAGAATTATTAGGCAATAAGGATCTTTCTTTGAAGAAATAAACTTACATTTTAATAGGTGCTTATCATGTCAAAATATGGACAAAATCTTAGCTCACATTAGAATAATTAAATTAGGAAAATAGATTGAAATACCCTTAAATTAATTATAGTCAGTTTAGTATATATAAATCTCTTTTTTAATCATTCTAACTTTTTACATCATCTGTTTAGATAACAATATGAAATCTTTTTTACTTAGGAAAATATTTTTATCATTGAAATATGAATATAAAGACCTTGTTTTACTCAAAGATGATTTCTTTTTTCTTTTTAGGATTCATGTGTGCTTTTTCTTTGTTGAAGCATCTTTTTCTTTTAGAAAAATTTTTTTGGTTATACTTTGGAACAATTTCTGAAAACCTTAGAATCTATAAACAAATTATTGTACTTTGATAAGAAATATCAATGAAAATATAGTTAAAATCCTTAGATATTTTGTAGACATAATTATAATTATTTATCATCTTAGAGTTAGAACAGTAACTTTGAGAATTAGAAACTACTTGAAGATTGTATTTTCACTTAAGAGCAAATTTATAGTAAACACATTTATCTCAAATATCTGTAACTGAAAAGGCAGAGTATCTGATAAATGGAAATATAAAACAGAAATTATATTTGCTTAATTGGTTTTCTGTTGAAGAAAAACAATTAGGCAAATATATATTAACTAATCAATTAGGCATGTGCTAAGTATTTTATAGATTAACAAATATAGGTTATCTGAATATCTAAAAAAATATATATTAAGAATAAGAACATAACTTATTATTGTATTAACTTTATGTAACCACGTGGTCTTAAATATTTGGATCCATTTTAATTTATTTTTGACTAGGAGTGCACTCTTCTATGTGATGTCACTTGATGTAACTGAAATAAGATCCTTGAGTATACATATTTATTTTTTATAGTTAGGAATGAGAATAAGGATTTTTTTGGTCATCACAGGAACATTGCCGGCTTTGTTCCTGTGGTGAGCAAATGCATCCTCATAACCTCAAAAATTAAAAGTAAAATATAAAGAAGCATGTTTGATATCTCTCATCAATAGAACATTATTTAGTAACTCAACTATAGAGAAAAGTCAGGTTATTTAACTCAGAACTAACTTAAATTTAATGCTGCAACATAGAAACCTGTGGAATTAAATTTTGTCTGAAAAAGATATCTTTCCTTAGCATTTACAGGTAGGCATTCTTAAAAATACAGGCTCTGAACAGCTCTGGTAGAAATCTGAAACACAGTAGTACAGGTTAGTGGCTGGAAGGCAGGACTAGAAGTCCTGACTGAGTGACTGTGGAAGAACCAATCGAAAGCCCGCAAAAGTGTGGGAGGTGGGACCAGGAAGCCCGCTCTTCCTGCCAGGCACCCCTTGGTTACCAAGGTGATGCAAACAACATGGAGTCTGCTGCCCATTGTTAGGGCAAAAGTTCCCCAAGTTTTCCTAGCCAGTTGCATTTTGTTTAATTTTGTCTGCATTTTCCCCCACCTGGCCAAGATCCTACTGCAGTAGCAGCTTGTTCTGTCTCTGCGACCTGCGGTTGCAGCTCATGTACATCCTGCACTTTTTTCTGTGGCACGTGGGTGCTCCAAAGGTTTTTTAGCATCAAATGCTAGCATTACCATCAGATCTTAAGTTAGTCTGTGTTTGGCATTTAGGTCAAGTAATTCAAGGGTTAAAAGCACTGCTGGCCACAGGGGCTAGGACCCCATAGCAAGCAGCAAGCAGCAGCAGCTAAAGTCTCTTGTCCCCAGCGGCTGAGTTACAGCCATTCTGATTCATAGGACAATCATGTAGTAAAAAGGTCCCTACATACTTTCTGAGTATTGACAAAAACAATAGAAAATTGAAACTTATTTCTCTCCAGGTAAACATCACATTTTCTTTCCCTTTTTCTCACTCTCCTAGCGCAAACTTCTAGAACATAAAGGCCAAAAAATCTCTTTTATTTTTTTTTAAAGCTTTTTTTTTTTTTATATGATGCTGAGGATCGAACTCAGGTTCTGCCCATGCTAGGCAAACACTCTACCACTGAACAACAATCCTAGCCCCCCCAAAATCTTTTATAAAGATTTATAAACACAATTTTAAGAAATCCACAAAAGTGCGCTTTCCATGGAGAGGACTCAACTCAATAACATAGCCCATCAATCATCTTAATAACTATATTTATTTAGAGTCTCTACAATTATACCCCAATATTAAAAATTTTAATGTCACAGATTTTCCTTTTGTCTAATTCACTTACTTTCTACAATTCTGCCCATAACACTCTGCAATCCTAAGCATGCTTAACTTCTGGAGAGAACTTTCAACTTCACTAACTTTCTTTAATATTTAAATTGGAGTCCCCTTAGGAACCAGCATTTGTTGCTTTTGTCCCTGGGCTTAAAGACTCAGACCTTTTGGCCCACTTTGGATGCCAATTGCCAGGTTTCTGTTCTCCAGACTAAAAGGCTCAGGGGTCACTCTAGTTAAACTGGGCTAACTGGGCTGCTCGAAATAACCACACAAGAGACACAAATACCTTTTTCTTTGGGGTTGCTGTGATGGCTCCTCTGACCTTAAGGGTCCACAGAAAGAGAGAGAGAGAGAGAGAGAGAGAGAGAGCTCACAAGCTCACCCCTTTTATTGAGGAGGAGCTATTCAAATGAAGCAAGGGGTCAGGTTTCAGGGGGCTGAGTCTATCTTCATGATGTTCACTGTCAGCAGGTTGACTGACACCTGGGTAGGCCACATCCAAGGGCACAGTAAGAGGAGGGGACAAACACAAGGCACTTCCATGGAAGATTCTATCCTAAACAGGGCAAGGGGTTATATTACAAAGGAACAGGTGAGCATAGGTTCACCCATGGGGCTGTAGCAAGACACACCCATTTCTGTGACTGAGCACCTCAGCACCCAGCTGGAGAGTGTAACTCAGTCACCAGTAAGGTTGGCCTCCCACAGCCACCCTTGCATTTCCTGGGGGCCTGAGTTGAGCCTCGGCTCAGTTCCCATCTGGGGTCTTTTTCAGATCTTGACCTGAGAGCTTGGTGAGCAGCGGGGTTGGGGGCAGGCGGGAAACAAGCAAATTGAAAGACCAAGGTCAATATTGACGGGAGACTGAACAACAAAGGATTTTTAGTAAAAAAAAATGTAAATAAAATATACAGGAAAGTGCTCAGGTCAGGTCTATAATTTGCTTGACCCCGAGAATAATGAAAATACAGGGTCTTTGTTCAAAAAGCAGGAAGCAGGAGTGCTGAGAGGTCCTACAGGGTAAGGCTTTTCCCTTCCTCTGTGATTTCCTTCTTGATGCGTGTTGGTGTTTTTCTTTTCCTTTCTTTCATTTTTTTTTAATTTGGTATTTGATATTATTCTAAGTAAAAAAAAAAGAAAGAAAGAAAAATGAATCTGAAATCACAAGCACAAATTTTACCATCTTCATGTCACAGGATGTCAACTTTCAATGCAGAGGCAGGAGCCGGGGATCCTCCACAGAATTACCCCAGTTGGCAATTTGTGCTCCAGAGCTGATGTGGAATGTGTGTCCCACCAGATGTCCCAGGAACAGAAAGTCCATGCAGAGCTGGGTCATCTGTTCTGCCCTGATGTCCTGACACATGCACATTTGACCAACCCCCTGTACCTTCAGCTTATAGGTAAGGGAGGAAGGGAAGGAAGGAAAAGAGACTATGGTGTGCCCCACTTTCCCCTTTCCTCTGATGTCACCATCATCAGCACAGGTGCTTGACGAACACAGGGGGTGATATGAAGGGCAGAGGCCAGGATGGGCTTCCTTGCTGGTCTCTTCCTTAGCGTGCCATTGGCTTCTCTGTGCATTTGATGCAACTTCTTATTTCAAGGAAAAGTGTGGCATTTTTCCAGCTGTCCCTGGCTGTGGACACAGCACATTCCCCTGGTGACCCTTCCTGGGTCCACCAGAACCCTGTGCTCTCCGGGCCTTCTCAGTGCCATATGCAATGTGAGCATTAACACCCGGAAGGCACACATATTCCATGGGGCTCCTCTGCTCCCACAATGCCCTGTGGTCCTGTTGGGCTTCACTCAGAGTCAAAGGTAGAATTAACCAGACTATCAAGAGAGTGACGGCTGAGCTCACGAAGCCAGCCTTGCCAGATGACAGAAATGGAGACTGAGTTCCAAATCATGGGAATCGTCATGGGAGCCCATGCCACAGCAGCCTGAGGAGATGCTGGGCTTGGTACAGGCCAGAATTACCTGAATCTAGGGTTCTAATAGCCACATGGGGACAGAAGAGGTAGGCTTTTAGGGTCAGAGGGGATGGAGCTGGGATTGAGATGACTTGAGGCCCTTAAGGGAGCTGTGTTCTCCATGACACAGAGCCCCCACTCAGAGAAGTGGCATGAGACCTAGATCTGCCTAGGACTCTGGGTAAGAATATTTTTAAAATTCCAATGAAAGATCAGATCCTTTATATGTAGGAATATAGTCCAAATTCACACAATCTATGGGGCAGACTTTGGAGTATTAAGAAAAAAAAAAAAGGCAAATCCACACTGTAGGCACATATCCAGAAGCTTTAGGTGGATAAGCTCATGATCAAAAAATTCCAATTGAGGATGAGTTGATATGCACACACAACCCCCCCCCACACACACACACACACTGACATACCCCTTCAATCCACATATAAAATAAAGCACTATAAAACTGAGTCAGCAGAAAATAGACCAACATATTGATAACTCAAAGTCATAAAATATAAAGCACTATTAGAAAAACATGTTAAAATTATAAAAAACAAAAGAACAAAGAGAAGCCACAATAAGATAATGCAGTGAAAAAAGAACAGCTCAACTAGATAAAGCATAACATAGGACTCAGTGTGGTTCAAAATATTCGATGGATGGGAATCTGTAAAGATTAAACACAGCTAAAGAGCAACTTAGTAAACTGGAAAACAAAACTGAGGAATTAACCAGAATATATATAGCACACAGAGACAGACATATGGAAAATTTGATAGGCAGGTTAATAGTTAGGAAGGATGGGGTAAAAAACGGGTAATAGAGGACAGAAAGAATTTCCAGAAAGTCAAATTAAAAAGAATTTTAAAAATAATTAAATATATGAGTGTTAAAATTTTCCAGAACTAAGGGAAGATACAAATCTTTAAAAACTAAGTGTTATCATGTGCTTAAGCACATAACGAAAGCCTCACAAAGAGAGTATCTTCAGAGTAATCAGTGAGAAAAGAGAGATTATCTACACAGCATATTCCTTCATTTGGCCAAGTCTCAAGGTATGAGTATAAATTGAATTGCTAATTAAAGCACAAAAATTTTTATGCTGACAGCAGGCTTTTAGATAGCAATAGGAAAACTAGGAGATAATAACAAAATTTCTTCAAAGTGTTAATGGGAAGATAATCACCATTTTAAAGATACAAACCAGTTGATTAGTGGTGCAGGTGAGATAAACATGTTTTCAAACAAAAACTGAGGAATGGTATCTCTCACAAACACCCCCTTAACACATTCCTGAGGAATTTCTGCAAAGAAAGGGAAGGGTTTATAAGAAAGAATAGCAAGATGTCAATAAATATATCAGCAAATTAAATTATTATGTTCTCTAAAACAAACTGATGAGGGTTAAAATATACACAACTAGCTGGGGGTGATGCACACCTGTAATCCTAGAAGCCCAGGGGGCTGAGGCAGGAGGATTGCAAGTTCAAAACCAGCCTCAGAAATTTAGCAAGACTCTCGGTAAGTTAGCAAGACCTGTCTCTACATAAAAAATATAAAGGGTTAGAGATGTGATTAAGTGCCCCTGGATCTAATCTCCAATACACCACCAAAAAAAATTGTGTGTATGTGTGTGTGTGTGTGTGTGTGTGTGTGTGTGTGTCTGTGTGTGTGTGTGTGTGTGTAAACTAAAATACTAGACAAAAATAACATTAAGAATCACGATGGGGTCAGGCATGGTGATTCAAGCCTAAAATCCCAGCAGCTCAGGAGGCTGAGGCAGGAGGATCATGAGTTCAAACCCACCTTCTCCAAAGGGGGGCTCTAAGCAACTCAGTGAGGGCATGTGGGCTCTTGGCAAGGAGAGCCCTATGTGCCTGCAGGGAGAACCCTCAGTGGGCAGGGTGCCGGGCAGAGTTTTGCCCATAACTCGGTCTTGGGTCCCCAGAAACACAGGCAAAATAGTGTAGTAAGAAGCTTCACTATTGGACAAAGACCCGGGGAGAGCCTCCCCGTTGCCCACCGTGGGCAGCTGTGGGCTTTGATGGTGGATGAGGATTGAGGAGATGTCCTGAGCAGGGTGGGGGACAGCCACCGTGGGTGTGGCATGCTGATTTCACCTGCAGCTGCCACATCCATCAAGGTCCAACCAGAGCACAGAAACCACCTGAGACTCAGGACAGCCCAGGAGACTGGTCACACAGGAGCTAGAAGAGCTGAGCCTCCAAGGGGTGGATAGGGAGCACCAGGGGAGGAGAGAGGGGACCCGGGAATCAGGAACAATAGAAGACACCACCATTCCAGGGCTGGAGAGCTGGGGGAGCTAGTCTCCCAGAAAATCAGAGTCAGAGACACCAGGTTTCTGCCAGCCCTTGGCATTAATCCAAGAGACCCGAGAGGAAGGCAGAGCCACAAGATGGCAGGTGCCTGGGTCTCTGAGCCACTGTGTGGAGAAATAGCCCTGAGGCTAGGAATGCTGTGAGGGACAAAGGGTATGGATGGAGAAATCAGGGGCCCCATGGAGCACCCCTAAGAGCAGGTGGAAAAGCAGAGTGGGTGGTGGACATCCTTGGGAAGGAAGGAAAATTATAGCTTTTGAGTTCAAACAGCATCAAACTCAACCCCTACTCTGGGTCTTCCCATTTGTGTGACTTTGGGCAAGTGATTCACCCTCTCTGAGCCTCTTGGGAGGATAATGGAACCCATCTTGCAGGGCTGCTCAGATGATGGACGGGAGGATGGATGCCAAATGTTTGGAACCAGACCCAGAGAGAATGCTTAATACATGGTCCCTGTTGTCATGAGTCCTGCCAACCAGACTTGCTCAAGAAGAGAAGAGAGGCATTGTGGAAGAAGAGACTCCTGGTTCCCTGTGTGTCCTGTGACACTGGGTCCCCAGAGACTGTTGCCATTACTAAGACACCCGCCATAAAGACTCTGAAATGGACCATTTATGGCTGGACTGGGACAGGGCCTCCTCATTCTCCTCTCTAACCCCTCACACCTCCGACAGACTCACCATCCTAAAATGGTGCATGGACCCCCGTCTTCCATAATGACTGCCCTCTGTCCCCCTTGCTCAGGTCATGCAGTGTTTCAGCGTAATGTTCCTATTGCACTCTGGGGACACTCAGACTTACCAGGGCACTGGAACCACTAGGGGGCTTGTTGAAAATGTCAACCTGAGGTCCCAACCGGGCTCTACCAAACAGAAAGTCCAACCAGAGGGCCCAGGAGTCTGCATTTTAACAAACACCTGGGGGATGCAGACAGACTCCAGTCGCTGGGAATCACGCTGTAAGGCCCGGTACAGCATTGCCCCGTTCAACCCTCCTGAGTGTAGCGCCCCACGGTCCCCCAACCCAAACCCAACATCTGGGCCACAAGGAGCTCCTTGCTCTCATGCCACACGCTGGGTCGTTCCACAGCCACATCATCTGAGAGCCTTATTGAGGCCTTGCTGGGTACCAGGCAGTCACAGGACTGACCTCAGAGCCTGGATTTACTCTTTGCATTCTGTCTGGTTGGCAGGGGCCATTACTGTCCTTGTTTGATGTAGTCACTCAGGCATTACCTGGAAGGAACAGGACTGAGGCCTCCATACAAAGTAGCAGGGAGGTCCTGGAGTCAGACCTGGCTTCAAACTCTGGCTTGGTCTTAGGCTGACATTTTCTGAATACTTCTTCAATGCTCAATATCTTGGAGCAAATGACTAAATCTTCAGAGCCTCTCTTCTCTCATCCCTAAAAGTGTTATTTATTCACTGTAGCCGATCTGAGGGGGGCTCACTGGGCCAAAACAGGAGGTGAGGCCACATCCTCTTCCAGTGTGGGAGAGAGTTCTGTGAGCTAGCATGCAGTAGGTAACGGCACTGCAGAAGCTTTGGACTAATGCTCCTTATTAGGATTATTCATTGATATTACGCTTCCATTAGAAAAAAGCTCAACACCACCTTGCACGGTAAGGTCACTAGGCTCAAATCCTCCCGGTGGTTAGTTACCAACAAATACAGGGACCCACCATCTAACTGTGTTTGTAAACAAAGTGTACTTGACCCCCAGAGCAGGGTTTTTGTCTACACCTACTGTTCCCTCCCAAGGGCACAGCCCAGTAGTTGCAGTCTGGACTGTGTTGGGCTTCCCAAAGCTAAAATATTCACTATGCAGCCCTTAGCAGAAAGCGATGGCCGACCCCAGGTCTAATTCAGGAAAAGTGCATGGAGAGGGTTATTTATGTTCTCTCTCCTTATTGAATCATTTGGTTTTTAGCTTTGTTCCTGTCCTCCTCAAATATCTCGGACAATGATATTTCCATGGGGGAATAAGTCCTTTTAAGGTCATTCCTTTGGGGTGGCTGCCAGCCAGTGTGAATTCTACAAGGATTAATTTCCCCCAAGTGAATATCAGAGGACTGAAGAGCTTATTGTGGAGAGGAGGACTGTGATAGTAGGAGCAAAATGTGACCTCATTTTGTTTTATGACTTCATCCTGTAAAACAACCATGCCAAGTAGAAGAGTCATGACTGGGGCAAGATGTTCTTTTCCTTTTGCTATAGAAACCTTTAAGAACATGGAACTACCTAATGGGGCATTGTTTCTGTAACTAGGGTAACGGGGCTCTGTTTCTGTAACTGGGGTGACTGGGCTAACTGTGATTGGTTAGGCTTCCACTTGACTGCGCTGTCCCTCTTCTGTAACCTGGCTTGCTTGCATTGGCTAGACCCCCGAACATCCCTTTTGCGGTTTTCAGGCTTATAAGGAGTGCCCTTGCAATTGTTCGGGGCTGATCAGGGGAACAGCCTTATGTTCTGGTCAGCCTCCACCGGTGTGCTTCAATAAAGGCTTGATTTGATTATACGTGAGTGGTCTGGAAGTCAGTTTATGAAACCCTGGGACAAAGCTTTAACTATAACAGGACCACAGATCACAGGTTAATTCCGACAAAATGAGAAATATCTATGCAACAGATTCTTTGAATTCTCCGTGTCGCTCTGATTATATGATGAAAACCCCAGCTCTGTTCTTTCACTAAGTGTGGAGCTAAATAGATCTTCTTTAAGACTATTATAAGGAAATAGATGTTTTACCCCTAGTATCTAACAACTGGAAAATTTCATTAACTGGCATTTGGATGTATTAGTGGCAATGTTAAAATTAAGTTTTAGAGCCTAGTGACTCCAAAATCACATTGGTTGAGTATCCCTACTCCAAAAATCCCAAACCTAAAAGGCTCCAAACCCAAACTTTTGAGCATCATTTCATCACTCAGGAAGTTTTGGAGTGAAAGTCCACATAAAAGAGATATCTGCATACCTGTATTCATAGCGGCACACTGTTCACAATAGCCGAGATGCCCTTCAGTAGGTGAACTGATAGGGTAGAAAAATACAGAAAATAGGGTCTGTATGCACAGTGGAGTGTTATTAAGCCATAAGAGAGAATAAAAATCCCATCATCTGCAGGAAAGTGGAGTGACCTGGAGATCAATATGTAAAGCTAAGTTTGTTGGACCCAGGAAAAAAAATACTGTGTTTTCTCTGCTAGGCGCAATATAGAGAAAAATAAATAAAAACAAGATGATATAAAAGTAAAAGGGGACTCGTAGGGAAGGGGAAGGGGACCAGAGAGAGCAGGAGGAGTGAGAGATGGAAATTGGAAAGGCGGATACAATCAAAGCACATGTACACATGTATAAAATGTCACAATGAAACCCATTAATGGTTCCAATGAATGTACATTCAAAATTATAATTTTTAAAAAAGTCAATCAAAAGAACTTTGGGGTTTGAGATGGTTTCAGGTGTCAAATCTGCTTTAGGAATGCTCAGCCTGTGTTCTTATTATCATTCAAGACAGGGATCCTGTATTCTGAGAAATCACACCCAGCCTCTGGCTGCCGCTTGATAGGATCCCAACGGCCAATGGACTGACTGTGCCAGGTGGGATGTCTGACCCCCTCTCTGTGAACTGTTTCTTGAGTGGTCCTCATGGTAGGCTCTGAGTTTGACACCACTTTAAGTCCCCAGTGCCTGGCACATAGAAACTCTTCAGTAAAGCTTGTTGACCTGGCCCAACTGAAGAGACCTTCCTGTGGGGCTCAGAGATTATGGAGAGGAACTAGACGTGACTAGACAGGGCCTGGAAATGTCTCTCCACCCTTGTCTCCTTCTCTCCTGTCCAGGCCCCCAGAGCATTTGTAAATGGATGCTCCCCACTGAGTCTCCAGCTGCCTCCCACCACCCCTTCCTGTCCTCAATGCCCACTCTGCCTCCTGCTCCAGAGACTTCTGCCTTGGGTCCCCCAGGAGTCAGCTCCTCACTATTAAGTCAGCGAATCTGCATGCCTGCAGCCTGGAAATATTGATTTCAGGTTGAATCACAGTTTCTCCCGAGCTCCTCCCTCTGTCATCCCCCCATCAGAGGAGGCCGAGCACTGTGCAGAAGGTTCTGACACCAGACTTTGAATCTGGACAGTAACTGGGCCTCAGCCTGTATGGGGCAAAGGGAGGATGGAAGAAAATAAATCCCTCTTCGTGGAACCATCAGAGGAAGACAGACTTGATCAATGAGCAGACGGTCCTCGTAGGCCAGGGAAGGGAAGGAATTGTCACAAGGTCAAGTATCTAGTGATTTATGGATATGGTGAACCACTCTCCTCTTTTTCCCAGACTGAGGGTTTTCCTGGGATGCAAGACTCCCCAGGTCGTGTCCCTGGGATGGTCCCAGGCAAACCTGGATGCAGCCCGACTCTGAGTTCACATCTGTCTGGTGTCAAAGCTCACCTCCTGATCCGTTCTGGGGCACTATCTCTTGTGTTCTCGGCTCCTTGCCATTTACCAAGACAAAGTGTTTACTGAACACCTACTATGTGTAGGCACCACTGTGGGCACTATAGACAAAATAAGTGAAGGAATAGACAAAAAATTCTGAAAACCTCTGCTTCTCGGTGCTAGAGCCATAGCAACTCTCATATTTACTGCATATTCCCCTAGACTCCCTATCCTCCTGAGACTACTTAAATTTAATCATTAACAACAAGAGAACTGGAAGGGCCACCTTTCTGGTGTCCTGTCCCGCATAGTTCTCAAAAGGATTTGTAGACACCTTCTAAGAAGGTGTGTACCCACAAGGTTCATCCACTATATCACGTCCCCATGTCCCCTCTTCAGTCTAGAAATAGGATGTCCTGAGAGGTGATGCTATCAAAGGGCACACAATCAGAAGGGTTATAAATAGGAGAAACCTGGACTTGGGCAAATTCCTCTGCACTGCAACTAGGAGGCGCCCTTGCAATTCAAACAGTTTCACAGAAATACAATATGGGCTCCTGTATTTTAAGGATTTTGGAAACAGCTAGACACAAGTTCAAACCAGACCTTTCCCTCTCTTACCAGGTAACCTTGTTGTGTGCATCTTAACCTTAGCATTTTTGATTCCTATAATAAGAGAACCTGCTCGAGGTGCCCACCTGAAGCAAATTAACACATACAATGACGCAATGGACCGACCCGCAGAAAGGACTTAATTACCAGGTCCTGTTGCTCTAATTCACTCGATCTTTCTGCCATCCCTAGGTTTTGAGGATTACTCTGGTTCCTGAAGGGGAAACTGAGACAAGCAAAGGCAAACGAACCAATCCAGAGTTCAATGGTAGCATCCGAGCCAGGGTTTGGACCCAGAGTGGTGTGGATTAAAGGAGGATAGTTTAATAAGGACTTAGATCAAATCACAGATGAAAACCCCCACCTCCAGCTATCCAGAGAGCACCCTAAGTTAAAGGAAGCAAACAGCACTCAGGTAGCTAGAGGATGATGATTGGGGTGACAGGAAGGAGCCAGGGGCTGAGATGGCTTTGCTAGCTGGGGGCTGCTCAGGCTCTGGGGAGCCCAGTCAACTGCTGTTTGTAATCGAGGGCCATTTGTCCACATGGAATACTTTCGAGAGTGGAAGGCCATGCGGTGGATAATCACGGGCAACAGGGGGGAGCTGGGCTTACAAGCAGCACCTGGACTGGAATAGCTCCAGGAGCTGCTCCTGGGGCCACCTGATGAGCATTTGGGAGGAGGGCAGCCAGTCATTGGGCATGAGGATCACACCCAGTGGGGAGGGTTAAAAGGACCCTCTCTGGCTTCAGGGGCTGTCTCTGCTCTGCTCTTGCTCTGAGGTGGGACTGGGTGCGGGTCGTCTTGCTGTTCTCTCTCTCTCTCTCTCTCTCTCTCTCTCTCTCTCTTTTGCTGTTCTACTGCTTGGACAAAGTGAGAAGCTCAAAGTTTTCTGATCCAGGGAAGGAAAAAAGAACACTGAGGTTGTTAGAGACGGGAGGGATGTTTAAAATCTGAATCCAGGGGATTGAGCAGTCAAAGGACAGTCTATCTCTGGAGCAAAGTTTCACTGGGCTCTGGCATCCTTGTGAGCCAAGGTCTAGGGAGGGGGAAGGACCAAGAGGGGAGGGAGCTGAGCCTTTGTGGGGGAGGGGTCGCATACTGCTTGTAAAAGCTCACGCTTACTCAACTCTCTAAACCATTTTCTCTTCTTCTTAGTCTAGTTGCTCAAAGTCTAACTTGCAGGGGTCTTACTGAGAGCTAACCTGGGGGAGAACTCAGAGGGCTGAGCCTAAGGTGGCCATTTTATCACCTCCCAAGTCTGCACAGTGACCCCAGCTACTGGGGAAGCCCTGGCTGGATCCTAAGTCCCCCCACTTGCCTCTTTGCTTCTGACTTGAATATTTTCTCCCGTCTTGCAATCTCAGCTCCTTATATGCTGGAAAGGGAGTTGGGAGCCCAAGATGGCTCAAAACTAAAGCTTCCACTTACAAGCAACAGGGGACCCTGCAGCAAGTGAGGTCTCCCCTAAAGGGGGAGGGGGCTGGGCATGGGACACCTGCTGTGGGAGTAGGTAGCCTTGCAAACCCCAAGAATTAAGCCCCTGGGGAAGCTGGCCTGGGAGCCCTTGGTGATGTGGTTAACTGTCAATGTGTTAGCCTTACTCCAAGCTCAAGGCTCCAGTACTGCAAGTCCTGCTAGTGAAGTCCACACATGCAGTAACTAATTGGGGACCACAAACCTGCAGGTGCAGTGGGTTAACCCTCCAGCTCCTGGGAGCCTTGCTCGTTCTCATGCTCGCCCCTCCACCCCCCTGTGGATCAACTCCCAGTTACAAGAAGCTCCAGAAGAAAAACCTGCACCTTACCTTGGCTAGGGGGAACCCTGAGGTTCATCTTCACCTCTAAACGCTCTAGATCACGGGCTGACTCTCTGAATCGGGTTCCCGCAAGAACGGTGATGGGACAGATGGTGTTGTTGCAGGCTCATGATGCCCAAATAGCATCGTGGGGCTCGACTGGGTCTCTAGCAATCCTAACTAGAACCAATAACGGTGCAGGAGGTGCTGGGTTAAACACCCAATGGGCTTGCACGGCCAGCTGCAGCAAGGGCTCTAGTCAGTATGGTGAAGGAAGCCAGCCTCCCCGTGGAAGAGGGTACCCATGGCAGGACATTCTTAAGCAACTTACACACTGATGGGGACGCTCAAATGTTCCACATAAGCCCTGCCACCTCTCAAATAATGGTCAAAACTGTTCACCACAGAGGCCCTAGAGCCAGGAGGGAGCTGTGAGGACATCTTGGTTGTGCCTGGGACTTGTCCATGTTGGACACTTCCTGACTGTCAACTATGAGGTCATAAGTTCCCCTAATTGCAGCCCTTGAAGTGGATTTTAGTTCATCTCATATCTGGTCTAAAACGAGATGCCAGGTCAAGCAGTAAGGACGTGTCCTGGGCTGAGCTGGCTTCAAATCCTAGAAGCCTTTTCCTTAATGAGAAGGCATACCTACCCCGCCTGTGCTGCACGGGGGTTGGGTGAGTGGGATCCACAGGTATGTGGGCCTCTTAAGATTTTATGCCATGTTTCTAAACTGAGCTGTCTCCTAAAGAAGCTGTAGCCCTTGGCCTTACAAAAGGTCAAGGAAGATGATCATCTTTGACCTTGCTCCTAACCTTGAGCAGGCTCCTGGTTGAAGTTCTTAGCAATCAGCTGGGATCATTGAAAGGACTAACCAGGGCTTCTCTGGCTACTGGAGAAGTGTGCCTAAAGCCTCAGGGCTTGGCCTTAACACCTCCAGGAGTAGACAGTGGGCATGTGACGTCCTGATCTTGACTTCCCTCCCCAACCCTGATGCCCTGTAAGTGAACTTTCTTACCTATCAGGACAGTCCACTAAAACACTGAACAATCTTAGGACGGGGAGATGCCCTTCAATGCACCACTCCCAAAACGAGGTCACCTGCACCTTCCAAGCTACAGGAAGAATGTCTGCCATGCTGCATCTTGCTTCCCCTTGAGGGGGACCAGTACCCTGGCCTCCTACTGCAAGTGTCCTTAAATCTCGACTTGTGAAAGTGAAACCTGGCCAGTGTTTAGAGGTCAGGCATATGGGTTTGTCAAGGTGACCTTGAGGCACAGGAGGAAGTGGCTTAAATGGCAAAACAAGGTGAATTAATCTGACCAGGCTCCCCAATGGAGCCATCTGGGAGTCTGCAAGTAACCTAGAGGTGTGATGAGAACCATTTATCTGTTGGTCCCCATCTTCCACTGCCTAACAGCTTCGGGGGGGGGGGGCTTACTCTTTTGCATCTGCAAGTCATGTAGCCTTCTAGATAGGAGATCACCTCTGGCAGGAATTGAAGGGGCTGGGAGATCCTGACCCCTGCCTCGGCCTGCCTGTCTGGGCCACAGCTGACAATGGCCATGAGGGTTCACACGTCATGCGTCATGCCAGGTTGTCCTTGAGTGCACTGAGTCCCTTAGAAGCAAAAACTGTCCCTCCAGTTAATGCCGCATGACAGCTGGTGTCACTCTCAAAGGTGGGAATGTCCAAGGACCAGGCTTGGTAGTTGCTGATGGGGGAAGGGATGTGGCCAGAATCTCTGCAATTCTCCCCATTCCTCAGACGGATTCGAATAGGCCATGAACAGAGACTCCATGTCACTTCCCTGGGCTCGGCACAGGTCGACCTATCTGTCCAAGTCCCCTGTGGGCTGGTATCTGCAGTGAGTGTCAATGCTGTCCTGGGGCGTCCAGCCCATGGAAGACGCGTCCTTGTTATTCAAGGGAACGCCTGCATTAATGCACCCTGGTCTTAATGACGCAAAGCTGACAGTGGCTTAGGGTGGCACAACCCAGGCTTCCTGAGGTCAGCTGTCTGGCCATGAGTCAACCAACTTTCCCTCTGTTTTCCCCCCACCACAATCCCCACTTAAGGGACCAGGGTCTACCTTTAGCTGCTTCATGCTGATACAGGGAGGCTGTCCTAGTCTTGTCCCCCCACATGCTCCAGAGGGGACAATGGGTGATGCGGAGTTCTGAACCAGAAAGGTCCCCGTGTATCTGCATAACTAAACGGGGGCCCCTGCGAGTTATATCACCAGGCGGCGTCTCCTGGTAGAGCAACCTTGACGAGGTACTTGGTCCTCGGCACAGTGCCTGGGGAAACCTAGAGAAACCTGTGGAGGATCGTCTAGAACAAGTCTTACCCTTAAGTGAACCCACCAGGGAACTCCAACTCTAAAGCAGTTGGGGCCAGTATCCCCTGAGGGCCCTTATTCAGGCTGAAGTTGGTCTCTTGACGACTCTCCATAGACTATCTGTCTTCCTGGTTATTCTTCCATAAGAACCATATCAAAAAATGGAATTCCAGCTAAACTCCTGGGGCTAGACCAAGTTCATAAGCCATGATCTGTATCTTCAAACCAAGCAGTGGTTAAGGATTGACCTAAGTACCCCAAAAGGATGACTTGGGCTGCTGGTTGTGGTCGCTTGGGTGCCTAAATGGGTGGTGAGGACTCCTAATCTCCTGGTGCTACATGGCCAGGATTTGCTGGAGGACATAGTTGGCTTTCCTGTCCCAAGGACAAGATATCAAACTAGTTACGACTTCCAAGAGCTGTAAAAACTTCCTTGTTGCAAGAAGCGGTGGCCAGTGACAGTTCTGGAGGAGTTTGGGAGCCCAAGTGGAAATCGTGTCTTGAGACACCTAAGGGATCTTAATTCAAACTAAGCTTAGTATCTATTATGGGGAAAAATCTGAGCCTGTAAATAGTCCTGGGAACTCATGCCAGTGAGTGGCCCTTGTTGGGTCCCAGTGGGTGCACCTTAAGGGGTGGGTCATAGGATATGTCTGCATTGATCACTGGGAATCTTGTACCTGTGAGCCATTCTGAATCAACGTATTGTCCCCGCTGATCCTGCTTCTGTATCTCCATAGAGGAATACCTTAGTATTAAAAGAACTAAATATTAACTTAGCTGTGTGGGAACCTGTGATTGGGATGTAAACTTGCAGTCTTATCTGGCAGTCCACTGCCTTGGCTAAGGGTCACCTTCTTGGTGTCCCCTGCAGTAAACTACACCCATCTTAGAAGCTGGTCCTCTCCAGAAGCCATAAATCCTTGTACTTCATGGAGAGTGCTTAACTATTAACATCCATCTTTATGGTCAAACAGCACAACCATGGTATGTCCTAGAACATATGTTCTAGAAACATTACATAATTTAATATGTGTTTAAATCTTCGAGACATTAACAAACCTGGGCAAGTCTTGGCAGCTACAGTACAATAGGCTTTAGATGCCAGGCCGAAAACATGATACAATTGTGAACAAATGGGTTATTTTAAAAGGAGTTGCACCATAGGACGAGGGTTTAACAAAGCTAGGTATCAAAGGGGTAGAATACTGGGTATTTGCCCATGAACAATGCCGTAGAGGGAGACATTGGGCTAATGAATGCTGTTCTCAAACCACCATAGAGGGTACTCCATTATCAAAAAACGGACAAGGACCAGGTGTTCACCCACGATATCATGGAGAAAGGCATTGGGCTCCATTGCCAAAAAACGGACAGGAGGGCCCAATGCTCCGGGGCCCACACCCACAAATATACGGGGCACTGGAGGAACCCAGCAACACCATCAGGGTAGTGCCCAGGACACATTATCCATCAGATCTCTCATCAGACAAACCAGAGGGAGTGCAGGGTTGGACATCTGTGCTTCTGCCAGAACAGTACTAACTCCAGAAATGGGAGTTCAAATTATTCCCACAGGGGTAAAAGGGCCTCTTCCCCAAGGAACAGTAGGCTTATTATTGGGACGCAGTTCTTCTACTCTAAGAGGACTTATGATAAGTCCTGGGGTAATCGATCCAGATTATGCAGGTGAAATAAAAATTATAGGTAGTTCTCCAAGAGGTATACCAGTAATTTCACCAGGAAATAGAATAGCACAGTTATTAATAATACCCAGCCTGCATGATAAATTTTCAGCCGCACTACAGAAAGAGGTTCCAGGGGATTAGGCTCCACAGGTGTAGATTGGGCTATGCTGTCTTTAAATTTAGATTCTCGCCCAATGCTAAAACTAAATATTCAAGGAGATGAATTTAATGGGCTACTGGACAAGGTGCAGACCTTAGCATCATATCTCCTCAAGAATGGCTGAAACATTGGCCATTACAACAAGTCAGTCAAATGCTTCGAGGCCTAGGAGTGGTGACTAATCCTCATAGAAGTGCAAGGTATTAGATTGGAAAGATCCTGAAGGATGTAAAGGAACTATACAGCCATATGTATTGAATCATCTTTCTATAAATTCATGGGGATGAGATGTCCTAGATCAATTAGGTTTGACATTAACAAATAACATCGATTCAAATGTGTCCACTATTATGACTAGACAAGATTTTAGGAAAGGAAAAGGATTAGGAGAAAAGGGACAAAGTACAGTGGTACCAATACAAATAGATCAAGAAATAGATAGACATGGATTGGGTTTCAGGAGGGGTCACTGAGACAATAAAAATTACTTGGAAATCAGAAAGACCAGTATGGGTTCCTCAGTGGCCCCTGACTAAAGAAAAGATACAAGCAGCCCATGACCTGGTCAAACAACAATTAGCAGAGGGACATATACAACCTTCTGTATCTCCCCATAATACTCCCATTTTTGTCATCAAAAAGAAATATGGTAAATGGAGATTATTGCAAAATTTAAGAGCCATTAATAATGAGATGGTTATTATGGGACCTGCTCAATAGGGGATACCCCAATTGTCTGCTTTGCCAAAAACCTGGTATGTTTTAGCTATAGATGTTAAAGATTGGTTTTTTCAATTCCAATTCATCCTGAGGATAGTCCATGTTTTGCATTTGCTATCCTTGCACTGAATCATGAAGGTCCTGATCAGAGATATGAATGGAAAGTACTCCCTCAAGGGATGGCTAACAGCCCAACTATGTGTCAAATTTATGTTAACAAAGCAATCCAGCATTTTAATGGCTTGCCTCTCAACCATTAATTCTGGCAAAATGCCAGGGGCCATTCCTACTGGGCTGTGGCTCTCAACACCAGACCCAAATAGGTGAGATTATAATCCAAGTCCTGAGTAGAGAAGGCGGGAAGCTGCCATCTTTTCCTTCCCACGCATTTTTTTAATGAGCATGAATTGCTTCTACTGAAGTAGATCAGTCCTGACCCCATGCAGAAAAGTCTAAAGCTGTGCTGATCATAGCGAGCAGATTTAGTCGCCTCTGGGTGAGTGACTCATTCATACAAAAGCAACAGCTTTTCCCAAAAGACTTCTGGGGGCGCCTGAGCTAGTTAAACTAACTAGTTTCAACTGTCCTAGCAACTCCTAGCTGTCCTGGGAACAGTTCCTGGAAACTCCCTACCAGTCTCTCAGATCTGAAAGTCCTTGAGCCACCTGGCCTGATCCCTCTTTTTGTACGAAGAGGGGAAACCGAGGCCCACCTGGGAAGGCAGCCTCTCGGTATTTGGGCTGGGACTGCTGCCCAGATCCTGGCTCATCGGTGTTAGCCTCAAATGTATAGCTCCTCCCTTTCCTCTTTCCTGAGGAAGTATCTGAGTTGATTGATCGGTGCCTTGAGTAACTCTAATTCCATTAGCAATAAATAATGCACTCTCCTCATTCTGAGGAGCATTGATTGGGGAGGAAGGGAGGGAGGATAAACAGCTGTCTGGCCAACTTAGAAGGCACTGGCTTAAGTACATGAAGGCATAGGCACCCGAGCCTTGGCAGAGGCAGCCTGTGGGATCTGTCGAGACTGATCCAGCCTTAGACTCAGCCCTCTATGCAAGCCTTGTTTTTTAGCATTGCTACAGGCTCTCACGAGGTGTAGCCTCTGCTCATCTCTTCTAGAACTCAGCATTTACCATGCATCAGTTGCTGAGAAATCCCAGCCTCAGTAGCCAGACATCCCTTTAACCAACGTCTAGCCTGAGGATACGTGTTTCATTGTCTACCAGGACTTGGGAACCCATTGGAGACCTAGGAAGGTTTCCATGACCTCCTCCCTCTTAGCCAAAGGCTTGCTGTATTAAATCCCAAGAAGTGACAGACTGGCTCTGAAATGTGGGGCAGGATTGCACAAGGGCTTTATCCCTGCTCACGTTCATAGGTGATTAACTTATCTGCATTACCAGTGTGTCCCAGGCCCACAGCCACCCGGCAGATGGCACATGAGATGCTGCAGACACCTGTTGCCAGGTGCTTTATATAACTCTACTTGGGGATGGGGGAGGGGTCTCGGCCCGCTTTTCAACAGCTCTCTGTAGCACCCTTGCCTGTCGCTTGGTGATGAGCCAGGACCACCTTCAGGCATTTTCCCAGTCGGCTAATCATATGGCAACAGTGGGAATGTTTACAGCTTGCTGCCGCTTAGGGAGCTTTATCAGAGCCCTTAATATCAACCCACCTGCCCAAAGCTGATAACGGGACAGGGGCTGGGGATGGGAAGCCTCCAGAGAGCTGGCGAAGACCAGAAAACAAGATGTCAATCTAATCAGACTTCACCTAGGGCCCCTGCTTGGGCTGGGAACAGCTTCCTGGGGATTCCACATCACTGGCACCAGACAGATGCTCAGCACTTGGTAGTGCTGGTCTCTCCAGCCCTGGAGTACCGGTCCACACCGATGAGATGCTGTTCCTAACACTTGCTAGGACCTGAGCCTGAGTGTTTGTCTTACCTCTACATGACCTTGAACCACTTTCCTGGCCCTTCTTGACTCTGTCAAATGGGGGCATTCTTTGAATTGGTTAAGGGCATACACGACCTCCAGTCTCATAACTTCATCAGCACATCGACGCTGTAGTCCTAAATGATGACTGTTGACCTGACACTGGAGGCCTACCGCCCCTTTTGGTAAGATATCAAAGTGTCTCTACCTTTGTGTTTCCTGCCTTAAAAAAGCTACCATGACTTGGAAAGCACACCCTGTCACCATGCCACCTGAGTCTTATGACACTAGACAAATACTCAATCTTGGCAACATATGATTATCTAACCACTAACAAGGAACAATCTCTGGTCTCAGGAAGACTTGGTGGCTTTGTATACAGCCTCAATGTGAGATTGGCGACCCCAGTGACCAAGAGTGGCCGTGGTACCTTAAACTGAACATGGCTTCCTTCCGTTCTAGGATCACATGCTGCTTAGAAACTGTTCTCGGTCAGGTGCAAATGCATGACTTAAGCCCTGACCACTGACTGCAGCCTGGACATGTGGTGGAAAGGACATTCTGGGGAGCTGCAAGCTGGTGGCCTCCACTGCTGGGCACCCAATTGTAGTCTGAAGTGCTGGCTCAATGCACCCCTGGCACCAAGTACGGACAAAAGGCTGCTCTGTCTTAACACCGGGAGGTGGGAGGTAGTAATGCCTGCTCTACAAAGTTCACAAAGCTGCCTAGGGAGGAAAGAAGGGGAAGGGGACCTCCAACTGGGGTTTCAAAGTTGTGCTGCTCCTGTGGACAACCGGCTTCCAATGCCTGCCAGTCGGATGAAAAGCTGGCGACTGCACAGACTGAGGAAGCGTCCTGATCCAACAGTGGCGAGGTTCTGGTAGTGGGGAGATGAAGGGTCCCCTGGCCTAGCATGCTTATTCTTCCTCTGGCTTACTGTTTTGAGGCCCTGACTGTGTATAGGCAGTCTGCGTTTGCATTGGCCTTCCCGACACGGTATCCCGTTGCAAGTTGAATTTTAAGTGTCTTCTGCTGAGATCTTCTTAGACTTGCATTTTGATTGAAACTTAAATTAATCTTGGTTGTGGAGGAGTCAAAGATTAGCAGACTGGAACAAAACAACTATCGAAGTCTCTTAGTAACTGCACCATTATTGATCAGACGTGTATCTATCCAAACTGCTGATCAAATATTGAACAGAATGAGTTGGTTCTCGTGTGCCTGAATAAATTTCTCCCCGGGGATGTGAATCCATTAGTTCATTTTCCGCCACCCACATCATCCAGCTATGCTTGAATGGATTCATCTGCAGAAATATTCCTTAGGCTCAGGTGTTTCTTCGAGTTATGATGGTTGCCTAAAACACTGATTGGCATTCTAGAACCTTCCTAGGACAACACAAAGCTTATCACTGACCTCTGCCTTCTAACCCCTTTTGTTTCTAGGCTTGAAGGCAGCTTGGGGGAGTGGTGTCTGAAGGTGAGCCTACAGGGTTAGGCTGGGAGCTCATGCTTGCAGACCTAAGCCACTGATAGACTGAACCTTTACTGGTGCTGTTGGCCTCGTAGCTCGCCAGGCACTTGAATAACCAAATCCAAAGGGTAAAAAGAACATGAAGCAGAAACTAGGTAGCTGCAGAGTTTGGGCATCGCCCCCTTCAATACTTGGTGCCCAGAGGCAGAAGGGAATCCAGTCTGGAACCACTTGGTTCAAGTTCTTGTGATCGGCGTCACCAGCAATGCCTAGTGCCCTCAAGTACTTGCTGTGAGGTGCCACCTTTGTGCACCACCTCCACCAGGCCAGGATGCACAACCCTGCCCATGGGAACACGTGGCCCTCCTGAGGCTCGAGTTGAGGTACATGCTGCAAAATGGGCAGAACCCTTTAAATGGGTCAACAATCAAAGATGAGAAAATGGACCTGGCAAAACATGACATCCTAGAGCTGATTCTGGAACTGGGAAAAAATGGCATCGCTGAAAAGGGAAGTCGAGCTCTAGTTGCATCGAGTCAAACTTCCTAGTTCTTGTGGCTGCCTGACCCTTCTGAGGGCCAAGCTTGGTGACAGTTGAGGACCTCTGCCACTGTTCTGACCCTTCTCTTGGTGTTAACTATCCCAAGCCCTTACTGAAAGGGGGAGTGTGCTAATGACTAAGAAACTGTCCACGGGCTGCCCTTCCCATAAGGCTGTGTCCAGGTAGAGCAGGATTCTGAGCAGTGCCCAGTGGAGCCAACCTGTCCATCTTGTTGGAGAGCCAACAAAGGCTCAAGGGAAAAGTATCCTGGTGGCATGGCCATGTTGGTCAGAGCGGGTCTCCCTGGACTTAAGGGAGTAAAAGGGGTGTACGGAGGTGAACACAACTGACCGTCGCCTCTCCCTGCCCCCAGAGGGTCAGTAGCTCTGGGCAGATGCCCGTGAACATAACCTTGAATGCAGAGGCCTCTGGAGAAGGATTTCAAGGGCAGTGTTGACCATGTGGTGGCTGTGGGCACCCACGGATGCTGTGGTCTGTTTCTGGATTTTTGTCATGGTTGACGCAGCTCGAACGCCATTGCCGATTCAAGTCTCCCACTCTGCTTGACCCAGTGGGGCCTTTGGGAAAGGCCACCTCAGAGCTTGGCCCAGAACCAGGGAGATCCTGTCATGAAATGTAAGGGGAATGATCATCTGGGTTTCTCAGGTAATCCCAGGGATACCAACCCAAGGCCCAAAGCCTCAGCCTCTGGGAAGAACCGGAGGTCCCTTGAGCTTCTAATGCCATCGTCATGGGGACACTAGCTTTCTGAGCTAAATTGACTCTACTCTCTGTCAAAGCAGAGTTTAAAAAAAAAAAAACTGGCAGAACATTGGCATTAGTGGAAGTCATGCTGACAAGAGGACGGGTTCCTGTGCCTTTAAAGACAGAAGGCTAACCTTAATCCAAAGAGGAAACAGACCGTGAAGGCAGACGGGCTATCGGGAGACTCAGGATGCCATGAGCTAGAGGGGTCCCCCAGGCCGGGCCTGAGTGAGGGTAAAGTTAGGGGCACAAACCAGTGTGATGCCTGGCTGTTGTCACTGGCTAACTAGCGACTAAACACAACTAGGGGTAACTCCGAGACTCGGGAGCCAGCATCTGATAGCATTTCTTAGGTGTCACTAAGAACCTAGAGGAGAACATCAGGACTTGGCCTCATATCTAAAGACAAAGGAAGTTGATAAGGACCCGTTATAGTTTTGGATATGAGGTGTTGCCCCCCCCCAAAAAAACCTCATGGGGGCAATGACTTAATTGGTAGGCTAAACCACTGAACAAATGAATAACTTAAGGATTACTGTCTGGGTGGTAACCGTAGGCAGGCCATGTGGCTGGAGGAAGTGGGCCTTTGAAGGTGTGCCTTTGTACTGTCCCTGACTGGCCTCTGCTTCTGCAGTGAGGGCCTCTCCTCCTCCACACCTGCCGCCATGTTCTGCCTCACCTGAGGCTCCAAGCAAGGGACTCGTCTAAGCATGGGCTGAGGCCTCTGAAGCCACAAGTCACCCTAAATCCTAAGTTCTTGCCTTAGGTTTCGGTCATGGTGATGAAAAGGCTGACTAAGGCAACCTACAACGTGAGGCTGGAGTGGGCACCCAGTGTGAAGTACCAGGGTCATGGCTGTGGAGGGGAATGGGGTAGACAGACCTGTGCTGGGACATGAAGGGACTTGTGATACAGAACATCCTCACTGTGGTCGTGAGGGATTTGAGGACTTCAACTGGAAAACTAAGCCCCAGGCCTCAGATGGACCCCTCCTGAGGTCCTTCCAAGGACATGGCTCCCTTTCTCCCTCTAGTCCTCGGACCTCTTCCTCCCACTGCCAAGAGCTCAACCTTCTCGAGTCAGACTTGAGCTTGTCAGTTCTCAGACCTCTGCAGGCATGTCCTTCAAGGGTCTTGGGCCTCCCCCATGGTGAATGGAGCCATATGGTTAAAAAGCCGCCCTGGGGAGCAGGTCATGGGCTCGGCTGCTCCCAGTGGGAGTGGGCTTAATGGAAGGTCTCAGGAACCTACGGCAGCTCAAACAGAAGGGCTTTAGCATTGGAACTACTAGAATGATGAATCGAAGGCTGGGGATTGAGGTATTGACCCACGCCAAGCTCAAGCTCGGCCTGGCGTGACACTCTTGATCTATATTCTACTTCCTGGCCTACTACGCTAGCCTAGTCTGCAGGGGGACGAGATTCCTGGCTCTGATAAGCTAACTTGAGTAGTCACTGATCAGAAGGGACAAGCCATCCAAGGGTGAATGGCATATCAAAGGCTTGAGTTGACCCATCATGTGATGCTTAGCCTTATGACACTTATCTCAGTCACCTACCTTCCTCGGGGCCCTGGGAGGAAATAGATGTCAGTCTATAGTCCCTAGTTAATGGGACTACATTCTGGTCCCAGACTTGGAGTCTGGCAGTATCCGAAGCCTTGGTCGTCATTCCCCCACCTATCCAGAACCACACACCTAGCAGAGACCCTCAGCTACTGCTCTGCAGTGACCGTCCTAGGACACCTGAACAGTAACAGTTGGTTAGAACCTGAACCTTGGCTTCTGTCAATCAACCTGTCATGGTAGAATCTCTATGCCCGCCCTACCTGATGGGTGATAGTCCCATGAAAGATGAGTGTACTCGGGGTCTGAGGGTGTGGGTCTGGCCTAAGACAGCAGACAACTCCGGGGCTGGACACTAAACTGGGTGTGAGCAGGTGGGGTTGAATCTCCTCATGGAGAAGGGAGCATTCCAGAAGACAACTGGAAGCAGGCCCTTGTGGCCACAGTTGAGACTGGACAGAAAGACTGTGTGCCCAGAGAAATGGGATGTGGACAGAACATCTCGGAGTTGCCAGTACCAAGTTGGACAATGAAGTTGCTGGAAACCAACAGCGGCTCATATAGGATTGGGTTGCCCCCGGGCTGCTGGAGCCGTGCTGCATCTGGGGATGGGGTGTCGGCCCCCACTCCCAAGCCCTAACTTGGCCCACTTCAAGGGATTGACCTACACTCAGAACCAGCTCTACTAACATGGGCTCGCCTGGTCAGTGACCAGGCGTGCCAGTGATGGCCAGGGAGGCCTCCAGTAATGGACGCCCTTACTTTCAACCCACCAGGTTGACAGTCTGAGCACAGCCCAACTCAAATCCGAGTCATGCTGAGCCCCTCCTGAAAAAGTGGAGGTAGGGGAGGCTGGGTTCCTTGGGCCCAGTCCCCGGGAGCCCCATGTAAAACCCAAGCATTCCTTAGTCTTATCACAATGGAATCCGCATTGTCGGAATCGCTTTCTCTTGATGGTCCTACAGCCTCACAACTGTTCTCTATCTTAAATCTTAAGACACAACTTCTATCCACTTGGGTAGATCGAGGTTTCCCAACCCTCTTCATTTGCCCTGTGTAAGGGACTTGCTGAGGCCTACCTGCAGGTCTCTAGACTGCTCTACCTCCTTAGAGTAGTCCTTCTGAGGCTGACCTGAGCTAGGGCCATCCTTATACATGGTGACACGTGCTCAGAAGGCAGTCATTCTCCCGAAATCCTACATAATGAGACTGGCCTTGGATCTCTAGGCTACTGTTTGGATTCTCTATCTTCATACCATGTCTTTAAACCTCAGCCTCAGCACAAAGTGGTAGATACTAAACGGGTTCTAGTGACCAACTGTCCCTAGAAAACTGCTGTTGAGCATGGAGTTTCCAAATGTTAAAAACTCCTAGTTTGGCTTTGTCAGGAAAAATTTATCATGCCTTGCAATAGTGGAGAAGGTCGTGGGAGGATGTTCACCAAGCTGGTGCCGTCGGCCACACCTGCATGAGTCTGGGATCTGGAAAGATGTTTGGGTACTTCAGGACGCTTCTGCAGAGGTGAATTAGAAGTGCTTGCAGGCCTCAGATTCAAACTGGTATCTAAAGTAAAGGTAAAATGAAGCCAAGCAAGACTGGCTGCCAGGGTGTCTAGCACACAATGGACCCAGAGATCGTCAAGAGTTAAACTTGACTCTAAGCTTCATGTGGAATTCAGAGCATAGTCTCCAGTGACTAATGAGCTTTGTAAACCTGAGATGGCTTGGGAACAAGACCATTCTGATGAGTCTCACTAGACCCATGCAGCCTACCCCTGTGGTGAAGATGACCAGTTCTAGCCCAGGCTGACCTCCTCCTGTGCCCTAGTCTATGCTGCATGTTCAGGGAACATGAGGGTCTGAGGTCCTGGGTGAGCACCTTTCCAGGCATCTACCCAGATGAACCAACAAAGTCCCTCCTGACACAAGGGGCTGCTCCCTGTGAGGCCCTTCTGTATCTAGGGGAGCTCCTTGGACAACTCGACCTTCAACCCAGGGGGCCTTATTCTTGGCATCTTCATGTTCAGGTGCTCGGAGCTTCTACTTAAAAGGGGGCAAGTCTGCAACAATGACATAATGAAAAAAGAAGGGGAACTTTAGAGTGGCAGGATTGAAATACCAAAGACTTAAACCTATGGGATCCGAGGAGCTGTGGACCCAACACCAACTAGAGAAGACTTAAGGTGTCTAAGAGACCATGCCTCCCCTTCAGAGTTTGACTATCTGGAAGGGAATGATGTCCTCCACTGTCTAAATCGACCCAGTTTCCTCTTGCTCCACCCATCTTGCAAGACAAGGAAAGGCTTGCACCTGGGGGATGGGATCCCATTGACCTGATCTTGGACAAACCAGTTTCAACTGTTAAGAAGCCATGTCTTATCAATGTTATGTGTGAGCTACTCGGACGATGGACTACCACTTCTTCCTCTGTAAAGACTACGGCTGACAGGTATGCATCAGCTGGTGACATCTGGGGACTTGGGTATTAAAACTGAGTTTGCCCACTCCAGAGGGAAGAGCAATTGGGAGAAAAATTGGAGCAAACTCCCAACCTTCTGGGCACTGGCTTTTAGCTCTTTGAATCTCATCCTCACCAGCACTCAAAGGATTCAAAAAAGATCCAACTAGCTATTTAAGCACCAAGTAGACACAAAAGATCCCTGGTGTGTACCATACTCCAGGTGACAGATCCCCTCACTCCTCTGCAAAAACCAGAGACCTGTTCCTTCTAACAAAAGTCTCTAGGCTGGTAATGGGGGAGTGGGGTGGGGAAGAGAAACACCTGATATGAAGGATCTCAGCTGCTGCTGGGATGTCCCTAGAGTCCTCACCGCAGGCGCAGCCCAAAGCAGTTGAGTCCCCTCTCCCAGCTGAATGCCAGTTGCCTGGGGCTGGCTGCTGCTCCTGGCTGGCTCTGCCAACCCTTCCCAGGGTGACAGGTCTATGCTGCTTGATGCTGGGTTGGAAAATCTGGGAGAATGAAGCAGGGAGAAAGTTCTGTTCAAAACTGGCTTTTGAAGACAAACTTGGTGTAAATGTTCTCCCCATCTTGGAGTCTCAGAATACAAAGAACTTCGAGGAGTTAAAGGGGGATGGTTGGATACAGGGCATGAATGTATGCTCGGCGTGGGGTCCTCATTTGGAGGCGCCCCCCTCTCTGGGAAACATCTTGATGGACTTTGGCTTTCTGTAATGAGTTAACTAGAACCTAAAAGCAGGCTTTCCGTTCACAAAGGATTAGGGGAGAGCAAGAGACCATTGCCCATGAACCCCTGTTATGTTAGGTGCTCCCCAATTATGCACCAGGAAATCCTTGAAGGTTGAACAGCCTAACTGTCCTGGACACCAGGAGAAAAGTCAGTAAATTAAACTCCTGAAAAAGTCCACATGAGAACACCAAAAGCCTATACCAGTTCCAGACTTGCAAACAGATTAAAACTCAGTTGCCCCGGCCTCTGGATCTAGAGCAGTGGCCCAACTTGGCTGTCCACCCAAGTACCATACGCATTTCTTGCCTCCGGTCTCTGGAGGAACACTGGCCATCTTTCTCTGAACCTCCCGGTACCTCCTGGGGCTTGACTTACTGATAGCAAATACCCACTCATTGAGACTCCTACAGACCTCAGTTGAGGGGGCCACACTGAATCTCTTGGGAAGTTTGTGGAACTTGCCCGGTGTTTTGGTTCATGGAGAACCTCCTTTCTAGAATCCTCTGCTCTTGGAATGTGAGTATATTGGTTCCCGAGCCATTCTTCTCTGGAATTGTTCAGTATCAGCCTGTATCAGGCTCTTGATGCCGACGACTCAACGCAGTCAGCTGTGCCCTCTGAACCCCAGCTCATGATGTCAAGCTTGCTTGTCTGCATGACTCTTGGGTACTCTGATCTGGAATACTATGACCCTAAATGACAGGCATATCTAGACAAAACCTTCTCCAGGCCTGTTGCAATTAGGCTGAGCAGGCCACAAACCTTAAATGGAATTAAGCTCAAAACTAAGTTCTGGGAGAGGCCACTTTGAGGAGAACCATGACACTTATTCTTGTTTCCTGTCCTCTTCTATGGTGACCCTGTATTTAGGAGGAGTCTCCACACCCAGAGTCGATCCATTCCTCGGCCACAATGAGGCACCAGAACAAAGCTAGTCAGGACTGCTCATGTGCATGGGGACAAGTGACATCCCTGGCTCTGACCTTAATGAGCCTGACTGGTTGGTCCAGGGCGCCTGCCCCTATCTCAGCCCCCTGTGGAGGTGATTATCCAGTGTCTGCCCCTAAGGAGGGAAGCCAGGGTACTGGGCCCCTCTAATGAGAGGTGACAGTGTCTCCAGCCTCTGGCTTGGGGATTGACGGTAGGGCAGGGGCTTGAGAGCCGGCCATCTCAGGGGTGTCTGCTCCCTGACCCGGGAGGACTGAAGTCTGTTTCCCCTGCTGTTAGGGAGGCACAGATGGGTTCCTATCCCTGAAGAAGAAAAGGGAGCCCGGTGTTTGTTTAGCCTCCCTTAGAGAGGATTAAAGTGGAATACCAGGGCAATCAGACAGGGGAGACCCTGAAAGCAGAGATGGGACGCACTCCCCTACCACTGATCTGAGCAGATGGGCCTCAGATCCTGAACCCTGGTCCCTGTAAGGACTGGACAGCTGAGCAGAGGCTAGTAGGAGCCTTTCCAGCTGCATCGTGCCTGTGTCCTTCCCCAGCTTGGGTGCCCAGGGCTGTCATCTGGGCTCCATAAAGAGCAGGCAGAGGCAGTTCAAACCCACATACTCCGTTCTTGGACCAACGTCTGGGCTTCCATGCATCCCCCCACTCTGGGGTCCTCCGTTCCCCCAGCCTATGCTATAGGTTGTGGGGAGTGGCTCAAGCTCTTTATTTCGGTAACTTTTTCTCCCTCCCTGTGGCTTCCTATGCCTTCAATGCAGATCTACTTCTGAGGCTTGACTGAAAATCCAGCTGGGGGCTTGTTTCTCTCCCACATGTAAACAGAAGCGAGCTTCTTTACCTGTCTTGACACAAATACTTATGTCTTGCCTCCTGCCAGCCATGAACAAGATGCCTGGAACTTCAGGTGAGCGCGCATTTGGCCCCTGAATTCAGGGACAGTTTCCATCTTGTGGCGCTCACCAACCCTCCATCCCCTGCTGTCCCCTCAGCTGGGTGATAAGAGGATGGGACAGCACTCTACTTCCCCATCTTGGTTTACAAGTGCTAATCAGCAGCTGAGCTGTCTTACTGACTGAGAGCTCCTGACTTGGAGGAAAAAATCTTGCCTCCCATTTTAGGACACACCCTGGGCAGAGGTTCTCTCCCCTCCCCCAGCTTCTAGAGGCATCCTACAGCTGGGTCCTTAAGGCCACACATCCTTTGTCCACTGTGTGGCCAAAGAGCCCAAGTGTGGGTGCCAACTGGAAGGTGGTATTTTCCTTTGCACTGATTTCCCCCAACCCCTTCCATTCTCATTCCTCCCTCTTCTGTGCTTAGCTATGGGGGGAATAGGTGGTGGCTAAGTCCTTCTCAGTGGCCTTGTGAGCTGCCATGGCAACCAGAGTGTCAACCTGCACCATCCTTCACCTGTGCTCTGCGACTTGGAGCTGCCTCTTTGCATGGAGGCCTGAGGTTTGTCAGGTGGCCCTCTTGTAGCCTAGCTGGGCACTAGTACCTGTGGCATTTGTCTTCAATAGTAAGCTCTGTCCCAGAAAGCAGCTTTTGAAAGCTGAATGTACTGGTCAGGAAAGGGCCAGTACTTCCAACATTGCTTCGGGTCCTAGATAAGGTGGTGATCAGATGGTACTTAAAGAAACAGCCATGATTGTCACAGCACCAGGCTTCTAAATGCTTAGTGAATAGTTTGGTCACACTCATATTGGGAGAACTGAGGTGACCAAATCCTCTTGGCAGGTCCTGAGCCGAGTTAGTTCAACTGGGTTGGGGGCTCAAGGACCACGTATACTTGTAAGGGGCCGTCGACTCGGCCAGTCAGAGTTGTCCAGAGTTGGACTAAGTTCCTAAGGGTTCGCATTGGTGGTGAAGCTTTGGAAAGTGACTTTAGGAATGATCTTCCATAAAAACATAGGCCATGCTGAGGAAGGGGTCATGTGAATTAAGACTGAAAGGTGACACACGACAGAACCTTGGCTAGAGATGCCACTGCCCTCACTATAGCTGTACAGGGGCTGGACATCCTTGGAAAGGGCTCAGGCTAAGACATTTGCTGTGACACACGTGTGAGCTCTGGATAACCTGCTAGTGAGCAGGAAATAAGCCTCCAGTGACATCCCCCCAAGTCCCTTCACAAGAAGGGCATTACTGGGTGCATGAAAATCTTGGAGGGGCACTTGTGCCTCCGGCTTCTGTCCTTGCATCTCTTCTCCTAAAGCGTAGCCCTGCAGGTCCCTCTGCCATGAGTTCTCATCTGGGGATGTGCTGTGAGGGAAACCAAAGTTGCTCTGTGACCTAACGGCTGAGGTCAAGCCGTTGTTGAACAAGTGACATATCAACATATTGACTTTCCTAGTCCCCCTGGGAACAGCCCCTCTCCTTGAGCTCTGACCACTCCAGCATTTCGGGCCACAGTGATGCTGCAAACTTCCAGCTGCCAGTTGATGATTGGCTCACAGCAGCCCCAAGCTATAAGCTAACTTATAGCTGCCAACTGATTGGCTCCTCTGCAGTGATGCTCATTGGGCTGTTTCCCCACCCTTTCAGACCATGGAGCTGCTCACTGGGGGACTTTTTTGGCTCCGCCCACGTGACCCAGCCAATTGGTCTCAAGAGCAGGAGGAGTGGGGGAGGTTGAGAGGCTTGTGGGAAGCCCCTGGTGGCAGTTGGGCTCTGAAGGTTTTTCCTGAGGAGCTGTTTTGTTTGACGTGTGTGTTCTAAAAATAAAGTTCATTTTTTTTGACAAGTGGCTCCTGAATTGTGCCCAGCCAGACTGCGGCACTTGTGGATCTGACTTAAGGGGGACACCTGACTTCTAGTGGGGTCTTCACCTTGGTCACCTCTGAGTCTACCCAAGGCAAATGGGCAGAAGGACCTTGAAGACTAAACTAGTCCAACCCCTGTGCTTCCCCCCTTCGGTTCCTTCAGTTCAAGTCACGTTGGCAAGAACCTGTTCAGCTGGCAGGTGCATCATGGTATCATCTAGAGGGACATGGGAGGTGTCACTTGGAGAGGCAAAGGTTGGACTTAGAGGTATCACCCCTGTGGGTAGATGGTCATCTTTGTGACCCTCCTGTGGGATGAATGTTTGATATGTTAAATGACTCGCCTGATCTCCCCCAGTCCTTCTTTAACCCTTCTCTGAATCCAGGCCATAATAACACTCCCCTGAAGCAATCCTCTAAAACTCGTGAGATTTGAACATTAGACGACCATTTCTGTGGCTCTTTCAGTTTGTCCAAGAGCCCTGTCAAGTTGACCAGTCGCCCACCATTCCTTATGTCCTCCCTTACTCTTGGAAACAATGTTTCCAATGCTCTCCTTGGACTTCACCTGCTTCAAAGCCCCAGCTGGCCTCCGTGGAGAGCCCCACATGTAATCATATGGGTACTGAGTGTGTTCACTGCCCCAGGCTTTATATTTTTGGAAGAAACCATACAGCAGGTGTACTCTCATAGTTAAAACGGGACTGATGGCCCTACCGAGGGTGAATTCAATCCCGGATTCCTTGCCACATCCCAACAGTCCATTCCTCTCACTTTCCAGGTGAGCTTTAGGCACTGCTGGTCAAGGTGAGGAGTGTCCCTTACTCCAGTCTGTGGATAATCCAGTCCCTTGGCTGATGCCTCTACTAGAGGTCTCAAGGAATTGAGGACATTCGGTTTGGAGAGCAGTTTCTCTTCAGCCACCAACTTGTGCAATCAAGTGACTTAATCTGTTGGGGTTTCCCAAACTTTGTCTATGTGGCCCTCCATTCCAAGTCCTTGGGATGGCCTGGGTGACCAGGTGGGCTGGCTGACGTTACCATGCATGCCTATGTTGAAAGGGTATGCAGAGGGACTGACAGATTTTTAAGATCTTGTGACAGTGCCACTGGGGATGTTGGACCTGTCACTCGTAGCATCCAAAGCTATATCTGAAAGTCCCTTGTCTGACTTGAGCTCAGAGCCATGTGGACACGGCCACCCCAGTCACCTCCTTCATTCTGAACTTGTTCTGGGGACCTCAGTGGTGTGAAGGTTCTTAACCTCAAGGCTAGCCCAGGCCTTTCCTTGAACTTGACCAGGGGTTTGTGGAAAAGGCTTACCAAGTCTCTCTGGTATGGAATTTGCCTGGTTTCCTGGACGTATGGACCATGGGGTTCCTAACGCGGAGCTGCTGCTCGAGGGGAGTCTTGGGATAGTTCCAGGACTTGTCTGAAGTTGGCTCAGGTGTCCTGGGTGAGGGGAGGCAGTGATCTGATCCGGCTTCTGTCTCTGGAGATGACCTCTTGTGAGCACAAACCTTAGGTACACCCAGACCACCCAAATCCAGCATATGGATAAGCAACTGAATCCTCACCTTCCCATGGGACAGGGAGGAATTCCAGGTAGAAGGGTAACTCGGGAGTACACGTAGCCCCAGAACACCTCCAATCACATGCAGTTTCCTGACCTGTTGGGGGGAACCTCTCCCTTCTCCTGAATCTTACCAGATCCAGGGTCATTAGCTACTCTAGTGGCTTTCCTAGATTTGGCCTTGGAGCCCCTGAAAGGCAGATCCCTGTGGCACACGTGGACAACGTCACCTGCAGGGTCAAGGCATGTGGCTGAGCTTTATAGACTGGAGAGTGGCTCTGAGATGTGCAGCTTTGCCAGAGTTGACACTGGGTGAGAGGAACTGCATCAATTGTGGCCTAGACCTTATGACGAACACCTGTTCAGGTTGCCACACACTCGTATGGCCTCTGCCCTCTAGATCTTGATCCCAGGGGAAGCCTGACATCTGACATCAGAGAGCCCTTTGGACTCCTGATCTCACTTTCCTTCCCCAGTTCCCTTATTACATTTGACTTTCCTAATCCTCAGCCCTTTTGAAGGGCCAGTCACCAATGCTGAAGGTCATGACTTGATTCTTGGTCCGGGGTGAGGAAACTTCTAGAATTCTCATGGCAAAGGATCCATCTGCATTGAATCTGAGCTGATGGACCCCCTAAAAACTCGGTTTTGGGTGAGACCCCTCAGCCATAACTCCTGAAGTCACCTACCACATGTCATACATCCTCTGGGCTTTCAGTCAAACCCTGTGAGGAGGTTGGTGAAGGGTAGCTGAGGTTGCTTATCTGGTGCTTCTTGATACCAGCTCTTGTTGACAATGGTGACTGACCTTCTGAACAACGGTCCTCAGTGCTGGAGGTAGCAGCCAAGTCTCTCATGGCTGTGCTGTCTGGAGCTTTGACAAAGGCCTTGCTGAACCACTCTTGAAGCATTGCTGCTTGAGCAACTCTAGACTTGGGGTGTTGCTTTGTGGAGGATGTGTCTGCCCAATCACCACCTCGTCTCCATTGTGGGTTGAAAGTTGGGCTAAGTCTCCATAAAAGTGCCCATGTGGGCACTTGGGATGGGTTAGTCAGGGACTTCTTGGCATCAGGACATCAGACGTGGGGTATAGCTGGCTTGTATCAGCTGTCTCTCACCCTGGCATGCAAGGATTCTTGGAGGTGCTAATAGACAAAAGATTGCTTGTCCTTGTACCTGGGCTCTTGGCCTCACTCTTGTCACTAGAACCAGATCTCTAGAGATCAAGGGGACTCATCCATGAGAAACGCATCCTAAAGGGAACTAGAATCTGGGCAAGCATGAAAGAGGATGCTGAACCCAACATGGACTCTTCCCCCAGTTCCTGGGAAAGCATGAAGTGCCCCTACTCAATGTCCTTGAGATCTGAAGGAAAAGTAAGAACCAGAGCTGGCCCAGGACACGCTGGACTAACCAACTTTCTTATCCATGGGAAAGTTGGAAATGGTGAGATGAGAAGCGGTCACAGGGTCCCAAGCATGCTTTTACTTATGTAAAAGGGCTCTTGCGGCGGGGGGGGGGGGTCTGGAGGGCAAAGAATGCTGGCCGCCATGTTGTGGCCCAACCCCATGGGGAGGGCCTCTTGAAATGCAAGCTCTGCCTGGGGAGGCTTGGGCCTTTTATACTGGTATCTCGTTGGGCACAATCTGACCCAGAAGAGGGTAAGGCCTTCTCCGTGGTTTTCCTAATCCTCCAAAGACATGGCTGCCGTGCTTTAGGACAAGTCAGTGACCTCGATGTCAATGTTACCAGCATTTCTAAGTTGTGGTATCTGTCAGGAACAGACCACCAAGCAGGTTTGGGTAACTCTTTAGGACCAGGACACAGCTTCTGAAAATGGATGAGCTTATTAAGGTGGCAGGTATTGTATCTTGGTGCTGTCCGGGTGGCCCCTTCTGCCAAGGTGGTACGTATGGCCTGATGAATTCTGGATGAAATGAACTGGCCCAGCCTCTGGGTGCCTCTGCCACTGTGGCCTTCCAGGACATTACTTGGTAGTGCAGACACTGCCTGAGATGGCATCAGGGATGCGAAGACCCTTGGCACTGGGACTCTGGATGCTGGCTTGTGCTTTGGCCCCTTTCACACGTCCTTGCTCACCTCAGATGGAGGATGGATGCCTCCAACCTTCCGGTCTGGTATTGTCCAGAGTGTCTTAAGGATTGATCCTTTAGAAATGGATGGACAGACAAAAGAGGTGCCAGGAAATGCACTTGGTGGAAGGAACCCTGGCTAGGCTGAGTGTCCTGGAGACGGAATGACCCTGGGAGAGGTGGGGCCTTGTGCTTCTCATTGGCTTAGTCGCCAGCAGGGTCCATGGCTGAAAAGCGGGCATGACCTTGGAAGGTCCATCTTCCACCAATGTACCCTTGCACACTGACCACTGAGGGCTGTCAGATAGCAACTGAAGCCACCAGAATGAGGGGATTAGGGGAACTTCGTGTCCTGTGATGACATTGGCCAGATAGTGAATGCAAGTTCCCTGAAACTCGTGTCCTGCTTCCCTTTATCTTGAATTCCTTGCTGTGATTCCCATAAGCTACCTCTTCTGCTACCCATCTTGTGTCTCAGAGAAAGACTAGACTTCAAGAATGTCGCTGGCTGGCTGTGACGGGGTGGAACCCAGGGTCTGGTGCACATACCTAACCACTGGGCTGCTCCCTAACACCTAGGTGGTCAGCCCATGTTAAAAGGGACTTGGGACATCTAATTTGAAGTCTCCACCAACCATGGTGGCAAGTGGCGCTGTAGTTGCTATAGGGCAGTTTGTTATTATAGCAACATGAAATGCACACATTCCATGCCCGAATGTCCCTGAGGAATAAACACGTTATCCGTTCCCTGGATATCATTTCCCATTTCTGCTTAACTCAGTTTCTTGGCCAAAAAAGGAGTACCTTGAGTATCAGACGCCCTACCCAGGTGTTTAAATTTGTACGATGGCTATTGATGCTGAACGATGTCTCTTTGTACAATTGGTAAGAACTGTTTCTGGTCAGAATCTTGTCTGAGACTATAGTGAAGTGTGGCTCAAGTTGTTCCTGAGAATTTGTACTGGACATTGTTTCCTGAAGCGTAACCCAGGCATCAGCTTCATTTGGGATCTTGGCTTAAATAAAACTAGGTGAATGCAAATGTGTGGCACCAGTTATAAACTCACTCTCCACTCCCAGCTCCCCTGTCTGAGGATTACTTGGCACTCTAAAACCAGAGTGGGACCTTGCCTTACAAGCTTTAAACCCATGAGGCTCTCCTGGTCGGGAACCTCCATGTCAACTAGAATGAGCCTGAATAGCCACCTGTCCTGTACGTGAAGTAAGACTTGGCTTCCTAGAGTGCCCGGGGTATCTCCAACTAGACAGTGCAGTTTGCTAGCACAAACTGCCACTCCTAAGAATCCCAAGGTTGAGTTTGCACTTGATTTATGGCCATGGTAGAGGGGAAAGTTGACCATCACAGACTTACTATCAGTTCCAGGAAGGAGCTGATTGTTGTGGCATTGCCGAAAACCAAGATGGTGGCACAGTGGGACCTGCAGCACTTTGTACCTTTTCCAGCCTTCCCCATAGACCCCAGTTGTTCCCAGAAGTGGCTGACGCAACAGGTATTATCAAGGAAGGGGACATAGACAGCCAGGAATGGGGGAACTGGGTGGGGAAGACACTGGACCTCTGATCTGTACTTTAAGCAGTAATGGCTATGGCTGTGGTCATTCTGCATGGGGGAGGACAATAGTGTTATGTAGGAGCTGGCTGGGTCATGACACCTGATATGGCTGTGACCATGGGACTGGAGTCACCATGCCTGAGTGTGTCCCCACCTGTGCTTTTGCAGAATTGCCAGGTGGAGCTGTGAGTCTACACTCCCCACATTTGGGAAGGGGGGCTGCCAATCAATGCTGGTAGCCAAAAAGGCCGAGAAACCTCTTAACCATTTCCACATCTTCAGATGGCATCAGCTGTCTGGAACACAAGTACCACAGTGACCTGATGTCCCTTGATTCAGATCCCGGTTAGAGTGCCCCAGGACTGGGACAAAGTGGCCTCCCTCCCAGTTCTTTGTGGTTCTTGCGATGCTCTGGCCTGTTGTTGGTGGCTCTTTTGATCCTTGTTCTTTAACCCAGTGTCTAGTCAAGATCTAGACCCCCAATATTGCTCCAGTTTAGAGGTGAGGGAGCTCCCCTATGAGCCTCCCCATGCAGTGGAGACTCCGCATGCTTGGAACTGACTTCAGTTCTTCCTGGGGTGCTTGTACAAGAACACTGCTCCATGTTGTGTCCCCCCTGCCCCCGTCATGCCTGCTCTCCCTGAGGAATGCCCCTGGGCTTGACGCTGCTCTTGAAGGTAACAGCCCATGAAGCAGCTTAAGCCACTGGCCGTGGCTGCTGCTGTGGCCACCACAGCCCTTCTCTCCAGCTGCCCAAACTGGCTGGCCCTGGAAGGATACCCCGGAGGCTTATCTCAAGCCACTTCAGACAAGGGGAATGTTTCCTTGCTTTCTCAAATGACAAGATTTCCCCCCAAAAAAACGAAGCCAAGTCTCTTCCTCATTGAGACATGCAAAGTCAGACATCTGTCTAGGAATTAAAGGAGACCTTATCAATGGCATCCCATCTCACCCACATGGGCTCTAATGAGCAGGAGCAGATGATACACCTCTTGCCCTCCCTGCCCACCGCCCACCAGTCTCCACCACCAGTCTCCACACTCCTCTTGACCTCCCTGAGGTTGCCCTGACTCCTCCCTGAGTCAGTTGGTCACGTCTAATTCTCCCTTGTGTACCCTCCTTAAGGGAATCCTCAGTGTCTCCCCTCCTGCTTCATATCAGACTCGGACCATGCTAAGCCCTTCCGTCTACTAGGATTCTTTCCAGAAGTCTCTCTCTAGCCTGGCTACCATCACCCCATGCCCCTGGGGTACCTCCTCACTTTCTGGAATAACTGTCCATGCTTTGGGTTTCTCCTCCTCCATCCCATAACTGGCTTCTGGTTTAAATGTCTTTGGCCCCTTCTCAGTAGGGGTATATTTGGGAACCATGAGCACTGGTTGGATTCACTCCTCCAGGACCTGGTTTTTAATCTAAACTAAGCATATGGAATGGTGGTGACAGTCACTTCTGATTGAACCAGAGGTGCTTCTTCAAGACTAGGAACTTCCCCCAAAGAATTTTCTTACCACTTCGGTCAACTGCTCACCACCTGCTAGGGATGCTCCGTTCTGCTAGACTGGAATAAAATGGCAGATTCTCTGCTGTCAACGTCCTTTAGTTCCTAGCCCACAGATGGCATCCATTCAAGGTCTTACGGGGACAAAGATGGGAACTGTTCAGTTAGGTCAGTTTCTCTCCTGGCTACCTCCAGTGACTTGATCACTGGATTTACCAACCCTGGGTAACTTAGTCACTGTTTCTTTATTGATCTCTGCGACCTCAGGCTTCAGTATCGCCTTGGATGTAGGTGAGCTGATGAGTCACCTGGTGTGTGCCTATGCATGTGCACCAGCAGAGAATCTCAAGTCTCAATTGAATAATCTGGATGTGACGGTCCTCAACTTTGCCCTCCCCCACCAACTTGAAACTGGTCTTTTGTTGAATCACCTGTGTGGGCAGGAACAAGTCCCCAGTGGGACAAAACATGTCTTGGTGACATCAAATCTTGGGAAGGTGCTTGACTACCCTCTTAAGAGCACATGCTGACTCTCCTTGGTGGTAATGCTGCACTAGGTGTGGCCTTGCCACTTCTCGGCAACCAGTGGCAAACCTGAGTCTTTGACTGACTTAAGCTGGGGTCTAGTGGACATGTTACTACTTGGTCACACTCGCCTCATTCTGCATACTGATCTTAAAGCCTAGTGACTTCCTATTGACCCCAGAGGCTGGAACCTTTCCTAGAATGACCAAAGGTTCATGGAAAGGACTTGACATATGCCTATAGACTAGGAGTGGGGTTTGCCTGGGTCTCCTGGACTTCTGGACCATTAGCTTAACACTGGAAGAATCCACCCTTGAGAATCTTGGGCCGGGCATGCTGGTGCATGACTGTACTCCTAGCAGCTTGGGAGGCTGAGGGAGAATCAGGAGTTCAAAACCAGCCTCAGCAAAAGTGAGGCACTAAGCAACTTGGTGAGACCCCGTCTCTAAATAAAATGGCTGGGGATGTGGCTCCGTTCAAGTGTCCCTGAATTCAATATCATGTTAATTTCGATAGAGCTGAGACCTCTGAGACTTGGCTTCTGTTCTTGCTGGATGACCTGTCCTGTCATCTCTGGAGATGATGGGAGATGGCAACTTCTCATGAGCTCAAGCCTTAAGTGCCACAGACCACCAAAATAGTGTTCACCAAGATTCTGAAGTCTATGTGTGGGGTAACCTGACGTGGAAGGATTGCTCTTAATGTAGAGGGGGACATGGTCTGGGAAAGTCTCCAAGGCTCAAATGGGCTTCCTGACCTCGTTGAAGGAGACCTCTTCCCCCTGTCCTACCTCCAAGGTCACCCCACACCTCTGGATCTTGTTTGGAGTAAGCCCGTGAAGGCAGGTAATGACACTTGAAGCAGGTGTGTATTGTCTTTCCTTATAAGACAAAGGTCACCTACCACCCTTGGGTGCTGACTTTTACTTGGGTACAGCTGAGACTCTTGGTTCAGAAAAACTTTGACCATAAAAACTTTCACGTAGGAAGAGCTACATTAATGATGGTCTTCTGACATGGAGAACCTGTCAGAGAGCGTACTTCTCTAGTTTCTTTCCAGTTCTCCTGCTCCTCCAGAGGAGCCTGGGAAGGTTTGAGAAGGACCAGCAATGTCTTCCAGAACTGCCAAAGCTGTACCCTAGTTATGAGGACCCTAACTTGAGTCTACTCAAAGTAGGAGCAATGATGATTTTTCCCTCGTTACACTCCCTTCCTGTCACTCCTCTCTGCCCGTTAACTCTTGATCTCCTTAGAGAGAAGTGTCCCCAGTAAAGGACAGGGAACAACGACACTTGGGCTCTGAGCAGAGGGACACAGTGGCTCAGGACGGTATCTGCTTGATGTCAATGCTGAAAACGGAACCTCCAAACTCCATGAAGAGAAGCTGGAGCAGGCTTAGGACGGCTCTCCCCACAACTTTCCTATCCTGAAAAACCCTAAACTTGGATCTCAAGTCAGGAATTATTTAGCAACTCTGTAAATCCAGACCTCTGAGAGGGTGGGGGTCCCACTGGGTCCCTTGGGTGTGTTCCCCTGCGCCCCGTTGTTTCTGGGGCAGTTCTCCCTCGCCCTAACATAATTGTGCACAAGCTCAGTGGAGCCTCCTAGCCACCAGGCAGGTCTCTTGCTGGTATCAACACTGTCCTGATGTCAAGTCCCCTGTCCAACAGGAAGAGAAGCCCATGTCATTACCCCTGACATCTTAACAGACCTGATACTGAATGCTCAGGAAGCCTGTATAAATGCAGGCTCATGAAGATTTTTAACTAAGACTTAAATATGCTCATGTTAGCAAGAAAGCATGCAGTTCTATGGAGGGTAATGAGTTCTTGACCACTAATGGAGAATTCTTGCAACAAGATGATTATCCTTGAATCCAGTGGACATGATGTACAGGTCAGGGCCATGGGACAGGGAGAACTACTGGCAGGGGGGTTGTATAAATCTGTGGGATGCAGCTTATGCTGGTTTTTGGTCTGCAAAGAGTCCTCGGTATTTCTAAAGTGGTCAAAGAAAGCATCAGAAAGGCACAATGTGTCTTTCCTCTAGGCAATAATCACATCAATGACATGGGTTGGGTCTTGTTTCTTATCCCTCAACCTCTCAACCGTCCCTTAAACCTAGGTCTTAGGTCTCCCTACTACAGTATATGAAGACCATGATGTCTCTAACACACTCTCAGAAAAACCCAATTCCTCTACCAAATGACCCATAAGTAGTCACACTCCAAGTTGGCCGCCTTTTCCTCCACTGTTCAAGTCAGGATCCGAACGTGGTCCATACGCTGGTAGCTAGCAGACCACAAGCCCTCTAAATGGAATCATTCCTTTTGTCCCCTGGCTGCTTGTCCTACACTGGACAGCCAATATCCTACAGATGTGCCCGGTACCTGTCATGGCTTCACGTTCCTGTTCATGGTCCTCGACGCCTGCTCCTCACCACTCCTGAAGCTGAGTGTGCTGTTAGTTCATCTTTTTTCTTTGAGGCTCTCTTAGCTTGGAGCAGGAATAGTGCCCAAATCTACAACCCCTCAAAAGGCTCTTTCTGTCTATGGCACTGGAACCTGGGGTCGGGGAAGGAGGGCATGATCACGGGCACCAGTCTTACCAGGTGAGGCCTGGAGTGACCTGCAGAGTCTTCGGTACTGCTTGGGAACTTGGCTCTGATGTCGACTGAGGATAGAGATCCGTAGTTCTACCTTCTATCTACTGGCACCACAGTTCCTCAGATGAAAGGCTTGTCCTGTTGGCCTGACACCTAGTAGCCTGACTGCCCCATCCTACCAGGTGTGGGTTCCTGGACACAAACAAAAGGCCAATGGGTAACACGTGAGACTACCTGGGCCTTACTAGGTCCTGCTGAAGGAGTTCTCATTCCTTCTCAAAGTCCTAAGTATGACTCGGAAAGACTTCCATGAAGGTGATCACTTGTAGTGGCCTGTCTCGGACACACATGTTGGGGGTCACATTATGGACACTGAGATTGCTACTTGATGAAACCAAAGATTTTTTTTCTCCCTTTATGAAGGTTCTTTTCCCTGCTGGGTGGTTACTACGTGGGGACAAATGAGATCCTTGTTCTAGTTCACTGAATTCTACTAACTTGTTGAACAAGGTGAATAATCCAGCATTTCTAATTCTATGGTTAACATCAGATACTTCCAGCTCCCTGTCCTGTTAACCATAGAAGTGGAATTTGCCCTCCATTGGGAAGTGATGAATGTTAAAAAATGCTGGACACTCTCTCCTAGCACCCAGGGAAGACAAGAGAACATTCAGGAACATAATCCTTAATGCCTTCCTAGTTATCCTGCCAAGGCCACACAAGATAGTTCTATGTTACCTTCCATAGAACTGCATACACTGTGTATGGTCAGGATTAACTCTTACCATGGGAGGTTAGACAGTCTTCAATGCAAGGAAGGGTTCTTGGTCACTTTTAAAGACAAATACTGAAACACGTAAGAAAGAGTCTAGAAGAAGGTACAAGATGGCGGCAGCAGTAGAAAGCTTTCTACTGAAGCTTCGCCTCTCGTGTTTGCCTTCATAGTAAGGTCCCATCCCAGCCCCTAACCCAAGAGTTGCATCAGAGGCTTGGGCAGGGCCAAACTGCAGCCAGTCGGTCAGATGGATGTGGTTATATCCCCTCTGGTCGCCAGCCCTGAGAATCACTGGACGGTCGAACTTTGGTGCATAATTGCCCCCATGAAACTCCAGATCCAAGACCCTTGTCCTAAGGGTTCGTCTTTGTTCTAATGGTTGGCCTGTGTGGAAGGACCTGACTCCAACTTCCAACACTGGTCACCTTTGAGCATTTTTGCCACCCACTCAGGTAGGACATCCATGGTCTAACCCTACAAATCCATGTGGCTGTCAAGTTTTCTAGATGGGCTCATCCAGAATGGAGGGTATCCTATAAGACAACCTGGACTCTGCATTTGGTTCCCTCTGATTCCACTCCACTTGGAAACTTGGCAAGAGTCCAAGGAAAGTGGTGGTCACTTCCTCTGGGGTCACATGTTGAAGCATGCGCCATGGTGTTCTGCCTCTGAGGATGCCGAGATTGCTCCTCAGTTAAGTCCAACAGCCCTTCTTCTGTAAAGGGTCGACTCCTTGACTTGTGATTCATGTGGGGTAAAGGTTTGAGATCCCTGAAAGTGACTTTCTATTTCAACTGTGGAATCTGAACCTTGGGTCTCTGCTCCCATCAGATGTTATAAATACATTCCATACTTACCAAGGAAATTCCTGAGTTTTCCTTCCATAGTTCTAGAAATCGGACCTTTAGAGGGTTACTGACATAACCCTTCCCAGCTGTCTAGACAACAAGAGCCTCTTCAAACAGGCCCTAACCCTGTTGATTATGAGCAGATATTCTTCCTGCATTCTTTGGACAAACTATGGTCAAGGTCACCTTAACTTTCTTGACAGACTTGGACTCCTATCGAACATACTGTGTATATTTACTAGGAATACTTAGTAAAGATGTGGGTATTTGTTGAGGTCATTACCCACAAATGATGTGGGATTCCAGGAACTGGAGCTTGGTCTATGTAAGGGATCTATATTCTCAAAGAAGAGATTTTTTTTTAATTTAGCAATTCTCAAGTTCCTACAGAATAAGTGTCTCCCATACTGTAGACCACACTTTTCATAACTGAGCCTAACAGGAGGGATCTGACCACCATGCTCTCCCATGATTTCACAAGAATTCCCAAAGGGCAGCCCCTGTTAATGGTGTTCATGTCAATCATAGCAAGGTGAAGGCATCTGAGATGACCAGTCGTTCTGATGAGTTCTGTGGATGAGCCAGGGAACTGGCCAGCCTCTTTCCAAAGTTGTGTGGCCCTAATTGGGCTCAACCATCTTCGTTCCATCTTTAGTTCCAAGAAGTATCGCCCTGTCACCCAGAATCTGCAATCACATCAGAGAATTACGGGCCTAAGACAGTGGCCCCCGAGAGGGTGACTTCCGGATTCTAGCCAAACACTGGAGGCTGACCTGTCTTCAGACATAGGACTGACCTTGTCTCCCTCAACTACACCTGAAGGGACTTTAGGACCTGGCACTTAGGTTTGTGCCACTGCAAAGTCTTCCCCTGTGGGAACACCTCAGGGACCTAAACCACGCAGAGCTACGTCCATGGAATTTCTCCCTAAAGGTCCCCGGGTGCTTCCTGTGTACAGGCCCCCATGAAGGGAGGACTGGGTGTCCCTTTCCTGCTCGGGCCCAGAACCAACGGTGCTACACCTGCACCACCTGTCCATGGCTGCCTGCCTCTGTCTGAGAACCTCACATCTGAGTGAGTTCATGGACTCCTTGGGGCCAGGAACCAGATCTCTCCCGAAACTTGGGTGCAGGGTTGACCAAGGCTCTTCGTACAACTAAGATGACTGCTCATGGCTCATGGCTTTCCGGACCATGGGTCCTTTTTTTCCTGAAAACTGCCTCAGATGGACAAGGGATAGAACTGAGGTCACCCAGAGCTTTGCTTCTGGGCATGACATTGATGTGGCCTTGCTAGGTAGCACGGCCCTTGCTCCACTGTCCTCAGTATTCATTCCTGAAGATGTCGGCTGCTTGTGGGTTTAGATCCTGTGTGTACCCACTTGACCAAATGACTAGCATTCCAGACAAGAGGTTGTCCTTCTCCATGGGCTCCTAGATAAAGCCTCCCTCACGTTGGCTGTGGAATTCACTTGTGTGCAGACTTGGTGGGGGCCTCCCTCCTGTTGGATGGAGGATACCTCATCTCTGTAACAGGGTTCCTGTGTCGAGAAACATCTCAATCATGGTACACCTGGTCTTTCTCCTGGCCAGAAAGTCTTTGGTTTTGCTTCTTATAAAAACTTTAGAAACGCACAGAACCAGCCAGAGAAATGGCTGTCCCCATCGTGTTCAGGGACCCACCTCTGACAGCTGGGACACAGTGTCTGGTTTCCGCACCAGCTCGTGTAGCTACCCCTTAAGGCAAATGAACATCTCCATCTGCAGCCTCCATGGTGTATGGACATGAACCAAACATCTTAATGCCTTTAGCATTCAGACTCAGCTTCTCCGGCATCCAGCAACATGTAGACAGTCAAGCAAAACTTTCACAAGGATCATCAAAACTGGCTTGTTTAAATGGGGATCCAGATACAGCCTACACATCATGAGCAGGGGTTCCCCCACCGTTTCCCCTGGCAATTTCTGTCTTCCCTGTGTCCTAAAGCAGATGTCTGCTTCAGTCCTCTGAATGGGAGACACTGCCCCCCATAAATCTAGCTTCCCAACCCGGACAGCACAAGATTCTAGTTCTCAGGTAAAGAAATGAGAAGGGAAACGGCCTCCCTTGATAATGAGCCGGTTGGGACCTGACGGGCCTCACCTGGGCCCCGTCTCCCTGCCGTGATTCCTGGGAAACGTTTCTGGCTTGAGATGGTGTATGTCATGTGGTAGCTGTCAACAGACCCATGACGGGGAGACAGTAGGACAACCGCGTATACTGTCGGAGCTGCAGTTGTGTCCTTCTGCCTGAAGGTAACTTGATAATCTTCGGCAGTGGAGATGCAGGGGATGGCCATTGGACTTCATTACTGAACTGCTGTTCCCATTTAGGATCTACCTCAATGATGCTTCTAGATCATTTTGGATTTGCTATGGCTTTGGGGACCATGATGATCTGCACAACCTTCACTTTCTTACAAGCCAAAGAGCATCTCCATTTAAAAAAAAAAAAGAACTCTCCAGCTTCTAGGGATGGAACAGTCAGACTTCATAGGAGTAGGGTTCTCAACACTCCTGTGTGCTGACGACCTGTCACTCATGACCTGAGATGGAGATTGAACTTGTTCTGTTGAAATTGTAGCAGCCTAACTGCTCTATGGTACCAAATGTGGATTTCTAGAGACAAGTCTACGGAAGAGACCGGGAAGGAAAAGCTACAGTATCCATTCCCCAATCATGGAGGATGGCGAACATTCCAAAGACCCTCTTGACACTCCTCCCCAGTTCTAGGAACAGTGCTGTCGGCCACTACTGAAGGCATTTGTGACTTGCCTTTGCAGATAAGTGAGTAAACAACAATAGTCTGATGTATTGGACAACATGGACCCCCTCATCTTGACACGAGACTGGAAATGCTCCACTGAGATGATGAGACCTTAAGGGGTTCTAATTGTCTAAGGATCATGGAGGAGCCTGATGTGACAGTAGAGTGCTGCTATCTTATTGCAGCTTTGGCTCAGAAGGTTGTCTTTGTCTTCGAGGTAGGGTCCCATCTGGGCTTGGAGAAGTCACTCTCCAGGCTGTGTCCACTTGGCCACCCAGATCTGGCTCCCTCGCTTCTCGGTTGGCTGACTCGGAGCCTAGTGCAGGATGGAGGCTTGGCAGGTGTGTCCCAACTGCTCCATGGGGAGCTCTACCACCAAAAACCGCCAGGACGTTACTTGGCTTTTCTAAACAACATACGTTCATAGTGTCCAGTTCATATGCAGGTGGTATAAAGGGTGTTACCGGCTCTTGGGGTTCCCAGATCAGCATTGGGTTCTCCTGATCGATTGGAGATAGAGATCACCAAGAGGTGACCAATAGAGTTGGGACAAGACTCTGTTGGGACTTCTGCTGGAGTCGAGGGGAGAGGATGCATGGGTGAGGGTTCCTAAACCAGCTCTCCAAAGACATGACGAAGCTAAGGGAAATGGGCTCAGGTAGGCACATGACCCAGGAGTTCTGCACCTGGCTCCTCTGCCCCTGGCACCAGGGTTTGCACAGGAGATCTGCTCAGCCCTGGGCCTCTGCTCAATGCCAGAGGGATCCTAGGTACGTGGAGGTTGGCAGCACAGATCACAAAGCTGATAGACACGTTCAGTATCTGCCTCCCAGGAAGGCTGTGCCAGTCAAGGATGGACATATTGTGTATGTGGGGTTTTAGAAAAACTCAGGAGGAGTCGGCTCTGAGTCTGGTCATGGGTGGAAATCCTTACTGACAGCAGTTCTTCCTGGGCAGAAAGTCTTGGTGGGGAACAAGGGTTCTTCCTGCCCTGTTTCGACAGGGGCGTAGTACATGATGGAAAGTGTAATACCTTGGTTATCTCCAAGCATTCCTATCCCCTGTCTTACATGGGAACTGAAAAGAATGACACCAGCCCCACCTGCCACTTTCTAAAACTTTTCATGATGGGCTAATGCAGAATGTGGGACAACCTCTAAGACGACTGGGACCCTTGGTTCCTTTTTATGCCAGCCTCCATTATTCTCTGCCTGCATGGTGGGTCTGTCATTGGGGGCTCTCACTGCCCTGGGTGACCAGGTATGCTGACCATGCCAGAATGAGACCAAAACCCCAGCCCAAAGGAGTGGTCACGGAGGGACAGTTATAGCCTCCAGCTTAATTCTCCAGTGGTTACTGAGGCTGCAGGTCCCAAAAAGGGACTAGTCCTTTCATCCTGTGCTGTACCTGAGAGGTCCTTATTAAAATCCTGCCTTTGTGGCTTTCACCAACTTGAGATTATCTCCAATGGCCACATCTCAATAGCCTCAAATTCGTGTCTGACATTCCCAAGTTTGCCCTGACTCTCCTTGAGAACAAAGCCAGATCTATGTAGGCCAAGGGGGCCCTTTGCCTCGGGCTCAGAATCAAAGGTGACCTAACATTTCACCCATGACCTGCCTGATTCCCACCTCCTGGTTCTAAAACCTCATTTTAGTCCGATTTTTGGGCCTGAAGTTGGAATGAGCTATCTTCTGAATCTAGGATTACGTGAGAAGAATGACTGCAAAACTGAGCTTTGTTCTGTTTTGGTCTCCAGTTCCTGGTTGACTTTTTAATTTTTGAGCTGAATGTCAAGAGCCAGCCACTCCTTGGTGTGCAGGGTTGGGGGGAACGAGGGATAGACCTGAGCACTGCTCTCGGGCCTGCTGCCATGGGCTTAGTGTGCATGTCCTCACTGGTTCCAATGACCTCTACCACCGTCCTCGGTGCTTATTCTGGAAGGTTGGCTTCTTACGGGGTCAGGCCCTGTGTGCACCCAAATGACCAAAGGCCTTTCATTCCAAGCAGGCGATTGACTAGGGGGTCCCTGGGAACATCAGAATCGTCCTTCCCATGGAACCCCTTAGGAGGGGAGAAGCCCTGAGGACGTCTCCAGAGCCAGAGGAGAGGGTTCCTGCCCGGTTGAAAGCCCTGCTTCCCTTTTCTCTTCCATATGTCCTCAGATCTAGGGTCACAAGTAGCCTGTGGCTTTTTACACTGTGGGCAGAGACCCTAAATGTCACATATCGATTCTCAGGGCAACAATGGGTTTTTGTCATTGCAAGACAAATCTCAGCTCCCTGTGACTGAACATCTGGCCTCTAGTCTCTCTGCTAAGGTCTGGATGAAATATCTGGGGGCAAGAAGGACTTTGACGGTGAACTCGTTTCAGTTGGAAGGAGTGTCGTCTATCGAGCTGTCAGACTTGACATGGAGAAATCTGTCACTGTTGTCTGCTCTCCTGACTTCTCCCACTTTCTCTAATCTCTGGGCTGCACAGGGAAGTCTGGGGACACCTGTCACCCATGGATGAGGTTTTCCCTGCTAATCAGAGCTGTAGCCGATTAGTGGGGTATCGAGATGGCTGCACCTCAAGATCACTTCTGTGGTGATGCAAATAATCGAGTTCTAACTCTCTGCTTGGCTCCCCACCTTGTGAGAAATGCAGGCGTGTCCTCGGGGCCCGTGAGGCACTATGTATGGAGAGCTGAGGCCGAGAAGGCAGAGTCGGTGTCAGCCTGAGTGGCCACTAACAGAAACTGAACCCCAGACTGCAACGCAGAGGGAGGAAAAGCAGGCTCAAGGGTCCTGGTCCTTCTTCTGCAGAGAAATCCTGAACTGTCTTCAGGTCAGAAGTGACCTGGCAGTGGGGCCATGGTGTGGGAGTTGAGGCTGGAGTGTCTTCTGGGCTCTATTGTTCCAGGGTGAGCTCCCCTCACTCTGGATCCACCTATGGGCACCCTGATGGGCACATCCTGGCTGTGTGGAGCGGGCTTCTGGAGTCGGTACCATCCTGGATTGTAGCCTCTGTTGGAGTGCACCACTGGACCACCAGTGCCGGATGGAACTGCACTGAAAACCTAGGAACGGCTGTCCGTGGTTTGCCTCAGCTTCCCTGGTGTGAGGAAAGGGACTGCCAGATGTGGGAGTCACACCTATAGTCCCAGTGGCATGGGAGGCTGAGATAGGAGGATCGAAAGCTCAAGTCCAGCCTTAGCAACTTGGCCCTAAGTAACGTAGCCTGACTGGGTCTCAAAAGGGGTTGGGGAGATGTGGCTAAGGGGCTTAGCATCCCTGAGTTCATCCCCAGTACCCCCCCCCAAAAAAACACCCTAAGACCCTGTACTGACACTCCTACCCCAAAAATTGCAAAAACAATTTTAACCAAAGTAATCCTCTCAGGGTGGCATGGTCTAGAGCTGTCTTAATCCCTCGTATTTGGAATACACAGAAGGCACTATGTCCCACATAGCTTTATGACCTCTGGATCCCAAATACACTTTCAAGTGCCTCAATCTGTCACTGACTTCTTGAGGAAAGAATTCCCCATCCTGCACACCATAGCTCGCATTTTCTCTTACTGTGAGGAATATTCTCTGGATTTGGAGGAATATAGTTGGTCCTCCTAGCACTTAATTGCTAGACTTTAGCCCTCAGCTTGGATTGATGTCCAGCCCTTCATGGTCAGTGGGGCAGATTCCAAGGATGATGGAGGTAATGGTGCCTTCTCCCAAGGTCCTAGGTGCCGCTGTGTTGGGCTTCCCCTCTGGACAGGAGGCTTGGCTATCTTTCATAGACGATTGGTTAGTTCCTGTCACTGTGGCTCTTTGAAGTACAGCCCATGGCTGACCAGATGCCTGTTCTCCCGAGCCTCCACTAATACTGACTCCTGAATATTTGAGGTTTCCTGAACATTCTGCCTTGGGCTTCCCTAGTATCCCACTCCTTGCCTCTTAAGATATCCATTCTCAAGTGGAGACTGACAAAACAGGAAAGCGCTTCCTGCCAAAAAGCTTGGATCTTGAAGTTATTTTTACTTTTCTGAAGTTGAAGGAAAAACGTACGTTTCAAGTGGGTCCTAGAAGGAAGGACTGCATTCCTTCTGCTCTTTGGGGGTTGACTCTACAACCTCCATCTCTGCCTTCTGACTCCCAGGAAATATGTGTGTCCTTGACCCTCGGGGTCCAGCTGGGCTGACCTGCTCCACAAGTAGCAGGTGGGTCAGGCAGGACTTGGACCCAGAATGTGACCTTCCCTCACTGCATGAAGGGCCAGAATTTTCCCTTTTTAGAAATGTCATTGTGGGGAAAAGCCAGCGCCTTCAGTGACATTTCCAGAATGAAGCCTGCAGTCGGGACCAAGGCTGTGTACCTACTGCCTGGGGACCCCCACCCCCCACCCCACCCCATGCCACTCTGGGGGGAACTTGAAATGCACACCCAAGCGGCTGTAGCCAACTGTGTGGCGTCTGGTGGGCCAACTGCCCAGTGAGTCTAGTCCTGTCACTCCTTAGTCACCAACCCCATTAGTCAGTGGATGAGACGGGCTCAGGGGATGTACCCATCTGGTTCTTAGAGGCAATGTTTCCAAGACTTTTGCCCAGTTTCCCTCCACACATTTAGGGTCTGGAACCCAGGAGAGATGGGGGTGGGAGATGGTGTCTGACTTCACATGGGGTCTTCACTTGGCCATTTGCCAAACTTCTTCAGCAAATTCCTGAAAGTGACACCAATGTCATCTTAGGTTATCAATGCTCCCCATTGTCTTGCAAATTCTCCAGATGGGCTAATGCAAATCTTTGCCAGGCTGACAATTCCCTTGAGAAGCCATTGCTTTCCCTGACTAAGATGCAGTTGGATACTGAACAGAACCCCATGAGGGTGGTGGCTTGTGTCCTGTTGGGGCTGTCCCTGCATGCACCTCATGATGGGAGGCTAGGGACTCACTCCATGGGGAAGGGTCTACTTTCTGTCTAATGTACTGTTGTCCTTCTCCAGTGTGGCCACCACTTTATTGCTCATAGGGACATCAAGTATCCATCCTGAAAGTGTGGTCACCGTGGGTCCGACTGGCATTTCCTGAGACCACTGGACCACCTGTGGCTTTGCCTAACCTTTTGGCCTAGACACCAGCCCATCCTGTCTCTGGATTAAGGTCAGCCACCTACAATCAATGACTAGTTCAATAGCCATGTTGGGCTTTCTCTATATCAGCTTCAGGGTTGGCCATTGGATGCACTGTCCCGCAGGCAGACCTCCCAAAGTGAGTCGTGACCTCATGCCTAGGAGCAGGCCTCGTACATTGGTTTCTACTAAAATCCTAGATTAGCTGAATCCTGGAGGAGGGGCTGGGTTCTTGGATTACACGAGGCAAAGTAATCAGTAAAATCCTAAATGTCTCTTAAATGGGTGCATAGGGCTAGTACAAGTCGAGGGATTTCATTGACTTTCTATACATACTTATAACATACTTATAAGTTACAGCCACCCACCTGGCAACCCTCTACCACTCCTCCCTAGTCCCCTTCACCTTCCCCCTGCCCCCCAAAATCCCCTTTTATGTCATCTGAGACTCCACATGAGAGAAAGCATGGAATACTTGTCAGGAGTTTAGCTTATTTTGCTCAACACAAAGATCTCTGCCTCATCTTTCTATGGATGGCATCTCATTCTGTGGTTAAATGATACTCTATACACACACCACACTTCCTCCATTCATTCAGTCCATTGTCTCCCCTTGCTCTCTGCTGTAACTTAACAGCCCTACAGAATGATTCATGAAAAGACTGCAGAATACATGATTCTCATGAACATGCAGAATTTTCTCTCATGATCATATTTGAGACCATAAATATTTCAAGTCTTGGCAACACAAATCTGAACATACCTTGCATTTTAATCAAACCATAACAAAATCGTGGGAGTCAACAGCAAAAGAAGCTGCAGAAAGTATACGTGATCACAAAGGGATCAAGCAATAGGCTTTGAGCAAACAGTGGGTCATTGAAATGGAGGTCAAGAAATTTCTAGAATTGTATGAAAACTGGAAATGACCAACCAGATCCTTTGGGACACAGTAAAACAAGACTTGTATAGCTGTGAGTGTCCACAGCAGGACAGACCTCAAATAGCCTAATGACTCATCTTAAGATCTTAATAAGCCAAAGCAAAAAATTGGTAGATGAGAAATAAAGATCAGAAAGAGGCTAAAAATACAACGCAAAGGACCAAGGAAAGAGTTGATTCTCTGACAAAATACACAAAATTGACAAACCTTTAAATTGTCTGAAGAAAAATGTAACAGAAGCTGGCAAGAGGGGAGGTTTTTACAGATAATGCCAAAATCCAGAGAGTGTGTACAACTTCTCAAAATGTACCCAAACTGGAAGATCCAGAAGAAATGAACAAATTTCTAGACTCATAGGATTTATCAAACTTAGGTTGACATCCTGCCTAGACCAGTAACAGCAATGACATTGAAGCAGTCATGAGCTGTTCCCAGAGAAACACCCTGGACTGAATGGATTCGGTTGCTGAACTTTTCCAGACCTTTGAAGAACTTGCTGCCTTCATGAGTCAGGGAATTCATGTATTGCCCTAAAGAAACCAGATACATGGACACAAAAAACTAGAAGAATGTCCTTGATGAACATGAATGAGAAACTCCTCAATAGAATTCATTATCCCAAAGTTCAAGGATTCTATCTCGTGCACCATGATCAAGTTGGTTCTGTTCTAAGGATGCAAGATTGATCAACATACGCGAGTCCATAAATGCAATGCTTTTCATGCAAACAAGGATAAACACCAGACAATCATCTCTAAAGGCAGACAATTGGCGGCCTCAAACTTGGCATCCCTTAAACTTGGCATTCCTTTGTGGTAAACCCTGAATAAACAGGTATAAAATGATAAGAAGCCCAAATAACACAGGATATCTATAGATCACATAGCCAACACCAGACTGAATGGGAGAAGATAGAAAGCATTTCTCTAAAATTGGGAACAGACGAGGGTGTTCACTCTTAACTTTTGACCAAGGTTGGTGTGGAAGTACCATTCTGCAAGTCAACTTGTTCTGAATTGTTATTTTTAGACTTGAGGGACATGATAGCAAAATCTTATCCAGCTGGGGCAGGTATTTGACCAGGCCACATGGCTGGGATTTGGCCCAAATTAATCTGGGCTCTATACTAGGACATGCTAGCTCCTCCCAAGGGAGGAGATGATCACTTGGGGCAGGTGATGCCAACTTGGCCTGAACAGTCAACTCTCCAAAGATGGAGAGTAAGTTATTCTTGAAGACATGGTTTCTTCTACTCAATGCTGTCTCTGGGGCCATAACATAATCCACTCATCTTATTATAAATCCAGTAGGATTTTTGGAAGAGAACTTTCTTCCATTACTCAATAAACATATTAGGTATTTACCGAGGATCTTTCAAATGCCTCCCTTAATTCCTTATGGCTGGTGTGGAAGAGTTCCAAGTTCCATATCGGGAAGCCTAGGGCTCAGCACCTGGAAAGATGTCCAACTGTGGAAGAAACAGAATTCCCCCTGAGGTGGGTGCTGCCCAAGGCCTGCTCTCTTTACTGTTGACTGGGATGAGGCCTCGAAAGGAGACCGTGAGGGAATAAAGGGAGATATACTGGAACTTGGCTCTGCCAGCTCCTCTAGACGGTGGCTCTCAACTGAGTTTCTATTCGCTTTGGTTTCCACGGCTGCTATTGGTCTTTGATTCTCAGGGGCTGAATATGGTGTAGCCAAAACATGGAAGCCAATGTGGCTTAGAATAGACCTTCCTGATCACTTCAACCTCCTGGGGGAGACTGCCCTGAGGGTGCTTTCCGAGCAATGGCAAACCCCCTCTTGGTTACTGGTGTAAACTGTGGCACTAGCAGATCAATGCGATAGGCAGAACTGTGGTGTGAGACCCTAGTCATGCAATCGGCCAGGGTCAAGTGTTGAAGGGAGCAGACATGTCACTAAGTGACAACATCATAATTACAAAAATCCTCAAAATACTTGCAGTAAAGTTCAATATCACATCAAAGTTTCTGGCACCATGATGGAGCTGGTTCTTACCTGCAGACGCAAGGTTCTTAGACATACATGAGTTGATGAATGGGATGCATCTCACACAATCGAGGACAAACGCCAATCATCTCGATAGAGACAGATAATTGATTCCCTTAAAGTCTGCATCTCCTCATGGTAAACCCCAGGTGAACCAATATAAAAGAATAATAATCCAACATGATATGGGGTATGTAAACACAGCCAATGATCCATTATCCTCTAGCCTTGAACAATGATTCTGAAAATACAAGTTCAAAACCAGACAGAAGTAGCATTCAAAGATTCTTGAAAAACCAAGAGCTATGACAGTAGCCAGGGCGTAGGTTATGGATCGGAACCCAGGCCCGTCTGAAGCCCTTCTGAAGCTTTGCAAACCCACGGCTTAGAGTGTCACTCCTAGGCCAGAAGAGCCACAGAGTCTTGTCAAGTCACCTACTTTAGTGTCTAAAGATTGCCTGGGCAAGATTTCCTCTTTCATAGAGGGAGCTGTCTGTACTCGAGCAGGGCCATGTGCTTTGACTTTCAGAAACAGATTTGGGTATTAAACTCTGGCTCATACCGACTCTTTGAAATTCCTCTAAAATTGGGAGGAATTGGAATCGACCTAAGCCAGAAATGGTCTCGGCTTGAAGAAAAGATCCCTCTTTCTGAATGAGGGGGTTCCCTCTTCCTCCCTGAACGTGTACAAGATGTGGGTGAGAAGTGGCATTCTTGTGTTAGGGGCAGGGTCACTGGGGGCGGTTTAGGCAAACCAAAGGTGGTCCTCTTACCAGTTTCCACAGGGAACTTAAAACTGCAGATGCTCTAACCTCTCCAAGGAGGAGAAATCGCCAGCAGTCCAGTCTTCAAATAGATTCTTACCTCCTTCTATCATAGTGGAGGGAGAGGGGTAGGAAAACCAGGAGAGAGACTTCCTGGGGTTTGTGTCAAAGCCACATGGCCTGAGGTGCTCTGGTCTCTTGGGTATCCTAGAAGTTACTGAGGACTCTTGTGAATCCCAAGTCTTCAAGATGATTTTCTTTCAAAGAAAATTAACAGGTGGTAAACAACTCTCCCTGTCAGGAGGAAGGTGAAGTCGTGTAGAACTGCTATTGCCTAAAGAATCCCTGAGTTCTTCCAGAAACGATTGCTAGGAGGTGACCACCTAGGAGGTGTAAGTAGAAACAGCTCATTATTTCATGACAGTTTCCCTATGTCTAAAACCCAAGCCCACCTGGGCAGGATGTGGCCCAGTGCCCAATTCTCATTGGCCGGCAGGAAGGGGGCCCAGGTTCCTCACTTTGTGGCTTGAGCTTTTGACAGTCTGTGGCAGAAGCCTTGGGGACAGCTTTAATGGCCCCTCCCCGTGCCTCCTCCCTGTGCGGAACCCTGAGTTTGCAGTCGGCTCTTGCGGGTCCCTTGCAAAGCCAAACCTCAGGTACATCAGGAGAGGAGTCTGGAACAACCCTTGACCAGAGGACCCCACCCCCGGGTCCTCCCGTGCCCTTGGACTCCTTCCTCCTGTGCACGTCCATTAGGTCCAGAAGTGGGATGGGTGGTCCCTCGGCTGCCTGTTGGCTCGACTTCTGTGAGAGAAGTGGAGAAAGACGTCGGGCCACCAGGTGGCTCTCCTGGAACCTGGGCAGGGAGATCTGGTTTCAGTGCCTGCCACTGGGCTTGTGGTGGGGTCACGGGACACACTACGCAGCTCCACTTCTGCTAACTCCCCCTTCACGTCCTGTGACTCTGTCGGATGGCCCAGGACTGAAGGAATAGGTCCCATCTCTGCATCCCCCATGTTCTGAACTTTGAGGGGGACAGAAAGGCCTCTTGGGAAAGATGTCCCTGAGGGTGGTGTCTTTTCCTCAGTTGCATATCAAAGTGGGCCCAGGAACAGTTCTGCTCTGGGCACCTGCACCTTGACCATCTTGCCGTTTGGCCTCCCGAGGGCCTTGAGGCGGGTCCTCCTGGAGGGACCCTGGTGGTGAACAGCCCAGTATTTCCCTGGGGTCGCAGCCCCTGGGTGCTCTGGTTTGACTGTAGCCTTCTGCATTCTGTACCTGGGTCCCGAGCAGACTCGGGGCCGGGAGGAGTGGGCCTTCCTTGGTGCCCTCTCGGGACGGAAGGCTCTGTCACCTTTCATCACCTTTTTCCCCCTGGGGTCCTTGGTAGGCCACAGACAACACCCCTGCTGCAGAGATGCTGCCCCTTGGAATTGGGGTCCTCGTGGACGTACCTAGGGTGCTTCCCTCTGTTTCTAGAATTCTCTGTGGTGAAAGTCGAAGTCTGAGGACTCTTAACAGGCTTGTCCCAGACACTTGACTCCCTCAGAAGTCGATATAATGTGCGTTTATTCCCCAAGTGGATCACCTGCAAGGAAGGGCTGGCTTTCCTCCTGTCATCCTGGGGAGATCTTCATCTTCTGCCTCAGTTTGGGCCCATTTCCATGCCACAAGTCCCGGGTGGGAGAGGCTTGGACCAGAGTGTGACCTTTACTAGCTGCAGGAAGGGCTGAAACTTTCTCTTCCCTGAAATGTCCTCGGGGGAAAGGCCCTGGCCTTTGGTGATGGTCTCAGAACGAAGCCTGCAGTCGGGGATGAGAGCTGTGTACCTACTGCCCCCAAGCTGCCCAGTGGAATGTGCACGTCCAAGGGGCTGCAGCTAACGGTGTGGTGCCTGGCCAGGTAACTGGCCACTGGATCCAATGTTGTCCCTCTCTGGTCACCATCTGAGAGTCAACAGACAAGGCAGGCTTCAGATGGATCCCAACTACTGCTTGGAAGGAACATAACTATTTCCTCCTCTGTGGCCCATGTGTTCATAACACAAGAATGAGATGATGCTGTATTCAAGTGTGGTCTCCAAACACAGGGAACAAGCCCCTGGCTGGGTTGAAATGTCTGGCATGTACAGAGGCACATCCCTCACCCCCACTCCCATTCCTCAAATGTCCCTCTGGATGAGTGCATGTGAACATCAGAGCCATGAAGGAAGCCTGTCTGTGACCGTCTCCAGGGGTACAAAGTGCCTGTTGGCCATGATGTTGTGACACATGCTTCTGGGTCTGATGGTGTGGGGACCATTTTTAGCTCCCTGGAACACTGGGATAACTTCTGCCCTTCAAGGGACAATATGGGATAGGTCAGCCTCCAGGGCTTGGCCATGGTGCAACTGGTGGCTCTGGCTTGCAAGGCACTTCCTCTACTGCCCTTGAAGACCATTCTTGTGGGTATCAGCTACTCGGGAGCCAAGGCTATCTGCCACCAAATGACCAAAAGGAGATCCTCCCAGACAAGTGGACAGGAAGTCAACGGGGCTAAACAGGAAGTCAACGGGGCCATCCTCTTCCCACGTGGACTTCCGGAATGGAAGGGGCAGACGACCTGGAAGCATGTCCAATAGCTGAGGATATTTCCTGTCTCCATTGAAGGAAAACTGGCTTCCCTTTTATCTCGGGTCTGCAATCAGACCCCCGTGTCCCATGAAGCCTGTGACTTTTCCTGTGTCTCAATCAGGAGTTTCTAAAGGACAAGTAAGGGCACCTGTGGCCCTTAGAGGTACATGTTTACTGAAAGACAAGCCACCCCTGTGGGTAAGGGTGGGGGCTGAGCTTTAAATGTCCCCAGAGAGGGGACATGGGGATAAAACCTTTGGGTTGAGAAGGACTTGGCAGTGAAATTCCCCTCCAATGGTAAGGGAACCATGGATTTCACGTCCTAGGTTACGCTGGCACTGTACAGCAGGAGCCAATGAGGAGCCTAAGGCGGGTCCACGTCCTACCCAATAGAGTCACGATGAATAATTCTTTCCCAAAGAACTAGACTGAGAAGGACCAAGTTTCTTTCAAATTCCCCCATCTGCCCCTTCACTCACAAGCCTCCTGAGACAAAGCAGCGGCCTCAGGGGGCGCTGGTGAAGACCTTCACTTGGCCTTTGAGCATCTGGCTGCTGAGGCTCCCAAGGGCAGAGCTGGCTTCTACCTGACTTGCCAAGAACAGGAAACCAAGCCTAGGACCCGAAGAACAGATACGGGCTCAACTAAGGGGAGCATGCCCCAGGGTCCTCGTTAAGGAGGAGCTCACGGGGTTGGACTCGCAGATGAACTACTCTGCATTGATGTTGGCTGAATGTCTGCTTCTGCTCAGAGACTTGGGGCACCGTTTGTCCCGTTGGGCATATCTGAGCTTACCAAGCAGAGGGGCTGGCACTTCAGAACCAATGCTGGTCTGTATGGACCAGCTGGCCCAATAACCAGTCTGCTTTCCTGAGTCCGTGGCCTTCACAGAACTTTCTAGTCCCCCAACTGGTGAAGTAGGCATAAGGGGACTCTTCTGATCAGTTTTCACTCACTATGACAGTCTGGGAGTCCTAGGTTTTCTGAAGGCCGTTTTGAGACCTATGGAATGCAGCACTACCAGTAACTTCTCTGCCCAACTTAATTGATGGTGCCATAATGTCAAGACCTTCTGCAGGAACAAAGCACAAAACCCAAGCTGAGCTTTATTTTAGTGTGGACACATAACACTCAAACTCTGACCACTACTGACAGGATTGGATTGGAGGGAAGACCATGGGCAGACCATGGAAGAATCTTCCATGAAAAACTTCTCTTTAATATCATTTGAGGATTATTGCCTAACCCATAAGTAATCAGGATTCCAAACTTCTGAATTCTCCCACTCCTTCCAGGGCATGGCTTATTTGACTTAAAGTCATTTTTCATCAGGAGAATCTTTAGACAATACTGGTACAGCAAGAGAAATGAAATACAGATTTCTGAAGTTCATGGGACAGCAATTGAAAAACCAAATTTATCAGGTGCTGAGTCAGTGTGTGGCTTTTTGATGTCCACCATATCAAGGTGGTTTTTAAAAAACGAAACTGGAGTGGAAGATGGGGGGAGCAAGGGGCAAGGAGGAGGGATGAGAAAGGGAGAGAAGGGCAGAATGAAATTAACAAGCCACTCATGTGCATGTACAAATATATCACAATGAACCCCATTGATGATGACCATAACACAGCAAGAATATGAAGGGGAGATCAATTTTTAGCTTAATCCTATAAGAACACTAACCTGCATGCCATGACAATGGTCCCCTCAACACAGCTCATGAATACCTTTAGCTACACACTTACAATGCAATGTTAAGCACTTAACAGCTGGGAAGCCATCCTCAGCATCTTTAACCAGCAACACGGAAAAGCTACCACTGGAGATAATGCTGGCAAAGTGCCTTGGCTTTTAACCCACTGTCAAACCATTGAAGTCTTCTGATTAGAAAACCTTGAATGTTCTATGTATCGAGAATCCTACACCCTGAAAGGGGGGAGCATGGCCGCCTCCACCTGCAGCTACATGTTGTTGAAAGTCAGACCCCATCAGATCTGTATCCCGAGGGAACCCCACCCTGAGGGAAACTCCTGTTGCCCCCAACTCCAGGAGGCTCTGCTGCAAGGAAACTCCCACTTGAGAGCAGTTGAAGTCCTTTCCTTCTCAAAGAGAAGGCGTCTGGAAGCATGAACAACTTTCCCAGGACTGGCTGGAAGGAGGCGTGCTCTGAAGTGGTCCCCTCTCTGGGACTCGCTGTTGCATGCAATGTAGCAATGTAACTTGGCCAATATCGCTGTTAGAATGTAAGGTGTCCCCCAAAAGCTTGAGAAAGCATAAGGTCTAATAGGGAAGTGACTGGGTTGCAAGAACCTTCACCCAATCTGAGTTAATCCCCTGATGAGGATTAACTGAGTGCAAACTGTAGACAGGTAGGGTGTGGCTAGAAGAGGTGGGTCCTTGGGGTGAGCTTCTGGGGTTTAGTCTTTGTCAAACAGATCTCTTCTTCCTGCTCTTGTCCTGAGCCACTTTCCTCCTCCACCCTCCTCCACCATGATGTCCACCCTCAAATAAACTTTCTCCCCTCTAAAATTGTCTTTGTCAGGTCTTTTGGACATAGTGGTGCAGAAGATGACAAAAGCAATCATTCCACAGGTATCTGCAACTTCCCTCTCTACTGATCTTCCTCTTAAAATAAGACCTCCCCATACCTTTTACCCCTCTTGCTTCCACATGAGATAACATGACCCTTGACTTCCCAAGTGTGGGTTTTTGCTTAACATAATGGTCTTAAGTCCCATCTATTTTCCTGCAAATTTCTTTATGGCTAAATAAAGGCCATTGTGTATAGACATCACTTTTTTTTTAATCCATTGATGGAAACCAAGACTTTTAATTCCTGAGGATAAATACCAAAAGTGGCACAGCTAGATTATACGTTGACTCCACTACTAGTTGGCTACGTTAGAATCCCTTCAGCAGTGCATTCCCTCCTCTCCATTCTCTCCAGCATTTGTTAATGAGATTCTAACTGAAGTGACAAGAAATCCGGCTTATTTCCCTAACTGCTAAGAATGTTGAACATTTTCTCTGACTAGTCACTTTTATCTTGAAGTGTCTGTTTAGTTCATTGGTCCCATTGTCTGGGTCATTATTTTTGGTGTGAATTTTGAGTTCTCTATAGATCCTGGATGTTAATCCTCCATCACAAGAGTAAGAGCTGACGCAGGGTCTCGAGCTCAAAGCCAGCCTCAGAGACTTGGCAAGGCCCCGGGCCACTTAACGAGATTCTGTGTCAAAAACTAAGGACTGGGGATATGGCTCGGGGGTTGGGCACCTCGGGGTTCAATTCCTGGTACCCTAAAAGTAACTAGCAAAGACTTCCATTCTGAAGATTCTCTCAACATTGTTGCTGTGCAGAAGTTTTCTAACTTGATGGCATGCTGCTAGCTCGGGAAATACTGACAAGAGTTTTAGGGGTCCTATTGAGGAAACTCAGTGCCTCTGCCCATGTGCTGGAGTACTGACCCTACATTTTCTAGGACTTGGGTAGTTTCTGGTCTAATTCCTACGTCTCTGATCCATTTTTTTTTTTTTTAGTTGAATTTTGAACAGGGTCTCAGGTATCTCTGATATCTTGCTGAATACATTAGCTCTAGCAGTCTTCTGGTTGTTTTTTTTTTTTTTTTTGGATCTTCTGAATACAGAATCATAACTGCAAACTGAATCTGCTTCCTTTCCTACTCTGTGTATTTCCTTCCTTCTCCTCATTGCTCTGGCGAGTATTTCTAGTACTGTATTGAACAGGAATGGAGTAGACATTCTTGCCTTCCAGATTTTAAAGGAAATGCTTCGTTTTCCCCAGTCACTATGATGATGGCCTTGAGTTTGTCATAATCTTTATGATGTGGTAGCTCCTACCCCTATTTTCTTCAGCGACTCCATTATGAATGCCGAATTGTCAAAGACTTTCTTTCCATCACTAACTTTTGTCTTAACTCTACTTAACGTGATAAACTATTGACATGCATGTTAAACCATCTCTGCATCCATGGGATTAAAGCAAGCTGGTCATGCTGCGTGATCTTAATCTGTTGAATACAACTGGCTAATACATTAAGGATTTTTGTATGTGAGCTCATCCGTAATATCAGTCTGCAGTTCTTGATGGTTCCTTGTCTAGTTGTAGATGGAGTGATGCTGGATTCCTAGAATGATCTGTAAATGTTCCACTTTCTATCTTGTGGAATAACTTGAGGGACATTGGCATTCATTTTTTAAATGTCTGGAATCCAGTTGAGAATCCATCTGATCCTGGGCTGTTTATTGGAAGGCATTTGATAACTGCTTCTATCACATCACTACTTACTAGTCCTGCTTAGGCTATTTCCTCTTGATAAATCTTTGGGCATAAACCTCCCAAGATCTACGTCTTCCAGGTTTTCCAACTTGTTATTCTGCTTTCAAAATAGTCCATAACTCTCTGGATTTTTGTAACATCTGTGGCAATCTCCTTTTTAACTTCGAACTTCATCTGGGTCATCTTCGATTGGGTTAGGGCTTATCAATCTCTGAAAAGATAGGATCAATGAGACACTTCAACTACAATGTCTCATGGAGTTTTTAAATCTTTTTTGTCTGGGGTTCTGAATGATTCCTGTACCTGGATGTCAATCTCATGCTTGAGGCTTAAAAATTGTTTCCCTGAAGAGGCTATTCATTCTATTAGCTTGCATCTTTCCACACTCAATTCCAATTACTTAAATCCTATTTATAAATTCTTACTGTTGTCCCAGACTACTTGTATCTTCTGGTCATACTTATATTCCCTAATACTATCTGAATGTTCAAGGCTGGCCACTTTGTCTTCCAACTGAGATTCTGGCTTCAGCATAGTCTATTCTAGACTTCCAACTGGATATCTTAATCACCGTCTCTCGTTTGAGATTCCTGTTTGGTTCTTAATATTTGTCTCCTTATTGACCTCACACTCAGATCCTGTGCCAACTTCCTTAACTCAATTGTGCTTTGTGTGCTTGGAATTCAGAGACCATTTCTCTTTCAAATACTGAAGTGGATGAAATGGAAATACCTTAAGAGTCAGTTGCTGGTGGATCACGACCTTGAGGAGGCAGCCAGTTACCTTGTGCATAAGACTCAAGGGCTACATTGGGTGGTATCACTGAAGAGATCGCCCACTCCTGGGGCCAGGCAGATGCCAGTCTGGGCTGGGAGCCTGGGTCTTAGGAGCCTTCCAAGAATCCCCATCATGGGGTAGGTCTAAGCCTGGGGAGTGTGTATTCACGGGCAGCAGAGTGTGGGGAGGATGGATCCCCCAAGTGTAGTCACACCTGCCTGATTCATTTCCCAGCCCTCCTCAGCCCATCCCATGAGCCGCCAGACTCAAAGGGAGAAAGTGTTGCACTCCCCTGTCTTTTCTGACTCGAATACCCTGGGTTCAGTCTGCTGTGTCCATTTCACATGTAGCCTATGTCCACCTTAGATGATGAGTAGTAGGAATGTGCTGGAATGTGTAGGTAGCGGCCTAAATGTGGTTTCTGCTTCCACTCTCCACTTGCCTATTGAGAAGTAAAAAGCACTTTTCTATACCAGGGTGTTGTTCAGTCTGATTTTGCTATGTTCAGGCTGCTTTTTTGATTTACAGGCTCTTCCATGCTAGATGTCCCCTTTGTAGCCAACCAGTGCTGTGGCTGCTGCCACGGCCATAGCAGGCTTGACCCCAATGTACTTTCTTGTCCAAAGCCGAGTCTGTCCAATACTAAAATTCAGTAAGTCCCCTCTTTCACCAGAGAGCAGTACTCCTTCAGCTTATATCCCAAGCCATGGAGCAGCTGGAGATAGACTTCTCTAGCATCTTGAATCTCCCTGTCTCCCAGTTCAACAGGAAGCAAATGTAACTCCTAGGGCCGGGGGCACCACCTGCCCTCCCAATTTGACAGGCTGCTTACAGGCAGGCAGGGTGGGGGAGAGCCAGAGTCCAGCTCTTTGTGGCCAGGTGGAGCTGACCATCCTCCTAGGACCCTCTTGCCTCCTGCTCCGGGCTGTTCGAAGCTCTACATTAAGACTTTGCTCCTGTGAACACACAAGGCACATGCTGTGCTGGATCCAGGAGCAGGGGTGACAATTTGCAGGCAGGAAGCAAGAAGAGTGGACTTCCTCTTGTATCTTCAGGAACCCAGCTGCTGTGGTGTGAGGCCAACACTGACCCAGCCTTCTGTGTCTACAGGGAGCCTGGCCAGCTGGGCCCCAGGCCTTAGGTGGCAACTCCACTGTCTTCTCCCCCACAGCCTGAGCTAGAATCCTGGCCCAGGCATCCAGTCCACCCCTGTCTGGGTGGAAGGACTGATGCAGGAGGCTCAGTTTTATACCCAACCACGTCCTGTTCTCAGAACTCCAGGGACATCACACTCTTGTCCACATCTAATTGTGTTTTCCACTCAATGACATCTTGAGCTTGGCCTCGTTTACTATGTCAAATATTCCTGACTCATGAGCTTAGGCAGAGTGATTGACACACCTGGTTTCTGGTCTCCGTGTGTGCATAGTGCTGTCAGTCAAAGCCAACCCCAGTGTCCCAGTGAGATGGGTCCAGAGCGCAATGAAGAGCCAGCTCCCCCAGGTCCTGGGCTCTGGTTTCTCTCTGCTCTCTGTGAAAGGGGGGAGACCTGCTCTGCAAGGAGGCTTTCCCATCTGCTTTCAAGATAACCTCAGTGGCGGGAACCAGACAGGATCGGCTGACCACATACCCACTGTTCTATGGGCGGCTGTTGACCATCCTTGGACCTTGGCGTCCGCCCATTCACTGGACTTTTCTGCAGAATCCTTTTCTTTCCCTTGTCATCTCTATTCTCAGGAAAGAATGGAGATTAAAATGTCCTAGTGCTTCCCCCGACACCAAAAAAAACCACAAACTTGTCACTTGTCTAAAGTGTCTTAAAAAAATTGAATATTAAAATTAACTAACTTAGAAGGAAAGGTTGAGTTTAAACCCTTCCTGGGGTATTTTCTCAGCCTTCCTATGCCTCCGGGCAGGGGAGGGGACGCCTCTCTCAACTGGAGGCACTGCTGGACTTATTTCTGTATTCAAAGCAGACAGCGAGGCAGGGTCACACCAGAGCCTGGTCCCCACCATCTGTAGGGAGGGGGATAGACCTTTCCTTACGTCATCTTTAAAGGGTTTAGGCCTTCAATGGCACTATGGTAATGAAGCCTAGCTTTAGGGACAAGGACTAAATCCCTATTGCCTCGGTATCCCAAGCAGCCTTACGACTAGCTTGCAGACTACAAGCGTCTAAATGTGTGTAACGAACTACTGGATTGCATTTTGGGCCAAGAGGCATCCAGCTGCGTTACAGCCTCCAGTGCTGTGATGCAAATCAGCTTGTCCCCTTAGCATGGAGGATTCTATTAGGGCAAGATACCTCCGTGCCTGGAACCAGATATGGGTGGGGTACACATGCTGGGGGCAGAGGGCAGTGTGCCTTCCTTCCCCCAGCAGCCTCGTGATGTGGAAGCACAAATCTATACCCTGCCCTCTGAGGGTTCTATTCCCTCACATGGCCCCTAGACTAGCACAGATGCTGCCCCTCATCTGCCACTGCCATAGCAAGTGTCTGCTGAGCATCTTGGCTAAATGGGCCATCTTGGTTCTGATGGTCCCAGGACGCTGAGCATGTACACCCTGAAGAAGTCGTATTCTGACCTTGGTGTGCTAAGCTTGCTGCTCCATGGTAGCTCTGTGGACCTAACTCTGAGAATATGCGTTGACCTGTGTTCCTTGTGTCTAGTTCAGAGGCACACAGCACGTTCATGTGTTAGCTCTCAAATGTGTTTGAGGGGACACCTACCCAACCTCAAATCTTAGGTATTCATTCAACTAAATTTGGTTTTACTAACCCCAGGGCTGGATTATATATACTCCTGTGAATTTCCCTGAAAATTCATCTTCTATAAAATTTTCTTTTTATGAAAATCATGGTCACGATGGATGGTCTTTGTGGATGTTAGATGGCTTCTTGTCTAACACACTTGGCTTGAGACTTTTCAAATTACCTTGAACCTGTCGAAATGTGGCTTGCCCTTGGCCTTGGATCTACTAATAATACTGCTTAAAGTGGAGGAGTGGAAGGTTGGTTGTGGTAGGCAGACCAGATCAAGGTAAACCAGGGCATAGAATGGAGTCCAAGCGGGAAGTGGGCATCATTCAAGCACTTCTGACAGACACTGGCATGTGTCCTCTCGTCTAATACTGACGCCATCCCTGGAAACATGTTAAATGTTTTATAGACCAAACTTATTAAATGTTTTATAGCTATCTTACCAAAATCTCGGTAATTAGATCTGTTGTGGGGGGGTGGTTTGTAAAAATTTCATTCAGGGAAACGTATCTTGGGTCTCCAGGTCATCCTGAACCATCTCACTAGCATGTGGTCCAATACGGTGGCCTTCGTGAACGGGCTGAGGTGTCAGCACTCCGAGGATTGCCGTTTTCAGCCCTGGGTATGGTACTGCCTAAAAACAATTGGCTTGATGGATGGCCTTACCTACAGATAGATGTGAATACATCTGCAAATGGTTGGACTGGGTGATAGCTTAGCTGGGAGTAGGAAATTCTGTGGCTGTGGTCACTGCAGCTCATTTCTGGAAGTGAGACCTTATCAATGAGCATGTGGGTTCCTGATACCTGGACACACATAGGAGCAGGAATAGGAATTCTTTGGGGGACTCCAGTTTTATATTCTAAAATGCCATTGTCTCAAATGTTCTAAAGCTTTCGTCCTCAATGGGGTTTTACGAAGGACGTGTAACTGCCCTAGTGTGTTCATGTCAGCTGTAGATCCCCCAACACAAGGTCACCTCTTGACCCATGTTTGGCTGAGATCTAACGCTTTAGAAATACTGCCTGTATCTAATAGTGCACATTTCCTACTGGAAACACATATCCCCTCTATTTTGGGACACCATCACGAAGCAGAGTGTTTTAAGTTTTTCATGGACAGAAATCATCAGTTGTGGTAACAAGCTCTGAGCGAGGGGGTCGCCATATCATTTGCAGTTGAATCACTGGACTTGTCTTGGGTTCAGACGTGTTCATCAAGTGGAATTTGAGACTTCCCCAGTCTGGATTCTGAAGGAACAGAATTTGGTCATCTCTAGTCTCATTTGCTATTGACTTCTGCTCTTCTGCCTGTGACCTTAATCTGACTAAAATTTTAGGTTGACTTAAGGACTCTGAAAGCAGAAGTTACGGTGGCTCTTCCTAATCTTTTTTTTTTTTTTCCTTACATGAAACTTGATGCATAGCCCTTTCCCCAAAAGAAATACCTGTTTTCATTGAGGCAAAGGTAGTACTCTCTCAGAACATAGCCAGCAGCAAAGATCTGGATAAAGTCCTAAAGATGTGTTTTCTCAGGCATTGCTTATATCAAAGTGGCTTAGAATTACTTCTTGGAGGAAAGCCACCAGGAACTCCACCCTAGTCAGTGTTAAGGTCTAAAGTGATATTGCAGCAACTCTGCTTGTTGACTGAGTATTCTATGCCACGGACCTTTATGTCTGACTTCAAAGTCCACAGGAAAGGAAATGTAACGGATTTTGTTGAAAGACAAAGAGGATCACCCTCTTACGATCTACCCTGCGTAGATCATCTTTTTATTTAGAGCAGGGCAAGCGCCTGACAGTTACCCTTCTAGACCCAGGAAACAGTCTGTGGCCTTGAGCTGGGGTCAAGACCTTGGTGAGAATGGGTAGCATTCTCTAGAGTAACCCTGGCTGTAGGCCTGTGGGAGGCGGTACTCTGCCCAAGCTGGGAACTAGTCCCAGTTCCTCTTGGAGCATCCAGCGGTGTCTATATGACTTCTGATTGTGATTGGGGGAAAGGGTGTTGGGGATCCAGAACTGAACAGGGTGAGATAAGCAGGGTACTTCCTAGGTTGAAGTTTGGCACAAGAGCCTCATGTCTCTGGTCTCATGTCTCATGATGTGAGGACCAGGTATGTTGACAACACAACTTGAAGTTTGGGCACCTGAGCTTCAGGACCCCTTGGCTTCTGACACCATTCAACTCCCATAGAAGCTGAACTGGATGTGGTGGTCTATGCTAGATTCCTGGGTCTCACCATCTCAATGGCCTCAATGCTATTTTCAATTATGGCACCACAGACGTGTTCTGATTTGTTCGAACCTTTCCTTCAAGTGTTTAGAGAATGGAACTTGACAGCTATGTTGGACCTAAACTAAGTCATACCTACTTACGCCTGGATATTATTGTATGGGGTGGGGGGCAATTATGACTAACAGTTTCCTGTCATTATGTCAATGTCCCTTTGCCAAAAATGTGAAAGGGAGAGAAGGCATGTCATAAAGTGGTATGTGCTTTTCATTAATCAGGATTAAAAAATAAATCTTGCTTTGGGAATCCATGTGCCAAACTATCTTGCCAAACTCTCGTTCCAACAAATCCCTATGCTTGCAGCAGAATCCTGATGACTTTGGCAGAGTCCGTGAGTCTGACCCTAGACTGGAATCGCCAATCACTTAACCAGACAAGTTGGTTCACACAGGATGGCTGAGGGACACTTGTTGACTGCCATCAGAAAGATGGCAACAGATCTCAGATGAGATTACAATACTCGGATGTGATTATAATAGGACCTGGCAAACCAAATCTTGAGCTGGTCCTTCCATCAATTTCTCCAAACTATCATATCCCTCCCCACTTCCACAAATGTTTAGAGGCATACGTGGAGTCGCCAGGGGTCCTGTTTCACCTTGTCTGAAATCTGATGGTAAATACATTAAATTGGCATATCTTAAGTAGTCCATGTCAAGAATGACCAGTGTGTTCTCTGTACTACGGGATTAGAATCACTAACATTTTAGGTCTGATGGGATTAGAGAGCCAGGTTCAGAAGTGCCTTAAAACTTGGTTCCTTTATAATCGTGCTTGGTACCAAAGCCTATTAAGTCAAAGATCTACAGGGAAGATTGGCAGGAGATACATAAATATCTGAAGACCCCTGACTAGCCATGAAGACAGAAAAGGTTGTGTCAATGAGGCTTGAGATGGGAAGCAGATCCTGTAGAGCCCTGGACCCACAGCTATTCATGTTACGTCTTTGTCAAAGAACTCGTCTGAGTATGGATGAGACAGGATTTAAGAGAATTTGTTTGAATACAGAGGCTGAGAAGGCCCTGACAGGTCATCTGAAAGCCAGACATTTTGGGATACTCTGAGAAGCCTTGTCCTAGTGAAAGTCTTCAAAATGCGGAGTGGGCGGGGGGGGGGGGGGACTTGTGTCAATCCTAGAGTTCTGATCAAGAATAGGATTGAGAGCAAATCCCACCCCCAGGCTCAATTCATTTCTGTTCCATGCAGGACCCCAACCAATGGAAAGGGCTCCTCCATGTGGGGACCAATCTCTCATGCTTGCTCTACTCCATCTCTTCTAGAAACATCTCCATAGACATATGCAAAACTCCAACTTTTCCAGTTCTCTAGCTGTTGACTAATCCAAGTTAACACCTAAAAGTGAGCTGTTTGTAACAGTGGAATAGATGTACAGTCGCTACCATGGCCCCCGAAGGTCCTGTACTGAAGGCTTGGTGGCACCCTGTGGCACCCTGTGTGTGGGGGAGTGACACTAGTAGAAGGCTGTAAGGTCCCTGGGGGCAGATCCTTGAAGGGTCCGTTAGGACCCTGGCCCTTCCTTGGCTCTTTCTGAGTGAGGTGACTAGCTTTGCTCCTTCCCTGATCCTCTCCCTCCCTCCAGTCTCAAAGCAATTGGGGCTAAGTGACCGTCAACTCAAATCTTCAGAAAACAGTCAAAACCTTTTCTCCTCACAAACTGTCTATCTCGGGTGTTTTGCCAAGGCAATAGAAAACTAAACAAAACCTGGTACCAGGAGTGGGGCCACTGCTGTGACGACATCTGGTATACTTTAGAAGCCTTTGGAATAGGCTTATGGCACAAGTTAAGTCTAGAGGCGTGGGGCTGGAGGCAGCCTAGGATGGTCCAAGCCAAGTTAATGGATGAGCCTGACCTCGGAGGACCACAATCCCGATAGGCACACAGACAGAGAAGGTTCTGCTGATGAGGCTTTAGATGGAAAAGAGGATCTCATGGAGCTGGGTACCTGATGCCACTTGTGCTCTACTTTGTCCCTCCGGAGACTTAACTCTTCACCTTCAAACTCAGTCTGTTATCTGGAGAGAACTTCAAGTCAAAATAGCATTTAGGTAGCACTGGCATTGCTGTCTGCTTTTATCTAGACCCCAGTGGGTCCAGAGCAGAACACAGTGGAAAGAATTGAACTTTCCATTCTGCAGAAAACGGGTGTACTTAAAACCTCAGCCAATGACGGTTTTGTTGCTAATGAGGTGATTGCCATTAATAAGCCAAAAGTGGATGAGCACTTCCCTGGTCACACAAGGCCCTGGGTTTCCTACTTTGACCAGGAGAGTAGAAAAAGGCCATTAAGGGCATTCTTGGCAACCAGCAAAACTCAAAGCCTCCCAGGCTCAGACTTCCGAGAGACCCTGGATGCACTCCTTGCTCAAGACTACCTAGGAGTCCTACGTCCCCAGGGTTTGTTTCTCTGTGCTGTGGGGTTCAGGCACTCGGGCTGCCATAGCCAAGGTCTGAGTGGGTCCCCATGTGTGGCTCCCTCAAGGGGCAGACCTTGGCCTTGTTCACGTGGTGATCCTTTGAAAGCTCTGTTGGATGCCAGAACTGTGGGGCTGGCGTCAAGGCAAACCTGGGAGGCCAGAAACGTGTTGCCATCAGAAACCCTCCAAGCCTCACCAGAGGGTGGGCTGTGACGCTGGGTGAAGTTGAAGCTAGAATGGAGACCTCAAAGTTGGGGATGCCAAGAACGGGGGGCATTTGCTGAAGGAAGCTTCAGGAAGAGCCAGCCCATCTGCACCCTCTGATGCTCACATCCTCCCCCTGGTGTCCCTGATACCAGGAGGAAGCCATAGGATTTAATGTCTGCCCTGCTGGGTTTTGGTCTCCTTGGGTCTGATCCTTCCTATCATCCTACTGCCTTCCAGAATTGGTGTGTACCTTGAGCCATCGAATCTTGGAAATAATTGAATTATTTCTTGGCTTTTAACTGAGAATTTACAGCTAAAGTTCACCGTGAGCTGCCCAGATGAGTTTGGACTTGGACTCCTAAGCAATGCTGGGTCTGCCAAGGTTCTGGGAGACTCCTGAAGATCACTAATGCAGTCATCATTATAAGATGCACATGGGCCTTCGTGGGCTGGAGGAGGAATGCTTTGGTGTGCCTCTGAAATGCCCCTCAGAAGCCATTCCCTGAAGGTTGTGCTGAGGAGGCTTTGGATTAAAAAGCGGTCCTCATGGAGCATAGGACCCTCAGTCGTCCGTTACTGTCTGTTATAAAGGGAAATAAGGGTTCACATGGCAGAATACATGGTGCAATCAGTGACCAAAGGTCAGTTGTGTCTGAAATCAAAGAACAAAAGGCAGTCTTGTGACCCAAGAATAGGACTCGCCACTGCTGCGGTCTGGTTGTGAACAATTCATGAGCCACTTGTCAAGCAAAAACAAACTTTATTTTTAGAATACACACTCCGCACCACACGAGCTCTTCAGGAATTCCCTCAGAGCCCAACTGCCACCACCAGCTTCCCACAAACCTCTCAAACCCTCACTCCTCTTGCTCTTGAGGCCTATTGGCTGGGTTGCATGGGTGGAGCCAAAAGAGTCCCCCAATGAGCAGCTCCGTGGTCTGAAAGGGCAGGGAAACAGCCCAGTGAGCATCACCACAGAGGAGCCAATCAGCTGGCAGCTGGAAGTTTGCTGGGGCTCCTTCGGCTGTGGCTCTCAACACGCCACCCAAAGACCTGGAGAGAAACAGAATGGGAAACTCGGTGACGTTTGACCTGCCTTGGTTGGCAATCATGCAGCTTTGAGAATTTTTCTCTTATGCAGGATGATAACGATAAGCCTGCCATCATGTGGTCCACAGGTGAGGGACTCGGCACAGACTCTGTGGCCTCTCTCCTCAATGAACCAGGAGTGCCAACTCTGATTCCTCGCTGGCCCATTCTTGGCTTTTGTTAATGAGGTTGGGTTTGGGTGGCTAAGAAAACATGGTTATCTCTGGAATCCTATGGCATGAGAGGTTTGTGTGGAGGGTGGTGGGACTTTCCAAAAGTCTAGGGCTATCCAGACTTCCCTTGAAGGAAAACTGTTGGCTTCTGGAGTCTAGTGGGAAGAGACAGAAGGACAAGAGAAATAAGGTCGTTAGATAGAAAGACCTGAGTTTTGTGGTCATCCCTGCATGCTTGTTATGATACAAGTTCTCCTGGGGGACTCCGGAGACATGGAACCAAATGCCCCAGTACTGTGGCCTTGCAGGGGATGGTCTTGACTCAGAGGTGAGGTTGCCCACCTCTGCTGAACCTGAGAAATCATCCCTTAACCTGTGGGGCTGAGGAATCCAACCAGTGAATCAAAGTAGGTTCGCCTGTTCCTTGGTTCCGCCTTCCCAGAGGGGCTTACGGGAATCTAGGTCTGGTGAACACTAAGGACCAGGAATGATTCCACTGCAATCATTGACCCCGATGGGGTCAATGTGCCTTTGCAAATGGAAGTGAATTTGAAGCCCTCACCTGGGGAGGATAAGCCCTTCCTGAACCAACTCCTAAGGAAGAGAAGTCCTCCTTGCAGATGCTGCTTATTTAACACACAGAATCTCTCCTCCCCTGGCTCTGACTCTAATGTTTCTGTGAATCAAAGCTTTTATACCCTGGGCAAGTGGAGAGAAGGGACTTTGATTCCTAGTCAATCCCTGATGGCAGACAGGAAACCACTGCATGAAGTCCACGGCCTAAAAGATGACCCATTCGTCACGGTCTCTCTGTAGTCTCGGGACTGTGTCCTCTGCCACTTCTCCTAGAACTGAAAGAGCAGAGAAGGAACCAGTGCTCATGGGCCCAGCTGAGCTTGTAGCCATGGAAGCCCAAAATGGAAAGGGAATGTAGTCACTGGTTGGGAAGAAAAGAACGAGATACCCCAGACTGCCTTTTGCTCTGCTGAGGATTTTTCTTGATGGCACCCTCTGGTCCCTGGGGATAGGATCTCTTATACTATAGGATTCCAGAGGTACCATTATTTTTTTAGCTACCAAACCCAATCTCGTTAGCAAAATCCAAGAAATGGCCAGCGAGGAACTTTAAGTTGGCACTCACGGTTCATTGAGGACAGGGGCCAGAGTCTTCCGGGTGAATACAAATAGGTGATTCCTATGGAGCACAGCACAGGATATAGCATGATCTTTTGAGTCAAACCAAACAAACACACCCACGTGAAGATGTCCTGTCAGTCCACTGGGGGCTTCTCCTCAAGTATGAGGAATGACCATTTATAGCGACTGACATCGTATATTGTCCATTCTTCCACTGGAGTCCCCCACACTAGGATGGCATCTCTGCCATTTTTAGTGTGGTCCTCCGTCCTGACCTAGTTATAAAGGAGTTTTCATGCTGTCCCCACTACAGTTGTCTTTTCAGATCTTGCCATCATTGTCACCCCTGTTGGCTATTCCTGCTCCTCGGGTTGTCACAAATATGCCACCTCTTCTACCACCACTGTTCCCCATCCCCTGTCCCTGCCTTGTGGAGGCCCCTTGGCAGCAGTAGAAATGAAGTCATTTGCATGGTCATCTTTGCAGTGGAATCATTCCTGGTCCTTAGTGTTCCCCAGACCGAGATTCTTCCGACCCTGGTTGTCTGTCCAGTGGAATGGGCAGAGTGGCTCCCACGTAACCCCTGGCTAAAAAGGCTGGTGGCTAAAAAGGCTGGTGGAGGGTTAGGGACCTGGACTGTGCTCAGAAGCACCTCTTCACTAATGGTAACGAATTACCTGGCATCCTGACGTGTTCAGCGTCTGGAGCGTGTCCTTGCTGGGCCCTCCTGTACATCTCTATGTGCACTTGTTCCCGAGGCTCTTGTAATCCTAGAGTCAAATCTCTAATGTCAAAGGATGAACCTTGGGCCACTTGGGCTGAATGTGTGAACCAGAGGTGACTATACCTCTGCCTCATCCAGGCATTGATCCATACGCCCCCATCCCTCGAGCCCCTGAAACCCACTGAAGAGACCAACTGTTCCATCCCCAGAGCTTGGCTGTGGAGTGATGTGGTTGCCTCTGGACTTTGCTTGATGGAATGCATCTGTCCACCCTCTGGCCTCCCGCTTCCTTGAGTGGAATGATCCCTACTGGTAAATCCCAAGGGCGCTTTGTAGCAACCCCTGGACCCCAGAGTCAATGCCAGGGGACCCACTGAGGTGGCCTCTCCCATTTATTTTTTAGCAACAAATAAACCTCATAACTTTGTAGAAATGAAGTAGATAAAACTGATGTTCAGCTTCCTACAGGAAGCCAGCACTTGGGATAAAGCAAGTGTTGATGGGATTAGAGCCTAGAGAGTCTAGATCCATAGTTCAGTGCTGTTTGAGAGCAGAGTTTCCTCTTGTGGGATGAAACATGGAAGTGAAGAGGGAATAAAGAACCTTGCATGCCAGCTAGAAGCCTAGACATCTACCGATTCTAAATGGCCCCAGACTGTATCCAGCTCAGACGGATGTCATTCCCCATCGAAGAGCAAGAACCTGTCCAAATAGATTCACCAAGTGAGATTGCCTGTGTGTAGGAAGGAGCCCTAGGGTACCTTCTTCCAAAAAAGCAGATCTCTCAAAAGAACACACCAACGTAAGGATGCTCTGCTTAACTACAACTGCAGAGACACATTCACTCTGTGAACAGCCCCTAAGCACTGTACTTGGGATCTTCGCACCTTCCCAAATGTAATAAAAACACTGTGAAACCACTAAAGTGTAAATACTGACCTGCAGGTCCTGCCCATGATCCTATCACAATATATTTGCTAAAATTAAAATGACCCAGGGCCCATGGTAATCATGGAGCCACAGGAGTGGGAGAGGGGATCAGACCACACATGCGGCCACATGCCGCTGACACATGGGTTACTTTTTCCCTCTTCCAAGTTGACTCACTTGAAGATGCAGAAAGGAATCATTTTGCCCTGAATAGATAACTTTCCCTCTGCATTCATCCAGCAAAACCTCAAAATTCCTACATCTCCTTCCCCTCCAGAAGGGCTGTGGTGGCTGCCCTCTCTTGTAACCCACCCACCTCCCTGCTACCCAGATGCCCGGCTGGGTCCTCAGCTGCTGCATCTGTTGGTGAGGCCATAAATCAGAGGCGGGGTCAGGCCTGGTCAGCTTGCTGATGGAATTAGAGTAACAAATGGGGAGTGGGGTGTTTAGATTAGTCTTGGCTCTGGAGCTGAAGGAGGAAGGCTGGCACTTAACTTCTTGATAAACTCGGCACCAGCACATCCTGGGTCAGCAATTATGGTTTAAAGATCCCTTGGAAGGGGCCGAGGTGGATCCTCCCTGAGCAGCTGTGTCCACCTGTGTAGCCCTGCCATGACTGAGAGGTGGGTGAGATGTGAAAGCAGGAGAGGGCCAGCTGCAGATGACACAAGGTACCTGCCAGTGCAGAGCACTGCCCCCTCGCGTGCCCTGTGCATGAGCTGAGGTACGCTGCAGTGGTAAAGGGGTGAACTGGATGTGGACAGGGGAGACTTGGATTATAATCCAAGTCTGAGGATATCTGGGCAAACCCCAGGGGGATGCTCCAGAACAAGGCTCATTAGGCACTAATGAGCCAGGTCCCATGTCCCTTCTGTGCTCAACCCTGGGCTGGGGTGACTTGAGAAGCTCATGGTGACACTGCAAATGCTATGATAGATCCCAAAGGTGCCCCAGACCTGTGCAATCCAACCGTTGAACAGTGACTTTCTCTCTGAATAAAATCCCGGGACCTGTGGGACTGCCACGTGGACATCTTCCTCCCTGCTCCAGAATCCAGGCTCACTGGAGAGACTGATGCATCCAGATATGTCCACTTACCCTGCATGCCACTCTTGGGAATCTTCTCGGTCTGTGGACTTGGTGGCAGGGCCTTTTCTGTGATCCTCGGGGAAGTCGGAACATGAGGGGACTTGAATGGCCTATTCAATGGGTGGGCCCATCCCCCTGTAGACCACCCATCCCCCTGTAGACTTCAGCAGAAGGGCCAGAAGCTGTGCATCCCTCCAGTCTTCATGTCTCAGGGCGTCTGCATTGGATGAAGACCCAAAATCATGGTGACAAGTGGTTTACCTGAAACGCTAGAAACGGGCAGCTGGAGTGACTACAGGGAAGGGATAAGGGAGATGGAGCGGGAGGTCAATGAGATAGCAGATAATTTTTTTTAAATGGTCTCCAGTCTCCCCAGTTTTCCCAAACTGCATGAAGATCCATCCCTTACTGCTTGGAACTGAACCCGTCTTTTACCTTCTTCATTTGATAAAACATGGCATAAAGGAGCCTTCCAAGGCTGGATCACAAAGGTGTGAGGTTGGATCTCCACTGCCTATCTTTAGACACTTGGTCTTGGAAACCCTCTGCCATGTTGTGAGGAAGCCCAAGCTCCCCTGTGGAGAAGCGATCTGGACAAACACCCCTAGTCCTTGGTAGCTACACCCACATGGATGTCAAGTATTGTAGATAACAAATCCATGTCAAGAATGCTGTCCTGTCACTCAATTAATGATGGGATGAGCTGTCTATTCCTTCCCTGATCCCTGCACAAGGGCAGATCCATGGACAGACAGAATGTGGTTGACTTAAGGTGATGTTCAGGCAATTGATACAAAGAGCATCCCAGCTTCAAAAACACCAATATAGGGTGTAGGGGACAACATGACCTTTTTTGGATAAAGGCTCAGGGAGGTGAAGTTAAAAATTCCTGAGATCACAAAGCGAGTAAGAGAATAACCATCAGACTCGGATCTGTCTGACCTTAAACCATACTTTCAATGCTACTGTTGACCATCTTCAGGATGTTCTTCCCCAAACTGCAGGGAGGTCACTCAATCCCATGTTCACACAGAAAGTACCCAGGCCTCCCCTCATGGATCCCTAACTGCCTACAAGACATGAATGACTCCACACTGCTGGGGGCAGATCACCCATTACATCTGTTCAGCAACCAAGTAGCAGATACAGGGTTGTATAGAAAAGCGTATGTGCTATCTAAAAGCTGCTAGTTGGGGGCACTTATCACAACAGCCCTGAGATAGATCAGGATGGTTTAGCTTCTGAGCTTTTATTTTCTCAACTGTAAAACCAGGATAAGAATCTGGGAGAGTCTATGCTGGAAATCCTTTGGATTTGCACCCTGACATTCAATCTTCAGCCATGCCAAAGCTGCCTGCAAGACCAAGTGTCAGACCAGTGTCCTGTATCTGGACACCAAGCATTCTCAGCTCTAGTGCTCCCCAGTCAAGCATACAAGGGGACCTTTGTGCTGGCTAAGACCACACAGCAGGTCCTCTTTCTCCTCCACAATAAAGTCCCTGTGAACACGGGCATCTTGCCATGTTCCAGATGGCCAGCCTGTTCTCCTGATGTGTCACTGAACAATCCTCCATGTTTCATGGTCCTGTCCATTAAAAGTCTGATGCTTAAGTAAAGTGGAGGCCTCTGGCTGGAACTGCCACTGGTAATCTGCAGGCTCTGCACTGAGAAGCATGGGAGCTATGTCCACAGACCGAGGAAATTCCCAAGAATGAAATGGGACATCACCAAGGGAACTAGGTAATGGCTGGCCAGGAGCCGAGGGTGTCCATCTTAGATCCTCTGGTACCTTTGGAGAGATACTGGTGTGCTCCTTAGGCGACTGGGAGGCCAGGATCTCACCATCCTGAGATCCACAGAAAGGTAGAGATACATAAGAATCAGGATCTGACTGTTGCTAGTGGCTGTGGGTCTGGAGTCGGTCCCAGCTCTGCTGCTTTGTTATAAAACCTGTTCTGATCTGAAAAATGGGAACCAATTTCAGTATTAAACACTTGTGAGAACCCACATCATGGTGCCCAGTGCTCAGAGCACCAAGCACACAGAAGCCCTGGATCCAGTATCAAGCCTGCAACACTGGCCTGCAGTCGCCACCATTTCCATGGATGGTGACACTGGGAGTGTTGTGTTTTCTCAGGGGACTGTCATCAAGGAAGAGGCTACAAGGGCTTCCTTGGGTTCAACCCCTTGGGGAAGGAGACGGGAGTGCCGCTGCCACACAGGACCAGTGACAGACCCCATAGGGAGCTCTAGAACTGGCAGGTCCCTTCAAAGGCATCAATATGGCCTTCCCAGCCCCTCATATAATGACGTGGCTGTGCCATTGGTTGGAAGCCTGGCGAGAGAGCGTGTGACCTTGGCCTAGGCTGCACCCCACAAATGAGGCAGCATCAGGAGGACTGACAGCCAGGGTGGCAGATGTAGGGAGGTCTGGGTGCAGCATACGAGACGTGGGGAGCTGGGGACAGTCTCCTGGAGGTGGCATCTCGGCCGAGTTGGCCAGGTGAAAGACGGGAGGAGGAGCTCCAGACAGACCTCGCAGCTGAGGGGTGGGGAGGGGACAAGGGGAAAAGTTAGCCCCACTGATGCCCTCTGACATCCCTGGGACACATTCACCTGCGTGTGGGCTCTCTTCTTCTCCTTAGCTCTTGTAGGAAACTTCCTGAGAAGGTGACATTGAGCTGCTACAGTAGCCCTGTTACTGTCCATCCCTTACCTTGATATTTTTTTTCCTTGCAAACTCTCTCAATTGGACACCACATCCCAAACCAGATGAGAAGGTCCTTTTCCACTGTGGAAAGGAAACGTCACAAGGGCAGAGACCTTGAGCACCTGCCTCGTGTTGAACGTCCCCAGCACCTGAGCAAGATGAGACTTTGACACATTCGGTGACTGTCCTATGGGTCTAGGTCTTCCAGTCATGGGGAGGAGGGCCAGCAGGTAGAGTGGAAGATGGCATTGAGTGCTAGGATTCCATGAGGTCTTGGAGTGATAGAAGTTGGAAGGTCAAGTTCCTAGGTCTTGGGAGGTGGGAATTTTGACCTCTGTGGTACATAATTGGAAAGGACACCTGAATCCTCAGGAAAAAGAGGCGAGTCTGACACACCCTCGGATGCATGGACAACTGGGGGAAGAGACTGGCACACCAAGGCCTCACTCCCAAAGCCTTGGAGACAGACCTGCACTACAGCTAACAAGGTGCATCTGCCATGGCCAGGCCAGATGGTCCCCTAAGCCATCCCATATGGGCAGCTCTCCCATCACCCCAGCAAAGGCCCCTCCCAAGTTCTCTCATCAACTTGCCTTGAAGTCGTACCTTCCTGGGGCAGGATACTCTTTTATTGCAAACTCCCTGACTGATTGTTCTCGGGACCAAGCCCTTTGATGGTTTAATTGTCCCTAAATTCACACCAGGCTCCAGTAACTTCAGAGCAGGTAGAGAATGCAGAGAGGGGAGGGTTTGGGAAGGGAGCCACCTAGGATCAAGGCAGGAAATTGAGACTTCTAAATCTGCCCACCAGACTTCCTCTGAAAACTCGCACATGCAGGAGCAGGTCCCATCATCTCTGGCCCAGAAGGCCCACGTTAAGTGGATCAAGGTGGCCGTCACCTCTGGGAGCTCCTGAGCACACCTGCTCCCCCTGGTTGGACCACGCAGCTCCCTGATTCCCTGCCTAGCGGCCTAGTTCAGGGACTGAGTGGCTCTCAAGATGGACACTGATGCGGTTTCATGGTAGGTTCTGGATTTCCCAGTTCGTGCTGGGACCCGCTTGGCCGATGTAGTGGCTCGAGGTCTGCTTTTGGAAGTTCCCAGACTGAGCTTGGGTACAAGAAGTCCACTCACTTCCTGTCTCCTTTCCCCACCCTCTTGCTTCCTGGGATGGACCTCTGGATTACAGGAGGCCCTTAGGAACCGTGCTGAGCAGAGGGGCTTTATCCTGTTGGAAACGGATGGCCTGGACATTTCTTACCAAAACTCTTGTGCTGAGGACCTGCCACCAGAGGCTCTGGTGGAAGAGGGGGCCGTTGGGAGGTGCATAGGCCCATGAGGGCGGGGTGCCCTCAGCCCTCCTGAAGGGACCGCTACACCCATGAAAGACCCCAGAGAGCTGCCTGGCCCCTCCCAGGGGGGACCAAGCAAGAAGGTCTGAACCAGGAAATGGGCCCTCACCAGACGTTGAGTCTGCTGCTACCTTCATCTTGACACTCAGACTGAGATTTGTTTAAGCCACCCCCACCCCAGTCTGTGGCCTTTTGTCAGAGTAGCTCAAAGAGACTAAGACAGGGACGACTTGATGGGTGGCCCAGAAGAAAGCTCTAAGGACAGTTATCCAGGCAAAGAGGAAGCCACAGGGTATCGAACCATCTTTCATGGGTCAGGTGGGGTGGGTGCCTCTGGGTGGGGATGTCTAGGAACTTCTGGTTGTATGTGCTTCTTGCATGCTACATGATCAGACAAAGATCTCAGGTTGACTTTGAGGCCACTAGCATGATGCTCATAGGGACAAGAACTGTCTGAAGGGACAGGTGGACTTGAGTGGGCTGGGAGGATGGGAGACATGCCCTGGATTCTAGCTACAGACTTTCTAGCTTTGGCCTGGTTCGGCCGATACATGCTGAGGCACTACTACATATCAATGCCTCTCCTAAGCCAATTGCAAGAAGGCACTTGGCAAGAAAGCCCACTGGGCTCTGTGCTTAGTGTGTAGGACAGGAGGAATGTGGGCAGGTTCAGGGTGTTTGAGAGCTTACTGGATATGCTGATGGACAGGATGTGGAAAGAGACAATTCCCAGGGATCAGTTGGAGACAATTCCCAACTGTGCTGAGTGCTACCTCCTCTTGGGAGATCGGCTCCGATGAAAGTGTTTGTACCACAGAATTTGTCAGATGCTATAACCTGAGCAGGTTGTTAAACGTTGCTGGCACGCCACAGGTGTCTGCAAAAGAGATGGGGGCAGGAGTCGGACCTGGGCAGAGAGCCTCCGCTCAGGAAGCAGACCTGATGGTCCCCATTAACTCAGGTTAGCTAAGAGCCGAGAGTGCCTCTCTACGGAAAAGTGCTGCATGGGGCAGAAGTGCCCCACCATGTTCAGCCTGTGAATCCGGGCTGCCCAAGAAGAGCCCAGCTCAGCCTGAAAGCAGAGATTGACCCTAGAATCTCAGCTAATGGCATTTCTGCAGCTAAATAGAAAGATGATTCTTTAAAAAAAAATTTGACCAAAAAACATGTTTTGAAACATGTATACATTGAGGGACAGGCTCAAGCTAATGCATTTCCATGGCTTTCTTGTTTTCTGTGATAAGAAAGACAAATTAACTCTTGGCTACTTTCTGGAATGCAATACTTCGTTAACAGACTTTTTCATGTGATACAACAGATCTCTTGAGCGGATTCTTCATATATGACACTTTTTTATTTGACCAACATTCCTCCAACTATACCGACCCATTAGCGACCATTCTACCCTGCTTCTGAGTTCAACATTTTTAGGATCTACATGAGAGATCCCTTTGGGAGGGGTCTGGGAGGTTCACCTGACTGCTCTCCAGCATGTGTTCTAAGAAGGAGGTAGCTGTACCCCAGTCTTCCTGCTCTCCATGGTGGGGGTATGAGGGGGAGGGGAATTCATGTCCTCCAAGGGGAGGACAGAAGGCACAATCACTAGGATTTATAAGATGCCGGGTGTCAATCCCCGTCTCCATGGCTTCCCCTCCTATCTAGACCAGATCTGTTTTACTTCTGGCCTGTGCCAGATAGCCCGTGTCTGGCTTTCAACAGAGTTCAGCCCTCAGAGAAGAGGCAGGACCTCAGGGTGGCAGGGAGCGGTGGGACAGCTAGTCTCCAATAGCGGGAGCATTGTCCTTTCTCAGTTCTCTAGATGCGGTTCCCCAGAGTGGTATGGCTCCCTTCGTCCCTCAGGTCTCTACTCATGTGCCACCTTCTTCATGAGACCTTCTCTATCATAATTAACATTGTAAATTTGCCCCCCACCTCCTTTATTTTCTCCACCCCAACGAGGATTTCTTTGTCTTCCCCCCTTGGAACCCAGAGCTCCACAAGGGCTGGGGTTCTGCATCTGTCTCTGCTAAATCCCCAGCAGCTGATTGACTATCTGATGCAAAACTGTTTTTACCCCGTATCCCTTAAAGTGGGAATACCATGTGGGAGGTGCCCTGGGTTGGTGTAAGGTGGGCACAGAAGGCCCGGTGGTGTCAATCACTGGCCCCAGCTCAAAGGAACATGCCAAGAAGCTCAATAAAGGCCACTTAATATGGAGAAGAGTAGCAAAGCCCTTAGAGATGTTGGAGCAAACGGGGTAAGAAGACCCCACACACATCTCCCGCAGAGATTATCAATAGCCAGAAGCCACCACCATTGAGGCTGGTGGGGGAAAGAGGTGGCACCACCAGAGCCCACAAGTTTGAACTCCAGGTTGGAGCTAGAGAAGCTCTGGGTTGTCACAACAGTAGTTGGTGACCATAGAGGGAGGGGGCTGGCAGTGGGCACTGGACCCAAGAGACAACTCAAAGGGGTAGATTATGCAGGCTCCCCTGCTCTCCAGGGTAGGAGCATGTGCGAGGGGGAGAAGAAGGCATGACGAGATGGGAAGCCAGAGAAGGATTCAGAGGCCAGACTTGACCTTCTAGAACTTTCTAAGAACCATCCACGAGATGGCGTCCATCTCTTAAAAGGGCTGTGACCTAACACCTTCCTCCAGGCCACTTCTCCTGAGGGTTCCATCTCCACACACAGGATGCCAGGCTTCCTTGGGAACACTTGGAAATGGACCAACTACACTCAAACCATAGCCGTCACTGAGGGAGAAGAATGTGCTGCTAGGGAGCCTGGGAGTGGGGTGCCTCTTCCTGTCTGGACTGGACCCATGCACTCTCACTTGGCGAGGGCTAGGTACACAGTCCTGGGTTGCATGTGAGCTCTCACATCTGGGGATCGGCTTGCGACAGACTGACCTTAAGGTGGTCTTGGTGGGGACAGATGGCCCCGTGACCCATCACCCTTCAGCAGGCTAACTTGGGCTGCTTCATGTGAGAACAGCTTATTTTCTCTCCCAACCTCTTAGAGAGGAGCCAACATACCCCTAGGTGAGTTTGGGTTGATGATGGCTTGTGGATCTATTCCCCAGAAATTGCCCTCAATGCAGATAACAATGTAACTCTTCCCAGGGCCACCTCCATTCCAGGGTTAGTCTAGGAAAGGTGTGAAGCCCACCTCCCCTCACCTCAAATTAGGGTAGTTCTGGGAGATCATCCTGGGCCAGAGCTCTCCATGGGTCAGCAGAGGCCTCTGACAGGTGCATTACCCTCTAGTTTCTCCAAGGGCTAGCCCACTCTTCTGCCTCCAATTCCACATGGGTTGTGTTCCTGAGGTCCCACCTCGGAACTCAGCCTTCCACCTGTGCCACTTGCTATGAGAAGGATCTGATACCTCCTCAATATTTACCAGTATGCCACTACTTCCATGAAAACCACCAGCTTTCCAGGGAGAAATCCTGATTTCATGTCAGCCAACTTCCATGGTGCAAATTATTCCTACCATGGCAATTCCAAATTACCACCTGGAAGTCTCTGCCATGTGAACTTGGCGAGAGATTTGCAAAATCCCTAATCAATAGGAGCTGACTCTGGGACAATGCTTGTCCTGGGCCAGCCTACCCATGCACGTGTCAGTGGAACAAAAATATCTTGAAGCAACCTGTGTCTACTTTCTTGCCTTACTAGTGAATGGATTTTCTGTTTAAGCTGCAGTCTGAAATGGTCAAGTGGACTCTTTGGCCTTAAAGGTAAGAGCTGAGAGCTAGAACGAGGCAGTGTTAGGGGCAGGAAACCTGCTGCCTCCACCTGGATCACTCAAGGTATTTTAACACCAAAAAGTTGGCAAAGCATCCTTGCCCAATTCCCCAAAGACCTTCACTGAAGCCCTCTTATGGTGCCCTAAGAAGTGTTTTTGCAAGTGGGGAGGATGAACAAGGTCCTGTCCTAACCCATCCCCCAACCCCTAAAAGAAACTCCTGGGTTCTGACACTGTGGTTATTGCAGGCAAGCCATGAAATCTCTGGACAAAGCCATATTCAGCCATCAATAGTGGCATTCACAGATGTCACAGCTCTAGATGGGCCAACACTTCCAGGGTCTCCAAGGCTTGGCCACCTGGCTACAGAACGGCCATGATCAGCTGCAAGCATGTCAATCTGGCTTTTGCAGACAGTCTTTTGACATTAGAGTGAGAACTTCTAGGATGGACCAGAGTCTGGCAACACTAGGCCCTCCTTCTCACCTTGCAATAAGCTGATAGAGTGAAACCAGAACTTGTCCTGAAGACACAGGGTCCCAACTGGCAGGATGAACTTAAGGACCCTCCAAAAGCAATGGTGGGTGCAGTAGATCTGAAAACCGGCACCTTCCATGGCAGAGTTTATTTGAGCAGCCGATCTTAGCCAAGCAGGAAAATAACCTGTTGCTAACCCAACATGTCCCACCACCCACTGGGGCCTCACCATGGCTGCTTGTAATCAGCTGGAAATTGGGGCCTCCTGGTTAAGGTTTCCCTTCCCCTGGCAGCTGAACCTCCTCTATATCTTTGAAGATTGCAGGGCTTTAGTGTGCCTTTAAAGTGAATTTTTCCCTCTGCATTTTATTATAATTAATGACCAGAAAACTCTTCTCTTTCCCCTCTCTTTATCTCTTAAATATACTGCATTTTTTAAAAGAGGAAAGAAACATATCTTTTAGACCGGGATATGGATGAGCCTGTCCCTAGCAGGGCAGGCCCAGCTTCATCGGTCAACTTGATTATGCAAAGCCTACTTTCCACTGGCATCTGAGGTGGATTTCAGAGCTATGAGTCACGTGGGTTTCAGGCTTCCAACCTGGGGAGCAGCCGTCTCCTGAAGCCCATGCGCCGGAGGCAGCCTGACTTTGGGAGTCCCTCCAAGGCCCTGATGGCTAAATGGTCCAGACTTTGAACACGTGCGTGCACTAGCACGATCATGTAGTCTGCTGACCTGGGCTGTGACAGTTATGAACTATTCCAGGATTAATTCCCTCAGAAGAAATACATTGAGGATCCTGGAACAGAAAAAGGGCATTATATAAAAGCTAAATAGGAGAAAGTGTGTACTTCAGTTAATAATACTGTGTCACTACTGGCTCACTTATTATAACCTTGGTCCCACTTCCAATTGAAGATGTTAATCCTAATGGAAAGTAGGCACAGGTTCATGAGGGAACTCAATTAGCTTTTTTGTAGATCTAAAACTCTTGTAAATTTTTAAGTTGGAAAAACACATCGGCAGTCACTCAGAACTGCGGATTTGCTGGTCAAGGGTGCAAAGACCTACCTTTGTGTAAACATTAGGTTGTCATTATTTTTCCCTAAATGTGCCCTGGTATACACATGGGACAGAATGATATATCCACCCTATTAACAAAAACCCAGAATGGCATTCTGGGTAGCAGCATTAGAGAACAGGCTGACTGGGAGCTCTTGTTAGTTGGATTGAGTTAACTTTAATTTGATTGCAGGGCGAGTCTGCAGGCTTTAGGGAACATAGCATATAAACTGGGAGCCTGATTTAATAACCAGATAGTATATAAGCAAAGTGAGATATCTAAAGATCAAAGTCTGCGTAGCAATCACTCCCTCTGGCAGCCCTAACCCTGTATGTATAGGGCTCTTGTGAGGTTTTTGTGCTGGGGGTAAACATGTTCTGACACGAAACAAAATCATTGTGCACATTCCTCTGGTGGTTCTTACCATGCACTTGACAGAGGCTTAATTTGGGTAGAGGAGCTTTGGCAGCCTAGAATCCCATACTCTGCAGAAAGTATCCATCCTATTTTCCCAGGAGCTGGGATATAGGTGTCCATCCCCCCAGTAAGGGGAGTGTCCTAGTCTATCTCTACTAGGGACGCCCTCAGGGGGATTTGAGTTCACCAGGATAGAAAAATCAAAGGTCACATCTGCATGTGACACTCAGCAATCCTACAGGATGTCTCGGTTTATAAATGGCTCCTACATTGTCGAATAAAACGCGGTGGCCAATCCATCAACAATCAAAAAAAAAAAAAAAAAAAAGGTGCCTGTAGAATGGCGGGAAGCGGGGTCAGGATTATGCCTCCTTCATGGGACTTTGATGCAACCTCTGGAGACCTAGAGACCAGAGGCCTGCGCCTTGTGGCTCGGGCTGATTTCAGTGGACTGGAAGTTGGGCCCGGGGCCTCTGGACACACACACACAAAGGACCCAAGGGATTCTGCTGTCATGTTGCCCTGTTTCTCTCAGTCCACTTTCTGCAAAAGCCCACTGTGGGACCCTCTGTGATAAACGGGAGAGAACTGAAGCCGTGATGTTCTATGACAAAATTCTGAGGGGGCTTGTGACAGAAGTTTACAGGTGAGCCTCATGGCTTGTGCTATCAGGGGAGACCTGTCTCAGGTTGGACCCTGAATGGAAAGGCCCATGCACCTTGCTGCATGGACAGCAACAGCAGACCTGCCTCGCCAGGGCTGCAGACCCCACCTCTGAGCCAAATGGTTGAATTTGATCAGAAACACCGAGAGGAGGTGGGGGGCCCAGAGTCTGGCCTGGGACTCCTCAGTTACTTCATGCTTTCTGTGTCTAGAACACAGCTGTCTGGGAGTGTTCACATCAGCAAACAAGATGGACCAAGTACCACCTGCCCAAGATCACATGTGGGGACAGTGCAGCCTGGTTTCGGACAAGCCTGGGTCAGAGAACACAATCTCCCTGAGCTGGTTCCCACAGAAATGAGGCTGAATTTCTGCCACGGGCATTAAGAACAGGGTTCTAGGTAGAAGGGCTAGATCCAGGGGTTTAGCTAACAGTGACGTAGGAAGGTTAACTTCTTAAGATTCCGTGGTAAGATGCAAACCAGGGAACCCAAGGGGAACTTCTGTTCTATCTGAATGCAGGCCTGTGGCAGACGGGCTGGGGCATGTGCTAGGACTGTGGACTTCCGGCCAATTTCACATCCCTGCTCTGCCACCAAGCAGCTGGATGTTTTAAGAGAACAGGGTGAAGTTCCCTAACCCTTCACCTCAACTCCCCCATCTGTGACATGGGATTGATGGAACCAGCCAGTGAGCTGTTAAGGACTAGATGCATGACAGAGGCTTCATGTGGTAAATAGAAATGGGAGGCTGCATTGTACAATCGGGACCTGCCACTCAAACAACCCAAGTGTCCCCTCAGGACAACTCATCGCAATTTGATGGCCTGATCATCACCCTGTTCTGCCTGTGGGGGGCCAGTGGATGTCTAGCCCCCTGCTTTCTAAAGGGGCTCGAAACACGTGGGCAGACCAGGCATCTTGCTCACACCACAGGGCTGCAATCTTGCCCCTGAGTGTGGGTGCTGGCCTTGGCCACTCTACCACCAAGTTAAATCAACCCTGGACTTTCTCGGGATGGCTACAGACATTCCATGTAAACCTTCCTATGACAGGAATGAATTGGGGATGACATAAGTGCCCATAAAGAGGGGGTGGCTTAGGGGTCCACCCCCAACGGCTGGCACCCAGCCAGTGAATGAGGCTGGACAGGCGCCCATGTGGACTGAGCTCTGTAACACTCTGGGTAAATGTCTGCATGCAGGGTGGGCTACAGTCCCCAACAAATGCAAAGCAATTGAAGGTGTGTATTTACATATCTGTAGGAAACAAAGGTCTAGAAAGGGGGAGTTGGGAGTCTCTATCCAGAGTTGTGGCCACTAGCGATGTGGACAAGTGAGCGCTCAAAGTGTAGCCAGTGTCACTGGGAAACCCAATGCTTCTCTTGTGGTTCACTGACGTTGAAACTGCACTGCTGCCTGACAGGTGCCGAATTGGGTGGTGTAGGGAGGCAGGTCCAGAGGCGGCAAAGGATGGACGGCCAGGGGCCACTATTTTTTGTGGCCTGGTTTAAGAAATAAAACCCTGTATTGTATTAGAAATATTCTCCAGAAGCACTGGCTGGCTCTGGGCTCCACATGTGGGAACCTCCATGGGGACGGGAAAGCCGAGCCCGTAGGAGCAGGGTGGGCTCCAGTCCTGCTGCTGTGGGGCCTCCGCAGGTGTCTGAAGACTGCAGGGTGCTTTGGCCAGAGACCCAGCTGCGTTCTGTTGAAGGGTGGCGGAGACTCTGGTGCCTGAGGCCCCTTCTAGTACCTCTATGAAAACCTACGGGCAAGGGCCACCTGCCACCTTGGCCCATGAGTCCTTCCCAGAACCTCCTTGCCTTGGGAGGCCAGAAAGCTTTCCCTACTTCCATTTTTAACTGGGGAAAAAAAAAAAAAAAAACCTCAAACTCCCCACCCTGAGCTTCAAGGCCGGGATTTTGCCAAGTGGGACCCAGGGCTTCTGACATGCACTCGACTGTTCTACTGGGTGGGAGCTGGCCAAGGTCACTGCCCTTGGAGAGCCCCATAGAGCACCATGGAGCCTGGGGAACCCGGATTGTGTCCTATCTCTGTTTTTGTGCCCTCACTATAAGCACTTGGGGGAATCCTTTCTCATGAGTTGTTCTGAGCCTGTTTATCTGCCGATTCTGAGAATCAGCAAGAATTGAGTGGTCTTAAAACTCAAAACATCAAGTGAGACCTGATACTTCATGACGGCTGTCATTTCCCGACTCCCACCCTCCTACCCAGAGCGCCAAAGATTCCTGAATCACATCTTCTGGGAAGTCCCCAGTTGCGGACACCCGTGGTACCTTTTGATGCCTCTCCCTTTGGGCTTGAGTATCACTGAGTCCTGGAGGTTCCAGCAGGAAATGGTCATCTGAAATCTCTGCCTGGGGTCTGATTCCTAAGTGCTCTGAGTAGCGGCCTCTTCTGAAAGCCTGGTGACAGTGTCCCAAGTCCCAGACTAGATGAAGGGAAGGTGTAAGAAGCACCGATTTGAGAAGTGGGTGCTGCTGTGCTTTTGTGGAATGGTCCTCTTGGAAGAGGAGATAGAAACTTGACTCTGCTTAATAAATAAAATAAAATGGACTCGACGTCCACCCAGCTGCCTTAGTGCTGATGAGGCCTGGTGTCCTAGTATCTGGTGGGAGGGGAGGGAGGTGGCTCCCAGAGGGTGGGCCATGGACCACAGTGCCATTCACTCAAACCTGAAAGGCATCAGTACCTCGCCCCAGCCCTCGTCCCAGCCCTGCAGGGCCTGGGGTCTCCATAAAAGGGACTGGGTAACTGTTCGTGGAGGTCCTACTGCCTGGACACTTCCTATTCTAGTTGGGTGTCTCCAGGGGAAATGCCTCAATCCTGCTCATTTGCATCCCAAAGTGCCCTTCCCCAGAGGGTATATATAGGGCAGCTTTGCAATTGGGAACTAGGTTTAAAGTCCTAGAAATGCAGAGACTTAATAGCGACCTATTTTTGGAGACCTATTACAGCCCCTAGAAACAGGCTTACATACCTTTGTTCGCCTCTGAGCCTCATTTCTACCCCCTGTTAAGTGGGGGTACTGGTATGTATCTCATGGGCTTGTTCTAAAGGTCAAATGAGCCAGGATGTGTCGGGCTCTGAGAATAGCACCTGGCACGTCATGTCACAGAAGCTTTCCTCAAGGTCCTGCGGAGTTATCAAAGGTTTCCGGGAGGAAGGATCTATTCAGTGCCAACTGCTGGCTGAAAAGGAAGCAGGGCCGCTGGTCCCCATGCTTCAGGGTCACAGCAAGTACAGCCTGGATTGTCAGCCTAGGCGTTTCGACTCCAATCTTGGCATTGGTACCAAGTTGATCGTGATGGTAGCTGATCTTATAGTCACTGGGGAAACGATGGCTGTCATCTTTGAAGGTGACTCTTCTTGGTCAACAACAACGCTCTCCACGATTTTAACACAACCCATTTGGATGACAACTCACTTATTAGCATACAACTAGTCGGCCTATGAAAATGGGTGGGCCAGTACCCTAAGCTCTTCTGATAACTAGAAAATCAGGGGAGAGTTGATCCCAGGAGCCCTTAGCCAGTCACCAACCATCACAGGAACAGGTGTTGGATTTACTGTGTGACAGGCGCCTCAGCCTGTTGGCGGACATTAACATCTCTGAGCCTCAGCTTCTCTGTCTGTAAAGTGGGCACAGAATGAACTTGAGGATCTGGAGTCCTCTTGCCTGTGAGGGCCACGCAGTGGCGGAGGCAGAGCTAGAGTCTGAGCTCTGGTGTTTGGCCGTGGGTGATGCCTCCAGCCACCTTGTCCTAAGCCCTCTGGGGACACGCATCCTCCGGCCCTCCACCTCCATCTGTCCTCTGAAAGCCAAGTGCACCGTGAGGCCAGGCAGGATGGGTGCTTCCTGCAGAAGTGGCAGTGTGTGATTCCTGCCCCACCCCCTAGACTGGGGCAGTGTCACGGGTAGGGGACTTGAGTAATAACCAGAGAAGAGGGGACTCTGGTTCCCAAATAAAGGAGGCTCATCAGTGATGAGGGGACCCTCTGCTCCTGCCCCCACCCGGGCAGCTGTTCCCAAAGCTTGGGCTGCCCCCTGCTCCTATGAGTCTGTGTGTTTGGAACCCATAAAGGGATGAGGAGAAAGGTCCTCTCTGCCTGTCCCTCCTCACTGGAGGGTGATCCATTAAAAAAAATCACATCTGACTATGTCCAGAGCTCTGGGAACCCTAGATGACCATCGTGACTCGACCACAGCAGAATAGCTACTGTCCAGAGCAAGATCATGCCAAGGTCAAAGGCTCTGGGCCAGACTTCCCAGGCTCAAGTCCTAGCTAGGCCATTCACTAGCTATGTGACCTTAGTTTAAGAGAAAGGCTTCACCTCTGCCCCAGTTTCCCATATGTAAAGTAGGGTAAGAAGCCTGGGTCATGGGATTAGATGAGCTAACACTGAAAGCACATACTAGCCTCCACGGAGTGCCAAGCACTTTTCTCAGCTGTTAGCAGGCAAGACAGCCAGAAAAAGCCCAAGGAATGGCTAACAGAAGTACTTAAGCTAGTCAGAAGCCTCAAGAGCCTGAGAGTAAAATCAATTTGTAGGAGCAAAGGTCCTGGGCTGAATTATTCAAGGAATAATAATCTACCATTAGTGCGTGGAAATGCAAAATGCAGGAAGCACAATGAGACTAGAGCTGCTGGTACCTGAGTCTTGGATGCTAATGGGAGTTCGGTCTTTCCCATGTGGCAAGGGGGAGCCCTATAGGACTTAATGCTGAGAAGTGGGGTGAGGTCATTTAGAAGCCCTGAGTGACTAGTCCTGGGAATGGGGACTGGAGAAGAGGCTGGGAAGGCAGGAGATGGTTGGAGTTGTCCAGATGGGAGAGGACAGGGGCGTGGGGGAACATGGCTGCTCCCTCTCTGCTTAACAGACAGCAATGGGGGGCTGTGGGAGGAACTCTACCAGAGTTCAGGAGCCTCGTGGAGGAAAAGTCGAGGCAGCCTCCCAAGTCTGAGCACCTGGTGCTCGGTACCCCTGGCTGCAAGGAGGGTGGCAGTGTTCTTGGTTTTGCCAGGAAGCGCAGGCAATCCTGGAGGGGCCGAGCTCGTCTTGCACGCCTAAGCAGACTGAAGATGGATGGCCAGACAGAGCGATGACCAGGCTCCCTGAGTGGGAACTTGAGGGAGCTGAAACCTGATGTGGGGGGGAGATCGTTGTCATTAGTGGCTCCTGAACTGTGCTGCTCGTCGGGATTCTTAAAGCGTTAATGCTCGACCTCCATCCCAAGGCATTGTGTGAGGTGGGGTGTGGGCACCAGGACACCTCAAAACCCCCCAGGTGACTCTACTGCAAAACTTGGGAAGCACTATTTAAAGACTCTCAAGTGTCAGATGGTGGGCCAAAGAAATGATGACCCAATTTTAATCCCCAACACCACCCTTAGAAGGTGGTTCTCACCTGTCCAAGGACAGGTGGTCACGTCTGTACCTGGCCATCTGACCCAGGACTGCCATCTTACAAACCCTCCAAAGTTTCCCATGGGGCTCCAGGGAAGCAGAACTAGAGTGGCCCTGGGCAGAGGACCCCAAGGAGGGTCTTTGCTACCCGCACGGGTGCAGATTTTAAGCTTCTCACTATTGGACTCACATGGGTTGGCGGCGAGACACACTAAATGGGATCCGAGTTCAGGGACTGGCATCAGGCACAGCTTCCTGGGAATGCTGCTGAAGACTCTTGCCTCAGGTGGGGACTTTATCTGAGTGACTCCTTGATCACCGACACCTCCATTCTGTGGTTATCTAGGACGCAGGAACCATGGACCTCCCTTTGCCGTTTTGGTCTAGGTCACTCTGCTGGGCTTGCTAGCCCTTCAATCCTCCTCCACTGTGGCCCTTCCCTGATCCAGAATCGAGCAGGCCATGTAGTTTGATTCTTCTAACTGGATTCTTACCCTATCCTAAGAATGGGCCAGGACGCATCCTTCGACCTTGGACTTGGTGGTTTCCAGCTTGCGATTACAAGGAGCAAAGCTTCCAAGCTCATCCTCGGCCATGTCTGTGGTGCAGGGGGTGGAATTGCAGCCCGAGGTGTGGAGAGCTTCACGTTGATCTCGGGAACTGTCATCGACCTGGTCTGAGTGGTGTAGATTTCCCCAAAAGAGTGTCCGAGGACCCCTGCAGGGCCATACCTCTGCAAGATCTGCCTACCTAGGAATGGCTTGTTTCCACATTCCAGAATGTTCTAAAATTCCTTAAGTTCATTCATGTTCATTTGATCTGGGATCCACACTTCCTGCCTGCCAGTGCATCAGGCAAGAATAAAATCCGAAATGGATGATAATCCAATCCAAGGACAAGATAGATCCTCAGTGCGAAGCCACTCCATAGTTGACCCAAGAAGCTGGCTACATGCTCCCGGGAGCCCTGGGCTCCTTAGCTGGTGCTTTGCACCTTACAGTTGACATAGGCTTGGGAACCCTCCGGGGGCAGAAGGAAGGACAGGTGGACATCTCCAGGCTGCACCCCCACTCCCAGCACAGCTCACACGCAGGGTACACCCTCGAAGCCCACTTCCTCTTCCTGCAATGGACTCCACCAGACACTGAACCCCAAATGGACCCGCTGCAGCATGTGAGCCTATGGAAGGCCCACGCGAAGATGTAAACAGGGACGTGAGGTCGAGAAAGTGGGTGAAGCAGCTCACCACAAAGTCAAGTTGGAAGGCCAAACCTAAAACTGGCTAAGATGAAGGATATTGATCGCGGTCCCTTCCTCTTTGCTCCTAGCTGACCCCCTAGGTGCAAAGGGCTGGGTGTCTTGGTACTAAGGGAGCCAGAGGCCAAGACAGGAGATCTCGGCAAGAGGCCCCCCAGTCACAATTCTAGCTTATACCCGAGCAGGGACCCCCGTGCCACTCTGCCCTTGGGGCTTCAGACTGAGCCCAAGGGCCAAGCTCCGACTCCCCTCAGCACGCTCTGTGGAAATCACAGATAGGTTAGCTCCCGGCACTCCCTGGTCTGGCTTCCTGTGGGAGAAGCCCCTCTCCCTCCCTGGCTCCAGTAGTGGGGGCCCCACCACTGTCCTGTAGTTACTCTGAGTGTGGTTTCCTCTTGGGCCAGTTTGCACCAGGCTCAAAGTGCCCCTGGGGTTTCTTCCTTTTGGAAAAGGAAGCAGTTATGGGACGTATAATCCCCGGGGTCTGCCCCTGTGGAGCATCTGGAATCGTGCAGGGGACAGCCAGAGTGACCTCTGTCAGGGTCCAGCTGACTGGTCTGCACAGTTGAGGATGTGAACTCTGGCCTACAGCTCTCTCCTGCAGAACTCCTCCTGAACATCTCTCCCTGAGCCTCATCCTTCCTCTCCCGTGAGATGGTGATCGTAGTCCCCTTTCATGGGCCATTGGGATTTAGTAACTTCAGATGACCAAGGGCTTGGACCTCACATGACACTGCTTAGCACTAGTTGCTATCATTTTCTCTCCTGTGGCCACCATCTGCTGGCCGTGGACTTGGACATGAAAGGGAATTGCGCAATCACACCTGAAGGGGAGGATGTGTTGTCCCCAAGGCCACCTTTTCACACAGACATCTGTCCTGGGAGTTCCAAAAGATCCTCATCCTAGCTGAGGGGTGTGGCTCTGGGCAATGCTGACTTGCTTTGCTGCTGTTCCTTTCCCTGTAGGAGGGAGGTGACACAAAGCCCTCCCTGTGAGGCTCAGATGAGCCATGCACCTGGAATGCCAGGACTGTGAATGGGGACTGTAGGCACAAGTTACTATCCTGTGCAGAAACAACAGAGATGTGACAAAGAACCAGGTTGTAATGAGAGTCCAGGATTCTGAGCCAATCCCTAAAGCAGCTGAGTTAGTGATGGGCATATTGGCACCTCTCCCCCTCCCTCCAGGTGACTTCTCCGCCCCCTTCAGATCCCACCCTGTTTTTCCTTCCTTTCCATCCCCTGGTGAAGAAAGGACCCCATTGGAGGAGGCCCGGCCCATCTGTTTTCAAATTCAGGGAAAGATGCCAAAGGCCTCCCCAGCTGGGGCCTCGCTGCCTCTGATAAGGAGGACGGGGTGAATTCTGGAAATTAAACAACTCCTGGTGTCTTTGAAAGGTCACTTGGCTCTGAGGTTGGCCGTCCCTCCCCAGACAGACTGTGTGGCTGCCAGCTGGAAGGAGGAAGTATCAGGAACAGATGAGACCAAAGGAGAGGAGGCCGGAGAGGAGGCCCAGATGTGACTCCCACAGGTGAGAGGCCTGTGAGCCAAGGGAGGGGCCTCTCCTGAAGCTGGCCATCCCCAGGCTTCTTTGCAGAACCCACAAAGTTCCAGAGTCTGGGGACAGTGTCCCTGAAAGAACCCACTTTCAGGGGCAAAGCCAGCGCTCTCCTCCCTGCTGACAGCAGATGGGAATGTGTGTCTGGGGACATAGAGTCCGTCCAGGGCTCTGCTGACCCTGCTTGGGGCTGCTCCTTCCCTCGGGAGCTGAGGGACACTAGCAACCAGTCACGTCTAGATGTGTACGCCCCCCGGAATGCACACAGCAGTAGGGCCATGGGACGTTTGCCAACAGCTTTGCCCCTGTGTGTGTGGCAGGCCATCTGGGCCACTGGGAACCCGATGAGCCCGGGAGGTAAGAGGACCCACCAGGAGTCTGAGAGAAGGATGCCAAGCTTTGAAAACGTGCCCAGGAAACGTGGTCTGGACCACTAAGCCACGTGTGGACCTCGTCTCAATCCTTAAAGCGGCTGAGTTAGTGATGGACGCTCTGGTCAGATGTCGCGTGTCGATAGTCGGAGGTGTTGGATCCCGTCAGTGCCACCCACAGCTGGGGAGCTTCGAGCTCAACCTTGCCCCAAGCCTCTGCTCCCAATGGCTACCTGTTACTGCTCCCCGTCTCAGCCCTTACGTCCCCATGAAGGGCCTCTGGAAATGGCCAGTGAAGTCAGCCCCTCCCCTTCTCCGGGTGTACAGAAGGGGTGGGTTGTCCGATCGGGCGGGGTGCCACCAAGTTCTGCACCTCCTGATTTTTCTTGTTGGCATAAAGGCTTCTCATGTGGCTGAGACGTGAGATGTGGACTTGGCATCCGAAAAAGTGCAGTCCAGTCGGTAGGTGATGTCGCCGGGGAGTCGGCCCCTCCTGGCATCATCTAACTTTGGTCTTTGTACTTGATAGAAAGGGGGGCAACCGGCAGCACTGATGCCCGCTGATTCTATGCGGAGGACTCACAGGCCCTAGTCGGCCTGGGTGGGAATCCCTGCTCGGCCACTGTGACCTCAGACAAGTTGCTTCATTTCCCTAAACTCCCATGTAAAGGGCCCTGGTGGTAACAGCCACCTCACTGGGTAGCTGTGAGGTATGGAGAAGGCAGATCCCCCAGGTCAACCTGTTAGTCATTCTGTAATGTCCATCTGTGATAATCAACTTGGAGGCTCATGTATTTTGACTTGGCTTTGGAGGTTTCCAGTGTGATTGGCTCCTCGTGGGCTTTGTCAGGATGCCAAGCGCCGGGTTTCTTAGCTGGGATGCAAACCTGCCTCGTGGGCAGAGTTCCCCTGTGTTGCTCAAGGTCACTCTTGGGGGGGCCTTGGGATGCAAGAGGAACTTTCACACTATGCTGCTTACATTTTTCACTGTGCCGTGAGTGAAAAAGGTCCTTTGACTCTGAACACTTGTCAAAAATTGACATAAGCTTGTGAGATCTGGGGGGTCAGAATGCAGTGGTTATTGAAAAGCGAGGATGACTATTGCAGATCAAGCCAATGTAGGATGACTCCACCCCTGGAAATTGGTGCGTGGAGCTTCATGTGTCCTGTAGATCTTTAGTACCCAAAGGATGCTTTTAAAGTTGTCAATCCTTTGGGATCTGACATTCAAACCTTTACCTGCAGATTAGAGGCTTAGGGGTCATAGGAAGGGGGTGGTAAGCCTGTCCCTTTTAGCTTCCTGGGTCGATTCATGGAGAAACGGAGGAGGCCTTGATCAAATCCCAGGTTTATATCTGAGGCACCATGGAAAAAATGGCTGTGTGAAGTCACAACCTGGTTCCAGATCTCGGCCCTGCTGAAGGACAGAAGAGGCTGAACAACTGAGGAACTTTCTGGAAGCAGGTTTATTGGCTGCAGCCCACCGTCCAGAGTGTGGCTCATGCCTGAAACATTCTCTGGACAGAGATTCTGGAATTCTCAGAACTTTATCCCCTGGAGGCAGGGGGGAGGGCATTCACATAACAAGTTTCTCTGTTGCATTTCCTAGACCAGACACAGGTTTCGCAAGTCTTACGTTTTCTTGGTTTAAAAAAAATCTTTTTGTACAAGTTTGCAGATGGTCCTCAATCCATGAGGATGAAATAATCCTATAAATATCATTTCAAAATACCAACTTCTATCCAAACGGAGAAACCCACCCAAGTCACAACTGCAAAACTGCATTGCTCACCTTCTGAACGATCATCTGTCTACCCAGGCTAGTGTCCACTGCTAAGCATATTGCTGTCCATAATAGCCTCCTGTATGCACCTGTTCTCTCTCAGAGCAAGGGGAGGAGATATGCACCCCTCTGGAGTCGGGGCTGGTCCTGGCCTTGCTTGAATCAACAGGGTGTGACTGTGAGGCGCTCTTGTAGCTCTTCCAGGCTCTGGGGTAGTTCCAGGGGGAGGGATGTCATGATCCTAGGCGTGAAGGTTCAGGAAGGAAGTGGACGTCCCTGGAACTGGCTGGGCCTGTGTGTTGGGAAAGGCTGGGCATATGGAGGCTGGCCTTTATCTCCCACCAGCTGCTTTTCCCAGGGTCAGACAGGGGTGTTGTGGAGCTGGCCCCAGCCAGGCCCCGGGGAGACAGAAGAGAAAGGGAACTACAGGGTGGGATGTGACTTAGAGGGGTTTTGTTGTTGTTGTTTGTTTGTTTGTTTTTTTTGTAGTTTTTTAATTATTTTGGCTTTAAGCACTGAGGGCAGTGAGGTCAGGCCTGGGGTCAGTAGGCTCCATGTGTCCAGACTGACACCCGGCTTCTGCAGCAAACCCCTCAACTGCTCCGTGCCCCAGTTCTTCCTTCTATAAGTGGAGCAAGAACCAGCCTAGCTGCCGCCTCGGGAGGCCTGGGGGACTGGCCATCACTCACCCCCTCAGAGCAACCCAGGTCTCCACAAGGCAAACTTGGGAGGACAGTGTTGGGCAGGGCTGCGTGGTGGCTCAGAGCCTGGCTGGCAGCCGAGGTTCCCCAGGCCCTCAGCCACCCATCTGAATGTGCCTTCAGGGTCACTGGATGGGTGGGTGGGCTGGGGTCCAGGAACAGGCCAGCGCACAGGGAGCAGCACCTGGTGGCAATCTGCATGCCCCCTGCTCCCCGTTCCTGCGGTGGGCGCGCAGCCCATAAGGAGCTGCGCCTGCGCAGGTGGCGGGAGGACCTGGAAGCGCAGGGGCTGCGTGTTCCTCTTTCCGGGTGTTCTCCAAAGTGGGGGCCGTGAGGAGCTGCTCCATCTCCAGGAAAAACAAAGCAGGTACCCTGTTCTCGTGGAAGGACGTGGTTCTGGGAGACCACACTGGGGGAGGGGGGCTTGTGCAGAATATCCCCTCCTCTCCTGGAGACCCTGGCCATGCTGTTGGAGAGATCCCTGGCCCGGGCTCTGAGTCAGAGCTTTCGTAGGCCCTCAGGTGGTCCTGAGCTGTGTGCATAGTGGGCAGCTGCAGCGCCCATCAGCGCCCAAGGCCTCCCTTGTTCCCACGCCTTGGCACCCAGGAAATCCTCAGGTGTAGCAAAAAGGATAGATCCTGGGCTTTCCCCTCAGTTCCAAGGGATATGACCCTGATATGGAACTTCTAGAACATTCCACCACATCGGTAATCCGGTACATCCCTGGCCAGTAGGTAGTGGGCAGGCACAGGCCGCCTGGCCCCTCCGTTAGCCCTGGAACTTGTCCTGATGCACTTGTTCTTTGCCCATGTGTTGTCCAGCCCTGAGTCTTCAGAGCCTGAGCAGGGACGGTCCTTTGTCCTTTTCACAGCCATGCAGTCCTGTCCAGCAGCCCTTGGCCTTGCAGAATGAGTGGGTGCAGAATTGGTGGGGTGCAGTGTGAGTCAGCCCAATACTGTCCTGGGTGCCTGTGGGTGTGGTCACAGTGTCTGCTGCTCCTTCATTCCCAATAGGCCCTGGGCCACCAGTCAGTGGGCACCCAGGGCAGTAGACCAGAGGAGATGCGGTCCTTGTCCCCAGGCACCTGCAGTAGCAGGGGGACATATGAGCTGGTGGCTTCAGCGCAGGAGGCTGTACCAGGAGGGCCATGGTAGGACTGCGGTCTCCAAGTCAGACTGGGGCCTGGAGGCAAGGAGGCTAAGCAGTCTGGTGGCAGAGGCTGAGGCGGGAGGTGCCCTGGAAAGGGAGGCAGACTCCTGTTGAGAAGTGGCTTCTGTGCCCGGCAGAGGTTTGGACTGTGGCCTGGTGGGCAGCCACCGAGAGTTTTAGCAGACACTTCTGTGGCATAGAAGTTAGAGTCCCTTGCCTCCGTCTGCTCAGGCTGCTGGAGCAGAGAGCCACACCTGGGGCCTTCATCGGCAAAGACAGCCTGCCTTAGGGTTCTGGAGGCCAGAAGCCCAAGGCCAGGCATTGGCAGCAGTGGCTCCTTCCGAGGGCTGTGGTTCGGGAACCAGGCCCGGGGACAGAGGCGGGGCTGAGGCTGGGCTGGGGGGGCTATCCATGCTGGTGGCATCTAGATGGGCTCAGGAGGAACAGGAACTACGAGGGTGGACGGGGACCCCAGGCAGGGCCTGGGCAGGAGGTGACCTCACTCGTGGGGGGAGGCCAAGGGGGTCAGACTGGGTCGGCCTGGTCCATAGCGTGGTGCCAGCAGGTCATGCTGGCCACCTGCAGAGGGGGGTCTGCATGGGTGACAGAAGGCCAGGGGCTGGGCCGCCTGGGGCGTTCGTAGGGAGTGACTTCCTGTTTGTCTAGGGGTCTGGCCCCACTGGCAAAGTGAGGTCAGGAGGCAGGGCCTGGGCCAGGCCGAGGACAGTGTCCAGCATGCCCACTGCCCCCATGGCTCTGAGCAGGCCTGGTCAGGGCCGCGCTCTCCTTGCTCTGCTCCTGTCTCGGAGTCACTCAGGCCTGGCCTGCGTCCTGCCAGCAGCCCTCACTCGCACTGGGACCCCAGACAGGTGCCTGGCCCCCACGACGGGGCTGCCGTCCCCATCGTCCAGGGCCTTGGCCAGAACTAGTGTCCAACAGGGCTCCTAGCACACTGGGCTGCAGGGACAATGAACGAGAGCATGGGGACATGCCCAGCCCAGCCCAGCCCTGAGGCCTCCCAAGTACCCTCAGTCCTGGCCACCTCTGTCCCAGCACTGTCCCCACAAGTGCCCTGCTATGGAAGGCCATCATGTGAAACATGGGCAGAAGTGAGACCTGTCCAGCGAGTCCTTCAGCTCTGTGCACAGGGGCTGGTGCCCAAGGGCAGAGGCCCCAGAGCCTGCCCTGCACGCCCCCAGCCCACAGCCTCTCCGCCCGGGGGACTTTCAGGTGGAGACTAGGGAAGGGCACATGGCGGACCAAACCTCCTTTCTTATTTAGGAATCTGAAATGACATAGCTCTCTGTGCACCTGCTGGGGGCTGAGGCCCCTTCTGCCCTGCCCCTGCTGTGGGGTGGAGTCTCCTGGAGCCACTATGCTCTGGGGCCCCCAGCTGTGACCACAGTGCCTTTGGGCGGGTGGCAGGGGCAGCGAACTGGGGCCGGGTTCCCTAGAGCCTGGCCCAAGGCACCTTGGGAAGCTAGGAGGGTGGGATGTGACTAGGGAGGGAGGCAAGGGGGAAGGACTCAGTCCTGCCACCGATGGCTCTGCCCTGGGTGACACTGTTGGCAGGTCCTCCTGCCTGCTGCTCCTGCCAGGTGCCTGATCTCATCTCAACCTCTGAACAGCTCCGGAGAGGGTGGCCATGCAGTGAGGGAAGGAGGAGGGTGATAGTCTGAGGTGTCTGAGGACTGAGGGGGCAGGGCTCGGTCTCAGGAGCTGGTTTCCCTACTGGGAAATGGGGCTGAGGACAAACCACAGGCTCTGATAACCACGGGACCCAAGGATGGAAACAGCCCAGTCCCCTAGCCTGGCCCAGCACGCAGGACCACCAGATCGCCCCTGCGCCTTCGGGAACCACGGCGCCTGCGTCATGAGCTCTGCACGGTCTGAAGCCAGGAGAAACCGAGGCCCAGGAAGCCAGTGGCCGGGCAGGGGGTGGGGCTGCTCTGCCCAGCCTGCTCCACGGTGTGTGGACTCTGAGCTTCCCACAGCAGTCCCTGAGCCGCCCACAATGACCCCAATGAAGTGAGGGTTCACAGGGCCTCTGGTGCCCGTCTGGGCATCACCAAGGCTGGACGACTCACGGGTGGGAGCGCAGCATGGCCAAGTGCAGAGAGCAGAGCCCTGGGGGGCGCCCAGCCGAGGCCTTTGGGGCTGGGGAGCCTGCTGCGTGGGCTCCCTCCCGAGTCTCCACAGGCTCTGGGCCGTGGAGGGCCTGGGGCTGCCTGAAACAGTGGCACGTGGTGCCCCACACGGCACCTGGTAAAAATGACACGCTGGGGGAGGCACAGCGTCCCCACTCAGACCAACCAGGGGACGACAGGCCCTTCCAGACCCAGGAGGAAGACAAAGGGTGGCAGAGAGGAGCCTTCCCAGCCCGGCTCTGGGTCAGACCAGCTGAAACCCTCAGACGTCGTGGTGGTGGGGTCCCAGGCAGGACTGCCCTCCTCGTCTCCCTGCGGGTATAGGGATGGTGGCTGCTCCTCCCTCCCAGGGCTGCCTGTGGCACAGGGGGACAGGTGCACAGAAGGCGCTGGGCAGATACAATACCGAGAGCGTGCCACACGGGGGCTGGTGGTTCTTCCTACACCTGGGAGGGCAGCCTACAGAACCAGCCTGACGCAGAGCACCAGACTGTCCCTTGGTCCTGAGGTCCTCCCCTGGCAGGTGACCTTTGCTGGCTGGTGGCTTTGTCTGAGATCTGGGACTTCCCTGGAGACACCTCAGTCCTTGAGCCGGCTCACAGCGACCCCTGCTGTCCGCCACTCAGAACTGTCTCAAACCACCAGCCAGTGCCACCCAGGAGGCCTGGAGAGGGAGCAGGGAGAGGGAAGGGCCTGGTTCCCAGGTCTGGGAAACTCCTCCAGGACAATGCAGGGAGGGGACCCTGTAATTATGTTCAGGGGACACTAAGTCCTGGTCTCCTACAATAGACATGGAGCTTGAGATCAAAGAAGTCCTTCCGCCCTCAGGGAGCCAAGAGGAACTGTGTTTCCCAGGGACGTTATTTTCTGATCAACACATGCTGTTCTCAGCAGCCTGTGCGGATCCAGTGGGTCTTAAATTGGACTCTTCAAGAAGCAGAAGCAGTGGAGACACGCAGACGCACACGCCACAGACCTCACCATACCCACAACCTCAAGCTCCTTCCACATGCAGGGAAATAACCCCCCAAGTCGTGACCCCATCCTGCCAAGCAGGGCACCAGGACCAAGGGAGACCTGCTGCCCAGACCAGCAGAGCCTGGACATGAAGGAGAGTGGGCGGGAGCAGGAGTGGATCCCCATCCACAGGGGGACGCCCAGGGCACAGTCCACTCCTTGTCTCCTCTTGCACATGGTCTGCCTTGCCAGATGCTAACTGGTGATTCTAGGGACTTTGCTCTCCTAACCATGGTCACCCACACGGTAGGCCCTAAGCACTCTTAGACCCCAGCCAAGCCTGGACACAGGGCACACAGTGGCCGCCCCCGCAGATGGCTCTGCTCTGTGCAGTGTGGAGACAGCTGCTAGATTCCCTTAAGACTGAACGGCCGGGTCCTCCTTCCAAATGCGACAGGACCTGGTCTGAAATCCGGGTTCCTCTGTGGAATCACTATGGACCAGCAGTGTCCCCACAGCCCCCAATCTGCTGGTTGCTGTCCCCTCACCACCTGGCTCCCGTGCTAGTAGGCGGTGTGGGAAGCAGGTGGTCTGCTGCCTTTCGGGTGGGGATCCTGTGAGGTGTCACTGAGCCCAGGGGTCCACTACCGGCTGGACAGGACAACGCCCTGGGAGCTTGGATCAAGAGGCTGGTGTCTGGTGACCCAGCTCCAGGCAGAGCCTCAGCAGAGTTGCCTGGGGTCACCAGCGATGCTGACCTGCCTCCTGCAGCTGCTGGGTAGCCAGGGGGACACTGGCTGGCCCCCCTCCCACCCGAGGAAGGATGTTTTGACTTTTCCGAGGTCACAGGAGATGAATCAAGGCAGCCAGAAGATGACCTCTGAACCTCACAGTGCTGGCTTGCGGGGACAGCCCAACCAGCAGCTGCCCTGCCCAGCTGGCCACGACCCTCCTGCGGCGCAGCTCACCTGAAGAGCTCGTGGATCTCCCTGCGGTCAGCCTGGAAGGGGATGTTCCGCACCAGGATCTTGGATGAGGTCTGCTTTGGGGAAGCTGCTTCTGAGCAGAGGTCAGGGCTGGCCTGGAGAGGAGGAGAGGGTACAGGTCACCTTGGCCAACCCTCCAGCTCTCTCCTGGGCCTCGTCCTGGGGAAGTCGGCCAGCATGTTGGAAGGACACTCCAGCCGTCCAGGGCAGAAGCCCCAGGTGAGGGCCTGGGCCCTGTCCATGGCCCTGTGTGCACCACCTCAGAGGCCAAGTTCTGAGTGCTAGCGGGCCTTCCAGGGGCTGCTACCCAGGTGGCACCTACTGCAGCCCCAGTGGAGACCTGAGCCACAACCCAGCAGGGCTGCCGAGCTCCGACCACAGAACCTGCTACTGCAGAAGCTGAGGGGCCCAGGGTGTCCGTCACGCAGCAAGGGATGACCAGTGCACTTTGCATCCGCCACGCATGGCAAACGACTCCAGGCCAGATACAGGACTCGGGGCACCCCCACTGCAGGAGGTCCTAGCAGCAGAGTCCCCAGGATGCAAATCCCATAAGCAAACGCCACTCAGGGCCGACAGCATCTGGGGAACAGGGCTCAACACAGCTTAGAATAAAATGACTGTGAACACCGGCCAGGCCGCAGCAGCTGGCGAGGCTGCCTCGGGCTGGCCCTGGGGACAAGGCACTGGGAGGGGACAAGGCACTGGGAAGAGACAGCCACCAAGCTGTGAGCAAGGCACGTGCTGGAGGCTCCACCCCCAGGTGTCACTTTGTACTCTACAGGCCAAGTCCCCTACCCAGGTCACCTGTCCCTGGATAAGAACCTGAGGCTCTGGGCTCCAGGTCTGGGCTCCCACGTCCCCCTCAGGAACCCTGCGAACCTCCTGGGCCTGAACCAACCCTCCTCTGGCTAAGGAGGCCCAGCACAGGCGTCTACAATAAACGACCAACTTGCTGGAAATCGCCAAATAAATGCCTTCCCCCAGCTCCAGACTGCTGGCGGCAGTAGGTTTTACACTGGAGGCAGATGGGTGACACTGATGATAATGGCTCGCAGGGGCAGCACAGCACACGTGCCACCTCCATCAGGAGCCACAGAGCGTGCTGGCTCACTAGGACGTGTGCCCAGGACGTCCAGGAGCAGACCTCGCCCTCCGGATACCTGGGTCGCTGGGCCAACCCGTCTGTCTCCACCTGCCACCTGCTGAACTGCTGAGGCCGCTCTGGCACCGCTGTCCAGCCCAAGGGAAGGCCGCCCCAGAGCACAGAAGGGCGAGAGCCATGGCCTCCAGAGAGGTTCGGCCAGACCGCCAGCGGCACGTAATCCCCAGGGTTCAAAGAAGGTGCATGAAACATCCCCCAAGTCATCAGCACTACCCCAGCTCAGCAGGGAGCAGGTGTGGCAAAGACCCCAACCCCAATCAGGAAGAGCCCTAGAGGGCGGGGGAGCAGGGAGGAAGGGACATGGGACATGGAAGGGCTGAGACACCCTCGGGGGGCCAGCTCCAGGGACAGAAAGAACAGGGGCGTCATAGGAAAGGGGAGGTGCTGAAAACTCACTTGGTGGCTCGTTCTGAGATCCGCACTTCCACCTTGTGGCCGTCCATGATGTGACCCTGGAGAGGAGACAGCATGGCTCATCCCCATCCGTCCTCAGTACTCACCGTGTCCTTGCCTGTCCCCAAAGCAGGGCCGTGGCTAGAGGGTGGGAGACTGCCTGCTCCCTGGCAGAGGGGTGGGGATGGCAGGCACAGAGGGGCCTCCCCAGAATGGCTCAGCAGCCAGTGGCCACAGAGACCCAAGCTCATGATGTCCCCTGCGCCATGTGGCAGCCCTGACCTTTACAGCACTCAAGGGCACAGGGCCTGTCGGCTCGCTGTGTCCACAGCCCTGAGAACCCAGTCCCAGCGCCGTGGGCCTCAGTGAGGGAGCTGTGGTCACTGCCAGTGAGGGCAGCTCCCCAGGGGGTGGCAGAGATCCCAGGCCATGTGCTCCCTGCGGCCACAGCTCCCTCCTCCTGCCAAGGGTTCCATTTACCCCAGGATTTGGGCCCAGGCGGTGGCACAGGATGTGGATCTGTCCAAACTCTCTCAGCCCCTTCTACCACCTTTGCTGCCACCACCCTGGTCCAGGCTACAGGGCTCTGGTGACCGCAGGGTTGCCTGCTCTACTTCTCCTCATCCCATCTCCACACAGTAGCTGGAGACCATCCTAGAGGATAAATGAGACCCTTCCCCGTGTGCTCCAAACCCTCCAGAGTCTTGCTCAGCCTTCAGGTTGGATTCCAGTCCTTTAAGTGGGCCTGTGAACCTAGTCCTGGACACCTCTCACCTCATCTGATCCCACCACACACTCTGCCTACTCTAACCTCAGAGTCCCTGCCACAGGCCCTTTGCACTTGCTGTTCTCGGCTCCTACTCAATTTCCCTCCAGGTCTCTGTGCAGTTGACTTCATGTCAGTAGGGTCAGCTCAACCATCTGCTCCTCAGAGAGGCCCCCTTCGCCCACACGACCTTAGGTAGCCCCACTTCTCAAGTTATTTTTATCCAAGCCTTTTGTGTGTGGTGCTGGGAATTGAACCCAGGGCCTTGTGCATGCGAGGCAAGCACTCTACCAACTGAGCATGTCCCCAGCCCCCGTATCCAAGCTTTTGTCACGATCTGGTCTTTTGTTTTTGTTCATGGCTCCACTGCCCGTCTCTCCCTAGAAAGAGGAGGGTCTCTCCGGGCCTAGCCTGGTGCCTGTCAGAAACCAGGCCCGCAGGGAAGGAGTGTGAGTGGAATAGATGAAGGACAGTGACCCTGGAGGGTGAGAGGCTGTTCATTCTCTTGGGCGTGGTCCCTGGAGAACCCAGAAGGACGGGTCAGCAGAACGTGAGTGCCCACGATACCCCAGCAGCAGAGGCCAACAGCCCGAGCCGCCTGCCGAGGCCCCCGTGGACTGTGACTTGGAGGCCCACTTACCTGCAGCTGTTTGAGGGCTCTCTGGGCTTGCTCTGGCTGCCGGTACTCCACAAATCCAAACCCCATGGAAAGCAGCGCCCCTGAAAGAGGGGGAGCCCCCAGCCAGTGGGGCACAGAGTGAGCCCAGGACCTCCACTCCCCCCCGCCGCCCCGGGGCTCCGCTCCTGGCCCGCCATCCGATTAGCCGTCCCACTGAGCCCGCCACCTGAGGCTCCGGACTGTTAATTAACCGATGATTGACGTGAGGATTAACTTCATCATAGGATCCCGCCTTCGGGAGGGAGTGGGACTGACAGGGATGACCACCACGGTGACCAGGGGGTCCTCCACCAGGACAGCCCCACCACACCTAGTGCACGGGATGAGCCCACACGCTGTCGGGCACCCAGGGCTGCCTCCTGGTCGGGATTCTGGACCCTCCCATCTGGCTCCAGGTCTCAGATAGAAAGTCCCCTTGGGGAGGGCCAAGAGCCATGGCTCCACCTGGCTCCCCACTCCGAGGTGGGAGGGCAGGAGCGCCAGCAGCCCATCCCAGGGGCGTCTGCTGCTCTGACTGTGTGTGTGTGTGTGTGTGTGTGTGTGTGTGTGAGTGTGTGTGTGAGAGTGTGTGTCACACACCATGTGGGAGCTGGGGTCCCACAGGCACTGAAGTACAAGGTGTCCCACTGCCCCTTGACCTTCTGACACACTCCCTGCGTCTTTGCCCCCCTCCTCCCTGCACTTCACAGGGTGCTTTGTTCTTTGCACACTGCACTCTGTTGGCTGGGGCACTCTGGTGGGTCCCAAAAGGCTGGGACTCCCTGAGCCTGGCTGGCCAGTTCCCACCTCGACCTCTACTGCACTGAGACCGGTGCCTGTGCTGGCATCCAGAGGGCCAGGAATCAAGGGCAAGACGCACTAGTAGATGCCAAGAACTGCCCCAACGTGGCTCAGAACCACGGGGACAGGCAGTGTCCCTGCAGCCTGCACAGAGCCGACAGCGCGTCCAGCCTGATCTACCTGCTGCACTTCAGGGACGACTCCTCTCCTGGAATCCCCAGGCCTCGACCCTCCTACCACTAATGTGGCACTTAGCTGCCCTTCCTCGTGTCCTAAATTGGTCTGATGTGCTCAAGAACAGGGACGACAGAGGAGCTGCTGTGGGCCCCTGGGTCTTGCACTGGAGGCCTGACCCAGGTCTCAGAATCTCACTTGAGACCAGCTCTTTGCATCAATAATCAAGTCAATCAAGGTCACTGGGGTGGGCCCTAAGCCAGAGCGACCAGTGCCCTTTAAAAGGTGTGTGGGAATCCAACCCAGGACAGGCCATCCCAGGAAATACAGGGATGCCATCACAGCCAGGGAGGGCTGGACAGGCCGCCCCTCCCTGCCGCGGAAGGAGCCACTGCTGCCAATGCCTGATCTTGGACTTCTGGCTTCTGGCCTCCAGAACCCTAAGGCAGGCCATTTTTGCCGATGAAGGCCCCAGGTGTGGCTCTCTGCTCCAGCAGCAAGAGCAGACGGAGGCAAGGGACTCTAACTTCTATGCCACAGAAGTGTCTGCTAAAATTCTCGGTGGCTGCCCACCAGGCCACAGTCCAAACCTCTGCCGGGCACAGAAGCCACTTCTCAACGGGAGTCTGCCTCCCTTTCCAGGGCACCTCCCGCCTCAGCCTCTGCCACCAGGTTGCTTGGCCTCCCAGCCTCCAGGCCCCAGTCTGACTTGGAGACCACAGTCCTGCCATGGCCCTCCTGGTACAGCCTCCTGCGCTGAAGCCACCAGCTCATATGTCCCCCTGCTACTGCGGGTGCCTGGGGACAGGGACCGCATCTCCTCTGGTCTACTGTCCTGGGTGCCCCCTGCCTGGTGGCCCAGGGCCTATTGGGAATGAAGGAGCAGCAGTCACTGTGGCCACACGCACAGGCACCCAGGACAGTATCGGGTTGACTCACACTGCACCCCACCAATTCTGCACCCACCCATTCTGCAAGGCCAAGGGCTGCTGGATGGGACTGCATGGCTGTGAAAAGGACAAAGGACTGTCCCTGCTCATGCTCTGAAAACTCAGGGCTGGACAACACAAGGGCAGAGGCCAACTGCATCAGGACAAGGTCCAGGGCTGACAGAGGGGCCAGGCGGCCTGTGCCTGCCCACTACCTACTGGCCTGGGAGGTGCAGGGTTACCGACGAGGTGGAATGTTCTAGAAGTTCTACATCGGGGTCATTTCCCTTGGAACTGAGGGCAAAGCCCACATGCTACGCCTGAGGATTTCCTGGGTGCCAAGGCATGGGAACAAGGGAGGCCTTGGGTGCTGATGGGTGCTGCAGCTGCCCACCACGCACACAGCTCAGGACCACCTGAGGGCCTGTGAAGGCTCTGACTCAGAGCCTGGGCCGGGGACCTCTCCAACAGCACGGCCGGGGTCTCCAGGAGAGGAGGGGCTGTTCTGCACAAGCCTGCCCTCCCCAGGTGTGGTCTCCCCAGAACCGCGTCCTTCCACGAGAACAGGGTACCTGCTGTGTTCTTCTTCCTGGAGACAGAGCAGCTCCTCACAGCCTCCACTTTGGAGAACACCTGGAAAGAGGAACACACAGCCCCTGCACTTCGAGGCCCTCCCGCCACCCATGCAGGCGCAGCTCCTTATGGACTGCACGCCCACCGCAGGAACAGGGAGCAGGGAGCATGCAGACTGCCACTAGGTGCTGCTCCCTGTGCGCTGGCCTGTGCCAGGCCCCCAGCCCACCCACCCATCCAGTGACCCTGAAGGCACATTCAGATGGGTGGCTGAGGGCCTGGGGACTGAGCCACCACTGAGCCCTGCCCAACACTGTCCCCCCAAGTTTGCCTTGTGGAGACCTGGGTCGCTCTGAGGGGGTGAGTGATGGCCAGTCCCCCAGACCTCCTGAGGCGGCAGCTAGACTGGTTCTTGCTCCACTTATAGAAGGAAGAACTGGGGCACGGAGCCGTTGAGGGGTTCGCTGCAGAAGCCGGGTGTCAGTCTGGACACGTGGAGCCTACTGACCCCAGGCCTGACCTCACTGCTCTCAGTGCTTAAAGCCAAAATAATTAAACAACAACAACAAACAAACAACAACAACAAGAACAAAAACCCTCTAAGTCACATCCCACCCTGTATTTCCCTTTCCCTTCTCTGTCTCCCTGGGGCCCGGCTGGGGACAGCTTCATGTGGCTCTGTCTGCATCTTGAGGACCAAAGACAGGCAGGTGCTCAGTACCGTCCAGCAAGCGAGCGACAGGGAGCAGGAGGAGTAGGGACCCCAATGCACACACTCGCAGCAGGCAGGTGCATCAAGCATGGGGCCCTGTACTGCAGGGTCTCACTGTCCCAGTCAGACCTTCAAACCACCCAACGGGAAGCTTCTACTCATGTCTCATGACCTAGGCACAGACAGACTGCAGGACTCACCCACTGGCAGGAGTGAGGCCAGGATCCAGACCCAAGAGGACTGACCCCAATCACGGCTCTACACTCAGGTGCTGGGACAGGAGTCCTGTGAGCTGGGTGTGCTTCTAATGAGCTGTGTGACCTCAGGACAGTGAAGCAGCCTCTCTGAAGCTCAGTCTCCAATCTGAACTAGATGGTCCTGGCTGGGCCTTCAGCTCCAGGGCCTTTACTCCTGAGGATGCTCTTGAGCTGCTGTTTGCGCGTCACTGAGAAACGCTGATCTCTGATGTCCCACACCACGCCAGGAGTGACCGTGACACCACAAGGACCACAGCTGGCCCGAGAGACTCAAGGCCACCTGCCTGAGACACTGCTAGCTGCACCTCTAGAGGCCAAGCCAGGCGTGGATGTCGGTGGCTGAGAGGCGAACTGTGGCACACAGGCAGATCCAGGGCTCGGGCTTCATTACAATCAGGTGCAGAATGTGTTTGCCGCCCCCTCCGGGCTCCCGTGGCCTCCAGCAGGGCTGTTATCAGTCCCAGCAGCTTTCCAGGACCCCCGCCCCCCCACCCACCTGGAGCCCTTTATCTGGAGGTGCAGGTCTTGATGGTGGGGAGATAACATGGCCGCCCCCCTGGAGACCAGAACAGAGAGTGGAGCAGAGCTGCCAGAGATGCCCTCCTGCCTTCCCAGCCCAAGACATGGCGGGTCCCCCTCCTGTCATCCTGGGGAAGATGACATCTGGAACAACGGGCAGAGAGCGGGGTAGGGAGCGGCAGGGGAGAGGGCACAGCTCAGCGGACCAGGACAGGGGGTTGTGTAGGCAACATGGTCAGAAGAGGAAGACAGGCTCAGGGCGCTGACCCAGGAGGTGACGTGAGCCCAGCGGGTGGACGTCACACCACGTCCTGGAGCAGATCCAGGCTGAGGCCTCCTCTGTCAGCCAGTGAGCAGAAGGCAGCCCCTCCAATGGCTGGACACTGTCAGGACACTCAACACCGACCTGAGGACAGGGGATAGGGCCTCAAAACCAACCGGGGGACTGGGGACAGAGGAACATTCTGACAGGGTCCAGACACGGGTACCAGGAAGCCATTGTTCATGCTCTAGAGCCCGTCTGCCCCCAAGGCCCCCCTCTGACACTACCTGTGACCAGCTGAGAGATGCTGGGGACAGTCGTGCCATGCCTGTCTTGGTCACCCTGGGCAGCAGCCACCGGTTAGACAGGTGTTCCCACCACGTCTGCATCTCCCGCATCCTCAGAAGGGTGCCTGGGCACCACTCTCTCTCTCAGGGTCAGTAACAGCCTGAGAGGAGACAGCTGGCTCAGTCCCAGAGCGGGGGCTGAGGACGGCACTGCCCACGTCACCAGCATGGCGGCCAGTTCCCCAGCAGTGGCTCCTGAGTGGAAGGACATGGAGGGCAGGCCAGCAGTCAGGGAGCAGGTGCCACTCTGCCTTCTGTCACTCCCAGGGTCTGGCACTCCGCAGGGTGCTGTGGTCAGCAAGGCAGATGCTGCTGTGGAGTGGACCCTCTGGTGGGAACAAACTCAGGCAGCAGCCAGCCGCGAGGGGCGGTCACCTCACACGGCACAGACGGCCAGTCCTGAAGACCCCCAGGGAGCGGACATGAGCCACGGGCATGCGGAAGGCCTGTGCTCAGAGAAGGCTGCGGAATCCAACTGACAGTGGCTGACCAGAGACGACCTCCTCTACTTTTTTTTTAAAAACCGTAAAACACTTTAATTTTTTGTAAATATACGGGAACAACGAGGGTGGTAAACAAGAGACGGTCTATCTTTAAGAGGAAAATCCTCATCTTAGTAAACTGAGCAACTGGAAGCCCTGTGTGGGGGGTGGGCGGAAGGTAAAATCTTAACATCTGGGTCAAACAACCCAGTCCTCAGAACCTCCCTCCAGGTGTCTATTCTAAGACGTGGTCGTGGTCTCCAGACTACGTGGTTCCATGGGAAGCTGCCTGGCTCCTAGGGGCAGCTGGGGGACGGGGAGGGTCTCAGGTTTTGGCATCCTGACGGGGCGAGGGCCGGGGCCCAGCCATGACCTGCAGTGTGCCCCACAGTCCTGAAGGACATCCTCATCCTGCCTCAAATGCCCCACTGTGAGGGCTACCCAGGGGGCTGGCACCCCTGTGGCTGGGGACACACATTGGTCTTTCCTTTCCTGCCTGGGCAGTCGCTGGACACCAGAGGGCGCTGAGCCACTCCAAGAACACACCCCCCAGCCCCTCAGCCACCTGTGGAGCTCTGGGCTTTCATGGGCTCTTCTGGGTATGAAGAGATCTAGGTTTTTTTCCCTTAACCGTTAGCTGACAAACTAAAAATCTTCTCCATTACGTTGCACTCGTAATTCTTTTTTTTTTTTTAAGAGAGAGAGAGAATTTTAATATTTATTTTTCAGTGGACACAATATCTTTCTTTGTATGTGGTGCTGAGAATTGAACCTGGGCCGCATGCATGCCAGGCAAGCACGCTACCACTTGAGCCACATCCTCAGCCCCTGGACTTGTAATTCTGATCTCTCTCTCTCTTTTTTTTTTGGTACCAGGAACTGCAATCAGGGGTGCTTCACCACTAAGCCCCAGCCCAGCTCTATTTTGTACTGTATTTAGAGACAGGGTCTCACTGAGGCTGCCTTTGAACTCGGGATCCTCCTGCCTCAGCCTCCTGAACTGCTGGGGTGACAGGCGTGGGCCTCATCACCCGGCTCTGATGCTGTTTTTCAGGGATGTTTTAACACCTGCTTAATCAGAGACCGAGACCCGCTGGTCTGTGGATGAACAAAGCCGTAAAGCAGTGGTCTGCTGAACAGCTCCTGGCTCTCCGCCCACCCCTCGCCCGCCTGCCCAAGACATTGACCTCTTCTTGCCAGTTTCTGGCTCCACCATGTATTTTTCACGCAGGTGCTTCTTGGGCTCTTTCCCCTGTGGGGCTGTGCTGGAGAAGACGCCAATTGGAGCCCACTTGAGATACAGGGGGACATGGTGGAACTGCAGAGGCAAAGGTGCCAATACAGTGGGTCCCTGACACGGGACACAGCTGAGAGGGACTGAGTCCCATGTGCAGATGACGCGCTCCAGGGTCGAGAAGATGGGTGCTCGGCAGGGCAGAGGAGCCAGGAGACACGCAGCCCTGAACCCCAAGTGCTCTGGGTGCCTGAGGAAAACACTCGGGCCCAGGCTGAGAGGCAAAGGCCACGTCTCTGTGGCCTTGACCTGCGGTGGGTTCCAGGTGCCCTGTGCGCTTTCTCTAATCAGAGGATGAAATGCGGACTGTGACAAGGGGAGGAACTGCTAGCACAGGGCAGTTCCAGGGGAAGTCAGCGGGTCGCAAAGCCAAGAGCATTCGTGTTGCTGTTCAGAGGTGACCTGTGTGCCAGGGGTTTCTTAAAAAAGGTTGAGACAGCCACTGCTAACAGCCACCTCAGTAGAAGGCCCCTGGGTAGCTACAGGGCAGGGTGGGAGGGAGACTTGTCAACTTACAGCCTTTGGGACTCTTTTCAAATTTCATACTGCATTCAAGCCTCAAAGATGAATTGTATCCAGGGAAAAAAAAACAACAACAAAGAAAACAAGCAGCCAGGCGCAGTGGCGCACACCTGTAATCCCAGCGGCTTGGGAGGCTGAGGCAGGAGGAGAGCAAGTTTGAGGTTAGAAAGCTCGAGACCACCCTCTGCAACGTGGTGAGGCCTTAAGCAACTTAGTGAGACCCTGTCTCAAAATAAAATATAAAAAAGGGCTGGAGACAAAGCTCAGTGGGTAAACACCCCTGGATTCAATCCCTGGTATAAAAAGAAAAAAGAAAAAGAAAAAAAATGTGCTCGGGAGGGAGAGGGAGCAGCCTGGGGATCAGACAGTTGGCGGTGCCACTTGGGAGCTGTGTGGCTTCGGGTCACTGGGCCTCAGTCGAGGCTGCTGACGGGAGCGGTCAGTGAAGAAAACACTTGTCAGAGTCAAAGAAGAGGCTGTGCCTGGACAGTGCCTTCGCCATTGTCCACTCTGGTGATAGGGACTCCTTCCCGAAGCAGCGGGGAAGGAAGGGGCGGCTGCACTCCAGGCATGGCTCCTGGCCGGGCCACCAGAGACACCGCGGTCTCGCAGGCCAGGTTCCCACCAATCCCTGATGGTGCAGTGGGCAGGGCCCCAGCTGGGAACCCCCCAGGGCTGGAGGGGGCCAGGAAGGCCTGCCTGCGGGTCACTTCGCTGCTGAAATCCACAAAGATGTACCCTGAGAGGGGACCACAACAAGGTAACTGCCAGCCCTGCCAACACTCAGAGTCAGAGGACGTGGGCACCTGGCTAGGTGCAGAAAGCGAGAGCCGCCACGGCTCAGGCTGACCCCCCATCTGGCCACCCTTTGGAGGAGCACTCAGCACCCGCCTGGCATTGCGGGTGAAGGTGCAAAAACCAGGCCCCTTCTGCCTCCCTCCCACCCTCACCCCTTCCCTGACCATGTTCTGCAGAGAAGAAATGCTCACGATGGCCGCTGTGACCCAGCCCAGCACTGGAGGGTCACCTCCACACCACCCTGCCTGCAGCTCCAGAGGCTGTCACTACACAGCAACAAGCAGGTGCGGAGGCCTCCACAGCCTCAACCTCACTGGGCCTTGACCCGTGAAGCCGCCAAGCAGCACCCCATCTATACCACCACAGTCTCCCCCAGCCTCCCCCACCAGCTCACACAAGCAAAAGCCTCCACTGCCTGCGGCTGCCAGCGGCCCTCCCTGCACTGGCCAGCGGGCCTTTCTAAACCCGAGGCTGTCCTAAGCCCCGAGCCTCCACTGGGCCCAGGCTCCCCCATTTACTGCAGCCCCAGGGCCCAGCCCAGCTCCCGCCCCCTCACTTCCACCTGGGTCATTTGCTGCCCTCAACAGCGTCATGCTCAGGTGCTGGCTCTCTCCAGCGCCAGGGCCTCCAAGATGCTGTCCCTGAGCCCCAACAAGGCAGGTACCTTCCTCCTGGCTCCCTGCCTGGTCTCTGAGGCACCATGAACCAGTGGCCCCACTACCAGCACCAACACCAACAGCTGCACTCTGAGCGTGCCCAGTGCTCACACTGTCCGGGGCTGACCCTGACCCCTCCTAACTGCACGACAGGTCTGACCCCTTATGCAGAGGAGGAAAAGAGGCTGAGTTCCTGTCCCAGGTCACAGGGCTCCTAAGTGGCTGGCTGGGCTATGAACCTGGGCAGAGGCTCTGTCCCCCGCCCCTCACACTGCCCTCTGCTGAGCTCCAGGAGTAAAGGCTGCCTGAACCATCAGCCTGGTGAGCTGGGCGGGAGAGCTGGGGAGGGACGAGACCCGACACAGCAAGGGCACTGGACCACCCCGACGCAGGAGCACCTTTCTCCTTGGGTGCCAGCTTGGCCAGACCTGATCACTCTGCTCAGGTGGCATCTTCCTGCCAAGGCACTCCCAACCCCAGGGTCCAGACATCCAGTGGCCACAGAGCCTTAGTATGGTTCTCTGAGATGTGGCTATTCTGCACTGGTCTCCTACGGCTTTCTGGCCTAGCTGGCCACTGGGCTGGGCAGGTGCCCCTCTCCCAGATCCACCTTCCTTCCAGCCATGCTCACTGCCTCCAGGCAGCCAGACCCAGGGTTCCAAGGCCAGGGAGGAGGCTCACAGCCCGGAGAGGACACCTGGGGAGATGTGGTCTGGGGCAACACCACGCATGCGCAGAGAGGTAGAGCACTGCCCACCTGCAGAGTCGCCCATGGACTTAGCCCAGCAAACCCAGACTTGCGGGCATCTCCCTGAACAGAACAGGGGAACCTACTAGAACAGTGGAGGAGAGAATTCTGAGACTATATGCCAGGCTGCCAGAGGCAAGGATGACAGATCCGAGTCTTGACTAATTAGCCACATCCATAGAACTGAGGACCCCAAAAAGGAGAAGGGACAAGGCTGACTTGGGACCTCCCCAACCATGTGGCCAGCCCTCCTCCACACATCCGCCCAGCTCCCA